>NC_133048.1:2545000-3177500 GCF_048771995.1 Taeniopygia guttata | reverse complement strand
CCTAGTTTTGTTTCAAATCACTCTGCTGGTGTTCAACAGAGGTTACATTTTGATCAAAGCACACCTTTGGATACTCTTTTATTTCTCTCCTAATATAGACTTCCCTCTCTTGAACAGCTAAAATTAGAACCTAGAGATAATAACAGAAGTCAAAACATTGTTTCTAGTAAACTCTAATATAAAGTACCAGCAGGAGGAGAGAGGGGGAAACCAAAGTGAAACTGGTGTTGTGTAGGATTTATTGGTCACTCCCAAGTAAATGATGAAATTAAATGAATTGAAACTGAATGATAAGGAAGTCTTGATCCAGGCTCACCACTTCCCCTACCAGACTCCAGCAATTTGGGGGGCTGCATTTAAGGATGCTTAGAATTTCAAATTAACCAGTACTTGCTGGAAAGCTGACTTCTTCTGAAGCTGTATGTTACACAAAAGCCTGCTGGTGGTATTTAGTACATCAGGCAGATCACTGATGTCACTGCTCCATTTGATGCTCAAGAGGATATCCCAAATATCCTCCAGTATGGTTTTAAAAGGGAAGACATTCCTCACATTCCTCTGCTCCACCTGATACCCAGCGAATCCACTGAAAACTGGTGAGTTTGACTCCCCATTCCCCCATCCCACTTACCTTCTTTTCTAAGCATTCTGCAAACTTCAACTGCTTCAACAGCTTCTTCTGCTTGTTGCTGAAGCGATTGTCCTGCTCTGCACTGGTTCCCTGGAGCACAGCAAACAACAGTTTCAGCCTGCAGGCCCTTCAACCACCTCCACGGATTATTGTCCCACATGTCTGCACAGTGCACCAGTGAAGCCAATCTGGTTTTTTGTCAATTATTCCTTTCCAGGAGCTTTTCAATTTGAGCTCTTACCAAGGGCTGAGGATTTTGGGTGAGCAGCGCCTGAGCCCCACAGTGACACCTCAATCAAAACCCCCTCTGGCACTGCCCACAAATTAAAGTAGTAGCAGCATCAAACTGCCAGGAAAAGGCTTTATTACTTCCTTTATAAAAGAAATAAAGTGTTTTTCCTCTGTCCAGCAACAAAAATGTGCTGTTTGCTTACAGTGACACCTCTGAGACCTTTGGGAAGCTTCTCTGAGGCAAAGGGAAGTACAAAGAATTCATTTTATTGATCCTGCTCTGTTAAAAGTTCACCAGCTGGCTCCACTTCCATGGACAGGAGCTGTAGGTTAATTCAGTATGGAGGGAAAGGCCTGGAAGTCCAGTTCTGGCAAATTTACTGGCAGAAATTAAACAGAACCAGGCAGGATTAGAGGAGATGGAGGGCTGCATCCAGGCCCTGATGGGCTGCTCATGACTGAGGATAAACCCACAGCTGGGGAAGTTTAGTCTGGAAAGCACCGATGGAAACCAGGGAATATTATACAGGTAATTCTTCATGGAAGAACAGGGTTCAGTGCAAGCAAAAATATGAATTGTCGAGGAATTAAATGGTAATAAAGAAGAGAAACTTCCAAATTTGAAGTTCACTTTGGTCAGAAAGCACTTGGAATTACCAATGTAACACATAGCAAAGTCATCAGTTATTTAAAGGTATCAATCCACTGATATTCCCATTTGCTATTCCAGAACATGGAAATCCTAAAGTCTGACTGTGGCACAGGCACCTCCAGGGATTAAAACTCTTTACAGTATTTGCAGTCTGCTGTGTGGCTCACAAAAACACCACAATACTTGTCAGCTCACTCAACAACTGAATGATCTTTTGGGGTTTTTAAAAATGATTTCACAACCCAGAAAGGAAACTGAAAGGAAGTTTCTTGTTGATAACATGTGGCAAACAGCAAAGGGAACCAAACAGGACAGAGCAAGGGGGCTACAGGAATTTAAAGACAGACAAAAGAAGTTTGCACTGAAATTTCACAAAAATGTGAAGAACTGACAGAATTATAAATAGGAGGTTGCTTGGTATGGGGAATCCAAATTGCTGCTCTGCTGCATTTCTGTCATTTCACATTTGGTTCCCCCTGAACCTGGAATAAAACTGTTCACAGCCCCATTTCAGTGCCATGCTGCTTTGGTTTTTATAAAATGCCACCTTCCACGGGCCAGTTTAAAAGAATATTAGATTTCTAATGCAGAGTTTTCAGCCCCAGTAATCCTGCTGTCAATCACAACTACCTGATTTGTGAACCTTTTAACTTCAACTGTATTAGAACATGTGCAGATTTAATCTGCAATTATTTTTCTCAAGTCAGTCCATGAACACAGAACTGAACTAAGGGAAGGGTTATCTGTTCTGCCTTGCTTTAAAAGCATCCTAGCAGCAGGAAATGAAAATAATATGGGCTGAACAAATAAATGAACCTTGAAATTTAGATTGGTTCTCAAACATTATCATGGAAACCCCCAAAATAAGGTCATTTCAAACAATGGAGGAAAAAGCAGAAAAGAAATAGCCTCTATGTAGGTTTCACGGTCTCTGCAGAAAATGCAGCACAGCTGTAAGACTAGGAAGACACTCAAGGATTAAAAGTAAAATACAAATTTATGAATACATCCTAACTTCTTTTCCGTATAAATACATTTAATTACCTCTAAAAAAAATAATTAAAAATAGGAGCAGGGTTGTTTATTTGCTTTGAACCTGGCCACTAAAGACCGTGGACAGCGCAAACGCCTCAGAGCCCTTCGGCCCCTTCTCCTCCCCCGCGGCTCGTGGGCCGCAGCGGTGACACGGCCCCGCGTGGGTCGGGACCTCCGTGGCCGAGGCCGCTCAGGGCCCCGTGAGGAGCCTGGCCGGGGAGCGCAGCCCCGGGGGCGCGCCCGCGGAGCTTCCCCCGGTGCCCGGAGCCGCTCGATCCCCGCGGAGCCGCTCGATGCCCCCGTGCCGAGTGCGGCCCGGAGCCGCTCGATCCCCCCGCGCCGAGTCCCGCCCGGGCCGCGCCGCCGCGGCCTCTTCCCGCCGCCATTTTCTCCGCGGCGAGGAGCCTGCGCAGGGCGGGGGCGGGGGGGGCACGGCGGCGCCGCGCGGGGCAGCGCGGCTCCAGCGCGGGCCGGCAGCGGGGCCGGGCGGTGCCGGGCGGTGCCGCCGTGCCCCGGCGGTGCCGCCGCGCCGCCCGGCCGCCCCTCAGGGCTCCCCGGGCCGGCACTTACGCGGAAGAACCCGGCGTCCATCTTGGCTCCTCCGCCTCCTCCCGGCCGCGGCGCGCGCTGCCGTCCCGGCGTGCACCGCGCGCCCCCTCAGCCGTGCCGGGGTGTGTGGGGGGGGAAGGTGGGCGGGGCCAGGCGCGCGCTGCGCAGGGTCTCTCCCTCCGCCGCCTGCTGATTGGTGGAGGATGGGCGGGAGCGCGGGAGGCCGGCCAATGAGAGAGCGCAGCTGCTCGCGGGTGAGCGCGTCAAGCGAGTGGCGCTCTCGCGAGATGTTGGCCCCTGCGGCTATTGCCGAGGTCGGTGTCTCGCGAGATTTCAGGTGCCCTCACGGCCGCGGCTCCCTCAGGGATGGCGGCGGGGCTGGGCAGGGCTGTGAGGGCGCAGCCCCTCGGCAACGGCCCCTCGGCTCCGTCCCGGCATAACAGGGGTTCCTGGGCAGGAGACAGGGCTCTGAAGAAGTCACAGAATCCCAGAATATTTAGGATAGGAAAGGAGCTCTGGAGATGTCCCAGCCCAAGCCCTGCCCAGGCGGGGTCACCTGGAGCAGGTGGTACAGGAACACATTCAGGTGGGTTTGGGGTGTCCCCACAGAGGGAGACTCCAGCCCTCCCTGGGCAGCTGTTCCAGGGCTCTGCCACCCTCATGGAAAGAAGTTCTTCCTCGAGTTGAGGTGGAACCTGTTGTGTTTAATTTTATGGCCGTTGCTTCTTGTCCTGTCCCTGAACAGAGTTTGGCACCATCCTCTGACACCCCCTGGGGATATTTTATGGATCTGTGGGATCCCCTCTCAGCCTTCCCTTCTCCAGACTGGCCAGGCCCAGCTCCTGCAGTCTCTCCTCATCAGGGAGATGCTCCAAACCCCAAACCATCTCTGTGGCCTCCCCTGGTCCCCCTCCAGCAGCTCCTTGCCTTTCTTGTCCTGAAGACAAGTCATGGGCTCTCCACGCCATCCCACTCTGGACAAACTGGTGGGACTGGTGTAGGTCACTGATCTCTGTGTGCCTCCTTCTGGGCTGAGTTACAGATGCATTCTTGGGAAATAAATTGGCTGTGGGACTCAGGAATAAAACCCAAGGGAAATTACCATATTTTATTTGCTTGGAGTTGTAACAATCTGAGCCTTGCACGGCCAAGCTTGGAGCAGTGCTTGACTCGGCTGCTCAGCAGCTCTGGGATGAGGGAGTTTAGTAAAGGTGACAGCTGAAGCTGGAATTGCTTTATGTTTTTGTTGAGCACAAAATTAGAATTAGAACCCGTGGGAAGGCAGGAGGACACTAGGTGGAGCTCCGGGCTCTTTGCTGGGATAAGGGGATGGAAATAAGGGGGGAGAGCTGAGTTTTGGGGTCAGGACTTACCCAGCAGTGAAATATTAAACATTTTACCAGAGTATCTGGATCAGTGAAATTCCAGCTGGAGGATCCGACCTGCTGAAGATCCTGTAGAACTTTTAGGAGGAAAAAACCAACCGTTGATTCTTGCAGGACAGGGCCAGCTGAAGGGGAGCTTCCCAAAATTTGTGTGTTTGGAAGTGGAAGCTGGGGGCCAAGTCAGGACAGGGTGGATCAGCCATGAGGCAGCTGATGTTACCAGGGCAGGAGAGTGTGGGATTGTTCCTGGAAAGCTCAAATCCACAGCAAATGGCACAGAACAGGGATTTTTGTTCCTTGAGAAGGTGGTTTTGCTTGCTCAGTGTGAGCTCAGGGTTTTGCTGCCAGGATGGATTGTGGGGCCTCCCAGGAGGTGCCAATGTGAGGCAAATTTTATTGGTATTTGAATTTTTCAGCTGGAGCAATGCTGGTGTGTCCCAACAGCCAGTTCTGCTGCCAATAAGAGTAATTCTGTGAAACTGGAACTGCTTGCAGTAGTTCTGCTTACTCTGCTTGTGAACTGTGTTGGCTGGAAATGAAGCAAATGGAACGTAAACAAAATTTGCCACAAGTAGGTCTGGCTAGGGATGTTAAAAAAAAAAAAACAAAAAAAAAACAAAAAAAAAACAAAAAAAAAACCCAACCAAAACCAGCAGTAAGATGGGCTTATCTTTCCCAGAAATCTTGATTTTGATCCCATGGAACTGCTCAGAGAACGTCCAGAGACAGAAACAGAAAAATTTTTTTTTTTTAATGAGATATTTATTTTTTTTTTTGAAAAAAATTAGATGTGCATCTGCTATCCCTTCTGAATTATTAAATCAATCTTCCCTGCCACAAAAAGTAAGGTAGAGAACCAGGACAAGAGAAATATTTACAAGGAGATTCAGAAACTTCACAAACAGCTGTCTCAATATTTGGTTTGGAATCCAAACCGTGCTCCAGTTTCAGCCAAAAAAGAATATTGCAAAGTAATTGAATTTAGTTTCTGCACAATAAAAATTACCAGTTAGTCAAACTGACCTGCTCAAGAGATCCAAGCTTATTGGAAAAAAGCATGAACTAGAAAATCTCAGACAATCTGGCAGTCAGTGTCTGACAATGGTCTCTGTGTTCCCACCCGTGGGCTGTGAGTGTCCCTGGGAATTCCTTTGTGCCACTGCTGCACACCCCCAGCCCTCACACTCACAAAACAACCTCACTTTGGGTTGGTTTCGAGAATAAAAAAGGCTAAAAATAGTTGGGCTGCACCAGAGAACAAAACCTTGCAGGGTGAGTGGCACACTGGGGCTGCACAGAGCCTCCCAAGCTGATTTTTTTCTATTTCCATGCTTATTTTTTTTTGGTTAAAGAACTCAGATTTTGCGTAAGACAAAGCATTCTAAGCCAGCTCCAGCCATGAACCTGAACTGAGAGTGAAACCCCTCAGACACCGAGCTCCTTCGGAAATTGAGAGTTACAGAGTTTATAGAAAGAGTTTAAAAATACTTGAAAATAAGAAGTAACTTTTTTTTTTCCTCAACCTGTACATATGTGAGCTTAGAAACATGAAGTATGAGTGAAGATAAATATAATTTTGATACCTCCTGTACTACCCATCAGTATAAAATAAGCCACAAACCTCTTGCATGTAACTTGTAACAAACTCGGGTCCAAACTGACTTTGGGGCATGTCCAGACTTCTCCTCCAGTTCATCAGCAGAGCAGAGAGTGTTCAAAGTCTCTGAGGAAGCAGAAGCTCCACAAAACCTGGGCATCTTCTCTTCCTGGTTTATCCAGGATGGGCCTCACTGCCATCCTGATGATTCCTAGACCTTCACCTGTTATTTCAGTCGTAGGAAAAGTGTCCAGACCTCTGGTTTTTCCTCCCAAAGAAAGAACCCAGGGTTCATTTCAGTTTACAGAGAGAATAACAGCTGCTTGCAGTTCCCAGTGCTGCTCTGCTGAGGAGTCCCAGGTCCTTGGGATAACAATTCCATCTCTTCTCTGGCAGGGAGTTCCCAGTTACCTGCTCTGCAGGTGGATGTCCACAGGGATGAAGGTCACCGAGGGCTGCTGGGCCAGGCTGTGGCTGCTGTGCCCCACGGGAGGTGGCACTGCCAGCTTGGAGGCTTTGGGTTCCAGCTCCCGCCGCACTCGCATGCGCCTGGCAAAGGTAAAAGGGGAATTGGCACGTGGGGTGGTCTCTCCTCTCCTCTCCCAGGGTAAGTTTTGGGGAGATTCCCACACAACCCATGCAAACCAAGCCAGGATTTCATCCCAAAGACACCAAAAGTCCTCCCAGAGTATGTGAGCTCTGAATCAAGCTCTCCCTGTGGCAGTCTTGGTGCACAATCAGACCTTCCCTGCATCACCAGGAATCCCTAAAAAGACCTCTCACCATGCAGTCTCCATCAAGGAGCTCTTTGTGCTTCCTGTGCTCCAATCAGAGCACTGACACTGAGAGTCAGTACACTGCAATCAGCACTTCAGTGCTTAGATTCTCCTGGAAATTTTCAGCAGCAAACCCTGAAATGCTCTGCTAGCTGAGAGCAGGGACTTTGGTTCATCCTGGTTTGACATGGCCACATACCTGTTGTATGTTTTCAGGATGAGCAGAACCACTGTGAAAATAATAATTACCCCCACCACGATGGCAGCAATTATTGCTCCAGAACCTGGGAGAGAAGCAGGAAGGGAAAAAAGCCATATTTACAAAGTTGTCGTTGTAGTGTTTGAAGTTTGATAAGTTCAAAGTCCACTTAAAACCAAAAAAAAAAAAGCCACCATCCCACTCCTTTCCTTACTTTGATAGAGATTTTGTTCTTGAGACTTTGTGGTCACATTCACTGAGAGCTGAGTGTTATTGGTCAGTGGCGTGGCCGTCGTCATCTTGAGTGGGCTGCAGAGGGGAAAAAGAGGAGTGTATTCCTAAAATATTAACCATAATTTCACAGTGCTAATTAGGCAACTGCCCAGCAAAGGCTCAGAGCCTGCCAAGTGCAGGTTCACTAAACTGGAATTCTTAATATTTTCATTATGATGGAAACCTGGCCCTGCTAAAGGAATGGAAATTCAAAATTGGTACGGTGGAAATTTTGGTACAATCTTGCTCCACCAGCTAAAATATCCCCTGGTCAGTGTTAATAGGATAAAATAAGATATGAACACAACAATGTATTTCAAATGCTTTGAGATTTTAGATTATCACCTCTGGTTGAGAATCAGATCACTGAGCAAAAGAGTGTGAAGGATTCTGCATTCAGAATTTAGCAATGTCTTGAGGGAAGGGAAAAACTGATCACAGAAAGGTTTAAAAACTCCATTATAAAACCGAATTTAGAGGAGCTTCGTTCATCTATCATGGAGAAGAAAAACCATTTAACCCCTTAACTTGGAGCTCCAAAGGTGTCAGGACAAACACCAGCCCCTGAACAGGGATATTGCAACGTGGCTGTGGCAGGAGGTTGTGAGTTCAGCCCAGTGTCAGCTCAGGTCTGTTATTGGAAGCGGATGAACTTCCAAGGGCACAGCTGAAAACATGCCTGTGTTTTGGTGGGTAAAACTGTGGATCTGGAAAGAGCAGCCGGGATGTTTGCTGGTTTTAAAAGGGTTTTCCAAGTGTCCCTGGAAACCCGAGCCATTAAAGGGCTCCTTCAGCCCGAGAGGGGTGTGAGCACCACTTCAAAGAGCCCTCTGGAACCAGCTCAGCTCCCAGTCCCAGAGCTGAGACACTCCAACTGCTCCTTGAAAAGTAAATTATTCTTCAGCACTTGATATGGAACTGAGTTTCCCACTTCAGATGCTGCTCAGTACAACTCTGGTGCTCCCCTGGGATATTGTGTGGCATGGTAACTTTAATTTTACACAGCACGAGATAAACAATAGCCAGAAATAATTCAGTGGAAGTGAGTTGGTAATAAAAATTAATACCAATTAAAAACCTGCAGAGCAGGTCAGTGAGGAATGAGAGGGGTCAGGAAGCAGCAGGAAGGGAAGTGGTTGGTGTCTGACTGGCATGCAGGATCACAACTGCAAGGGCCACTCTTCAAATACTTCAATCCCCTCAAGTTAAAAGTTTGGTCTTCTTGTTTTAATCTAAAAACCAAAATAACTTTGCCTGTAACTGGGTCATTCTCCTGTGAGTGAATGATTCCTTTGTTTAGCCAAGGCCAAGTTAATTCAGCAACATGAGCATCAGCTGAAATATTTTGTGTTTAGGCTCTGCCCAGCCCTATTGTCCAGCACAGGGTTCACACACACCTCAGAGGGACCTGGGATGCACCAGAGCTCAGGGACAGCTGTTCCTGTCTCCCCACCCATCCTCCCATATGGAAAAAGGTTTTACCAGTGGCAGCAGAGGCTCAAGAGACTCTTCATGAAAAGCTGATCAAGTGTTCTGACTATGGGCATAATTCAGAAAAAGCCACATCCAGCTCTCACCTTGTGGCTCCTGACTAGGGCAGTGCAAAAGCCACACCTGCAGAAGCCCTTTTTCCTTCCTCTGGCTACCAAAATAACAACTCCAAATAAATAAGGCTGGATATTTTAATATTAAGCCATGAAATATTCATTCTTCATGCCTTCCCTCTGGGTCAAACCACCTTGGGAATGGGGAGCTGTTTGTGCATGAGTCACTCAGACCCAAAGAATTTTTATTGTCATAGTGAAACCACCTGTTTATGAAAGGGATTAATTTATCCAGCAGGCTGCACAATCTCAGGTGCAGTTTGAAAACTGCAGCAGGTTGGGATTTTTCTGCTTTGTATAGCAAGTCAAGAGCTGCAAGGTCTGTGTCTCCAGCCAGGGTGGAAGGTGCTGGTCCTGCTCTTACCTGGGAGTCCCAGCTCCATTCCTGCCTGTGAATCAGCAGGTTACACCTGACCAAGCCTCTGCTGCATGAAAGACACAGCAAAACCCAGCAGATCCATGGGAACCTACTGATTTTCAGCCTGGATCCTACTCTGTTCAGAAAAAACATTTGGAAAATCAGGAGTGCTGGATAAAAGCCTTTCAGCAGGGGAGAAGAAGTGGACTTTGATACAAGTAATCACAGGACATTCTTTGTCTATGACACAGGGCTGCACTTCCCCCTGTGCACACACACCTGCCTGGGCTCTCAGAGCCTCTCATTCACCCTCACTCTCCACACTGCTGGTTATTTTTGCATCCCCACATTATGGAGCTGGAAATGTTTCCATAAAGTTCAGCTCTGGGCAGGTTTCCATTTCAAACACCTTGGCAGATACAGGGGATAGGTTGTTCTGGCGAGTGGGAGCAGTGCCCCCTTTTCTAAAGCCTCCCTGCTGCCCCTGCCCTGCTGGGCTGGGTTTGTTTGTGAGGAGATGGGGATCAGAGCTCACCTGTCAGCAGCACCTGCAATTACAGCAGGGGGGCCACGGGGAACAGAGGGGGTTGTTTGAGGGTTTTTCCAGGATGGCTGGGCTCGGAGAGGCAGCTCCCTGCCAGGGAAGGCAGGTGCTGGTTAGGAGGACACAGATTCAGTGCTTTCACCTGGGAAAAGGTGGGGTTTGCTGGCTTGTTCCTGCCCTCACCTTCCCAGCACCCCGGGAACACTGCCAGGGATGGAGGCAAGCTGTGATTTCAGAGAGTAATAAAAACACAGCGTCCTTCAGTGAGACCTGAACATGCCTGGGTTTACCTTGAGAGGCTCCAAAGAGGGAGGAAGAAGGAAAGAAAAGCCCAAGTTCAAAGAGGCCTGAGGCAAACAACCCTCCCTGTGTGAGCCTGAGTGCCCCCATGTCAGGGCAGCACCTTTACATAAGCATTTTCTCAGGTTCTGGCATGAGCTGCCCGGGTTAAGCTGCTGCTAAAACACACATTAAAAGCAGTTCTTTGCCTTGCCAAGACAGAGACAGTGGCACAAACAGTAGGCAGCTCTGGGCAGTAGCAGCACCAGCTAAAAACCCCGCAGTAATTTTACCTGCCTGGTTTATTGAGAGGCACTAAACCCCCCTCAGCTCCCACAGGTGACAGGAAGTGACAACAGGACTCCCAAAAGGAACACCCTCATTTCTAAAGCCATGCCTGGAAATATAAACTTGGTAGACTTTTGTCACTGACTTGTCCAGGAGCAGTGTCTAAACCAGGCTGTGAACTGCACATTGCCCAGTTAGATTTTCTTTAAAGCCAGCAATTAAAGGGTCTTATAAAAACGAGAGAGAGGGGCTTTTTATGCAGGCAGCAGAAGGGGAAATGGCTTCCCACTGCCAGAGGCAGGGTTAGATGGGATATTGGGAAAAACTTCTTCATTGTGAGGGTGATGGGGCCCTGGCACAGGGTGCCCAGAGCAGCTGTGGCTGCCCCTGGATCCCTGGCAGTGCCCAAGGCCAGGCTGGACAGGCTTGGAGCAGCCTGGGACAGTGAAAAGTATCCCTGTCATGGCAGGGGTGGCAATGGATGGGCTTCAAGGTCTTTTCAAGCCCAACCTGTTCTGTGATTCTATATATAAAAAATTCTGTACACAGTACAAAGGATCAACGCAGAAATGCAGCTCCTCTCACTGCACACAGCAGCACAGAGGCAGTCCCAGGAGTTCTTGCCTATGCCAACTTGTTGAATCAGTGAGGCTCCTTCCCCCTCTGCAGAGCCCTGAAGACACACTCAGCAGCTGACACCTCACACTTGCAGCCTTTCGCCACCAGAACCCCTTGGCAAACCCTCAGTGCCCCAATCTGGTACCCACAGAGGGACAATAACTCTGTCAGACTCTGAAGTCACTGGTCTCTGCTCTGCCTGTGTCTCATGGTTTGTAATCACTAAATCAACCCCTCCTGCCACACAGCACAATGCATCCCATCAGTGAAAGCTGTTTACAAAAGCTACGCTTCCTTTAGCAAGGACTTCCCCGGGCATTAAATACATTAATTACCAGGAAAAACCAGAAATCACCATTTAAACCTGTCAGCAGCTTCAGTGTGTTCCCAAATAAAGCAAGCAGTGTAGTTTTGTTCTGTGCTGGAGACACTCAGTGAACTGTAACAATGCTCTGAGCTTTCGAGTTCTTTTCCTGTTAAATATTACTCTGCCAGCTCTTTCCAGCACGCTGCTCAGCAGATTTTCTCAGGAAAAAAGTATAAAAACAAAAAAAAACAAACCCCAAAAAAACCCACCAAAACCAAAAAAAACCCACCAAAAACAAAAACCCAAAGCCACAAACAAATAGCCACCAACAAACCCATATTTATAGTGCCAGGGTTGAATAAGTCAGGACAAGAGATTCAGCGTCCCCAGCGATGAAAGGACACCGCCGGCGATGGAATGAGCTTACAACAACCGCGCGGGCTTCCCTTTCTCCGGGGAGGAAACCGCGCCAGAGCAGTCCCGGTCCCGTCCCTTACGGCTCTCAATTAATGGAACAACTGCTCAAGCACCAGTTGAACAGAAAACCGTGCGAGGACATCTGCTCTCTATTTCTTTCTGGTTTAGAGGTACCGATAAAGAACTCGCGTTTCCCGTGGTTCATTCACAGTGCCTCGCACACAAACCCGGAGTAACCGCGCTGCTTGGACCGGCGGCGGAAAGGAACAGAGGTTTGGGGCAGAAAGGGACAGAGCTTTGGGGCAGAAAGGTTACAATTTTCCCCACTCGCGAGCGGTTCCTACACCCGACCCTCAGCCGGCGCTACTCACGGAGGATGCTGCGGGCTCGGGGCTCCGGCGCTGCCGCAGCGGCTCCCGGCTCCGTCCGCCCGCCGGGGCTGCGGGGCTGCCCCCGCCGGCGCTCCCGCCCCTTCCCCAGCCCGGAGCTGCCGAGCCCAGCCCGGCCCAGCCCCGCTGCTGCCGCGGGGAGCCCGATGCCCGTGCGGCCGGAGCCCCGGCACAGCCCCGCCGCCGCAGGTGCCTCCCCGGGGCCGCCCAGCCCGGCCCGGCGCCGCCTCCCCGGGCCCGTGCGGGGCTGCGGGTGCCCCCGACCCCGCCGGGCAGCGGCTGGGGGGATGGAGGAGTCTGGGATAACGCCCCCGTCTCACAGCGAGTGTTGCCAAGCTTTGGGAGCAGCCCAGTTTCTGCAGTTCTTCGATGCCCAAAGGTCTCCCAGGCTCTTCAGGAGAAGGATCCCAAGCACATCCAGCCCAAAGACAGAATGAGTGGTTTTGTCCACTCGACAGTGGAATCAAAAGGATCAAACTGGAAAGGAGTCCTCACTTTTAACCTGTACTTCGTTGGCTTTATCCTCCAGAGGAGTGTGACCACTGTCCCTGTCTGGATTTTTCCTGTGGACATCGCACTTTAGAAAGGGATCTGTCCCCTGCCTGGGCCTGATGCTGCTCCCTTGGGAAACCAGAAAACCACAGGAACAAGCCACAGCCTCATTCAGGCTCCATTTGTGGTTTAGGGTGGTCGAACTGCTGTGCAGATGTTTGCCCCCATTCTCCATTCCAGCTGCCCCAGCTGCAGCCAGAGCCACATCACCCACCTCCCTTATAATGCAACCTGAAACAGGAGAAAGTCTGCTCCTTACAGAATCCCACCTCCGTATGGACAGCAGCAACAGGGTGGTCCTGATGGTCCATAAACATTTGCAGTGGATTTCTTGGGAAGAACAGAGTCCAGCTGGGCTGAAAAATGGGGTCCTTCCTTACCTTACAGTTCTCCCTTTCCTCCTCCAGAAACATTTGTGCCCTTAACACAGCTCATGCTTCACATTGGTGTCTACCATAGGCTGATTTCTACACAGAACCCACAGAACACAACCACTGAGGCTTTTTCACCAGAAACCAGAGTTTCCAGATCCAATTATTTAGCAAATGTTTTGTACAGCTACAACAACCCACATTAGTCACTTCCACCTCAGTCCCACTGAAGCCCATGCAGCTCCTTAAAACCAGAGACTGAATTCCCAGCAGGGATTACTCACCAATCATTCCAAGGGAATACATTTCATTTGATTGATTTCCTTACTATGACTGTCCCATCCTGCATAAACAAGCAGGAGCACGAGGCTCTCCCGGGAACAGGAGTGGTTTTCCAGCCACAAACCTTCCCTGGGCTGTATCTCTAGAGAGTAGAAGAGGCTTCTTTGAACACTCAGCAACCATTACTGGGAAGAGGTATGAATGTAAGTTAATAAAAATAATTAATAACTCAATTTAAGTAGTACAGGAAGGGAAGCAGCAGCCCCTGTGACTGTCGGGCAGCCCAAGCGAAAGCAAATGTGAGTTCCCAAAGCCTCCATGACAGCAGAGAGGGAGGGTGGGACTTTCCCCAAGGGTTTGTCCCTCACCAGGTCCTAAATTAAGAACCACACACCAGGTTTATACACTATTAAATGTATAAATACATTTGTATAATGTATAAATAAATGCTTATACACTGTTACTATAAAACTCTGCTGTCAACATCAGCGACCCAATTTGCAGGCGCCAACCCTGAGCTTATCCCATTAAAGGAAGACCAAAGGAGACTCTGGGATGCCCCATAAAAACCCGATGAAGCCAATTGACATCAAAGGACAAAACATAGCTCTGAATTAACTCCAGGCTTACTACAGCATTACCAACCCCTAGGAAGTGACCCAGCCTTACAAGGTGTGGAGTCTCACTGAATTTACCATGAAGCAGGTTTGGACTCCTCCTAGAACAGCAGCTCAGCTCCCAGCTCTGCTGGTTAATCTGCAGTTTGCCTGCACTTGGCAGGGCACAGCAGAGCCTGGAGTGGCTCAGTGAGAACAAAGAGGGAACAGGTATCACAGCAGATATCAAGGCCAACTAAAAATTCATTGAGTTTGGAATTTATTGTGAAATCAGGCCCTCCATGCACCCACAGGCTCAGAAATAATTACCAGACCCCCCTGGGAGGGATGAAGGGAGCTGAGGTGACCTTCCCAGCAGGAGGGCACAGCTCAGCCTGGCTGCCCTCCCAGTCCCTGCTCCTGTGCCTGTGATCCCAGCACAGAGCCACAGAGGACGGGAATTGGTTATTTTTATGTTTTATGTAAGAGCAAACCAGACTGCCAGAATGTCTTTCCCACTGCCTCACCCCAATGCTGATGATGGTTGGAATATGTTCCCTTCACCAGGGGAATCAAACATTCCCTCTACAAGCCTGAGCATGCCAAAATTACAGTACAGTGCATGGTTCAGAGCAGGATTTTAACACATTAGGTAACATCTAAAACACAGTGTTTTCTACTTTCTAGGCCCTGCTCTTGTTTTATGGAGCAATCAGACCCAGTGACCCTCCCTGGAACTGTGAGTGATAGCAGGGACAGCTGTGTCACACTCACTCACATCTCAGGGTCAGTACCTACAGGAGGAGAAGTCTTTTATCTTGCTCTGCATTTTCTCCAAGGGGATGAAGCTTGGCTGGGTTCTCTTTCCACACCAGCAATCTCTCCTAGTGAGTTTTACACTGAGTGGAGCACATAAACAAAACCCAGTAAGATTCACAAGCCAGCCTTCTATTCTGGGCTCAAAAGTATCCCTAATCCAAACCCAGACAAAAATGGAAATGAAACCTTTCAGGGAATAAATTAAGCAATTGGAATTTTATGCACAGGGTCTGTCTAGGGGAAGCAGTTCTGTGACAAGGCAGAATGAGGAGCTGCAATCACAGGTTCTCTATTATAAAACCAAAGTACTTCCATAACTCCAGAACACAAAGAAACACCACATGTTTCAGCTGCTGCTCAAGGAGAACATTTTAAAGGAATTTGGGGTATTTATTTATACAAAGTGCAAGCTCAGAAAGGGCTGAGTTGGTGCCTCTGTGCAAGATTGCTGCTAAAAATAGTCCTTACCAGCAGTCAGTGATTAGAAGAAGCAGGTTCTGGTGGGGGGTACTGAATCATGGCATGGAGGGAGTAAAGCAAGCTCCAGCTTCATTTTCAAGGCAGGCTGCCACCCTTGAGTAGTTTTTGTCACCATGGAATGGAGCAGCATCACTTCTGATATTGATCAATGGCTTAATTTAAGCTTTGAAGCCTCTGTTTGGCTCCTCCTTCCCACCCAGAGTGGTCCCTGCAAGTATCCCACATCTCTCCCGTGGGTCCCTGCCACCCCCAGCTCCGAGGCACACGGAGTCCCCATCCCATCTGCCCATTCCAGCGGACACCACCATCACACATCTCACTATGCACCTGGTCCTGCATGGAGCACAGTCCAAATCCCAAGTGTGAATGGCACTGCATTGTTTTATTTGAAGTGTCTTTACACAATGGAAAGTGCTGGAATGTTGTTTCACATTTTACACATTTATACATCAACAACATCACACTTGATTCTCCTTATAAAATAGTTTCTGAAGGTTTTCCACTTACTCCTACTTACAGCAACTTCTACACTGGGGTAGAAATGAAATAATTTAAAAAATAGAAACACCACAGAGAATCCAACCCGGACTTCTGGAATTTCAAAAATCCATAAGCCTGCTGGATAACACAGGTTTTTGTTGGGTTTTTTACCTTTGTTTTAATTCCATGGAACAGTGCGACAGTGAAGCTGGGCTTGGAGTGATTTCAGTAGCTGAAGAAATACATAAATATCACACCTGTGATAGATGGACAAACCCCATTTCCCTTCCTTTTTACTCTGTCCTATTCCCGTCTCTGGAGCAAGGACCTGCCTGCAGGATCCCACTTTGAAGCTGGTGGCAGGAGGGATCCTGAGCAGGCACAAAACGGAGTTGAAAACTTCCACATCCATGAGAATCCCTGCCCATTCCTTTTCCCCCTGCTGTCAGTCAAGTGAAAACGCTTCCGGAAGTTCAAGAAGCACATCAGGTACAACTGAAACACTGAAATGAACCTGAAAAATCTGAATTTCAGAATGATTTCTACACAGGAACATCAGCAGCCTGGTTTGATCACAAATCATTTTATCTTTTTAAATAGAAAAAAAGAAGAATCTGTCTAGACTAAAAAAGTTTGACTATAAAATAGCATAAAAGCATAGGAACAGGTGTTGTTATATGAAGGCATATTTTCCTCCTACTAAAACACTTAACACAAGATCACAAAATCAAAGATCTGTATTCTAAAAGATGCATCCTGGTCTCAGAAACAGCAGATGCTCTGTCAGACACACAGGAGGCCACACAGAGAAAGTCTTCATGAAAAACAGCAAACAAGGGCTGAAACTGCATAAAAACTGGCTAAGCCAGGCAACTGATTGTCTTTGAAAATACAAAACAGACTGGAGAAGTTAACAATTAACCCTTGGATGTTTTAGGTCCTACCAGGACATAACAGTCACTGGATTTATTCAGAGGTGGAGGCCGTCCCAAGGACTGGAGAGGAATAAACATCCCCGGATTGTCAGAGAGGATCACACACACCACACTTAACAGCTGGATCCACATTTCACTCTACCACTGTCATTAGCTCCTAATCAGGGGTCAGTGCACCACCACAGACACCACAGCAGGAGTGTTGGTGAAAAACTCTGAGGTTCTTCCTCTGGTATTCTCCTCCTGCAGTCACCAACCCCCCTGAATTCAGCTCCTCAGTGTATTTGTTCCTCATGTCAAACTACAAACACACAGCTGGTATTTCTGAGAAAAGCAAAGGTTAACCCTCACCTCAGCTGGAAAGGAATCTGAGCATAGAGAGTGCATTTCACTTGTGTTTAACACTAGATTAACTGGAAGCTGTTGGACAGATCAGCTTTTAACTGCTGTACAAGGAACTTGCTGGAACCCACTCGTGACAGGAGGAGATTATTTCAGCACTTGGAACATCACACTGTACAACAGAGAGCAAAGGGCAACATCTTAAAAAACCAAAACACAGTCAGACTCCCTAATTGTCACTATTTCAAGTCAGGTGGATTTGCTACACTCGGGGGGGACTAGTCCCTAAAATTAAAGTGCTTTTCAGAGCATTGGCATCCAAAATCTTGAACATGAGAGACAACTACAAGTCAGATCTGTTGTGACCTATAGCAGCAGCACAGACAGCAACACATGGACTCGCCGGGTGCCTGGAGTTGGTACCACGTGGAGCAGCTCAGCCCTAACAGGGCATTGTCCCCCCCACCTCCAGGGCACACTCGAAGGCTTTGGAGTCACTCAGGATGGTGGGGGGCGGGTCTGGGCGCCGCGTCTGCAGGATCTTCTGTCTGGGGTTCTTGATCTCCTCCTCCTCCTCCGTCTCACTCTCACACACGTGCACAACCACGCTGGGAGTGGAGTCTGTCCCTGCGTGCAGCTCGTACTTCTCCCCTGGGAGCAGCCAGCGAGAGGCAGGTTAGAAAAACCCCCAAGGAAAAGCATTTAGCTCAAAAACACCTTAATAACTGCAACAGCACAACCAAATAATCATTAATTCCCACCCCATCTTTAATGTACTCAACATCCACTCTTCACCAAACCTCTGAAATGCCTTAGAACAGTCCCTGTAGCAGTTGCAGCACACTTTGAATACAATCAATCTTTTAATTGACATTTAGAGGAAGGGAGGGATGTAGAAAACTCCCAGGAAGACATCAGAACACAAGCAGCAAACACATTTCTAAGCGACATCATATATTTCTGTGACATTTGTAAATTAAAAGCTACAACAGCATTTGAGCACATCAAGCCTCCCCATTTCATGCTTTTCACAGAAAGCAAACACCACATTTCCCAGGAAGGCTTAGAAAGAAGTTGATGATTAAACCCAAAAAGTCTATATTGGCATCCAGACATCCTTAATAGCTGGAGCTGCTCGTCTGCAAGAGACTGAACTTCTCATTTCTCTGATTGTTCATTCCTTAATCCTGAGGCTCTGACAAAATTCAATATATGGGTGTGATGGAGCCACTCCCTCACAGTCCAGTCCTGTGCTACACTTTCAATCAATTCAATAATTAAGTAAAGAAACTGATGGATCATTTCATTCAAGTAAGAAACATCACATAAAAGATACTCAGTTTCTTCTCACAGGAAAGGACACTCAATAACCACTTTTGAAGGGAAGAACCAAACAAAAGCAGGTGACTGTCCCTACCTGGCCCCAGCTTGGAGACAGCACAGAGCAGGTCATAATTGATCAGAGGAGTTGCATCTTCACTCTGTTTCCACCCCACTGGGGGAGAGGCAGGGGGAGAAATCAGGAACTGTTTCACAGGTTGTGGAGGAAGGAGGTAGGACTTGTCCCCAGTTTCACCGGACACCTGCAGGCAAAGCCAGGAGACAGAGAGCACAAATATTAATTCCCTTTTATTTGGTTTATTTCCCCACTCATGCACATCCATGCCCTGCACTTAATTCAGCCTAGCTTTAAAAAACAAAATGGGTTCAGCTCTTTGTACAACACCTCAGGGAACTGCTACAGCTCAGAACCCATGCTGGGGCTGCTGCAGGACCTGTGCCAATGCAACAGGGACAAAGCATTTCTTACAAAGAGAATTTGGGACCCTCTTATTTTGTTTCAGCCACTCTGTGTGTCTGGTTTGGTCACTGCACACAGACTCTCCCAGCCAATCTCAGCTCAAGACGAAAACCAAAACTGTACTTTAAAATTTTGACACAGCTATTGTGTAGAACACTAGATGATTTCAGATATTTCCCCCAAATGAAACTCATGGGCAAAGGAGGAATAAAGGAACCAGGACAGAGGTACAAGGTCTCTGTGTCCCACGGTACCTGTGCAAAGTAGAGCTTCAGCTTTTTCCCACTGAACTCGGTCTCGTGCAGCTCTATCCGAGCTCGTGCTGCTGCCTCGGGGTTGCTGAAGTTTATCCTCACCCTCCTGAAGCTCTTGAACAGCTGGAATGTCACCTGCTCATCATAGACTGTGAAAAGTGCTTCAAACCTTTCCTGGAAAGAACAAACATTCTCCAGGTGCAAAATGAACATTCGCACTCCATGACAAGGTATTTTCCTTTACTCTCCTCTTCCAAATCCCATCCATTTCCTGAATCACCTCAACCTGCACATTCCACACCTCCCTCCCTGCTTGTAAATCCACACTCGGGGCAGCACAGCTTTGTCTCACTGGTTACATGTGAATCCCAAGAGCAAACTGATGTGAATGAGCCCAAAAACTCGGAACACACCAAGTGCCACCTAGTGAGAGCTGCTCAGTGCTGCAGATGCACTGCACTGTCACGAAAATCGATTTCATGGTTCTGAAATCCAATTAATAATTTTCAATTATGAAATTCAATTAATTTACCAGCTCTCTGATCCACAAGAGGCCTCATACAGATTTTTTCCCCTCAATTATAATGTGCACAAATACACTGAAAATCCAGTGTATGACACAAAAATGTTCAATGGAACACTGAGAACACCTCACACTCCTTCCCCCTTACCTTCTCCTCCTGTACCTCGAACACGGCCTCGTGAACACTGCAAGCAAAGAGTGAGGTAGGCAAGTCACTGAAATCCATCATCTCTTCCAAATCCTCTTCATTTTCTCCAAAAATCATCTGCTCCTCCTCCTCCTGGTCGCTGCTGTACAGGTCTGACTGGCTGTCGCTCCAGGACTTCATGGAATCCCTGAGCATCCTTCCCCCCCAGCAGCTCCTCAGGTGCCAGCTTCCAGCAAGGCCCTGCCAGCCAAAAACCCAGAGCCAGATGTGAGGATACCACAGCTTCCTGCCCACACTGGTACAGGCAAATCATTTCACAAAGAACAGGAATCCACACGGAATTTTTTCTGTCCCTCACGAATCAGCAGCACCACGTGCCCCTGCTGAGGATGGAGGGAGGACTCTGCTGCTCCATCAAAAGGAAGATAAAGTCACCCCATCAAGAAACTGCAATTTCTCCTCCCTTTACTCTGACAGGAATCCAAAATGACAGCACTGCTCTAGACGATTTTCTCCATGACACACTTTACAGTGAGCAACATTTTCTTGTTTAATAATTAAAACCATTTCCTGGGTAATCAGAGCAGTCCTCTGGTATCTGAAAAAATAACTTTATTTCATCAATGAGAGCACGTGGACAAAGTTAAATAATCTCTCCAAAATCTAAAATCTCCTGATGTAAGGAAATGTCCTTTTCCTACACCCTTCCCATAGGTAGGAGTACTTACAAGAGTAGACACATCAAGGAAGACAAAAAATGCAAAGAAGCAAGAGACTAAATAAAAAACATCAGGGAGAGTATTTTTTATACAATAGAAAAGATTTTACTGGAGTAGACGTTCTACCACCCATCCCTGCAAAACTCCTGAGGTGAGCACACTGCTAGAGAAAAACAGGTAACTGCATCAGATCTGGGTTTGGAAAGAGTGATCATTTGTGACACAACACTAAAAGAAGGTAGCAAATACATGATATTTCATTGGCAACGATCTCACTTGAATATTTGCCTAATGAGGGGGGATTAACTGGGTTAATGACAGTGACGCCCCAGTCACACCATCCCAAACCCATGCACACACCTGGAGATCTCAATTCTGCTGCCCAGCATGGCAGGAAGGATGGAGATTTGGGAGAACAGGCAGCTGGTGGAAACCTCAGTTCTTGTGCTTGCTGATTCATGCAAGGAGGGAAGAGAAAAGGAACAAAAATGTGCCAGCATGGTGAAAACAAAAGGCACCATCTGGCTCTGAGGAGATCTGGGCCCATTCAAACAGCACCAGGACAGACACCCACATCCAGCCAAGCTCTGGTGCACTGAGAGCAACATTCCAGCCTTGGCCTGGTTTTGATCCCACATTCCTGAGGGATCAAACCACCCAAGCCACAAGCACTGCTCCCAGCACCTGCTTTTCTGACAGCCCAAAGGACAGGCAGGCCTCCAACAAGGAGTGAGCAGCACTGGCAGAAAGAAAGAAAAGGAGAGTTTGGAAAGTAAACTCAAATACTTGGATGAATGGTGAATCAAACATGGAGTGAGGAACACAGAAAGCAACTGGAGATTTGGTCAAGTTGAGGCTATAGAAGCTACTGCAATTATTTTGTATTTATTTTTTAAATTAAGATTTCATCACAGTTCTGTTGTTTTTAATCATAAACTTCATGGTTAATTCTATTTCTTTTCTCAGATAACTGATTCTTCATTACTTCACCCAAATCAGTTCAAAACACCTGATGACTGAGCAAGGCAAAAATCTCCAACAGCCCCCTGAAATCAGGATGAGACGGGTGAGACCCAGGTATGAATATTAATTAAGAAGTACAGTGAGTAAAAGCCCTGTGAGAAGTGTTATTTGAACAGATTGGCTACAACTATTTACTGTGCAATTATTAGAAAGCATCAAAATCAGAAGATGGACACTCCAAACTTGACAGGTACAGGAATGTGATTATCAATGCAACAGCCAAACTGCTCTGCTTTAGGAAAAAGGGAATTTCTTCACTTAGCTCTTTGGAAAGGTGAGAGATTCCTATTTATAAATAGTTTGATGTGAATGGAGATATGCAAATCTAAGTTATTACATAGTATTTATTTATCATAGTATTAACAGCAATAGAATTGTAAGCAATGTCATTACAATACTTATTAGCAAACTATTGGATTATCACTTACTTCCTCATAGATTTCAGATTAAACAACACAATTTAGAGGATCCCAAGAACTAAAGCCACTGGGATCAGACCTTTCACTAAGTCCTTTCTCTGAGCATTAACACCTGCTTATCATTCAAATACCAGCTGACAGGGAAATGCTTATAAACAAACTCCCCAACTTCATGGAAGGCTAAAAATCATCTGACATGAAAGCAAAGCAGCTCCTGCCATGGGGAGCTGTAGCTCTTCACCGGCACAGGCAGCACCGGGGAGTTTTCCTCGGCATCCTCTGGAGCAGCAGCTCATTCACAGTCACATCCCACCGCTCAAGGAATGTCAGGGCTGGGAACGGCGTGGCAATTTCCACAGGAACAGTTAAATCTGCTCTGACAGGGAGCACACAGGAAAAAATCCTTCCCTGGGAGGGTGGGGATGCCCAGAGCAGCTGTGGCTGCCCTGATCCCTGGCAGTGCCCAAGGCCAGGCTGGCCAGGGCTTGGAGCAGCCTGGGACAGTGGGAGGGGTCCCTGCCATGGCACTGGATGGGCTCTAAGCCTTCCCACGCAAACCACGATCCCAAACCCTGGGGCTGATCCCGCAGACCCCACGGAGCTGCCCTGGCCGGAGCCTTGGCTGCGAATATTCTTGAATTCAAACCCGCAAACGCTCGATGCGCGCCCTGAGAGAGGATGAAAACAACTTCCCCACCCGCACCCGCGGCACGGCCCGGCCCGGCCCGACCCGACCCGGGGGCGGCTCCGGCGGAGCCGCGGCTCTGCTCACCTGCGGACGGGTCTGCTGCGGGGCGGCGGGGACGCGCGGTGTCCGTGAGGGGCGGCGGGGACGCGCGGTGTCCGTGAGGGGCGGCGGGGACGCGCAGGGTCCGTGAGGGGCGGCGGGGACGCGCGGTGTCCGTGAGGGGCGGCGGGGACGCGCAGGGTCCGTGAGCGCGCAGTGTCCGTGAGGGGCGGCGGGAGCGCGCAGGGTCCGTCAGAGGCACCGGGAGCGCACCGGGAGCGCGCGCGGCGCCCGCGGGTCCCGGGGCGGGGCGGTGGCGGCGGGAACGCGCCTGCGCGCGCGTCCCCCCCCTCCCCCGGGAGCTGAGGGTGTGTGAGGGGGGTCGGTGACCCGGATGGAGAGAGGGAGGGAGGGATGAGGGGAAGGAGGAGAGAGGGAAGGAGTCAGGGATGAGGGGAAGGCAGACGGAGCGGGCAGGGAGGCAGCCGGGGCTCTGCATGCCCGGTCCCGCTCAGGGGTCGCGGCGGGTCGGGTCCCCTGAGGGGCAGGCCCGGCCCCGCCGCCGCCTGCCCCGGGACGCTCCGCGCGGTGTTCGTGTGGCACGGAGCCTGCCCCGGGGAGGCGGCGGGGACACACATTCCCCAGGGTCCCGTGGGAATGGCTGAGCGCGGAGCGATGAGAATTTATTTGAAAATGCTGCAAATCGCCCTCGGAGCAGCTTCCGGACGAGGGGTTGGCGGCTGCTGAGGAGGAAGGAGCTGCCCAGAGCAGCTGTGGCTGCCCCTGGATCCCTGGCAGTGCCCAAGGCCGGGTTGGACAGGGCTTGGAGCACCTGGGACAGTGGGAGGGGTCCCTGTCATGGCAAGGGTGGCACTGGATGGCCTTTAAGGTCCCTTCCACCTCAAACCATTCCGGGATTCTTTGATTCTTCCCCTGACATTCAGCGGGATGGCTCTGCCATCAGCCTCGGCCAGCTGCCAGCTGGGAACAGTGACAGTTTGTGTCCTCCTCAGAGTAAATCGCAGCTTAATCCAGCCATGAGATGGTTTCAGACAGCCATCATCTGAGCTGGGTGATACATCTGTGCCTGTGCACATTTACCTCTATAAAGATAGCACAAACCAACACCCTTGCTTTGGTTTTTCACAAAAAACCCACACAAAACTATTGACTTTCACTGACACTAATATTGAGTTCAACAGCTTCAGCCTCACTTGGAAATAGAGAAGACAGCGTGTGTTGGTGATAGAAGTAGTGAAATTTCTGTGGCTGAAATATTTTCTTTTAAATTTCAGAAACAGACACAGAGATGCTGAGCTTCTCCACCAGGGGATTTGTCCACTCTTTCCCATAAGAAAGCAGCCCAGCAGATGTCACCTTAGGAAGGTAGGATCAGTCTCCCCTGTCCAGGTAAAGGCATTCTGCAATTTAGATACAGCGCAAATTCAGGTGGTAACAGGGTACTGTCCATCTTCAGCCCTCCCTTGCTGCAGTCTCCTGCTTTATCGATTCGATACCACATTTTCCTCCCTGGCCAACAATAGATTCTGCTCTAATACCACTAACTGCAACATTTGTGTCCACTTCAGTGGCATTTAAAATTATCTGTCTCTTGCAATAACACCTCGTTTGTAGCACTGCTGTAACACTCCTGACATCGATGGCACATCTTTGTATCAGCACTTAGAACACCTGTAGTGTAACCCACAAACCCTTGAATGGTGGATGTTAACAAAGTAGTACCACTTTTATCAGAAATTCTGGGGATTAGGGAATGCAGGGATTCAGTGAAGTGCGGCTCTAACCCCAAAGCTGCCCTGGGGTTGTTTGTCTTTTCTCCCTTTGTGGTTTGGGACCCCAAGAGATACATTTAATTAAAAATATCCTGAGGGTTATCCTCTGCTTCTCCCCATGGACTGTAAACCCATCTGGTGAGTGTTAATTAGGTTGGCAAGCAGTCGATTAAGCTAAATTGCCACTTTTCTGTATCTCTTACTGCAGTCCCTGTGTCCCAGACAGGGTGGCCTGTGCCTGAGGGATGACACCTGCCACAGCTGCATTCCCAGCTATTCTCAGGGGGCTTGGACTTGTCAGAGAAGCTCAGCTTCAGTAAAAACATCACTAGTCAGGCCACCAAACACACAATGATTCTGGGTTGTGTCCCCAGCCCTTTCTTTGGATCACAATTTCAAGCTGTCCAAAATATTAAATGCTAAATATTTTTTTCAAAGCTCTGTAAAAGGAAGTTGTAAAAGTTAATTGCACAATTCCTACAGCTTACCCCAAATATGTGGAGAATCCTGTGAAACTGGGAGCATTAGTAATGTTGTAACAATCTGCATTTCATTTACAAGTATCCTGCTAAAAACAGAGACGTCTTTTCAATATACACGTTAGTCACCTAAATCCTGTCAACTTCTGCCAAGAAATTTTTGGTCAATTAAAGCTCTACCAGGAGCAAGGAGCAAGCCAGAATTCCATAGGTTTTACCACAATCTTTTATTCAAAGTTTCATTTTACCACCATCTTTTATTCAAACTTTGGTTTCATTTGTCTCATCTGAAAGACAAATAGAATTAAACAGACATGCAACATTGCCTGTGAAAAATGAAGCAGTTGTCCTTTATAGTGCAAGAGTGTAAAGCTTGATTTATTAACACATTTTAAGGTGAACAGGAGAACGTTGTAGGCAGATCATTTTATACATTCAGCTGTGCTCCACAGAGTTAAGTTACACATAAAATACACACTGAGGATGTTTTAAGTGCTCTAATGCATCGAGAAGCCACACAGGGTGGAGGCCAGAGGTGTCAGTTCACGCTGGGTGAAGAAGGCAGGGATGAATCCAAGGAGCTGCTCCTTCACAAAGTGCTGGAGCAGCTCCTGGTGCTGGGAAATCCCTTCCATTTGGAACCTGGGGCTGCTGTGCCTCTTTGCAGGGTCCTGCATGAGCCCTACACTGTTGATATTCAGAGATCAGAGCGTGCTGTACAACACTTAAATGATTTTTCACCCTGGAATGTGGCATAGGGCTCCTCTCCTTTAAACCTTCCTGTGTTGCTCAGCTGTAAATATTTGCTGCAATCCCAGGCATGGCCACTGTCACCTCAGACTAACAAATATTCTATGAAAAGCTCAGTGTGAGGGTGCAAAACCCTTCTTGTTTCAGCTTCTCTGGACTAGAAGGGAGGTGAGGAGTTTAATTCACTCCTGAAAGTGCCAGAAAGAGCACAGAAGCCCTTCAGTCAAGTTTAAACAAGACACTTGGTTTCTCTGGGCCCTGCTCATGCCTTTTCTTAGGCTAAAGAGCAGAAAATAACATCTTTTGGAAGACTGGGAGAAAAAGCAAGAAAGAGGAATGTGCATAAAATAGAAAAAACCAAACAAAACCAACCCCATGTTAAGATTCCAGTGTTGGACAGCAGCAGCAAACAGGAGTGAGGTGCAGCCCCTCAGTCCTACCCCAACATCAGTCATGGAGCTGAGGCCCATGGACAAGGAACACCCCAGGCTCCACTGCTGTGGCACAATGATCAAAAATATTGTGATTTATGTGCTGTAGAAACAGACACCACCTCCAGTGGAGACCTTTGGCAGGCAAGTTTCCAGAAGCAAACAAAAGAAGATTTCCCTATGGCTGCAGGTAAAGGGAACTGTCATTATTAAGTAGAATTATTTGAGCACACAGAGACTGTGTAAATAAAACATGGTTATGTAAAGCTTTGGAGCAAGACTTGCCTTTAGAATCTTTGCAAAGAAAGGGCCAAACCCACACAATAAGACAAAAGCTCAGCTCATGGCTGGGGGCAGTTTCACTCAGAGAAGGGCTGATGCCTGAGGGAGCAAGGTCAGGAGCTGGGCTCAGGAGAATTGGGGAGTTTACAGCAAAACCACCCCTGAACAGGCCAGAGAGCAGCCTGCAAGAGAAGCACAGCCACCTCAGAGCAGCTCTGTCCATCTCTCAGGGCCTTTGCTGAGGAGGAAAACCCAAACCAGGAGTTAGGGCTGCCAAGTCTGTGCTCCTGTTTAAACCCTGATGAGAACTGAGACCAAGGCACTGTCACACACAGGACCATCCTCATCTGGGTGTCAGCAGCCAAACAGGCCCTTCTGATGAATTATTTTATATCACCTAATTAACCACAGAGAATATTGCCATGGAACAAGTGTGTGGTGTAGCACAGCTTGTTTTCAGACTCTGTGTTCTGTGGCTGCAGAACCAATAGGTCAGAACAGGCTGATTAAATGGGAAGAGATAAGGAAAGGCAGCATTCCTGTGCCCTTCCCATTCAGCCTCCCTGCACTGCTTCATTCTGCATTGTTAATGAACAAAAGCTGCCCATAAATTCACCAACAATCGATGACCACATCCAGGGGCAGTAAATCAGTGTCACTGCACCCCAGAAAGATGAATGCTCTGGCAGCAGGAGCCCATTAACATCCTTATCTTGCTTAATCACAAACGAAGCATTGATGGTGAAAGGAAAGCTGTTATTTCTTGAGGTTTCCTAACTTCCAGTGCAGGGGATGCCACTGATAAGATCTGAATTGTGCCCAGCTGGTGAAGAAACCTGGGTACAGCCCCAGGGCACCTCCCTGTGCAGGGGGAAGGTTATTTTTCTAAGCTGCACAAAAATGCCAAAGCAATCCAAAGTATGCCCAGATTGAATAAGTCTGCAGAGCTTGCAAAGCAAACAAATGCAAAGGAACAATTCTGTTGTCATTTACAACAACAAGAACCTAGAATCATCATGTACAGGTCAGGGGAGTTGCTGGGAGTTTCTGGCAGCAGGAACAGAAACTGGCCACGGTCAATTTAACTAATAAAAATAAATAAATGCAGAAAGACACTGTTCCCAATCACAGATAATCCCAAACTCCCTGATATCGGGGGAATCACTTGAAAATACACAGAACATGAGCACTATTCCTTTCAAATAAAGTTCCAGGGTCCTGGAGACTCCACTTTGCAGACAGTCCAAACCACACTGAGTGGACTTAAAATTCAGTTTCCCAGCAAAACTCCCCAATTTTAGAGCAGCCAGTGCTATCAAAGTGCCAGGATAACCAGTGAATGCTGAGCTTTCTCCTCCTCAATTGACAGTTCCCCATTCTCCCTGCTCTGTGTCCATTCTCCCTCAGTATCAGCTCCTGGCCATCTCCTGGAAGCTGGAAAGATAAATATCAAAGTACACAAAGCTCCATTATCCTCACAGGCCTCAATGAATGCTGGGCTGTGCAACCTCTCTCCTTAGGTCATCCACAATAGTAGACAAGTATTGTTTTTCCTTTTTTTAAAAGAAAGAAAAACAGGGAAGACCCCAGCTTACATCACCCAGACTGAGCTTTGAACTAAGGAACTGCAACACCTTTAAATAGCTGGGACCATTAAAGGTGGAAATCCTGCCTCAATCAGGAAGAAAATAAATAAACATGATAAAGAACTCAGATTTTATCCAAATTTACACAAATTCCCCACAAGATACAGTCACATCATTCTCATTTCTCCTTGTCCTCATCCTTTATAGTGTTCCTTCTGCACCATTTAATCCAACTTGAAGCTCCTGCTATGAAATCAGAAAACTGGCAAATAATCTTTGTTCTAAGCCATATAATCCAGTGGTGCTCTAAAAACAACCCACATCCTCAGTGCTTATGTTCAACACCAGAACAGAAGTGCCCAAAATTTGTGGTTTGAAGGGATAAAGTGTTCACTCTCACCAGTTCTGCTGCTCTAAAGACACAGCAAGTTCCAGTGTTGGTGCTTCAAAACAATTCCATTTATTGCCATGTCAGGGGAGCTCCATGATCACATCAGGATTTAGAGCCTCCCTGGAAATCTGTCATAGTCCCTGTAAATGAAAGATTAAATCCTGTCCTTCTCTCTGTGAGCAGCTCCTGAAAAGTTGTCTGGAGATAAAACTACTCCCAGCAGGGCTGAAAACTGCACAGTCACTTCCACAGCATCTCCTCTCTCATCAGTTCCACAGTGCTGCACCCCCAGCCAGCAGAATTCCATGCAGAACTGGGATCTGCTTCCTACCAAGTGCTTTCAACTTCCCAACTAGAAAAAGTTGTTTATTTTAATAATCAGCCTGGAAAGTTCAGCTCGAGATGAGCTTGAAACTCTTCTCAAGGTCGGCTTTATGCTTGCTTCTATTTGAACAGGTAAATAAATAAAGGTCAAGCTCCTGACGACTCCCATCAGTCCTTGAAGGTCACTCACTCCTTCTTGCAGTGCTCCAGCACCCTGTAGGGAGGGGCAGAGACCCCCCTGGAGCCGTGCTGCTCCTGCACGATGGGCAGCGTGGCTGGAGTGTAGATTTCTGGCATGCTGTCGTTGTTCTCCAGGGCGCCGTAGGAGAAAGAGGCTTTCAGGTCAGGCTGCACTGCAATCCCTTTGTCGTGCATGTTCTGCATGCCTGCAGGAGCAGAGGCACAGATTAGGGACAAAAGTAGAATTTTCCAGCTCTCTGTTCAGTCAGGAAATGAGCAGTCCCTGAGGCTCGTCAGCTCCTCGGGTGTTAAATCAAAGACAGGGTGGGTTTGTGCTCAGCACTGGAGCAGCTGATGGAGAAATAAGCTCCCAGTGACTGAGGGATGGCTCTCAGTTATCCATCAAGTGCTGCAGATTTTTCATACAGCTCACCAAAGAGCTCAGCTGTGCTTCCCAAAGGAAATTTCTGCTCCTCTACCTCACTTCTGAGCCATCCCCAAAAATCAGTTCTTCCTGCAGCACCGAGCCCAATCCCAAGCACAGGCTCAAAGCAGTTCAATATCCCCAGGTAACAACTGCCTGATCACCCAGTCCGGAGCAGAGGCAAAGCCTGAGCCCTGCCTGGGCAGCGCAGCCCTTCAGCAGGGGGGTGAAGCCCTGCACTTTGCTTACCTGGCATGGCATCCATCGAGATGTAGGGCTCGAAGGGGACAGCCTTCTTCCTATTCCTCGTGATCAGGAAGACTCCCAGGAACGCTATGAGGCACCTGAGGGAGGAGAAAGGGTCACTGAGAAGCCTGGCAAGGAAGAGCACGGAATATTCCATGTTGCTCCCTACAGAATTCAGAGCTGCAGTTCAAGCACTGCAAAGCCAGAATTCCAGGGCACTGTCCAAGCTGAGCCCCCTTGAGCAGCACTGGAACACCCCCAGCAACCAGCACAACTTCACCTTTTCTCTGTCAAACACAGGGAAAAGTTTGCATGTTAATTAATTCATTAACCTTGACTAATTGCAGGGGAAAGGAAGCATAGCAACATTTGGTTTTGCTTTGATGGAATTCCAGGGTTTAGCAGCCTGACCTTCCCAAGGCTCCCTGCAAACACACCAACAACCATGGATCTGGATTGTCACAGAGCAAGGTGCAGTTCAGAACAATGATCTCCACCCCCAATTGTCTGAGGATTTTTTTTTCCTGTACTTATCTAAAAGCCATTTGAGAATGTCCCCTGATTATGGAGAGCTAATTACACTAAAACATTCAGTTACACAGGAAATGTTTTACTGATCAGATCTGCATTGTGCCTCTCCATGCTCTAAAAACTCCAGAAGTCAGACACAGTTCAGAGAAGGTGCAAAATCTGAAATAAGGTTCACAGAGAGGGTCTCTTTGGGTTATTTTACAATTCTTCCAGATTCATGAGCAGGCAGCTTGAAAATCAAGCCATATGCTCAGCACCCCAGCTGATCCTGAGGATTTAGTGATTAATTGTTGTGTAATTGTGCATTACCAAGGGTTACACGATTTTTTCCAAACACAGCACTGAGCTCTAAGGGCCATTCTCTGCTCTGACAGAGAAGTATTTTTAAAATTTGGGTCACAAGAAGCAACAGTTTTCTGTCAAGGAAACCTGGAGCACTTACCCCAGTGCAAACATACAAATGTGGAGAACATCTTCACCCATGAAGTCCAGGTAAAAAGTTGCTCCTTGAAAAGAAAATAATTCATTACATCTTCCCAATTCCACCTTCAGCCAGAACCCACATCAGCCAGGATTCCTATTTTTATAGCCAGCACCTTTGTTTATTTAATGATCTGAAAATAGGTGTCCTGATTTCTATTTTAACACAAATTATTGACAAATCTTTTCAAGTTTCACTACCAAAATAGTTCTGCTGGTGTCACTAACAGAGATATAATTGAACCTGTGCAGCAAAACAAGAGGGACTATTTTGGAATGATGAAACAAATTAGATTTAACTATAAAAAGATGCAAACTCTTGACCCCAAACAACAACAAACAGCTCCAACCTCTAGAAGTGTTCTGGGTGGCAGCAGGAAACATGTTCTGCCTCCTGCTCTTTACATTTTTCATGTAAAGAAACTAAAGTAAAAAAAAAAAAACAAGGAAACATTTAACCTGCACATCTAAACACATATTGAATGAGGAACAGTCTCAAAGATAAAATCCCCTGCACTTTAAACCAAATGACAGCACTAAACAGAAAATTTTAACAGTCTAATGGGATAATTCACATTTTTAAAAAGAAAAAAAAAAAACAAACCAAACAAAGCCAGTGCAGATAAGAGATGTCAAAAAAACATCATATTGCTGAGTATTCACCTTCTTCAAGAGGATTATTTCCCAAAATCTTTTGCCCTTTTTTTAGAAAGGTTTGTGCAGTTACCTGCTGAGATTGCTGCTGTGGTGGATAGGATGTAGCCAATGCTGGAGATCTGAGCTGAGTCATAGAGCTGGGAGGCTTGAGCTAAAAACCTGCAACACAATCACAGGCAACAGGGGCTGATTGGGAAGGATCCTTTTTTTGGAAGCACCTTTCAGAAGTGATGCATAAATTTAAGAAATTCATTATTTTTCTCAGTGAACAGCAGCAGCAAACCTCAGAATGAATAAAACGGACAAAAGAGGGAGGTTTGTGGCTGCACTGAAATTACTGCCCCAACCTCAGGGACAGAGTGTCCCTCATATTTTGAGAAGCCTTTTATCTCTGCTGCTACCAGCTTTTTATGTTATTGCAAGTACAAAAGGGAAGAAAACCCTAAGAATAGACACATTATCAACAATACTGATGCTGCACTTTGATTTTAGCCTGTGCAGACACTGCGTTTGACTGGCCACCATTTCACTCCTAAAACTGTTTAGCAAATACTTGAATGGTGGCATTAAAACCACCTGGCAGTGTCACTCTGTGGAAAAGCAAATATCCCCCAGGAATGAATGGATAATTCTACATTTTAATAGGTATTTTGGCATGGTACCAAACAGCTCCTGACCCACAGCCCACACAGTTGCAGAGAAAGAGAGGAGTCCTTACGTGGCCTGGTAGATGGCTGTGGCAATCATGCACACCAACATGATGTAGAAGATGGGGGAGTCCAGCTGCAGGGTGCCCTGGATGGACACCAGGATCATCCCAGCCACAGCCTTCACTGTCACCACGGTCATGGAACCTGGGGGTCAGCACACTCAGCTGGGGCAGCTGCACAAGGCTGCAAACCACCCCAGCACCCCAAAAACCTGCCCCTCCTCCTGCCAGGCCAGCCAAGGTGTGCAAACTGCCCGGCTGCCCCCAGCTCTGCCCAGCTGCCCCCAGCTCTGCCCGCTCCATTCCCCACAAACCTACCACAGCAACCTCCAATAAATCACTGAACCCTTCTCTATCTACACAACTGGCAGCATTTACTGGTGGTGTCAGTGTTTAAAGAGTGTTGGGCAATTACAGGATGGAAGGATATAATTTTCCATTTGGTTTGGCTAATAAAGCCAAAGAAGTCTCCAAAACAAGAATCAGGAAGAACTTTCCTTGCTTTGAAAGTTGGGCCATTCAGAATTAGGGCAGTTGCTTTGTAATTCATGGAGCCTCTGAGGCACCACCGAAATCCAGCCCCAAACAGCTCAAAAAACCCAAAAAAGAGTAAAAGAAAGACACTGCAGGAACTGAAGGTGCATAAACAGCAAAAATTGAGGATTGTGACACAGATTTCAGTGTGGCAGATTTGCTATTAGTCATCCTTTTAAAAGTTTCATTGATTAGAGTTTCTATTAAAAAAAAAAAAAAATTTAAATGTGTAAATCCAAAGTCACTGCGAGATCCCACTGTGGGATATCAGAATTATCAGGGACAAGCTGGGCTGGCAGAGAATTCCTCATTTCTTTAACCACACAGCAAATCTTAACAGAGCTAAGACAATCCTTGTAGGTCAAATCCTCCCTTTCCCCCACTGGCTCAGCTCTCCTTACACACTGAATGCTACCCTTTGTGCGCCCAGATTCAAATTAAGAATACTAATAAATAAACTGCACTTTCTGTGCTTGGCAGATCATTTGTTTGATGGGGAATAAGCCTTAAATGTTCAAAGATCATTTGCAAAGATCCTAAAGATCAGCTTCATGAACATTTCTGAAGGAAATGAGTGCATTTCATGACATTAATTAAATCAATATAATCCCCTGCATGCCTCAGTTTACTGTTTAAGGATCTTACAAGTCCATATCAACTTACCCAGCAAAGCCACCAGCAGGAGAATAATGACAATGTAGTTTGCATTTCTCTCCTTGTAAAAATACAGGAGCAGACAGAACACAATGATCTCCACAAGCTACAAAGGAGAGAAATGAGAATATTAGAGATGCAGAGCACATGGGGTTGGCAGTAAATGAGATTCTGAGCCAATCAAACATTAGAATAGGGCAAATCAGAGGGAAATGGGGATCCCACACAGTTATAGGCCAAATTCAGCATCATCTCAGGTTCCAGTCTGAGATATTCAGCAGCTTCTTGCAGAACAGGAAACATGGGGCACTTTTGGTATTGGATTTGTGGTAAAGCAGCTGATCAAATAGTCCTGACTGAATTTTCACAGGAGAGATCTCAGTCTGTTTTCTGCAGTGAGCTTCCACAAGTGGTCCCTGGGGCAATGGCCAAGATTATCTTCATTAAAACACAAATTTCATGGGATTTTGAGTAAGAGATCTGTAGGCCCAGAGAAAGTCAGTGTGGAAAAAGCCCAGATTCAGGCCCCAGTAAATTTTCAGTCAAAGCCATTTAATCCTACAGAATTCAGGGAAACAAAAGGAGCTGTGCATGTGTCTGACACCTGGAAAAGCTGTCCCACATTAATGAGTGAACACAGGGAACTCTGAAGGAAACATAATGCTGGAAATGGAAGTGTCCCCAGGAGAAAACCCCCACCCTCCATGGCCCCTCACCATGTAGAGCAGGAATGGCCAGCTCACTAAATGCCTGGTGATGTTTTCTGCTGTCATCTTCTCGTGGCTGTTGGGTCCAAATGTCACCAGCAGATAAGTGCCAACAACTGCCAGGCCACAGCCGACGAAGGACAGCACGTAGCGCCCTTGGGCAGGCACAGGAACAGGAGAGGACAGCGTTAATGAGGGAGGGGGATGCATGGAATTAATGAATTAATCCCTCAGGACCATCACTGACATGTGGATGTTCCTCTGGGTGCCCTTCCTGCCAGCCACCAGGGGCACTGAGGGTGTGGGAGCTGAGACAAAGTTGGTACCAGGTGGCATCTGCTAAATACATAAAGCTACAAGATCTGTGATCCTGCCCACAGCCCTTTCCCCACTTCTGCAAACACCTCCATGTTCATGGAATTCATTCCCTTGTGCCTGTGCTGCACCTTCAGCCTGTTTCTAAATTCTGTGAGGTTCAGGGGACTTGGCTCAAGCCAGGAAAAAATACATTAGTTTGTAATAAACAATGGATGAGATGACACATTTTGTCCAAGAGGTGCTAATGAGACCTTGCCATCCCTGTAATTATAATTCCTGAGGGCCCATGCTGTGTGTGATGAGTTGTAAACACAGAGGAAAAATGAAAAGAAACTGGAACTTACTCAAAAATTCCTTGGGCTTCCATTTTTCTTTAATAAATATAATTCCTATGATTGCACTAGCTATGGGGAAAAAAAAAAAAAAAAAAGGAGAAAGAAACAGTGAATTCTGGAGTCAGGAATCTCCCACTGGGACACTCAGGCTCCTTCCTGCTTACCCACAACAGATACTGCACTGAGGGGCACAATGAGTGAGAGAGGAGCAAAGGCATAGGAAGAGAACACTCCCAGTTCTCCCAGCACCAGCAGCAAGAATCCACTCCACCAGGTCTTGGTTCTGAAGTAGGCCCGGGGATCTTTGGAGCCTGCCAGCCTGATGTGGCTGTATTTCTAGGCAAGAAAACAGAAAGAAAGCAGCTTTGTCACCTTTGAGTGTTTACTTCAATGCAGGATGAGTGTTTGCTTCAGGGAACTCACCTGGAGGTTGAGGGCAATGCTGCTGACAAGATGCCCAAAAATAGCCAGAAGTGCCCCAATCAAGTTCTCCTGCAGAAACAAAGGGAACACACAATTATTAAATTTAGTCAAGGAACCCAGAGGGGTTTGCACACTCTGGAGGAGAGCAGACTTTTAAACCACTCCTGAAACATGGAACAGCCTGGGTTGGAAGGGACCTTTAAAGGTCATCTGGTCCAACACCCAGCTGTCAATAAAACCTATTTATCTTCCTCCCTTCCTGCTGATCTGGGGCAGCTCACATAAGTGCTCTGGCTGTGCTCCAGACCTGTGACCTCAGCTGGAAGATAAGACTCAACAGCCACTTTCTCCAAGAGACTTCAATTAGTTTGCAGTTTCTCAGAGAGGAGGAAGATAAGGCTAAAAAAGCCCTACACCATCACTCATTCTTCCCTCTGAACAATATATTTATGAGGATTTTATTGCCCTGGAATTTGACAGAGAATGGATCAGGAATCTGCTTCCCAACTACTTTGCTCTTCTCCACTTGTGGCAGCTGCTGGTTCAGTCACTGATTCAGCCCATGTGATGAGGCAGCCCAATTATCACAGATTTTAATCTGCTTTTTGTATAACCAGTTATTCTCAAAGTCACAGGAGACTGCTGACAGCTCCCAACCTCTTCTGCACTGGCATTGAAAGCCCAGCAACAATTCTCACGCTCTAAAGATGGAATTTGAAATAAAGAAAGGATGTAAAGCAGGCTGAGTCACAAAGGAGGTGCACAGGAGAACTGAAGAGAAGAGCCTGAGGCCGCTGAATATTTGTGTGCTCCCAAAACTGCCTAAATCTCATTAAATGTCATTAGCACTGTTCTCTCAGCCCACTCCTTACTTGGATTGATTTGGGACAACCCAGCTCACATTCAGAAGTGAATAGGAATAAATGGACTAATCTTGGTTTTCTCATATACAGAAGAACTTCCAGATTTCAAATTCTTAGCAGCAGAACAAAAACACCTTCATCAGAATGCACAAAAAAAAAAAAAAGATTCACCCAAACAGCTTCACTCAAAACCACCTGAGAGGTTCCCAGGGTGGCAGGAGGATGTCACTGTGTGACCACAGTGCAGAGTTCTCTGGGCTGTGACAAGCCACAGGGTCAACTTCCACAAGGGCCCAGGACTGTGATTACAAAGGAAAATAAAAACCCCTTTTTGATGAGATTTCCTGAGCAGAAATCAGGAATCCAGAGGGAATTTATTTGCCCCCACCTGGAGAACAAGGAGGAATTACAGCCCCACATCCCAGGCAGCTGCAGCCTCTGCTGTGGGCTCACCCCCTGAAATTGAAACACCCAAACACACAGAGCAAAGCAGAACCTCTGCTCTGTCACTGCTGCATGGCTGAGGCTGGAAAGGCACCTGTGGGAATCACGGCACCCAAACACCTCCACTGCCACACCTTCCTCCAGCTCCTCTGCTCTGCAGGCACAGAATTTCTCTCTCACTAAGCACAGGATATGACACCCCAGAAATGGCTAAACCCCTTCCCTGAGCCCTTCCTGCAGAAAATAACCCCAAAGCAGCATCATTATCAGCTCATGTGTGCCATCAGGGCCTTCTGGGGATGGAAACCTCCCTGCTGGGGTAGCAGCTGACCTTGTAGGAGAAGGAGTCTGTGTGTGGCTGCACAGAAACTGCTGCTGTGGCCAGCGGGAGCTGCTGGAGCTGCAGGCTGGGGCTGTTTCCTCCTTCCATTTTGGGATTTTTCCTTTGCTTTTCAGCTTTCTTGATGCTGGAAGTTCTCTTTAAAGAAGAGACTTGGACCCTGCTGGAACCAACATTTGGTACCGCTCCCTGACATCCATCCTGTTCCCTTGGGCAAGTTCAGGGAAGTACAAATGAGTCCTGCTGCCTCCCTTTAGATCAGCCACTGTTTCCAGCCAGTCAGTGAAGCAGCAAGGTTATGTTCCTTCAAGATGAATCTAAGGGGAAAAAAAGAAATAAAATCCAAATAATTAGATTAAAAAAAAAAAATCAGTGGTCCAAAACCTGCAATGAAGGATAGGCCACAGAAACGCCTCTGGAATCAAACTCAGAGCAGTACATAAAAAAGAAAAGCAGATTTTAAATATCTTCTTAGAAAGCCTTGGACAAAAACTCGCAGAGGCTTTGCTTTACAAGCTCTTGTGAACTGGCTGGCCCCCAGGGGTGACGCACTCAGCTGGCATTTAACAGCATCACAAAGGCTCTCAATCCTCCAAGCTCTGCTTTTCACGTCGCTCCTCCCTGAAGCTCCAGTTCGCCCGGGACCAGCGCATCCCCAGGAGCAGAGCTCCTCCCGCAGCCTGCACTGCCCAGAGCCGCAATTCCCCGGAGCCCAGCGGGCTGGAGGCGTCCGGAGAGCCCCACACGAGCTCCGCGTAGCGCCCCGGGGAGCAGCATCGGCCCTGCCCGGAGCGGATCCCGGCCGGGACCGTCCAGGGCTCGCTCAGCATCCCCGGCCCGAGCCGCGCACACCGCCCGTGCTGCACCCACCCCGGGCAGGCGGAGCGCCCGCACACCCCCGGGCCGGGGCGCGGGGGGCTCCCACCAAACCCGCCGGTGCTGCGGCCCCGCGCCCGTCCCTCCGTGCCCGTCCCTCCGCGCCCCTCGGGGCTCCCCGCCACTCACCGGCCCCGGCCTCCCGCTCCGGCTGCCGGGCGAGCGCCGCGACCGCTTCCTGCCCGGTGCACCCGATTGGTCCCCAGCGCTGTCAATCAAAGGCCGGCGCAAAGGTGGGGGTGAGGATTGGCTGTCGCGTGGAGGCGGGGTCTGTGCCAGCCTATGGGCGCAGGGCTATCAGGGGCCGGGCGGAAGAAGTCGCGTTCCGTCGCTCGGTTGGGGCGGGACGAGGTGGTCCCGCGGGCTCCGCCCGGAGCTCCGGGGCGCTCCTCGGCCCACGGCTGCAGGGACAGCCGCGGCCCCGCGCCTTTCCCCGGTTTGCCCCGGTGGGACCCGTTCCGCCCTCCCGGTGGCGCGAACAGCAGCCGGAGCCGCCTTAAGACTCATGCGCGAAGCGCCTCCGCCGAGCCACCTTAAACCAGCCGCGTTGGCGCTGAGAGCTCCTCTGTGATTGGGCGCCTGCCGCAGCGCTCAGAGTAACAGGCACGGTGATTGGAGGAGCGCTGAGGCGGCTGTGTCTCGGCCACCGGGTGTCCGCATTCCCGGTGCCGCCGAAGGCCGGGGAGGCACCGGCTGGAACGGGCACGGACCGGCAGGAACGGGCGGATACAGAGCGCACACCGCCCCTGAGCGGGGTCGGGCACGTCCCCGGTGCTCCTCAGCCGCTCAGGTACCCACCCGCCGTTCCCAGCTCTGCCTCACCTGGGCACGGCTGCGGCGTGAGGCGATTTCCGGTGGCACCTCCGGGGCCTCACCTGAGGGCGTCACCTCATCCCTCACCTTATCCCTCACTTGGGCTCCTCCCGCCCCGAGCCATCGCCCCGAGCGCCGAGTTCTCGCAATGGAGACAGCAAAGGCCATGGCTGAGCTCTGGAGCCTCGGCCCTCCTGCACATTCAGAGCAGAAACAAAATCCCGGCTGTGCCCTAAGTCGTGACACTGGACGAGTCTGTGACCGATCCCCGCCTTTCCAGCTCAGGGATGCTGTGGAGCACGAGGTACCTCTGGCAGAACAGCCCAACTCGGTGCCATGTCCTGAAAATAAACTGTACTTACCGCAGTGAGTGCGGAGCTGAAGGGGGAAAACCTCAACCACGCCAAGGTTTTTCACTCAAAGCACAGCCAGGGTTTGTTACTGGAGCAAATCAAGGGGTATCTGGAACGGTTTATAGCCACAGTAGGTTAGAGGAGTTCCAGGCCCAAAATTCCTCCTCTTGGGGATAAACCAGCACAAGGGAATAAGAAATGCAGTCAAAGAAAACATTGATCAAAAGCAGTGCTTCCAAGGGTATTTTTAAATAAGCTGGGGAAATGAAATGCAGGAGTGACTGCTGGTTTTCTGGCAGGAATACTGCATTAGTGTTGGATTTGCCTTTCTCTTACACATCCCATTTCAAAGGAAAGTTGCTGTTGTGTTCACATGTTTCCTCCATCTCCATATTCAGTGTTGTTATCCTTGGCTGCTCTTCTTAGGTTTCAAGGTTTCCTTATAAACACCACAGGAAAGGGGTCTCAAACTGGGGGGGGGGGGGGGGAAAGATATTTAAGTCTCAATCAAAGGGATTTCAGTATAACCAAGTGAGTAACAAAAATGTTTGAAGCTTATGAGGGTTTTTTTTGCTACGGATAATGATCCTGTTCTGTGACAAGAATAGCAACCAAGTTTAGATCAAGGTCATTAAATTAACTTTTTAATCACAGCTGATAACGGAAGGAGAAGTGGCAATGCAACACGAGTGGTTTAAGCCTGGAAGTGGCTCCAGGTGGATGATCTCACCTGTGCCACCTCCCCGTCTCCCACCCACCAGCCCTGGCCCTGTTTGTCCCAGGTGTTTGAGCCCTCCAGGACGCACATTCCAGCACTTGGTGCAGTTAATCCTTGTGCGGGGACACCACCAGGGGTGACCCCTCTCGGATCCCAGATTTTCAGGAATTCCACCCTCCTTCCACCAGCAGAGGGAAGCAGAAGGATGTGTTAAACCCGCAGTGCTTTCCCAGCCAACACTCGCAGGTGCCAAGGGCCTCCTGGGCTTTCTGGATGCACCTTCCCAGCTGCTTCCTCAGCTGAGGGGGAGGAGGATGCCCTTCCACAGCCTCTCGCTGTCTGGGGACTGCGTGGTAACCCCAGAACTCCCAAAATTACGTACAGGAAGGATTTCTGAAACTCGGTACCAGGTATGCAAAGTAGGTAAATCAAGGAAGTGTTTGGCATCTTCCCGTCTTTCTTCTCCTGCCTTTAGCATCTTCTCTTTCTTCTTCTTCCTTTGATCTCTTGCTCCTTGCTTGTCTGTCCCATCTCAGTGATATCAGGAGTGCATTATCTCAGGGTTGAATAACAGCAGTCAAGGATGTAAAGGACAAAAAAAAAAAAAAAAAAAAAAAAAAGGATGAGGGAAAAATTATCAAGGTGGAGAAATTGCTTAAAGACTTTCTGTAGGCGCCATCAGTCTGCCTGGTCAGCTTCCAGCAGAGCCAGCTGACCTGATGCTGAGCTGTGACTAAAGCAGAGCAGAGTCTGCAGGGAGCTTCTCAAAGCACTCCCTTCCCTTTGAGAATTTCCTTCTTGAAGGGCAGGGTGGGCAGGAGGCCAAACCACAAACTACACAAGGGCTTGGCTGCTTCTCTCCGAGGCTTTATCCCTGGAGAGGAGTTCCTGCAGCAGGTCAGGAGGGGAGGCACTGTACCCATCAACACCAGACCTTCTGGGGGCTGCTGACTGGGTTTTCCCCACCTGAAGGACTTGGCTGTGTCCCCCTCAGCCATTCTGGAGCACATTCCTTGAGTCAGGGATAAATGCCAGGACAGGAAGTTACCCGCTTGTAATTTAAGCAGTGGAGAGAGCTTATTTGCCTCTCAGTGCCTGACCTAGAACACCCAGCAGGTGACTTGACCCACTTGTGTCACTCTGCCATTCACCCCTGCCTGCACACCTTCCTGCAGGACCCAGCCACTGGGGCTGGGAGCTGCTGCTGCTGCTGGGTGTCCCTGGCATCACCCAAACACAATTCCCGGCACTCTGAGGCGTGCAGAGCTGAATCTCCAAGGCTGTGGAGGTGCCTGATCTCCAGTTACCCCCAGCAGCACCAGGGTGATGATGGATGTGCCAAACCCACAGCTGGATGCACAGCAGCAGAGAAGGGCTCTGGAGCCTTTCCCCTGAACGTGCTGCCCAGCAGGAGCTGCTCTTGCTGGGCAGGGATTGCATCCAGCCCTTCAGGCTGGGCAGCAGCAGCCAAGCCTGGCAGCACCAGGGCAGAAGGAGCTTGCGGATGCAGTTTTTTATCAGCTCCTCTGGAAACCTGCTGCGATTTTAATAACCAGCTCCAGCAGAATTGGGCAGGTCCTGCTTCCCTCAGCACAACCCCGCTGGCCACGGAGCATGGGCTGGACAACCTCAAGCACATGGCAGGACCACGTGGAGATGGACCCCGTGGCCAGGGCAGTGCAGGCTCTCTTCTGCTGCTGGTTCTGGTTGTTGATAAGGAGCAGCTGGCTCAGGATCCCTGCTCCCTGCAGATGAACCCTCAGACCGCATCTTCAGAATTCTCCCGTAATTTTGGAGCAGCCCAAGTCAGAGCAGCTCGGCTGAAATTCAGAGTTGCATCACACACCTCGAATTTTGGTTTCTCCTGAAGTGCTTTCTTACAAAGAAAAAGAAGTAGAAAAGATGATTTGTGCTCAGCTGCTTGATAACTTGGGGCATTTTTACAGGAAAGGCTGAATCCACCAGAAGACTGATTTCTTGGGGTCTGATTCCTTGCAAAGCTCTCCCAGCTTTCATAGAATAGGCTGTATTTGGGATTTGTTATTTTTAGCACCATAGTAGCATGGTTCCACTTGTCTGTGCATGCACCAGGAACAGCTCAGCTGAGGGAAGAAAATGGAGCAGGAGGAGTTCCCCATGATCTCACTGTAAATCAGCACCTTCTGCAGCAGCCAGCACTGCCTGCCCACTCCCTGCCACTCTTCCTCAGCCTTTTGTAAGGCCACGCAGAGCAGGAGCCTCCATTCCCCTCCCAGCCATCCCTGGTTGTTCCTTTGAGGGCTTTGAGTCATTCCAGGGTTGCTGCTGCTGTGGCCAAGCACAGGTTCCATCTGGATGGGGTTTTTAATCAGCCCTTGCCTCCTCCATTCCCCCTCTTTGAGGCTGGCTCCTTCCCAGCTCCTGCCAAACACAGTTAAATCCCTTCATCCTCATGTCTGTATGTGCAATTGTGCTCCAGCTGCTTCATTTGCCCCTCAGCTGCCCATTGCCTCATTCTTCAATCCCAGGCCTTCCCCTGTTCTCTGCCTCCTGTGCCATTCAGGGAGGGGACATCGGATCACTGCCAGAATCCAGCTCTCAAGCCACCAGAACAGGAACCAAGGCGCCTCCAGAGTGTTTTCCATTGGTAACTGGCAGACAAGACAATTAATGAAGTTCACACAATGTTCCTAAAGACCAGGAACTTCAGCTCTTCCCATCCTACACACTGGAATAATTTCACATTTGTGTTAGTATAAAGCTGTTTCTTTTATCTATAGTCACAGACCTTCCAGTTCCCACTGGGGTTGGCAGAAGTAGGACATGAAGGGCATTCAGCCCTTCTTGGGACCACATCTGAAAAGCTGGAGGGATCACGTACAACACAGGCAGGGCTGGATTTATTTGGCTCTATAAATAGAATCCTGCCCAGTCCTCTTTTTGAAAAGCCCAGGCAAAGAAGGGAGGCAGGAAAGGTGTGGTACTGCAAATAAAGCATTCTGCCCACATGCTGCATTAATTAAGCCCAGCTCAGAAGTTACAGGTGGGATTTTAGATGTACTGTGGCTCCCAGTCTATACAAATTGCCCTGTGCACAGCAGAGAAATTTGATCTTCCTCATCCCCAGAATCACTCAGCTTTCCATGCAACAGGAGGCTTGCATTAAAGGATTAAAATTTTGAAACTCTGAAGGCACCTACCTCGATGCACAGTTAAAATTAAAGCATGAAATTTGTGTGACTTGGAAAGCAAAACAGAAAATACAGTAATACCAGCACTGGTGCTGCTGGAAGGGTGGGTTTGGTTCTGGCCACCCTAACTCTAGAAAAGGCACTGGCAGGTGACAGCTGGTGGCACTGCTGGGCTCAGGGGGTGCAGGGTCACACCTGGTGGCACTGCTGAGAACTGTGCCAGTTCCTCCAGCTCAGCACCTACCTTCAGGTTGAGTTCCTCAAGTCCTGCTGATTCACCCTTGTGCAAGTCACTTAACTGTTCTGTGCCTGCTGCCCAGCCCTGCAGGTGCCCAGGCTGCACGGGGTGTTGTAAGCCTTCATCCACAGGAATTCAGGGTGTTTTGAGATGTGGGAGCTGTTAACAGAACACCGAGTGTCATTAGCCATTATCAGATGGTTTATAATAACATACACACACCTCCTGGGCTGCTTTGTCCCTTTTGTGGCATCTTGCTGTAGCTCAGATTGCTTTGCGATTGTTTTGTTATTTCTAGAGGGAGTTTTTGAGTTTTTCCCCAGTTTTGAGCCATTCCCCAGTGAGTTGTCCCCTCTCAGAGTGCTCCTAGAGCAGCCCCATGCCCTGTGCTGAGGCAGACTCCAGAATATGTGATGACTTTGCAGAGCCGCTTAACACCGAGTGAACACACAACCTAATCAGTTTAATAAGCTGCCACTCATCAGCTGAGACACCTTAACTGGCTGCACGCACGTTCCTGAAGCAATTCACGCTTTTATAGTCACTTGGTGGTGTTTGTACATCAGCAGAGGTGTTTTCCCTCCCGCTTTGGGTGTGCAGAGAGCGCGTGGAGCGGTCGCGGGGCTCAGCTGCCACACTCTGCTCACTCACACCGCCCCTGCGCTGGGGCTCTGAGCTCGGCTGCAGTGACTCAGGCTGAGCACCTGCCCCAGCATGCTCTCTGTTGATTAAACTGGTTTGCAGGCCATAATTATTTTCTCTATCATGGTATAATGGCTCCGCATCGTATTAATTTTAACATTGTAAGAATTTGCTTCTGGGAACGGCCTTCTTGAATTAATCACTGACTCATGATTTACTGTGGGAGATAATATCTAACCTACAAGAGGCAGAACAGGAAACTATCTATTTAAAAGATGGCAGTGGCTGATAATTTATGACTATAGACAAAGAGATATCTCAAAAGAAAAAGGTGGACAGATCCTGCAGTTTCGTGGTCACTGCTCTCACTCAGCAAAAAGGAACTTTTGTGTAGTCATAGGAGGATCTGTTTTTGAGTGACAGATTAAAACTGAGGGGGGAAAAAAGGGGTGAGAAACAAGGAAAAAGTGTCCAAACTGACCTCAAAGCCATCCTCAGCTCTGGGACCAAACCCTGTGTTACAACAAAGGCAGTTCAACATCTCAGCATTTCACCAGCTTGCCATAGGAAACAAGGGGGGGGAAAAAAGGGAAAAGCATCATATTTTTGTGTTTGAGTCTGTAATGCAGGGGTTTTCTTGCCCCTCTCCTCTCCAGCTTGAACTGGACACTCCCACATCACTTAGTGAGGCCTGGCCATCAGATGTTTCCTCCCATCACATCCATTAGAAAAGACAACAATAAAAGTTTAAATCCCAGAGGAGGTTGCAGGAGGTAAAGCTTCAATCTGAAGGATTTTGTCCCATGTCACTGTGATCTATTCTGTGATTTGGGGTAGCTCACACAACTCTTGACACCACAGATTCCTGAAATTCCCTCTCCTGGAATTCTGGAGCCCTGAACAAAATCGGACACGTGGAGGTGATGGACGATTGTGGACACAGCAACCACACACAGAGACATTTCCTGCCAGAGTGTCAAGTCCTGGGCAGTCACAGAGAGCTCTTCCTACCCTTGGGAAGCTCTCCCAGATTTTGGTGTGAGTGCTGCTGGCAGCTGTAGCCACTCACAGGCTTTGAAATGTGGGTTTGCCTTTGTTGGTCATCACTCACAGGTAAAGGCAATTCAAAGGCATCCCCAAGCCCTTTTTCCTTCTGAAACTCACCATTTCTGCAAGCAAAGCAATGCCACTTTTGCCCTGGCAGTGTTTGTGGCCCGAACCACAAGAGGAGTTAATTTGGAAAAGTTTGGGAAATGGTTTTCTCCACATCTGTGAGCCTGGAGCTGGGAGGGAGGATGGTCTTGCTGACCTTGGCTCTGCTCCCCCGTGGAGCTTCTTAGGGCATGTTGGGCTGAAGCGTCACAGGACACTTCCATGAGCTCTGGGGAGGTACCTTTGAGCCTCTGCTGGGAGAACAATCCAGAAACCCCCCCTGGGACTTTGGAGTAGCTGTAAGGAATAACCAGAACACCTGACAACACTGGAAATGCCACAGGCTTCAGGAGAAGCCACATTGGTGCATAATGCACCAAGAGATCTCCTGGCCCTTTGCCTGCTGAGGGTGAAACCTGGGGTGAGGGCACAGAGTTTATCTGGGAGCTCTCCTGTTTGATTTCCTGTAATTGCTAATGGTTCCTGAGCTCAGGACTGAGTTCAGTGGTGCCTTATCAGTGTCCCTGGAAATCAGCTCTGCCCAGCACTTTTCCAATCCAGCAGCAGCTTCCCCACACGGCCCTGTCACACCGGTTCTGTCCTTTCTCACATTCCCTGCTGGATGCACTCTCCTTCCTCAGTAGGGATGGTATTTACATCCCTTTCCTGTTTGTCTTGTAGGTCATCCCAACATGGATTTCCTCACCAAGGGAATAACATCTTCCTTCCAGTCAAGGACTTCCCACCTAACAAGGAACAAGGAATTTACTCCAGATTTATTCCAGAGGCTGCAGCCTCAGCCACACAAACCTACCAGGGAAGCAAAGAAAACTCCTTCCAGGTGAGTGCAGCCTGGAAGACACCCCAGTGCCATGGAATACATGAAAATCCATCATAGGAGGGTGATCCCAGAGTGTCCTACTGTGTCCTGGTCCAGAGGGGATGGCTGTTGTCCCCAGGAAGTGGCTGGGAGGTGGCAGTGCCTGGAAGGGCAGTGTGGGTTGGGAACAGCCTGGAGCAGTGGATCAGGGGCCCTTTATCAGCTGATCTCCCAGACATTTACAAACAGTAATTAAACCTGCACCACCCTGGGATGTGGGGGCCACTTCTTATCCATGGAGCAAGAAGCCAGAGCACACCTGACCTGGAAAGATTCCTCATATCCCGAGCAGAGGCTTTAGGCTGGGCTGGTTTTGTGCCTGAACTCTCCCCAGAGGAGCACTGAGAATGAAGAGCCAAATGTGGGGACCCCGGGGCAGGAATGGTGAGGGACACTCATGTCTGCACAGCCCCCCAAGGTAACTGAGGGATAAAAGCTGGCCATTTCCCCAGCCCCTGCTGGAGAGAGGCTTGTAAAAGTGCTCCCTGGAAGCCGGAACTGCCATTCCCAGGTATTCCATCCTGCCACCACTTCAGAGGGATGAAAAGGCATGAACAGAAACTCCCTTCTCCCAAGCCCTCCCACCCCTTGGGATCCTCATGGGAAGATAAATAATTCTATCAGCAGATCATTCAAAAACATTTATTGTCACCATGAAGTGACGTTACAGGCCTGAGATTAAGATCATCAATAAATTCCTGACCCTGGAAAAGAATGAGCCCATGAGAAAGCCCAGGGCTCTCCTTACTCAACAGGGAAATCTTTACTACATCTCTCAGCAGCTGGATCTTCTATCAGGGCTTTGGGGAAAAGGAAGCTGGAAGGGAAGCAATGCCAGGAGGGATTTGATAAGGATAGAGGGCTGGAGGAAAGGGCAAATTAAATGAGAGGAGGGAAGATCCCCAGCCTGTTATCAGAAAACACACAAACACTCCACACCCAGCTGCCGCTGCTGTCCCAGGCAGTAGGAGAGCAGGAGGGACTCCCAGCTGGGGTGCTTGGGCATCCCTGTCCTGTTCCAGCACTGCCTGGAGAGGGGAGCAGGCAGCTCTCTGCAAGGCTGGACCATGGAAAATCCGTACATTTTACAATAACCATCACAGGCTGTCCATAGCACTCCTTTCCCAAAGCTCTTCATTTCCCAAAGATTTAGGCTTAGAAGGATTAAGCATCACCCTGAGGGCCACACAGCAGCTCTGGAGTCCTCACTTAGCAGCTCCTTGTCCAGCTTGGCTGGTTCATATTTTACAGTATTATTTTTAAAGGTAAGGTTGACAAAAAAAAAAGCATGTTTGCAGTGTAAAGGCCATTAAAGCATCACTGACTGTCAGGGCTTTGGACAAACAGGTTCTGTGAGTTCTGTGTGTGTAAAACTCACATCACTGACTATTGGTACAACACATTCCAGCTGCAGAATTCCTCTCTTCGATGGGAAGAGGGGAGCACTTGCAGGGGACAGGGTGGGGGCACAGAGCAGCATCAGAACCCCCAGCACCCCTTTGCTCTGGCTTCACCAGAAAACTGAGTGAAATGGGAGAAGAAACACATCCTGTGGCTTGGAATCAGGAAATGCCTGGGGAAGCAGGACCCACCTGAGAGAGGAATGGGTTAAACACAGCCCCTGGCAGAGCAGTGGGCAGCTGCAGAGCTGGATGCCGACCCTTACAGCAGCACTGCTAAGACAGAGGCAGATGCAACCACAAACCCATCTCTGGTCAGTTCTTCCCTGCCTGGATCCCTGCCAAGCTCATCCTGGGTTGGAGCTTGGGATCTTGTAGGATCCCTCAGTGCCCGTTGGCTCGTTGCCAGGCACAGCTAACATGATTTTTTCAGTTGATCACACTCATTTCTTGCCCTGTTAATCCCTTCTAAGATCCCCAGGTCCTTCTGGGAGGTTATGAATTGCTGGGAGAGCAGACAGGAGCCTGATTTTCATCAGTCCTTTATGCCAAGTGGATCCGAAGCCCTGCAATGCCGCACGAGTGCATGAACACACAGAGCTGCTCTGGCCATGCCCCAGAGAGCAGAGCCACAGGGAGGCAAAATCACAATTCACTCAGGGGATGACGCAGAGCAGCAGCTTTACCAAAGACTGGTTATTCAGCAGTTCATGCCTGGGCTGCCTCAGAGCTGGGGCTCAGCATTCCCAGGACTCCCAGCCAAAAGTGCAGCCAGGACAGCCCTCAGCTCGCTGAGGTAAATCCCAGGTCTGTGCACCCTGACTGTGAGCACTGAGCTCTGATTCTGTGGCCACTTTCCAGCTGATGATTCCAGGACATTCCCACACGTCTGGGGGTTCTAGTGCCCAACTCATCCAAAATTTAATTCTATAGATCCAAGGCGCTACCTGGGGAAATAAATGAGAGCTGGTTTATTAAAGCTTTGCACGCTTATAAACAGATGCAGGCAGGGTTTGACTTCCCTGACTTTAATCCTCTCCTCCCATGCCCAGCACAGCACCAGGGCACCTCCGGACACGGCGTGTGGGTGTCCTAACAAAACACAGGATGCTGTTTTTCCTTCACAGCCCTGCAGAGCCACACCACACACTGAGCTCCTCAGCTGCCTGCCTGATGATGCAAGCAGTGAATAAGCACGAATAAAGACACAGAAACTGGGTGTTGTTTGTAGAAGTGAGGAGCAGAGCCCTCCACCCAGCACTGGGGATACCAGAGCTCTTGCACAACTCGGCTCTCAGCCTGCTGCTCCTTTTTATGCATCTCTGTCTCTGTGGGCACTTTTTCACCAGGAGCACTCGGGAAGTTTTCCTTCCTCCCCAGCTGGGATGCCAGAGTGGCATCCCTGAGTCAGGGTTTCCCTCAGACTCTGCACACCACAGCAGGCCTGTGCTGGCCTGCCAGGGCTGGCTCACGGGCAGCTAATTAGTGCTACTCTGTTCTCAGAATTGGACAATGATCATTAACTAAAATTGGTTTGAAAGCTTCCAGTTTTGTAGATGTTGAGTAATTAAAACAAGCATTGGGCTCCTCTGTGTTTTCCTGAGAGCTCCCAGTGCTGGAGGCTGGGGAGTCAGTCCTGGCCAGGGTGGGAACAAGGGAGAAGGGCAGGGGGCAGATGCTGCTGGCCCAGGATGGGCACTGGGGTGTGTCACACACCCTGTGCTCAGCACAGACCCCGCTCTAGCAGCTCCGGTGAGGCTCTGAGCACCAGGCAGGGCCCGGGGAGCCCTGTGCAAACACTCGGTGCTTTCACACGACCTTTGGTGCTCGGGGTGAAAATCGCCTTCATCGCTCCTATCTCAATCTTCAAAAGGAACCGGTGGGCTCCGGGCAAGGAGTCAGGAATGCTCTCACATATTTGGGAGCTCTGCTTTACGCAACCGCCCAGCAACTCGCCTTGGCTGGAAGGGATGAGCGATACTGAGCCAGTCAGCAAAACACCCACCTGGCCGGGCAGGGCTGGGGACTCTGCCCCGGCAGCGTTTCCCGGCACGCAGCCGGCACCGGGACTTCAGCCCCGGCACAGCCAGGGTTACCCAGAGCTGCACGGAAAAAGCTCCCGTTTCTCTGCCTCCATCCCACCCCAGAGGGGGGAGTCATTCTCACAATGCAGACTCAGGGAGCTGCAGCCTCTGCGTGGGTCTCACCCTGCAAAACCCAGGATGGGTTTGTGGGAAAGGGAGCCCCGTAACATCCAGCAAAATTCATCTTGGTTCTGCTGGGAACATAAAGTTACAACTGAGATGGCGTTTGCTGCTGTAACTTAGGAGTAGTGCTGCTGGAGTCACGAGGTAGGCTGGAGGAACTGAGGCTCAGATAGGTAAATGTTTATCTGGCAGGAAAATCAGACTTTCAGAGCAACTCATTGAGGGGTGAGAGGGCCCCAAACCCCCCAACTCCACGTGCACACAACAGTCCAGGGCAGCCCACAGCCCTCCCCATCTGTCCTGCACAGCAGAGCCAACTGTCCCCACTGCCAGAGCTCCCTCTGTCCCTGCCTGAGCAGCTTCTGCTTGTCCCCAGGCCTGGGCAGGACAGGGTCACCCTGGCTGGGAGCACCTGGAGCCAGTCCTGCCACGGAGCCGTCCCAGAGCAGGGTCCCCACAGTCCCCTGACACAGCAGGGGACAGGGGCCCTGCAGCTTTCAGCTGGTGACACTGAGCACTGGGGGATTCCTGGTGGGACTGGCTCTAACTGGAGCTGACATTCCGCTGTGGGAGGACTCACAGGATCAACACTGAATCAGAGCCATCCTGCTGAAGAAGGAGTCTGTGATCTGAAGGGAAGGAGTGCTGGAGAGATCCCAAAGGCTGATAAAGCTTTAGCTTATCTGTGCTTCATCTTAGAGGCCATCCTCAAACAGTACTGAAGTAATCCAAAACTTACCAAGCTGGCACATTCCAAGATTTCCAAATCCCCTTCCCAGGGCTCTTTCCTCCCCACTCACAGGCCTCAGGTACATCTTTAGCATGGCCAGGAAAAGCAGAGGATGAAGAAGAGGGAGGAGGAAAGGCCTTGGTTTTTATTGGTCAGAGGATTAATTAGGAAATACAGGACTCCCTTTGGCATCTGATGACCTAAACGGGAAGCAGCTTGAGGCAGTTTGGGCATGGAGTGTAAGGAGTTCGGGGACCCTGCCACACCTGCTGACACAGCTGGACATGGTGGTTGCTGAGGGGACAGACCTTGGCCAAAACCATCCTCGAGCCCTTGTGGTGCCTCTGGGGTCACCTCCCTGCCCCAGCTCCTGGCCAGCCCATCCCAGCTCTGACTCCAGAGCTGGGGAACACGGTTCACTTTCAGTCCTTGAGCCTTTATTACTATCCAAAACAACACAACCAACAACACAGTTACAAAAGGAGTTCACGGAGAAATGTGAAGCAGCCTGTGTTTGAAATGCTCTGTGTCACCATACTGAGTCCAGTATAAAACAATGAATATTTATACACATATAAAATACAAAAGGAACAACACAGAAATGTATAAACAGGGGTTGTGGAGGCCTCCGTGGTATTTACAGTCAGAGATGTGGCAGGGAGGGTGTTGAGCAGGCAGTGTCCGTTCAGCAGGAGCTGTGACTGCATCTGGGAGAGTCTCTGTGCCAGAGAGGAGCTCAGAGCTGGGCTCAGCCCTGCTGGGGAAGCTCTGCAGGGTCTGTGGAGAGGCCAAGGCCAAGGCCACCAGCTCTGCTCTCTGCCAGGCCTGGCAGTGTCACTTCGTGTGCCCAGCCCTGAAACGGCAGCTCAGGCCCGGTGCCAGAAGGGAATAAAATATAATAAAAATAATAATAATAATAATAATAATAAACTCAACAGATCCACGTTCACAGGATGATCTCACAGCAGTCTGGCCCAGCCCCGGGGCCGTGGGGGTTCAAGTCAAGGCAACAAGAGCAGGCACAGGGCTGAGTTCTGTGGGGTCACACGTGCCAGCTCAGAGAGAAGTCCCAGGAAGTGCTGCCTGCAGCTCTTTAGAGCTCTTTGAGGATGATCTGGAACTTGTTCTCTGCCTCTACCATGTCCAGCAGAAAGGCCATGTGGTTGCTGTAGTGCTGTATGATGTTGTTGTCCATGTTCACCAGGATCCTACAGAGAAGAAGAATGGCTGGATCAGATGCAGCACATTGAAAGCAATGTGCTTTTCACCTTCCCCAGTCTGAGGGGCTCAACCACAGTTAATCAATTAAGTCATCAATTAAAGCCATGGCACAACACAAGGGCAGATCCAGCAGAGAACAGTCACCAACCCTGGGAGCTCTGTCATGGCACAGTCAGGAATTCCATGGGGCTGCTGGGACTGGGGTCTGGCACTGCCCAGGGTCTGCCTGGTGCATCGGAATCTGCCCAACTGCACCAGCCCCAGCACCACCCCAAGCTCTGGACCCCAGCTCTGGCCTCCAGCAGGTGCCCCAGCGAGACTCTGTGGGTACCCAAAACGTCCCCAGCAGCAGAGCTGGTCCCTTGATCTCTGCCTGTCTCAGGGCTGGGAGCCAGAGAAGCCACCTGTGCCTCCTGTGCTGTGCTCCCATCTGATTTCTGAACCACAAACGATCCCAGGGATGTTGGTCAGGAATCAGCCCTGGATTGTTCCTCCAGACCAAACCTCACCAAGATCCAAAGTGGCTCAGTATTGCTCCCAAGTCACCCTGGGGCCGAGTTCATCTGCTGAGCTCACCCCGTGGAAGGGCCATGGCTGGGGCAGGTCCTGCCCTGCTGCCAGGCCAGGCAGTCTCACTGAGCTCCACTGGCTCTCACCAGATGAAGATCTGCCCCTCAAGCTGTAATTACCAGGAGAAGATTGTTTAGGGTGGAGCAATAGGATAAAATGATTGAAAATTAAATCTGTGGGAGCAGGAAGCTGGGCCTGACCCTGCCACCAGCCAGAGTGGAGCTATCTCCAATCTCCCCACACTTCAGCAGTAGCTGCTGGCATGGGTCACGTCCAGCCTTCATTAAACCAGGTGTCAAAATTATTTATTTAATCTAATTTCCAGGCGTGGCCTTTCCTTTCCATGAGATACCTCTTTGCTCCTCCTGCCTGGTTTCCCTCCCAGTCATCACCAAACACTCAGTGCTTATCAGATCAAGGCATGAACAAAATCAAAGCCAAGCTGAGTGAGGTGGCCTCTCCCCTGAAGCCACCAGTGCTGGTCTTTTCCTCTGGGGAGAAAATTCCCATTTCTGAGGCTAACGGATGAGCAGCATCAGCAACAGGTGGAAGAACTCCTGACAAATTCAGGTGCTCACTATGAGCATCTGAGCAGGGACATTCCAGCATTTTTTGGAGAAGCAAACACTGATCCCTCTCTGATAAGTTCTCCATAAGCTCAGACTTTTAGACTGAGACACAAAGGATCACCATTAGGCTCCCCAAACAATTCCACCTTCACCCAACTTCCTTTCCTTGGGAGACTTTACCCTCCGAACAAATGGAATACAAACAAGCATTATCCCAAATCTTTAAAGCCCAGAAAGATCTGAGTTTTATATGCTCCAAATAGCAGAGCCTAACATGGCTCTACTTTTTATTATCTTGTTAAAATGCTCTTGGAGCCAATGGCAGGGGCTGGACAGGACGGGTCTGGAGGCACAGCATAAAAGCAGATGAGAGATTAGCTTACCCTCTTTTGCACTTTTTGTAGACTTTACAAATGCTTTCTTCAGGAAGCCCATATTTTTCTGAAATCTGTGAGAGAAAACATGGCAATTCCTTATACTTGTAAAGTGAAATTCCCATGATAAAAATCAAAGATAACAGCGAGCCAGGGTGTTCAGCAGCAAAGGATTCCCCCTCAGTTTTACCCCAGGGAACAAAACCGTGACCTGAACGTTCTCCTGGGCAAGTTCAGTTTTGCTCTTAGGGTGGCAGGAGTTTTGTAGGTTTTTGCCAAGCATTTTCCATGAAGGTTTTTGACTCTCTGTGGTGAGAGATGGGGGAAGGAGAAGATAGCAAAGAATCCTCTGTGCTGACATTTTCCAAATGCCCTATTTTTAAAAGTTTGTAAAACTAACAGAGCTTAAAGTGCAGCCGTAAAGCCACCCCAAATCTGGGAGGTTTATTGTTTGTTTCCTTCCCAGCAGTCTCCAGAGAGGGCCGGGTTATCAGAGATGCTGCTGATAACCATGACAGAAATATGTCCTTGTGCTCCTCAAACACAGCCAGGGAATTCCAGCGCGAGGCCAGGGAAGGTTTCAGATCACACATCTCCAGCCTGGAGAATGGAAATGGTGTTTGGCAGTGGAAAATATGAATGTGCTGTCACAAGAGGAGACTTCCATGAGGATCTGGATGGGGCAGGAGGTGTGATCCTCCCTCTGCAGCACAATAGGAGCTCTCGGGACAACTCTGCTCCTGCTCCCACTTCCATTCCCATGGAAGAGCAGGCGGGAGAGATGAGCAACCCATATCCAGCTCCCTGCTCACCGACCCCATTCCCTTTTATCTGCAGGCTTTCCATTCCTCAGGGGGTTGGGGACACTCACAGCTGTCCTGAGGCCCTGCAGATCCGGGGTCTTCAACATGAGAGCATCAAACACCTCCTCGGACTCCCTGCGCACGTAGAGCAGCACTGCAAGAGAAGGGGCATGGGCAGGGTCACTGCCAGGGCTCCCCGAGCCCCGTGGCCCCATGGGCTGAGGAGCCAGGGTTACCTCTCTGGGGGTCTTCGTCCTTGCTGTGCTTCGGGGGGACCGCGTCGAAGTCGTCGGCGAAGGAGGCGCCGCTCCGCTTCAGGGGCAGCCTGGGCCGAGGGGACAGACACGCTCAGGAGGGCACAGCAGCAAGAGCAACAAACACTGCAGCTGCTGAGTTCTGCCTGAACAACCCCTGAACTACCCCAGCAGCCATCCAGCACTTCAGCATTGCTTTGGAATTACAGCAGCACTGCTGGAACTTCTGCCTAAAGCACCTGGGCAGCTCAGGGAGGGCCTGCAGAGGGTTTGGGGTCACAAACCCAAAAGCCTCCTGCACCTCCTGTGGGGCACTGGTATCCCCACACAGAGGGCCCAGGCTGGGGGAGGTTCTGCTTTTCAAGTGTGATTCCACTTCATTCCAGCTTATTTTCCAGCCTCTGGGGATTTGAGCTCTTCAGTAACAGTTGTGATCTTTTATTTTCCCTTTGAGACGTTGTCTCCATGAGAACAACATGACAATCAGAGAGCAGCTCGTGTTGGGGTGACTCTGACAGGGACAGAAATGTGTCCATGTTTCTGCAGCCCTGAGTCCCTTCCAGGACAGGGTTTAACTCATGTTCTGACTCTCAGGGCATCAGGGGGACACTGAGCTGTGTTATCCTGCCCCTGGGTACCCAACAGCCCTGACATTCCCAAAGGAACAGAGCAGCTGATGGATGGAAGTGCACACTGCTGCATCCTCACCTGTTTGCAGAGTTGGGAACAGCGGGAGGGAGCACCTGGAATGCAAAGGAGATGGATCTGTGAGTTTGCACAGCATTGCTGTGTGCTAGAGAGGCTGGGGAGGCAACTTGGGCACTCTTAAAACATCTGTTTTCCCACACAATAAAACCCAAACACCTGATTCTTAAATTAAATTAAATTTTATATAAAAGGACTTCCCCAGATTCCCTGGTTTAGACAAACTAAGGCAGCGTTTCTGAGGCAGGGAATGCTGAGGAGCTCTGAAGGACACTGGATAGAGGACAGTGGAGGGATGTCCCACCCACACAAGGACTGAGATGGTCACATTTGCTATAATTTATTTTCTACTGCTATGTTTGCTCCCACTGCATCCTCTGCAGGTGTGTAAAGCACTCGGGCCGTGGAGCTCCCTCATCCCACAGGGAGCTGTGCTGAGGTTTGGGCTTTGCCCACAGCAGCAGTCCTGTGGGGGCACGGCCGGCCCGGGAAGGAAGGGCGGCTGCCGGGCTGGAGGGACTCACCGAGCCACACCTCTGCGGGGTGGAGAAGTGCACGTTGGGGATGAAGAGCACGGGCTGCGTCTCCAGGTCGCTCTCGGGCCGCAGGAAGGTGATCTCATTCCCTCTGAAGCCAGAGAGCAAACAGCCTTTCAGACCTACAGATGGAGAGTCCAGTTCATGGCAGCCCCTCGCTGCTGGGAGAGGGGAGCCCCTTGCCAAGGCCGGGAACAGCACAGGAGCCTGCAGCACCTCCAGGGAGCCACGGGAGCCCAGAGCATTCCCAAAGGTGCTCCTGAAGGGCTTTGGGAGGGGGGAAGGAGCCCAGCCAGGGCCTGGCTGCCCGGGAGCTGAGGGCAGCAGGCTTGGGAGCAGCCAGAGCCATGGGAGGGAGCAGGGATTTCAGCAGGGAGCACACACAAACACTCACCATTGTTGTTGGAGTCCAGGCATTTTCCTTTCCTTCGGAACTGTTTCCTTTCATCGTCCCTCATTTTCCTCTCTGCTCCCTGCGGGAAGATCCAGCAAAATTTAGGACATTGACATTTCCAACAGTGGCAAGAGAGGTTCCGTGGCCACCTCTGGGGTGTGACATGTTAAGGTGGAGGCAGCCTTAACTCAGAAATGGCCACCTCAGGAACCTTCCACAGCCCAATCCAAGACTCTCTGACACTCAGAAATTAGAAAAACAAAAATAAAATTTGCTTTTTAAATTGAAACATGCAGACAAGAATAGCTGTGAGAATTTTTTTCCATGGGAAGATATCTGAGACTGGGGAAGAACCTCCAAGGAAACTCTCATCTCTTTTGATGTTTAACAACTGGTCAGAAATAGAGTCAAAAGCAGAGTTTATTGTGAGGCACAGTCAGAGGTCTGGGCTGTTCTGGGCTCTCACAGCCTTTCTGGTTTCATTCCTGGTTTTTGCAAAGGTGGGAAGGAGTGCTGCACCTTGTCACAGAAGATCTTGATCTGGCAGACAGCCCTGTGCACCAGCTGGCTGCTGCCACTGCCGCAGTCGTAGGTGTCGATCTGCAGGTTCAGGGGGACACCCTTCACTCCCTTCTGCGAGGAGAAGTCCGTGCTCAGGCAGTTCACCCCAATAAACACCTGCAAACAGAGACAGGGTCCTTGGTGCTGGAACCTCCCCCTCAACCAGCAGCGGGGCAGAAGCAGCTGCTGAGGCTCCTCCAGCCCTGCCAGGGGAGCAGTCGGTTCCCCACCTGAGCCTCTCCCCCCACACCTATTCCAGCTCTTTAACTCAGCCTCTCCACTCCCAAAACCCTGCCTGGGGATGTTCTTGCTGGTATTTCTGATCTTTCATTTGAAAGGGACCCTCAGACAGCAAAGCCCTGCAGGAAGGGAGGAGGGCAAGGCTGCAGCCTCAGGAATTGCACAGCAGTGCTGCTTAAATAAATATTCATCCCACACTGGGCTCTTTTATCACCAAGAGGGAGTTAACTCCACTGGGAGCTCTGGAAGAAAAGCTGAGCACAGCTCTAAGCCAAATTGTATCTCCAAACTGCCAATTCATTGGTGTGAGTGACCTTGGAACTCCCCTGGACCCTGGGGACAGATTTGCAGGTGGAGAAGCTCCCAGAGCTCCCTCAGCTGAGGATTTCAGCCCTGAAATCTGGTGTCAGCTCCAGTCAGCTGTTAGGAAAGGAAACCTCTTCACTGGGTGGGTGAAGTTTAATTGGAAGGAGAAAAGTAACAGGTGCCATGGCCAACACCCAAACACCCAAATACCTGACCCCTCTTGTTCCCAGCCCCTGACCCCTCCTGCCTCACTCCCAGCCCTCCAAGCTCTCTGAAGTCTCACCTCTACCTGCCCCAGGCCAGTGAATGAGCAGAGTTTCTGCCAAGAGTTAAATCCAGTTTTGCTGAGATGCCCCCAGGGCTTGCCACATACCTGACATATTTCCATTTCTGACAGCTCTGCCTTGAAGACATTTGTTAACCTCTTGGGTTGTAAAAGACCCAGGTTGCCTTTGGGCTTATTGAGATCCCAAAGCCAGGCAGGGTTTTCCCAAGCTTCAGAGACCTGGGGTATTAATGCTTTTTTTTTTTTTTTACTTTGTTACTCATCTGTTTTTCAATCCCCACTAGATACAAAGTGTTAATGACAGCGTCTGAGATGCAGAAGAGACAGCAGAGCTGCAAAGACCTTGCTGTATTGAACTTCCCTGGTTTTAAGGTGAAAAGGGACCTTGTGACCTGCCTGGCTCCCTTCCACATCCACAAGGCACAGGAGGGTGGTCAGTCATGTCTGCATCACCCTGCCTGGAAAGGGGGCTCTTTGTTCCCTGAGCTGGGGGTTATTTAAACAGGTACAGGTACATGTGAGCAGAGCCCTCAACTGCTGCAAAACCTTTTCTTCAGAGTTATCCATCAGCGCTAAGAAAACATCCCTGAGCCAGTCTGGGTGTACCCAGAGTGTTTATTAGCTCATGGCAGTGCTTAAACACACACTGAGGCACGGTGTCCTGCTGCTGTCCTGCCAGGCAAACACTGCCTGGGGCCGTGCAGCGCAGGGCCTGGGCTGGAGCTCTCTGTGTGCCTGAGCAGTGGGGCTGGAGCTCTCTGTGCCTGAGCAGTGGGGCTGGAGCTCTCTGTGTGTCTGAGCAGTGGGGCTGGAGCTCTCTGTGTGCCTGAGCAGTGGGGCTGGAGCTCTCTGTGCCTGAGCAGTGGGGCTGGAGCTCTCTGTGTGTCTGAGCAGTGGGGCTGGAGCTCTCTGTGTGCCTGAGCAGTGGGGCTGGAGCTCTCTGTGTCTGAGCAGTGGGGCTGGAGCTCTCTGTGCCTGAGCAGTGGGGCTGGAGCTCTCTGTGTCTCTGAGCAGTGGGGCTGGAGCTCTCTGTGTGCCTGAGCAGTGGGGCTGGAGCTCTCTGTCTCTGAGCAGTGGGGCTGGAGCTCTCTGTGCCTGAGCAGTGGGGCAGGGCCTGGGCTGGCAGCAGGGAGCTGCAGCTTTGCTGAGGACCATTCCCAGCTCCCCTCCACGGGCAGTTTGTACCTTGGCTTCCTCGTGGATGTTCCACACGAAGGACAGGGCGTTGTAGGCCAGCTCCTCGATGTTCTGCACCGTGTTGAAGTTCTCCTTGCAGTCAGCTGGAAGGCAGGGGAGGAGCAGTTCAGTCTGGGGTGAACCTGGTGGCACTGCCAAGAACTCCCAGCCCCAAATCCTGCCCCGGCTGACTCCCAGAGCGGGGCAGCCCTGGCAGCCCCTCGTACCCACGTCGATGACCCTCTGCTTGGCCGTGGGCTGCCGGGAGTGCCAGTGCTTCCAGAACTTCAGCTGCTCCGTGGGGATCTTCTCGTTGTCAAACACGATCATCACCACGCTCTGTAAGCCAGCAGCACAGGCAGCTCAGCACAGAGCAGATCAGTGCATCCCGACCCTTCCATCCCTCAGGGCCATGGCAAATGGGACATTTTATGCTGGGGGAGCTGAGGGGGGCAAGGGGAGGGATTTGGGCTCAGCCTTTTGGCACATCCATCTCGAGGGCTGCTCTGAGGCCTGGCCACACATCCCAGGAGCAGGATGGGGACCCTGTCCCTGGCTCAGAGCTCTTCCCAGCAGGGCCCCCACTTCCCTTTGTGCATCCCTGAGCTCCTGTGACAGGTTCCAGCTCCACAGAGGCTCTGCTGTGCAGCAGAGGATTATCCTGTGGGACTGAATCCATCCCATTCATCCCCTTAAGCCAACATGCGCCCCAAAGCCATTGCAGCTCACATTCAGCTCTGTTCCCAGGCCAGAGGAGCTGCTGGATGTCCCATTCCAGAGCTGTCAGCAGAGCTGTCAGCCTGTCTGTGTCTCTTACCTTCACTTTATTTGAGGACAAGTGCAAACATTTGCTGTCTCCAGCTGTCCGCAGTGTGATGGGGTAGAACTGTCCTTTGTTGAGGTAGGCCATGGGAGAGTCCCCAGATTTGATGTGAATGGCTTTGGGTGACCCCAGAGTGTATTCAAAGTCACTTGGATGGAACAAAGAGAGAAGGATGAATAAGCACACGCTGCTGTTTCACTGCAAAAGCAAAACAGAGCCCCAGGAGCCTCCACCCCATGGGTTACAGGCTCCAGTTTCTGCTCCATTCCCCACCTCACACACCCTGACACAGCACAGCACATTCTGATCCTCCCCAACACCCTGGGGAGCAGCACTGCTCCAACTGCCTCATTTTATCCCTCGGTTTTGGCATAAAATCCCCTGGATGTGACTGCAGCCAGTAGTTTTGTGTGGCTGGCAACAGAACCATTGTTCAACTGGCAGCCAAGGGCAAAACACACAAAAATGGGTACCTGTACTGAGACTTTTACCACATCCTGAACTCAGCTTCCTGTCTCCAAATCCATACCCATAACTGGCTGAGCCAGGAAGACTCCACCTTAAAGGCCCTGTAGGAAAGGGACCTGCAGGACACCAACACCTGCTTGGTTGTGCAGGACTGGACCCAATCCCAGCACGAGGGACTCTCAGTGTGGTGGGCACCAACTTTAATCTCTACAGAAAAGCTTTGTGGTGGCACACAGAGAAGGTGTTACTGCTGGCAATGGAAATTTGAAAGAAGAGCCTGAATTCAGCAGCTCTCAGGCCTTCACCAGCAGCTGTCAGCACTGAAACCATGAGGCCACAGCTGGTTTCTGCTGTGAGGAATCCGTGCAAGCCACCACCTGTAGAGGAGCCTTCACTCAGACCCTTCAAGTGCCCTGTTTAGTCACCAACCCATCTTCTTCCTGCTCCACCTCCTGTGATGCCATCTCTGAAGATGGGCTTGGCAGCTCCTCTTATCCGGAGCCAGGAGAGGCAGAGAACTTCAGTGCACAAATAAACAGTGAGCAGGGAGCCTGTGGCCCAGGAGACGCTGCTGTCTGTGTGAACATCCCCACGTCTGACAGCTGACTCACCCCGTCAGCTGACTCAGGAGGCAAATACAAAGTGGGAGGTGAAATAATGTTACCTGCTGGGAGGTTTGGTTTGGTATCTGGAGCAGCAGAGCTCTGTCTGGCAGAGGGGTGGAAAGAAGGAAGAAATCCGTCTCGTGGTTTAGGAATGAGAGGCAGTGGCACCCTCTAAAATCAAGGCTGACTAACAGTGCTAAGTGAGAACCTAAACCTTAGATTAGGGGAGGCTGATTAGCACCCTCATGCCTCCTTTTCCCTGTCATTTACCCCATTCCAAGTGGCCTGTGGGAAGATGGTGCAGCCGCCTGGGTCCCTCTGTGTCACCAGTGCTGCCTGGGAAGGGCTGTCACCCTGAGATGGGACAGCACTGGCCCTGCATTGGCCCCAGGCTGGGGGCAGAACCATCCCAGCTTTGGTCCAAAAGCTCATGGGGCAGCCCCTCGCTCCGAAAACACCAGGGAGACACAAGTGGTGTCTGCAAAGCACGGGCTCTGTAAATGCTCTGGTCACTGCCAAGGCTGGACTGGGGACAGGAGAGGGATGCAGCCCTTCCCCAGGAAAGAGACAGAGCCAAGAGTTCCCTGGAAACCCAAAGGCCTGGATTGCTGTTACCTCTTCACTCCATCTGTGGGGTAACTCTCGGGGCAGGGTGGCTCTGGCTGGGGTTTGAGGATGTCACTGAAGAGCAGCGTCTGCAGACAGGAGCAAACACAAACCCAGAGTAAAACCTCTCATTGCTTGGTCCATTCACCTTCTCCCAGACACCACTCCAGATGACTTCCAAAATCAACATAACCCCCCAGAAATCCAAGAGGAACAGCACCAAGCTTCCAAGAGAGAAGCAAAGCCCCCGGTGCCCCCAGAGCAGCCCCAGCCCAGCCCTGACCTCCTGGGGGTCCTCCTTGAAGGTGCTGTCGGGCTGCCAGCGCTGCTGCGCCGGGGCCATGGGCAGGCTCTCGAACAGGGAGTTCAGGGAGCTGCTGTCATACACGTCCCCCGGGGGCACCAGGAAGGTGTCTGGGGTGGCTTCCAGCTTGCTGGTGCCTGGAGGGAGCAGGGCTGCCTTGTGAGGAGCAGGGACACTCTCGAGACTCAGGCCGTTCTTCTTGGGAGGCTCGCAGAACTCCTGGGTCATGGAGACGTTTTCTGACAGCAGCTTCATGAGATGGGCTGAGCCATCAAAGGAGGGGATCTCGGGCTCATAATCCATCCCGTGGCAGTGCCTGCTGGAGAGAGTCCTGGCTCAGGGCAGGGCAGGGCGGGCACCCCCAGCACGGTGTCACTGCCAGGAGTGCCTGGATGTGCTGCTGGCCTGGCTGCCAGCTGACCCTGAGCCAGCCCAGCAGCTCCTGCTGGGCCTGGGGGCCCTGACAGCCCCGGGGGGATCCCCAGCCCAGCCCTCAGTGCAGCCAGCAAGAGCCAGGGGTGCTCAGCAGATAAGGGATGATCACAGGGAGTCAGGGAATACGGTCTGGACGTGGTTTGGGGCTGCACATCCAGGGCCTACATCCACTGAGGCCATCACGCACTCAGAGCAGCAGGGATGATAAGAAAGATAACAGGGGTGATAAGAAAGATAAGTGCTGTATGGGCTGTCCATCATAAGTCTTTTTGCAGCTCATCAATGCTGAAAGTTGATTTTTTTATACCCTTTTTTAAGGAAAAACAATTACTGTACAAATTCACAAAGTCCAGCAACTTGGGAAGCAAAAACCAAAACCAGCTTAAGTCAGTTTACTTCCGAAGGAGTGAAGTATCACTTGAGGTTTATTCTGTCAAGTGGTTAAAAACTGACAATGCCAAAGTACACAGCATCCAGGAAGGGGAACTGAACTCATAGTGGCAAATGAGCCATTAATTTAATAGTTAATTATCTGAAAACCTCAAAGGACAAATGGGAGTCACTGGAAGAGAATCCTGGGAGAGTGGAACAAAAACTCTCATCAGCCCAGGGAATGAACGAGGATTTGGTGATTCCCTTCTTGCTGCCAGTGCTTAATCCTTCTGTCCTTTGGAATTGGCATAAAATAGGAAATAAAGGCAATTTCTTCAGCTGCTGCAAATCAGCACAACCCCTGTGAACAGCCAGACAGAGGCTCAGGTGTGGAAATGGGTGTAGCTCCATTTGTACCTGTTTGGGACCTGGCCTAAAGAATTTTAATGTGTGTCTCAGGGTTAATGAGCTGCACTGTTGCTGGTAATAACACCGTGCTTTGATGTCTATTTTCTGCAAGCTCAGAGCCCCATCCTGCATTTCAGCAGCTGCAGGAGAGTGAGGCAGCTCCAGAGAGCAGGAACTGAAGCCAACCTCTTTGCCAGGTCATTGCGTGCCATCATCCCAGCTGGGAGAATCCTCTTCTCCTTCGGGACCTAGGACAAGGCAGGGCAGAGTCTGGTTAGTGCTGGGTTTTGTGAAAGGCAAACAGAGCAGAATTAGCCCTGTCTGGAGCCAGTGAAGCCTCCAGATAAAACCCCACGAGAAGAACAGACAGCACAGCTGGGCCCTGCCCTGGGCTGCTGCTGGGCTCCCAAATAACCTTGGACAAGCCACAGCAGCTCGTTCTGGGCAGGACCTTAAAGCACCCAAGTGATGCTTCCCATCAGGGATAAATCAGATCCACGTTTCTCAAAGCTCCATCCTACAGCAGCACTGGGAGGATAAAACTGGTGGGGTCTGCGAGGCTGCTCCAGCCCAGCAGCCCTCAAAGCCCTGCTGCTCCTTATGGAAAAAATCCAGACTCAAGGCACCCGGGTTCAGGTTTTCCGCGTGGTCTGGATTCCCACAAAATGGAAGTTTGTGCCTCAGTTTACCTCTGGAGATACTGGTGGCACCGTGTGGTGTTGGATGAACAACTCGGGGGGCTCAGTAGATGGGGGGCCCAGCAGAGGGGTCCCCTCCCAAGGTGGTACATGTTTTACACGTATTCTACTCCTCCCTTACCCCAGTTCACCCCAGCCCAGGGCACCCACCATGTAGTAGTCGTAGAGGAGGCTGAGGGCGGCCACGCTGTCGTCGTCCCCGTTCACCCTCATCATGGCCTTGGTGGCTGCAGTCAGGGGGTTCTCCAGGTAGGTTTTCCAGGCTTCATCCTCGCTGGTGTAAGGGAATTTCTGGAAGTTCATGGTGTCATTCTTCATCAGATGCACGGATCTAAAACTGGGGGGAAGCCAGGAATGAGGGAGGAGCTTTTCCCAGAGGTTTCCGTGAACACAGGAAGGGCTTCCCAAAGGCTCTGTGGAAGGGAGGAGAGATGTTCTCCTGGTCCTGAACTCCCAGAGCCTTTGGGATCACCACCTCTGCTGCTGGAGCTGGGTACAAAATCAGGCCAGAGCCTCCCCAGGGGCAGCTGCTCCCTGTCCTGCCCAGGGAAGCAAAACCCCATCAGCTGCTCCTTCCTCCAGTCCCATCCTGCACCATCCCAGGGCTGCTGGGCACTAAAAAGGGATCAGGGGACAATTTTCCCTTGGGTGTGGAGCTCCAGGCCAGCACAGCCCACAGGCAGACACAGTCACTCAGTGTCCAGACGAACCCAAACCTCATCGTTTTCTTTTGCTGCAGTCCATGGTTTAAAATTATTTTTTCCCAACCATTTGTAGATGATTTTACTCAGAGGGAAGCAGACAGGCAGATCACAACCCCCTCCCTTCCACTAAAAAATTCCTGACTGAGGTGAGGCTCGTGGGACTACGTGAGAAGCAACACACCAAAATAATGCCCTGCCTGTCCTCACTTCTGGCACTTTCTCCAGGCCTCTCCATCTTACGTTAATAAACTGTCAGACACTTAATTACCCAAACATTGGTCATCTTTCCTTTTCCTCCAGCAAACCCTGCCAGCAGCCAGCCCAGCAGTGCCTCCGTGCATTCCCTGGCAGGTTGGAATAATGGAATCACTGAATTGTTTAGGTTGGAAAAGACCCCAGAGATCATCGAGTCCAACCTCTGCCCAAATCCAGCACGTCCACAGAGGCTGAGCCAGGGCCCTGCTCCTGTCAAACCTTCCTGTCACCACCACAGCTCACACCATTCACCATAAAATAACATCTCCATGGACAAAAATTCCTTTTCCTCAAAGTGGAAATGTCCAGGCAGGGCAAGACTGGGTTTTATTAGAAGAAAGGTTTTTAAAACTTCTTTAAATCTCCAAAGTTGCCAAGAGCCTGACTGGAGTTAAAGCATGACATCACCTGCTGATGTTTTTTCATGGAAAGGCAAAGCAACCCTTCAGGAGTTACAGCAATGAATGCTACAATTGAATGGCATTTTTATAAGGAATATGTTGTTTTCATTAAGCCACTATCCATATATTTATAAGAAGTCCTTGTCTAGACTTTTAAGTGAATCATTCAGAGAACAATAATTCCTCTTGGGAGGAACCTGGCATCCCTGAAACTCCCCATGGTTGCTCTGCCACCAGGCACTGCCACCCTGCACAAATTCACATTAAACTGTGCAGGGATGGCTTGGGATGCTCCTGCCTCAGACTCCAGAGCTCCCCTTGGCTCAGACTCCTGCTTTGGTGCCTCCCCTGCCTAATAAAACAAATTACAGCACACAATTACTCTGCAGTTCAGGAATTACAGCTGATTTTTTCCATGAGGTCACCGAGGGCTGCTTCTGCTCTCCTCCCCACCTTTTCCGTGAGGAATCCTCTGCTTTTCCCCGCACGGCCGAGCTGCTGGAGCGCTGCCGCTGGCCCGGGGCTCCCGGTCCCCGGGGCTCCGTGCCCGGGGCAGCGGGGCTGGGCTGGCACCGCTCCCGTGGGATAACGGCACCGAGCCCGCTGCTCCCTCGGCCCGGCCCCGCTGTCACCCAGCAGCCGCTCGGGAGTTTCCTTGTCTTTAGCGCTTCTCACGCAGCCCTGCTCATCCTCCTCCTCCTCCTCCTCCTCCTGCCCGTGCGGGGCTCCCAGCGGGGCCGCGGCCGTGACTCGGTTCCACAGCACCCGGGAGGCGCCCAGGGCAGCCTGTCCTGCCCTCGGCCTGGCACAGAGCGAAGGCAAAGTGCCCCGAGCAGGAGAGAGCCAGACGTGGGCACACAGTGCCCGTGGTGCTCCTGGCACAAGGAGCAGAGTCCAGCAGGGATGGCAGGATGGGACAGCAGCTTTGGGACAGCAGGACAGGCTGGGAGCTGCTGGCAGGACCCTGAGGTGCTCAGAACCCTCAGGGGCCTCGGGAGGCAGAGCAGCTCCTCCATGCACTGGGAATGCCCAGTGCCAGCGAGGCTGGGATTCACCCAGCTGAGGACTGGCACAAATGACAGGAATTGCACCTTTACCCCACTTTGTTCCTGTTCCAGAGCCCGTGGGATCCCGGCAGGCACTGGGATGTGTGACTGGAGCCGTGTGCACCCCCTCAGAACCCACCCTGCAGGGAGTGAGGGAACATCCACCCCATTCACTCCTCCTCAGAGACCAGCCCTGCTGTTACCCCATTCCCAAAGGTCACCACGGCTCCCCAGTGCCTGAGGAGAGAGGGTGAGCTGGGACGAGCAGCTGTGGTGACAAGTCCAAGGCAGATTTCTGACATTGGGACCTACAGGACACTGCTGGCACTTTGTTCCCCCAGCCCCCATCAGCAACCTCTGTGAGGCACAGCTGCAGGGAAGAGACACCCAAATCCAGATCCAAACACAGCAGGAAAGTCACCCAAATCCAGATCCAAACACAGCAGGAAAGTCACCCAAATCCAGATCCAAACACAGCAGGAAAGTCACCCAAATCCAGATCCAAACACAGCTGAACTTTACTTTCCTCGCTGCCTGTGATGCCCCTGCACGTGGCCAGGCTGTGTTTGCCCATTCCCAGCTCCCTGCTCCGTTTGGCAAAGCCAGAGCTGCTTTCCCTGGCCAGGCAAACACAAACACTGGGGCCAGCAGCTCCCTCCCCTCTGTGCACACTGGAGCTGCGGCCTGGGGCCATGTGCAGAGCAGGATTTGGGGCAGGGAGCAGTCTGTTTGTTTCCAAACAGTTGGGAGTGTGACACAAGGTGATCCCAGCCCCTCTCCCGCTCCAGCCCACCCCAGCTCTGTTTCCCCAGTTTCTCCTGGTGATGGATAAACACTCGGGGCGATGCTGGAACAGGAGAATGTGCCCAAAGGGTCCAGGCGGGGACACCAGCCAAGCAGGAAAGAGCCCTTGAACTCCCTCTGCCTGTACTGGGTGTCTGTGGGAGGCTTTGCTGCCCTTTGAGCTTCGTTCTGCTGCCTTTGTTCTCCCCACTGCACCTGATTAAGCCCAGCCTAAATACCGGCCATGCTGGGGCTGCAGAGCAGCATCTCCCTGGCAGAGCAGCAGGGAGGTGCTGAGCAGCAGCAGAACTCAGAGGCACAGACAGAGACCAGCCCTGAGGAGCTCAGGGGTGCCCCAAGCAGCTCCTGGGGGGTTCCATCAGCTCTGGCCTTGGGCATTGCCCTCTCCTCCCTCTTGAAATCACCCTGGTGCTCCCCAGGTCCTTGTCAGAAATTCGGGGGAGGATCAGCAGTGCCCTGGCCAAGGCAGGGCAGCAGCTCTCCCTGCAGGGTTTTAGCTTGTACAGCCCTGTCAGGAAGGACAGCATCCCACCAAGAGCCCTCACTGCTGAAGCCAAACCTCTCGGCTAAATCATGATTTTGTAATTCCTTTGCAGGTTTAATAAACAAGCACAGGTTTAATAAACAAGCCAAGGTGACAGCACAGGCAGAAGTGAGCGCATTGTCACCAGCCCACTCACAGAGCCAGGCAAAAATCCAAACAGAGACAGAACCAGGAAAAAAAAAACACAGAAAGAAACATAACAAACAGACTAATGATGGAAAACACTGCCGGGGTGCCAAGCACAACACAGTGTCAATCCACAGGCCCAGGAAACCATGCTCTATCCCATGGCCCCTGACCTGCACTGCCTGCAGGATATTTCCTGGGATATTTTCTCTGGCAGCTGGAGAACAATGTGGGCTCTGTCACTGGGTTTGTGCAGGGGCATTTCAGCAGCACCCACAGCCCAGGCTTAGCTCAGCTCAGCCACCTGAAGATTCCCAGCAATGCTCCAGCCCCGGGCAGTGCAGGAGCTTCTCCTTCCCTGGTTCTGTGTGGCACAGGGGGGATGCAGGACCCCCAGCCCACCTGCCTGGAATGGGAAGGAAAGGGGCCACCATGAACATCTTTGGGAAACAGCTCCAGGGGAGCTCAGTGCCAGTCCTGGTGGGGTGGGCACTGATCCCCACCCTGCAGAGCAGCTGATCCCTGCTGGAGCCAGACAAAGCTCCCAGGGCAGCTCCTGCCTGGCAATATCAGGGATCCCCTGCCCTGGTCCTCCAGGGGCACCTACCCAGAAACCTCAAACCAGTTCCAGAGTTGTCCTTTTGCACCCAACTCCTGCTTCTGCTGCTCTTTATGACCACAGCAGAAGGCCCTGGGGACAGGATGGACACTGAAATGCCTCATGCTGAGAGAGCAGAGCCAGCCCTGAACCTCTGCTGGGAATCTCAGCAGCACTGGGCTGCTGGAGGCTCCTGAGCCAATCCAGGCTGGGATGTTTGGGGGACACCAGCTGGGCTTGTGCTTTACCCACAGCATCACCCTGGAAGGACCCACCCACCCCATCCCATTGCACAAACCAGTCCTGCTGTGCTGCCTCCCCTGCCTGACAAAACAAAAATTACACACAGAATCCCTCTGCAGTTCAGGAATTACAGCTCGTTTTTTCCAGAAGCAATTTCTGATGTCAGATGGTTCCGTTTTGGGGTGTTCTGAGTTTCAGGGATATCTGACTCCAAAAGGAGACACAAAAACAGGCCCAAAGCATCTGCTCCCACTTCTAAAATATTGCTGTAAACTCCACTCTCACTCCTGTTTTCATTGTGGGCAGATACAGACACTTTATGTACAGTTATTCCTGGACACAAACCCTCACTGTCCCAACACATCCCACTTTGCACTGAGGCTCCCAGTGCTTCACCCACCAAAATGACACAGGTAATTTTTGTATATTCTCTAAGTCCAACAGCTGTGACTTCTAAATAAAATAAAATTTTTAAAAATCACCTCTTTACAAGATGTGGATTTAAAACCCACAATACACAAACTTCTGCAACAAAATGTGTTTCTTTCTTACTGCTCTTCAGATAATGTGGGTTTTTTTAAGCCAGTAATCAGCTGTTATGGGTTGTCCGTGCTTAGAACAAAGCCCAGCTTTACTCAAGGGTCTCTGCTTCCCTCAGCACATCCTGCCCGAGGACACACTGGGGATGTCCCACATTTCCAAGGAAGCAGTGAGCCAGGGAGAGCAGAGATTGGAGGTTTCAGCCCCCAAGTCCTGTCTCAGTCTCGGGACAGTCGTGTCCCCACTCCAGGGATGTGCTGATCCCTGCCCTGCCCGGGTGCAGCCAGAGCTCAGTCCTGGCACGGGCCTTGTGCCCTGCTGAAGGTGGCAGAGGTGGATCCTGTTGCCCAAGAGGCTCCAGGGAGCTGTGCCAGGGCAGGACACTCGACAGGAGCCTCACATGGAGCAGCTGCTCCCTGCCCTGCCCCTGCTCCACGCTCTGCCAGCAGCTCCACAGCCCTGCAGAGACACAGCCAGGGTGGGCTCCCCCTGTGCTCCCCCCGTCCCTTCCCACCCTGGAGGGACTTTCCACCTGAACATTCCCAGCTCCAGGTCCCCTACAAGGTGCTCCGTGGCCTCCCCGTGCTCTGGCTCAGTGTCCTGAGCACAGCCAGGAGCAGCAGCCCCTGCCCGGCTGTCGGACACAAACCAGCCCCAGCACGGGGTGCCCCAAACCAGGGCCTTGCCAAACAAACCTGATTCACCCCCCAAAGCCACAGCAGGGCAGGACAAGGCAGGAGGGGCAGAGCAGGAGGCTCGGGGGCAGTGCCAGCTGCCCTGGGCTCTCACACCCTGGGTCAGCCTCACCCCCACCTCAGAGCTGCACCAGAACAGCACTGGCACCTAAAGGGACAAGAAATGAAGCCTGGAGTGGTTTGGGTTGGAAGGGACCATCCAGGCCATGGCAGGGACACCAACCACTGTCCCAGGCTGCTGCAACCACTGTCCCATCCAGCCTGGCCTTGGACACCCCCAGGGATCCAGGGACAGCCACAGCTGCTCTGGGCAGCCTGTGCCAGGGCCTGCCCACCCTCACAGGGTGGAATTTTTTCCCTATATCCCATCTAACCCCAGTCTCTTTCATATTTACCCTCCAAGCCTTGGAAACTCAGCTGTGAGAATGGAATATAATCATATGTTCAATCAGTGATTACCATTTTTCAGCTGGTGCCTTTTTCCTCTTTGAGCACACACACAATTCCAGGATCCCTGTCCCTGCCAAGCAGCTGATCCCGAGGGCTGGCAGGTGCAGTCCAAGTACAAGTGCATTTTTGGATGAATATGTTACACTGATCAACAATTCAAACCCCAGCCGGAACAAAGCCCGAGCAGCTCCTCCTCCTCCAGGAGTTGTCTTTATTCTGCAAATTTCCCTGGAATCATTCCCATGGACCAATCAGCCCAAAATGTGACCCAAAGCATCAAAGCAGAGATACTGTGCAAATGTTGATTCACCCCTGCTTTGAGTCTGGAGTTTATTCAGAGGGCTTTTACTCCTTTGTTGGGAATTGCATAGCAGTTATTTGATTGTTGTTTCTTTAATTTACAAATCTCTTTCTCTCTTTACATAACTTAAAAAAAAAAAACTCCAAGCCAGCCTCCCTTGCTCCAGCACGGTTATCCCTTGTGTGCTCTGCTGCCAGGATTTTATAAAAGGGCTTTAACTTTTCATTCACCAGGAGCATAACTCAAGTTTTAATAACACACCTTATGCATGACAAAAATTTGCTTCTGGCGATCATGGTTTCGACCACAAAACCACAACTGGGAGTAACTCCTGATTAACTCCTTCCAGCCCACGCACAGCAGAGTTAGACACAGGTTCAGTTTAGAAGACTATGGAAATCAGCAGTTAGAATATTTTAGAATAGGCAAAACATCTCCCCCTCCCATGGCACGCTGGTCCCTTCCCAATCCTCTCTGGGAATTTTAAGTCTCAGAGGGAAGGTGGGATTCTCCTCCCTGGCGTTTTGAGCGAGGAAACGGGGATATCAGAGCTCCTGAACATCAGCCACATCTGGGCAGATGTGCTCGGCTCACTCTGGGGGTGGCAGGAGCAGCCCCGGCCAGCATCCCAAATTCGCAGCTCCAGCAGCCTCTTCTCAGGTACCTTTTCCCCTCCGAGCAAAGCCAGGGCTGAGCGTTTCCCTGTTCCCCTGGAATTGCCGCTCCTCCCCAGGGATTTATCCCGCTGAAATAAAGCGGAATTCCCAGAGATCCGCAGATCTTTTAAGGGATTTATCTCGCTGAAATAAAGCGGAATTCCCAGATCCTCCCCAGGGATTTATCCCGCTGAAATAAAGCTGAATTCCCAGAGATCCGCAGATCCTCCAAGGGATTTACCCCGCTGAAATAAAGCGGAATTCCCAGAGATCCGCAGATCCTCCAAGGGATTTATCCCCGCTGAAATAAAGCGGAATTCCCAGAGATCCGCAGATCCTCCAAGGGATTTATCCCGCTGAAATAAAGCGGAATTCCCAGAGATCCGCAGATCTTTCAAGGGATTTATCCCGCTGAAATAAAGCGGAATTCCCAGAGATCCGCAGATCCTCCAAGGGATTTACCCCGCTCCGCTCTCGGGGTGCCCGGGGGCAGTCTCGGGGCGCTCCCCCTGCCCGGGCAGGCTCAGGGTTAACAGCCGCTGGCCGGGCCGGGGGCAGCAGCCGTGTAATTCCCGACCGTAATTAGCGAGAAATCCATCAATCGCACACTCCCGAGAGCCAAAACCTCCTCGCTCCCACACCTACAGAGCACCGGTTATAAATTACCCAAAAGCGACAATTCAGTGACAGATTCTCAGTCAATCCGAACAGATCGATCCCACTATTTACATTAAATAATAATTACTGCTGTGCCTTTTCAGGGTTCTTAATTAGGAGGAGACTGGCTGACACAGCAGCTCTGGCAGGCGTGTAAACACACACAGGCGTGCGGCTTTCTCCCAAAAAACACCTTCGCAGCACCAGGTCTCTCCACAGATACATTCATTTCTACTTCTTGATAAATATTTTACACGCAAATACGGGGTTCTAGGCTGGGGGGACGTTTAGCACTGACTGACAGCAGCATTCAGCAGCTTTATTCCCTGTTCTGCCGCCTTCCCCACACCCTGTCACGCCAATCTGACACTTGTTTGCCTTTTTTAAAGAGCTGCGAGGCACGAGGTGCTCTGCTGAGACCATCAGCATCCAAAACTCAAAAATATTTCTGGGGTGTCAAAATTAGAAAGGAGATCAATAGGTGTTAAAAGCTTTTTCGAATTTAAAAGATTAAATTATTTGATAGGGTCGTAGCGTGAATCCAAAAAACCCAAACAAACAACAAAAAACACCCAAAAACCAAACCCCAAAACAAACAAAGCCAAAGAAAGAAAAAAAAACCCTCCACCCAAACAAACAAAAATTCATAAAATTCTCAATAAAAACAACAGACACACAACAATCCCCACCCCTAGAAAGTAGAGACTGGTAAATACTTTGGAAGTTATTTTCTCGAATAAATAAAATTAAACCAGATTCCTGCAGCTGCTGTTAGATTTTGTTGGACACAGGCAGAGCACTTCGCTTTAGACATAAACCCCAATGCGTCAATTTTAGCAGGGGATAAAAAAATAACCAGGACGGTGATTTCCAACAAGCCGCGAGTGAAAAGGAGTGATTTTCCTGCCGGGGCAGGAGGGGGAGAGGGGAGAAAGGCACTTACTCCAGTTCATTGGACATCGCCGCGGTGCCGGGGCCGCTCTGCTCGGGCAGACATTGCCCCGAGCCGCTGCATTTATGGCAGCGCTGCACAGGTGGGGCGGGATCGGCTCCGGGACAGGTGCCCGGGACAGGTACAGCCAGACAGGTGCATTAACCCCATCCCTGCCGGCCCGCAGAACGAGGGATCGGCCCTTCGCTCCGGGATAATGAGTTTGTGTTTGGTGGGTGCCTGCTGTGCCAATGAGCTGGTGTTTCTATGGAGGTGGGGGGTGGTTCTCAGCTTTTGCTGTTTCTTTATGTATAAATACATTAAAAATGTGAATTAGGGAAGGAGAAAGTTTCCTCTTTCCTGCCTCTCCTCACCTCCTCTCAGCCGCTCACTCCAGACCCACGAGGAGGTTTTTTTTTTCCTCCCTCTTAAAAAATGATCCTTAACCCTCCTAACTTTAGGTACCAAGTCACTCCCTGGTTTTTCATTCCATTCATATCCTGGCCCAGGGAGCCCTTGCACTGCTCTGGATCTGTCAGGAGCAGGGCTAACCTGTGGGATTACCTTTTTCTGTGAATCTTATTCCAGCAGGAGGTTTGGGAAGGGGCTGCGGGAATACCACCCAGGCAACACCTCTGCAGCAACTCCCCTGCACACGGGGAAAAGGTTTGTGCAATAGAACAAAACTCATCAGGGATTCAAGCCCTCTTGCTGGATGGTTTCTGTCATCCGTGTTGCAATGAGGAGGCAGAGGATGGGCTCAGCCGTGACTCACGGTGACTGGATTTGGAAGGCAGGAGAGGATTTTGCCAGGCAAGTTGATACAAGCCTTAAAACAAAGGGAAAAAGAAAGGCTTCCACCCCTTGTTCTCACCCCTCCATCGTGCCTCACTCCTGCCTGCCCCGCTCAGCTCCTGCCCCGCTCAGCTCCTGCCCCGCTCAGCTCCTGCCTCGCTCAGCTCCGGGGGTGTCACAGCTCCGGGGGTGTCACAGCTCTGGAGGGGTCACAGCTCTGGAGGGGTCACAGCTCTGGGGGTGTCACAGCTCCGGGGGTGTCACAGCTCTGAGGGGTCACAGCTCTGAGGGGTCACAGCTCCGGGGGTGTCACAGCTCTGGAGGGGTCACAGCTCTGGAGATGTCACAGCTCTGAGGGGTCACAGCTCTGGAGATGTCACAGCTCTGGAGATGTCACAGCTCCGGGGGTGTCACAGCTCCGGGGGTGTCACAGCTCCAGGGGTGTCACAGCTCTGGAGATGTCACAGCTCTGAGGGGTCACAGCTCCGGGGGTGTCACAGCTCCGGGGGTGTCACAGCTCTGGAGGGGTCACAGCTCTGGAGATGTCACAGCTCTGGAGATGTCACAGCTCTGGGGGTGTCACAGCTCCAGGGGTGTCACAGCTCCGGGGGTGTCACAGCTCTGAGGGTGTCACGGCTCTGGAGATGTCACAGCTCTGGAGATGTCACAGCTCTGGAGGGGTCACAGCTCTGGAGGGGTCACAGCTCTGGAGATGTCACAGCTCTGAGGTGTCACAGCTCTGGAGGGGTCACAGCTCTGGAGGGATCACAGCTCTGGAGATGTCACAGCTCTGGAGGGGTCACAGCTCTGGAGGGGTCACAGCTCTGGAGATGTCACAGCTCTGAGGTGTCACAGCTCTGGAGGGGTCACAGCTCTGGAGATGTCACAGCTCTGAGGTGACACCCAGCACTGAGTGTGGCTCTCCCTGGGGACACAGGGGCTCCCAGCCCAGCGGGGCAGGCAGGAGCTGAGCCCACACAGGCACCTGTGAGCACAGAGCTCTTTCATTTGGGTCCAACCCCCTGTTAAGCCAAGGACAGCTCTGATCTGTGGCAGCTGTGGCAGCAGTTGATCAATACTCTGATTGTATCTCCACATTAATGAAGCCCTGCCGAGTTCACGGTGCCCGCAGAGGCAGCTCTGAGTCCTTGTCCTTTACCCCATCCAGGCAGAGAGGATTTCACTGGCTCTGCTTATTGCAGAGCTGCAACATCCCCTCGGGGGATTTCCGAGTTTCTTCCAACCTGTACAGACTCCAGCAACAAAAGTGAAGGAGGAGAAACCACTGCCAGAGCCAGAGCAGGCAGGGAAGGACAGGGCTCTGACCTCTGCGGGGAAAAGCCCTGACAAAGAAAAGAGAGACAGAAATGTGTCTGGCAGAGCTGAGCAGGGCCAGGGTTTGTCTCTGTCAGCTCCCCCAGGACAGGGCACAGGAGGAGAACAAACCCTGCAGACCCTGGGCTCTGCTGGCAAAGCCCCAGTGCCACCCCAGTGCCACCCCTGGGAGCAGGCTCAGGACCAGCCCTGCCCAGCGAGGCTGAGCTGTGTCACTGGGCACTGCTCCTGCCAGACAGGACCACCCCTGTCCTGCCTCTTCCATCCTTTGGGCACCTTTTGTGTCTTTTTTGTGATAATGGGAGTTTTGTGGCGCCTCGGAGGCCTCCAGGCCTGGACGCCCAGACAATCCCTTTGACTATGATTTCAGGATTTCTAATTATTATTTTCTCTCCTTTTCTTTTCTTTTTTTTTTTTTTTTTTTTTTTTTTCATTTATACTCCACCCTCCAAGAGTATCTGGTGAGGGGGTGGGATAGAAGAAAGAGACCAAGAGATACATTCTCTGTGAACAAAACCCTCCCACTTCCCCTCCACTCCCCTGTTAAATATACCCTGGAACAAAAGCCTTTTATGATGCTCTAAAAATAAAGCATGCAGCAGTCAAGACAAACTGCAAAGTCTAAAAGAGAGGGCCAAATTTTGCTCACAGCTACACCCTCTCTAAGGCAACAGGGTTTGCTCTTGTGTTTGGCTTGTTAAACCCTCTTTAAACATCCAGGGGCAGCCTGGGATGAGCTGCATTTGGTGAGGGACACAGCAGCAGCCCCAGGATGGAGACAGCATCACCCAGAGCATCCCCAGCCCTGCAGGATGTTTAACTCACCCCAGGAGCAGCGTGGCCCTGTGGCCCTGACACCCCAAAGTTCCTGGCTCTCCCTTGCCACCCATTTGTGGTGTGACCTCAGCTGAGCCGTTCCACACTCCCCGTTCCCAGTCTGGCTTCTCTGCTGTGCAACTTGTAAGGAACTTCAAAGCAAGGACTCGAATCCCTTTAGGATACACAGCTTTTCCCACTGACAGCTGTCAAACATCCTTCCCAGCTGTCCTCTGATGTGCCAGGAACTGCACTTGTCTTTGACCAAGGGTTATTAAAACACTTCAGCAATTAATACAGAGCACAAGGAAGCAGCCTGGAGCAGGTTAAAGTGAGATGGGGCTGCTTCAGGTGCTTTTCCAGCAAAAAACACACCTTGTGCCATTCAATCCTTTGATATCCAAACCAGATCATCTCTCCTGGTGAGGCTCCCTGTGTCTCCCAGAGCCTTTTCCCCGAGAAGGCAGAACAAAAAGATGAACAGAAACTTCCTTGGGCTGCAAGGCTCAGTCTGGCAGTGCTGCCCTCACCTCTGTTTGCACAGCCCAGGCACAGCAGAGCTCCACAAGGAATAATGAGGCAAAGGAGAAGGAGCATTTGGCCTTGTGGAGAAATCAAGAGGGATGAACCCCTCACTGGCCCTTTCCCACCAGTTTTCCAGCCTCTATCTGCAGGATTCCTGGGAATCCAGCTGGCTCTGCTGGATCCCAGTACCACTAAACAATGTGACCCGATGCTTAAATGTCTTTTTAATAGAGTCAGGCCAGTTTGTTATTATCTGTTGTAGCCCAGGGGGCTTTAGGAAAATTCCTGTTGTCCTCAGCGAGTTCTACCAGTTCTCACTCAGTGACAAGTTTGGGTTGCAAACAACTGACCCAGTTCAGGGACTGCAGGGCAGGCAGCTCCAGTTAAACAAACAAACATGACCCCCAGCCCAGCCACCTTCTCCTGCAGAAGAAGCTTCACTTTTCTGTGCTGGGCTGAGAGCTGTCAGTCCAAAGGCAGCAGGGAAGGGGGAAGAGCCCAGGAGCTGCCTGGAGATGTCACAAGGCTGTTCCCCACTCCAGCCCAGGCTGCTGCCCAGGCTCCCTGTGATGTCCAGCTCTAAACACGCACAGGGAAGGAGCCAGGAGAAGGTTTCACAGAGAACTGTTCCTTTCTAACAGGAATCTCAGCCTGGCTCTGAGGAAACTTCGTTTTTCTGACCCACCAGGGAGCACATACCCAGCTCACAGGGCTTCCCTCCCACCTGCAACTCCAAACAATTTCCTCCTGGAAAACACCCAGGAGCTGCGTTCCCCCCCAGTGATCCCCATGCCAGGAGCAGGAGGTGCTGGCAGTGACGCCAGCAGCACCAGGAAGGGCTCAGGGCCTGCACCTCCTTGCTGCTGCCATTCCTCCCCGAGAGAAATTTTCAAACACAAAAACAGTTTTGAAAATGGACCAGATGCAAAACACCAGGGATTGCTCCCAACCATTTCCCCCAGTGCTGCAGCCTGATCAAAGCTGCCTCCCCTGAGGAAGTTATCTGATGTCAGGCAGTGACGCTGCAGCAGAGATGAGTTTGGTCTCGGCACCTCAGTTGACTCCACTCCTCCTTGATCATTCCTGGCTGAGCAGAGATATGGAAATGCCACTGGCAGAGGTGTCCTGGACTGCTCAGAATAAATTTCCCTTATCAGGAGTGGGGCAGATCCCAGCAGCACAGCTGGGCTCAGGTTCAGGCTCCAGTTTGGATCCTGTGTCTGCTCCCCTCACCCAGCTGTGGATCCCAAAATCTGAGCACAGCACAGGAATGGGGCTTCATTCAGCAAATTCCTGAGTAACAAATGAAGAAAAAGGAAATATGAATGGATCTCAGTCCTCCCTGGACCATAATGAATGTGCTCAGGGAGCCTTGAGAGGCATCTTTACGTGACAGCTCAGTTTCTGTCAGTAATTAGAAAAGCTCAGGCCAGAGATATTTATCTGTGAGCAACATCTGGAACTAATAACATCTCAGCCCTGCCAGCCTCCCTGGTTTCATCTCAAATCTGCTGATACTTGCTGTTATTAGTTTATTTAGTTGCCTCTTCAAGCCTGGCTTCCTGTAATCATCCCATCATGTGAAAGTGTTCTCTACACAAAAATCTCCTTCCTTCAGGACCATTGCAAAACACTCCAAACCCCAATTTCTACAGGCTCAGGAATGAAGAGACAGAAAGGAAAATAACTCCCTCACACACCCCACAAAGTGAAGCAATTTTAAAGCCAATCCTCCTCCTAGCAAGGTCCTGGCTTGTGGTTTCCAAGCAGAACCAGGGCTCAGGACACATTAGTGCTGTGCTGGTCAGTACTGGACTCATCAAAGCACTGCCAAATTTAATTATTTCTCACTTCAGCTCTACACCTGTCATTACTCATCTGAATCACTCATGGGATACTGGACCAAGGGATGTTTTGGGGTGGCCAGAATGGGCACAGAGAAGAACTCATCCTTCCTTTCTCTGCCTCAGCACTTTGCAGGAGCTGACTTTCCCACAACAGCTTGAGAAAACAGCTGTGGGACCTGATTACTTATAGAGCAGAGGAAGAAGTCGGCTCCACAATCTTGATTTGACTCTGAAATTGTCCCTGGAATTGGGATTCCACGCTTGGATGCCAGGCCTGGTTTGGAGACACCCCCTGCTCCTGAAGCATTCAAATGAAAAGGCAAAGGCAGAGGCAGGGGAGAGGCTGGGCAGGGGCTGGGGACAGCGCCCCTGGGAACTGAATCTCATTCCAGGGAGCAAACTGGAAAGCCCAAAGGCTTTCTGTGAGTCAGAGCTGGCCTGGGACCCCTCAGGGAACACAGCCCCACTCCTGGCCAGGCCCTCTGGAGAAGCTCCAGCTCCTTGGAGCTCTCAGCTCTCTCCAGGCACGGAGGGGTTGGATTTCCCTTTGCAGATCTCTTGGGAACATCCCAGTGTTGGTCCTGCTCCTTCCCCCCAGGGGCTCCAGCTTTGTCCTGCCAGCTGCAGCCACCAGCCCCCCAAAATCCTGCAGGGACAGAATGTGGCTGATGCAGCAAAGGCCAAGCAGAGCCAGCAGGGCTGAAGCCTCCTGTAAAAATTAACAGTAAAAATTACCAGTAAAAATTACCAGTAAAAATTAACAGTAAAAATTAACAGTAAAAATTAACAGTTCTGGGCTGGAGAAGGGGGAAACGTTTGGGTTTTATCTCCTGGTTCAAGGGAGCTGCTGCAGTGTGTCCCTTTGTGTGCCAGCACGGGGAGCCAGTGGCTCTGGCTGGGCCCAGGGAGTGACTCTGGAGTCATTCCAGCTCCCTCCATCCACGCTGAGCTGCATCCAGCCCTGCCTGAGGTGTGACCCAGGCAACCCCACAGCCCTGAGCCCATCTCCTGCTGGCACCAGAGCCCAAAAGCTGCAGGGAACTCAGGCTGTGCCCTGATGGCTCCTGCCAGAGCTGGAGCTCCCCCAGCACCTCTGCCCCAAACCTCCTCCCCCCCAAACACAGCGAGGAGCCCCAGGGTGGTACATCTGCCCCACCCTCTGCTGCTGGGCCAGCCCAGCTTCCTCACTGGCACCTGCCTGTCATATTTGATCCCAAATAAAGCCCCACTCAGCCCTGACTCACTCCACCTGCTCCTGCTGCTCGTGTCCCTGGCCAGGCCAGAACACAACATCTACAGTGAAAAATCTCCCATTTGAAATGAAACCCCAGTCCAAATCCTATCAGTGCATCAGCTGCTCAGATAACAAATCTAACCCAAGCTTGTAGGAACTTACTGGATTGTTTTTGGCTTGCCCAGCATGTAGGTCAAATGTACGAGCCAGGAGCCTTCCTGCACAGCAAATCCAGAAGGTAAATTTAGATTGTTCAGCCTCTGCTGGGCTGGAATTTGCTTCTTGGGGCAGGCTGTTGTTTTGGGATTAAGAGAAAGTTCACTGCAAGGTACCAGTTATCCCATGGAGTGGAAAAATAACAGGTGTTTTGCAACATTTCCAGAGATGCACCAAGAATGTCCTGGGTGGCAGGAGCACAAGGGAGCTGCTGGCCCTCGGGGCCTGGGGATTTTCCTTCCTCTGAGAAAATGTCTCCTGCAAGAAGCACATGCGTCTTACAAAACCAACTGTTGGTTGAGCTTTGTTAAATAAATCAATCAACCCTCTTTTACTCCGTGATCTGGGAACCTGCCTCCCTTCTGAGCTGACACTGTCGTGTTTTCCCCACACTTTTACGGCCCCGCAAAAATCCCAGGCACTGATGGCAAGGTGGGACCATTGGGAATGGAAAAACTGATTTATCTGCACCAGTGATCTTCAGGGAGGATAAATGATGGAATATCCCAAGCTGGAAGGGATGAAGGATCACAGAGTCCAACCCCTGGCCCTACAAAAATCCCACCCTGGGCATCCCTGGAGCGCTGTCCAAACTCTCCTGGAGCTCTGGCAGCCTCGGGGCTGTGCCCATCCCCGGGGAGCCTGGGCAGTGCTGAAATCCCTAAAATCCAGCCTAAACCTCTCCTGGCCCAGCTCCAGCCCTTCCCAAGGTGCCACAGGGAGCAGAGCTCGGAGCTGCCCTTTGGGATTTGAGGATCTGCTGCCAAGGGCTGTGTGCAAGGCCCTGCAGAGGGGCCAGGAGCCCCAAACTCCTCCTGCTGCGTGTCCCTGTGCCTGGGCTCTGCCCCCCAGCACCTCTGAGCCTGTTCTGGTGCCAGGCCTGTTTGGGCAGTCCCACACGGAGCCCCAGGACAGGAGCCACCCCCGGGGCTCTCATGGGATTCGCAGCCCTGACCCTGCTGGGAGTAATTTCATTCCAGTCTGAGGAAAATTTGCCTACCCTGAGTGTCTCCTCACCCACGCAAACCACTGGGGGAGATGTGACTTTTAGCAATGCATTTTCACCCCAGTTTGAAGCTAGATCAAACAAATTAGGCTGCACCAGCACAAACTGTGTCTCTGCTGCAGCAGGAACTGCTACTGGCCAAAACCTGAGCACAGCTGAGTCCTAAAAAAGCACAAAAGGAAGCTCAGATTTCACTGAACCTGGAGGATTTATGGCTTTGACAGTGAGACCTTTTCCTGTGAGCTCCGACAGCAGCTTTAGGATTAATCACTGCCAGTGAAAGCAGTGCCTTCTGCTCTGATTTTCAGCATAGAATGAAATCATTTTAGGATAAATTAGAAAAATGCAATCTGAGAGAATACAACACCTTTAGAGCTCAGTAGAGGGGCAAAGTTGAAGACTGGGCCCAGATAAAGGATGCCAGATGGTTGCTGGAAGCCTTGCTGTAAGATTTTTGATGTATTTTATCCATTCTTGGATAAAAGGCCAGAGAAATGAGACCTGAGGCTCCCACCTGGCCTGTCTGTGTGTCCAGGGGGCAGGAATGGGACATTCCCTGCCGTAGGTCTGCACTGCCTTTGCATTCCAGGGATGGGATTGATGGCACAACCTTGCCCAGGACCAGAGATGGGGAACACAGCACGACCTGAGGAGCTTCCCTCGCTCCCAGCTACTGAATCCCATCCTGTGAGAGGCCCTTTGGGGAGCCCAGCCCTGAACCTTCAGTGGAGACAAGGCCAGGCAGGGCAGTGCAGGGCCCTGTGAGCCTTCCCAGGGGGATTCTGGAGTGGGGATTGTCCTTTCCTTCCACACAAGGCCAAAGTGCCCCTGGCAGTGGCAGGTGAGGGTACTCGGAGCTCTCCCCTTGACCCCAGTGTGACATCTGGCTGCCATTGCTCCAGAGCCCATCCCTGCACTATCTGATCTCGTCCCTGTGATCTCCAGCCCCAGGGACCCCGGGCAGCCCCCCTGGCTACCAGGAACCCAGATCGAATTCTGGCCCCAGGGGAGGCTGTAAAACAATCCCTGAGTGCCCCCAAAGGCAGATGTACCAATTAGAGAAACCTTGGGTGGCAGATCCCAGCACGGCGCTTTTAATAACTGCAGGGATGTTGAGAAGCAAGTAAATTACATGATGAAAGTCGAGCAGGCTGCAGAACCCAGATATGTAATAAGCTAGACTGGCACCAAGACTGAAATTTTGCCCCCTGGGCTTGGCATTTGGTCTGATTGCCTTTCCAGATGGGAAGGGATCCGGAGCTTCCTGTCCTGCTTGGCAGGGAAGGATTTCTCAACAACAGCCTGGAGAAGGCTGGGACTGGGGAGCTCACTGGCACTCAGGGAAGCACAGCCAGCTTTGCACCAGCAAAGAGGGGACAAGGTTTCCCTCCTTTGACTTTTGGGTTCAAAGTATGGATCTAAATGGTACAGAAGCTTTAAATGTGTTTAGTATTGGAAGGAGCCGGCTGGGTAAGGCTTTGTTCTTCGCTTTGCTGCACAGATAAGGGCTCCAGGGGCCTGGGTTGATCGATCTCCATCTCCTCTGATCCCACTGAGTGCTCCATTTTTTTAATGTGTTCTCTTCCCAGCACTCTCAGGGACACCTTCCTCTATCCCAGGCTGCTCCAAGCCCTGTCCAGCCTGGCCTTGGGCACTGCCAGGGATCCAGGGGCAGCCACAGCTGCTCTGGGCACCCTGTGCCAGGGCCTCATCACCCTCCCAGGGAACAAATCCTTCCTAAAGGGGATTTTAGTCCCAAAAATCACCACAGCTTTCAGCCAGGGTGGATTCTGCTCAGAATCAAATCCCCCCGTGTATAGACCCCACATCAGACATCAGGACCAGCTCTGCTCCCCCAGCCCAGGAGCCAGGCAGGCTGGAGATCCTCCCCTGCATCCCATCCCATCCAATTATCCCATCCCATTATCCCATCCCATCCCATCCCATCCCATCCCATCCCATCCCATCCCATCCCATCCCATCCCATCCCATCCATGGCAATACAGCTCTTGCTTCCAGGCTGGACAATGAGAGGAGGGAGAGCTGCCCTGACCTTCCATTGTGTCAAGGAAATCGCTGCTTGGAGAGATGCTCAGCCCGGCTCCAATCCACCTTAATTCCCCTCTAGGAATGGGGAGCTTGTGGCCTTTGCATGGGGATTTGGGAGCAGCAGCTGTTCTGGGAATAATCAGCCCAGCAGGAGGAAGGTTCTTCTCCCTTGCTCGGGCAGTATTTACATTTTTGACCTCATCTCAGCACCATAATGGTGCACTTTGTCAATCTTGCAGGGGTCTGTGAGTGGCTGGGCTGACTCCTGCTTGGCTCTATTATGATTTCTCAAAAGACCTCCCATAAGGGTTAAATGACCTCACATTAGCGCTAATTTGGGGCTAACTTTCCTATTCAGGACATAACAAAGCCACGGCTGTTTACCCACGTCCCATAAAGCGACAGGGACCACACACAACCCTCTGGACACCAACAAATCCCCCGGCCGGCCCTGCCCGGCCAGAGGGGGATGGAAAATCTTCATCCAGCCTGAATTAACACCAACAGAGAACCCGAGGCAGCCCCACTGCTGTCCCCAGGGGAAGGGACAGCGGCCACCCCTTTCTTCCCCTACATGACAAAACTGGGTGGACAAACTGGCCCGAAGGTGAACGTTTTGGTGTCACAGATGAAGAACAACTCGGAATGGGAATGGGGATGGGGATGGGAACTGGGAATGGAAACGGGGAATAGAAAACTGGGAATGGAAAATTGGGAATGGGGATGGAAATAACAACAAACCCCACTTGGTGCTCCCCAGCACTGAGACAGACCCGGATCGATCTTTGCTCCGTGGAATTGGGGCTGAACGCCTGACAGGGACCCGGCAGAGACCTGGCACCGAGGGTGGACGTTTTCCCCCTTCCCGCTGCAATTAAAGGTCAAAAAAGCCAAAGCAAGAGGGAGCACAAACATGTTATTGGCCGGGTGAGTAAACATTTCAGGCTCTTGTGCAATCGCTAATGACAGTGCCAGGCGTGTGTGAACTTCCTGTCACTGTCCCGCACTCCATCCTCCATTCACCACGGCAATTAGGCTGCCTTTTATGCAAGGGCTGAAATTCGCCGGGATTGATTTAACGAGGATAATTTCCTCTCTGGGACTGCTGGAAATTAATCATCACTTCTCCAGTCTCCATCGGGAATTCACTCGTCAGCACCACGCGGGGCTGTGGTGGTGGTGGCACCTTCCCGCTGCCCCGCTGGGGTTGGTTTTGGGCAGGGATTTCCTACACTGGGACCAGCAAATATCCCAAATATGCAGCAAAGTCAACGACCCCAGCACAGCACACAGGCAATAAACCAAATTCTCTCCTTGCTCATAGCAGTTTTCACTGAAGATGCTGTTTAATTACACTGACCCTAATTTGCAGCAAGTGAAAGTGGCAGAAGGAAATGCTGGAGTATTTGAAAGAGAAATTAAATATACACCCAAGCAGTTACATATCCAAGAAGCTGCACTTGCACACAGAAATATCAATTTGTGCTTGTAGAGTGGGTAAATAGCAATTCCCCGTTTTTAGAGCTCCCTGCCCTATTTGGGTGTCCAGCCGGAGGATTTGGAGAGCTGAGGGCCGTGAATGTCTCTGAGAAAGGACTGGACTCCCAAAAAACCACCTCAAACTCAATAAAAATCTAAAAACTAAATCAGAGGAAGGAAAAACAAAACAAATCATAGCATAGGGAAACACAGTAAGGGACTGGCAGCTAAGAGGGCAGAATGCTCTGGAAAGAAAACTGTTTTGTTTATTAAAACAATTACTACAGCTTAAAAGGAAGAGCTCGGGAGGAGTGTGAATGAACTGCCCTGCTCAAAACTGAGGTGTGGCTGCTCCAGAGGTTTTCCCAGCATTTTGGTGTCTTTTGATGTAAACCACAGAAACTAAACTATATGAATTAAAATCAGAGCTCCTTAAAATTCACCAGTTCCAGGATTATTCTCGGGAGCTGACCCATCCCTGAACACCCCACAGGGGTACAGTCACAAAGGAACTGACATGAAAGTTGGAGCAAGTCTTTGTTGACTTCTTCCACCCAGTGTTGACCCATTTCCAGCCATCAGGAGTTTTCAGCCTCTCTCAGGTGAGGAGCTCTCTAATTTTTCCATTCTTGTCTATAAAACCAGTTCAAGACAACTGACAAGAACCTTCCTTTTCCCAGTTACCATCTGCAGAAGCCATGCAAATCCCCTGGGAGTCTGTGGTTCAAAGGAATTGATCCCCATCCCTTTAGTCCTTCTCTCCTGGGAAGAGCCAGGGCTTCCTCCAGAATATTTTATTCTCTGGACAATAAAAGTGAGCTCTGCCTCAGAGAGCTGCATATTGGAAATGCTCTACCTAATGAAAGATTCCAGCATCCCTGGGATATTTATCAATTATTGATTCTATTGATAACTGGGAAAACAGAGTCAAAGCTGAGAGAGCAGCAGAGCCAAGATAACAACTCCTGTTTTCAGATTCTGGCTGGAAGATTGGGGGGGGAAATCCTCAGATCCTCCTTCTGCCTCTCTCTGGAGCAAGGACAGCTGGGAATTGAATGAAAATATCTTCCTCTTAAAAGACCTCCATCCAGTTTTGCAAATAAACACATGAGCAGCCACCCAGTGGGGGAACAAGATCATAACCAGCTTGGGCTGGGATGCAGAAAGGTGTGGAGGAAAAGTTTTTGAAGGATGGCAAAATGGATGTGTAGGAGACGGAATTACAGACGTTCCTAATAAGGGAAAGGAAAGTCTGAACTTCCTGTGAAAAACGAAAACCACAAACAAATCTGGGAGATTCTCAGAGCCGGGGAGAAAGGGGAGGCGGGGTAAAACTGCCGCAGAAAACGGAGCTTTAAACGTCTCCCCTTTTGTCTGGAGGGCTTTGGGTAAGAAGGAGCAGCAGGGAGTAATGAGCATAGGTGCTAATGGCTGGAGCATCCCGTGGAGCTGGAGATTAAAGACCGCAGCACCTCGGGGGCTGAGGGAATCTGTTGATCTCGGAGTCAGTTTGTGGGGCAGGCAGCTGCACCCTTTTTTACCAACCTGCCTCCCTTCCCTACCTGAGCAAGGAAACGAGAGCTCCAAACGCTGCAGTTTACAGCCCCACATCGGAGCTGGCACCTCGGCAGAGATGGATTGATTTACATCAATAATCCCATTATCGCTGCCCAGCATCTGAGAGGGGCCCTCCACATCTGGAGAGCCCTGATGAAAGTAAAAACACGGCACTGGGGATTTCTGTTTGTGCTCCTGGCACTGAAGGGCAGAACCTGAGACTCTTCCACACCCCTTCAGCACCAGCTCTGGTTCCTCTGCTCTCAGAGCACGTCCTGACACTGAACCTGAGTTTTCAGGGGACAGCCAGGGTCAGTGTGGTCTGGTTTGCTCCAGGGATCCCCCTGCCCCCAGCCAAGCAGGGAAAATCATCCTCAGCCTTCAGCTGGGCTCTGGGAGCCCCTGCCTGTCCTGAGAGGTCTCAGAGGTGTCTGGCTGCAGGATGAGGGCAGCCAGTGCTGCTGGATCCATCACTGCTCACCTCACTCAGTGGCCTCTGCCTCCTCTGCAGCCCTGCCAGGCTTTTGAACCCAGCAGGGCTTCCCCTGCCAGCAAAGCATCATCCCAGCCAGCGCCTCACTGCCAGGAGGGCAGCAGGGCAGAGAAAAGACAGAAGCAGGACCAGGAAAACAGAACAAACTCGGCTAAAGCAGCCCATGAGAGCCCGTGGAGCTGTGTGTCCCAGCAGGGCTGGCAGGAGTGCCAGTGCCTCCAGCCAGCTGGGCTCACAGGGCCTGCCCCTCTCCAGCAGCAATTCCCAGCTTTTGCCCATCCCAGGCCACTGAGCACCTTCCTTTACTCAATGTCCAGCCCCTTCCCACACTGGTGCTTCCCCAAATCCAGCACTCAGCAGAAGAAAAACAGATACTGCTACAGCAGCTCCAGTCCCTTTGAATCCAGAAACTCAGGGGAGAGATGGGAGCAAATCCCTGGATCTCTTCCTTTTTTCATCCCTTCCCTTCTGTGTAGATTACTCCAGAGAAATACCTACTCCAGAGTAACTCACAGCCTTCCCTGCCACACTGGCTGCCAGTCCTGGCTCACAGTTCATTCCATGTGCTGAAGAAGCTGCTTGTACCTCCCATTCCCACCGAAGCAGCCACTCCTGCCCATCCTCTTGCTTCCCATAGTATTTTTCCTTTGGAATAAAAAGATTCCGTGTGCTTCTCTCCAGACCCCTGCAAACCGCTCAGCTGGGAAGGTAAAAGGGGGGAAGGGAGTTCTCAGCCTTATTTATTGGAAAGGACTATAAAATCTAGAACCAAAGAAAAAATAAAACTAAATGAGTCCCACAATTTCACAGTGTTTCCTGACAGGGTGGGCTCCTACAGGGAGCTGCGTCCAGAGCACAGGAATTTGCAGCTGCAGGAAGGAGAGTGAGACAAACAACAACATTTGGGTTTCAAACTTGAGTTGGAAAGTTTTACAACTGCAAATAACACTGGCAGCCCTGTAACCCAATGGGGGCAATGAAAGCTCCTGCTTGAGGGCACGAGCTGGTGGCAAGGGAGGAATTTTTCCTCCCATTCACAGCATTGCCCAAGAGGCTGGGTACGTTCTGCAGGAGTTTCACCATCCGTGGAAATACCAGTAAAAGACAAAGGTCCTGCACTGGACAAGCCACTGGCTGTGGGACTGATTTTAAATTCCCACCTTTGGTGGTTGAAGACTGGATCTGTGGCTGGATCTGGGCTCCTCTTCCTCCTGAACACTCCCCATCCACTGACACAGGGAGGGCAGGAGGTTTCCTGGAAGTTTCCAAAACGTTTCATCTGTGGTGGGCAGAAAAATCTGTCAGTGTCATCCTAAATTCACTTCAAATTCATTACATCACAGTTATCCTTCCTCTGAAAAGTCTTTTCTCCCTGTCAGAGTTCAGAGATCACCACAGCACTCCCAGGTCCTTCCCCCTTTTGTTGTCTCCAAATTAAACGTTCCCTGTTTGTAGCTGATCAGTTATTAATCCCTGAATACCTGAATTTGCACTTTTGTGCTTTGAATGCCAAGTGTCTTCTGCTGCTCTGGTCCTGAGGGTGACACTGCTCTTTCCATAGAATGCTCTGACTCTCCCCTGCTTTTGATGATAAAATCTGGACAAGAGTCATCAGATTTTATCAGCCCACACTAAAAAAAATGCATAAAACTGAGGCAAAAAATTATCCTGGAAGTAGCCTCAGTCCTGCCCAGTGCTTTCAACATTTACCTACGGGATGAATTCCTTTGCCTCAGTTTTCCTGTCTGCTTTGAGTGAATTTCCACATCCAGATCAAACCTCATTTTGACGAGGTCTCAGGCACACGGTCCCCCATAAGAAACAGATTAAACCCCAGACATCAGGACTCAAGAGTCCACAACATCTTGTGCCCCAGAACACTTCCAGCAGCTCCAAAGCCCCCGGGATCCAGAGGATTGGGTGCTTTTTGGGACCAGCTTTCCCTGCAGGGCCCCAGCTCTGTCGCTCATCATTCCTGTCAGGCCAGTTCAGAGCGTCTCTGCCCTGATGGGGTGGATTAAGGGCTGGCTGAGCAGTTATTGTCTCCTGCTTTGTTGTTTGGAGATGGGGCTGCAGAGGGGAATGAATTACATCAGGTAAATACATCCAACTGTCACCCCGAGCACTCACTGGGAGCCTCCTGGAAATCAGCACAAATGGCAAGAGAGGAAAGTGCCACAGAGGGAATCTCTGCTCTCCTTCTCACGGATGGATCAACAGAGCCATTATTTTTCTCCCCAGTAATTAATTTCAGTGTATGGTTAATTGTAATAAGCATCAATTTCTAATGAACACACAGGATCCTGGAGCACAGCTGTCCCAATTAAAGTAACTGTAGCATGCCCTGAGCAGCGGCTCCGTCCCTCCAGCTCCTCCCTCCAGATCCCAGCCCAAAGCTCCTCATGGCCAGGAAGAAATCCAGGAATTCCAGCATCATCCCAGAGCCCAGGGTCTCTGAGGATGATTTTATACAGGACTTGGAGGAAAAGTCTCTTTCCCTCCATCCCAGCTAGTTTATTAGGAGGTAAGTTTGTTCAAAATGCAGGGATGATTCAGATAAAAAAGCAAACAGGATCCAAAGGTTTCCAGGATCCACCATGGACTGTCTGCTGAGAAGAAACCTCCTGGGGAATCCTGCTGAAAATGTCTCCAAAAAAAAGACCCAACTTAGAACCAGAGATTCACAAAATCATGGAATCATTAAGGTGGAAAAATATCTCCAAGGTCATGGACTCAGCTTGTGAATGATGCCCACCTTGTCCCCAGCCCAGAGCTCTGAGTGCCACCACCAGCCCTTCCTTGGACACCTGCAGGGATGGGCACTCCAAACCCCCCTGGGCAGCCCCTGCCAAGGCCTGAGCCCCTTTCCATGGGGAAATTCCTGCTGCTGTCCCAGCTGAGCCCGCCCTGGCCCAGCCTGGGGCCATTCCCTCTCCTCCTGTCCCTGTTCCCTGGGGCAGAGCCCGACCCCACATGGCTGCACCCTCGTGGCAGGGAACTGTGGAGATGTCAGGAGACAATGACACAGCTGAGAGCTTCATCCAGACTCCCAGAGGGGTGTTTGTCACTTCCCCTGCACAGCTTCATCAGCTAGAACCAAAACAAGGGATTGCTCCATGTGCCATCAACCTTCCGCTCCTCACACCACGCACGCTGTAATCAAACACAGAGAAACAAGCAGCAATTACAGCATAAATATCTTAGTCATTGCCCTGATCAAAACAAAACCCCGGAATTCTAGCACCAAACACTCCAAGGAGAAGCAAGAAAGCTACAGGAGCAGGTTGATCACACATCCCATCATAGCTGAGCTCTTTGGACAGGGATTTCTGAGCTGGTCCAGCTCCACACAGGGGTCCTGTGCTACAACAGCAATTAAGTTCCCATTAAGATACATTTCCTCATTATCAGAGGTAATAGTTGACATTATTAGAGCAAAACACACAAAAGCAAATCAGTAAACATATCAATTAATGATTTTCTTCCATGTTGCTTCAAAGAAAACATTCTGGGAATGGCATCAAGGAGCCAAAGCAGTTAAAAAGATCAATAATTTTCTGGGCAGAATTAGGGATGTGATGCTGAAGCACATCCCCTGCACAGCAGAAATCCTGACTGTGAGGCTGTGAGGAGCACTCCTGCAGATGGGCAGGTTTCAGTCAGGCAGGACCTGCAGTGAGGGGCGTTCTCCCTCACTTCAGGAAGGCAAAGATTCCAAGTGAGATGCGTTATCTCCCCTAAACCACTCTGCTACCACTGCAGAGCAGAGACGGGCACTCAGACACACACCTGCACCTGACTCCAAGCAAATGTCAAGCTGTTTTCAGGCCAAGAAAATTGCTGTTGAGTTTAGTGCAATAGTGGTGATCAATGAGACAAACAAAGTGGTGGATGTTTGTGCCTGTCAGCACAAGCCCCTGGGATTTTCCTGGGGCTGGTGGACTCCTGGGCTGCGAGAGCTGAGCTGTGCTTTGTGTTGGCTCACAGGCGAGGCTCGGGCAGTGTGGCCTGAGCTGGGCAGTTGCTGACTGGTTGGAGCTGTGGGCAGCTCTTCCCTTACTCATTTCCATGCTCTGACACTGCTGATTTACCTGCTCTCAGTAGGTACAATGTTATCACCTCCCAGTGTTGTTTTAATGAAATTTTTGGGTTCTGCACTATGACCCAACCATTTGGTTTAGAGCAACAGGTGAATCTCAGGATCTGTGCTGTTGTAACCTCCCTCCTCCCCTGCGAGTCTCCTCCCCTTTGTTTACTGCAATCCCTCGGATTTTGGGGTGGTTCAAGCAGGGCTGTACCACCTTTGTTCCTCCTGGGATTCATAAAGAGCCATTTGCATCCAGTGGGAGACTTCCCTGACCCAGGGCTCACTCAAGAGCGGTGGGATCAAGATTAAACTCATTTACATACATGCAAATTTTTGCCATTTGGCTGTGCAAAAAATATCCTGTCTCTGAGATACGGGAAAACAGGGTTCTGACTCAGAATTGATGCTATCGTTGCTGTCAAGATTAGAGTCTGAATTGTGCAATCCAACTTAACTCCCAGTATCACTTGCTATGCAAAAGACAGTGTTTCATACAGAGGTGTGGCCTTTCCAGTGATTGCAGCAAATCCACACCACCGCTGGCACTTACATCCAATACAGTTGGAAAGCACAGCCAATTTTTCAGCTTTGATCCTAAAAGAACTTGATTGTTCCTCGTGAGGTGCAGAGAGAACCATGGGGGAATTAAGAGGATAAAAGATTTCTAACACCTGTCATGAAACTGTCCTTAGAGGAAAAAAAAAAAACAAACCCAAAAAACAAACAGAAAAGGTGAATGCACTTAGGAAAAAAAAAAAAAAAAAAAAAAAAAAAAAAGAAAAAACCCCTTTTTTCCCACAGGAAACTTCCATCAATATTGTATTTTCCCTAAGGACGTTTCTGTATCTGTCACTAGAAATTACTGCTGTCAGCGGGAATGCATCAGCCCAAACCAGAGGGCTGGGCTTTGGTGGGCTGAAAAGGGATGTAAACCACAGCTGCTTTTAACCACCAACTCACCTTAGCTATAGTGAACACGTTGTTTATGCAATAAATCCATTTTTGTCTGGAGGAAAAATGATGTTGGAAGGGAGCTGTTGTTTTCACAAGCAAATGCCTGATGCCTAATCAAGGCTGAGAGAGGCATTTCACTCACGTAGGGCTGAGAAGGTGCCAAAACACAGGTAGGAGAAAGGTATTTCATAGGGAAACAGCTGCAGGTGGATGCCAAAACATCCAGAACCAGCAGAACCCTCCCAGCAGAGCCCCTCAACTTGTTCCCTACAATTTGAGTGGCAAAAGAAATAAGCCTAAAACAGATTTCCTCCATAAAGTGAAATGACACCCTAGAAAATTACACTCCAATAAAAAGCTAATGAAAAGGTCCACTGGGAACAGTTTTGCCCTGCAGATAACTTGTCCCTCCTGATCTTAATGAATTCACTGGCAATTCTGACAAGCTTTTATTACAGTGGCACTCAACGCCCTGGAACCTGGGTGCAAGTGCTGTTCAAAGAGATGGTCTTTGTCCTGGGGAACATGATGTAATCCTGCAAAGGCAGGGATGGAGGGTGCTGATTATTCATTGTCTGCACAGGGAATAAAAAAGGTTTATATGGAACTAACGTATGGGTAAGTGTCAGTGTCATTAGCAGTAATTATAGTAAGTGCCTCTATGATCCTCCTCTGGTATATTTGAGGCAGGCTTCATTTCATAACTACAGGTTTGGCTGCTAAAAATCCTCTTTCACAACAGACAGCCCATGGCTGCTCCACTCTGCTCTCCTCTGGGCTCTGACTAGAGGGGAGCTGCAGCAGTTGGTGCTTCATTGCTCTCCTCAGATGTGCTCATGGAGGGTTTTACGCTGAGAGGTTTAATGCCAGAAATGTGGATTTCAAATCATCCAAGGGAAGATTTGGGAGTGGGAGTCCCTGGCCCTTTGGGTTTGTGCAGGTCCAGCTCTCCTTCAGACAGGAGGAAAGGTTCCCTGGCCCTCTGGGTTTGTGCAGGTCCAGCTCTCCTTCACACAGGAGGAAAGGTTCCCTCTGCCTCGGTGGCTGTTGCTGGGTAAGGGCAGAATGAAATGAGATGGAGAAGGCCTGGAGTGGGACAGGGAATGGGATCTGCCCTGATGCAAGAGAATCGCTGGTGGGGCACGGCCCCCGGGGGGCTCAGCACCATCCCCTGCCCTGGGCAGGGTCAGAGCTTCCCTCTGTGTGCCTGGAGAGCTCTGACACCCCCGGGGGGCTCAGCACCATCCCCTGCCCTGGGCAGGGTCAGAGCTTCCCTCTGTGTGCCCGGAGAGCTCCGGACACAGCCCGGCCACTCTGCAGGTGCCAGGGAGGGGACAGAGGGGACAGAGGTTCCCTCTCTGTGCCCGGAGAGCTCCGGACACAGCCCAGCAGCTCCGCAGGTGCCCGGGCAGGAGCTCTCCGCTGCCCCATGCCCACCCCGCGGTGCCCAGGGCTGGGCTGTTTATCCTGCAGGGCACCTGGAACCCACAAACAGCACGGCCCCAGCGCCCCTGAGTGCCCTAATGAGGTTAATTAGAGCAGCTAATGGGCTGCTCGCTGCTGATTGTGCAGCCGCTTTTGTAATCCCTCGCCTTGTTTTGCAGAGGCTGCGGGAAACAGGTAAAAAACCCACGTGGCTTAGCCAAGGAAAAAAGGACATTTTTATCCAATTCAAGGCAGCGACTCTGTAGAAATGAAGGCTGGTGATGTAAAACTGCAAATATATAATCAGCACTCAAACAGCCACATACATGTCCAGAAGAAATCTCTAACATGCAGAGCGGGAAACAATAAAAAAAAACTGATTGTCTATTTTTGCTCAGAAAGAGGAGGAAAAATTTGAAGACAAAGGAAATTTGTCTTCATTATTTCTTTTAAACAACAAAAATTATTTTCCCTTAAAATTTTCTTACACACTTTATATAATGGGGGAAATATTGCTCCGACAGGGTGGTAGCTTGCCCAAAACCAGAAAGAGGAGGAGGGAAACCCCAATGGTTTGATCCATAAGGAACACAGAACTCCCTCTGCCATGTCCAAGCTTCTGCAGTGATACAAATACAGCGTTTAATGGCACTTGAGTAATGCTGCCTTGGGGGGCAGTGCCTCAGTGTAAAGCATTCCCAAGCAGCCCTTGCTGTTCCCATGCTTTCCACTCCATTCTGCTCTGGGCTGGGCTGGAAACCAAGGCTGAAAGGCTCTTTCAGAGTTTTCCCAGCAGAACCACTTGGCAAAGGACAAAGCTGCTCTCCTGAGGCTGAACTGACTCCTGTGTCCCCAGCCAGCCCCCCCTGGGTGTTCCCAGTCACTCTGCTGTGCTGCATCCCAGCGTGAACAAACACCAGCAGGTTCCAACTGCCACATTTCTGCACTGGGGCTCAGCAGAGCTCAGGGCACGCATCCAATGTTGTCTTTGTGTCTACAAACCCACTGCAAAAAAAAAAAAATTAAAACACTGAGACCTGATTTTTTTCCTTTCGTTCCTTTCAAGAAAGGTTAGAACTGAAAACCTGAGGCCCCTTTAAAACCTCCCCCTGGATTATTTTTGCAGGACAGGTGACGCTTTAGATTTCATTGCATTTTCTCAAGACGTGACATTTTTGTTGGCTGGTGTAAGGGGAAGGTGTCTCCTGCCTTTCTAAAGATCTTCTCATGCATGAGCAGGGCAGAGAGCAGGCACAGCCCCTGCCCTGCCCACGAGGGGAAGTGCTGGGAGGGGGACAAAAGGCTTCTAAGCAGGGTCCAGCAAGAAGAAAAAGCAATCTCTGCGGTGAGGGCATTCCATTAAATTACAGTAAATCCAAAGAATTCCAGTTGGATTTTTGATTATAATTGAGCCTCCAACTCTAATGGCAGCCAAAGGGATTTGAGCGGCTCATTTTGAATTCACACTTCTGAGACACTGCCAGAGGAAGGCTGGAAAACACAAACCACAAAATGTTCTCAAAGAAAGGGACATAGAAAAGTGCAAAATGCCAGAATGGGTCGGGCAGGAAATGACCGCTGATAAGCAGCTCTCAGAGTGAGTTGGATCCATGAGGAACCAGTGGCAGCAGGGAAAAATGATCATATTGGGACCCCACTGGGCTGAGCTTGATGCACCCAAGCCAGGCCATAAAGATTTTGTGTTCCCACAGCTGCCTCACCTCCAGGTTAACCCCAGACACCGCCTGCACAACAAATCTGTGTAAGAAATGTGGATTTTTAATGCAAACACAGTCCTAGGAGCACAAAGGCACCACGGAGGACATCTCCTCCTTGCTGGGTGCCTGTGCCCAAGTGCCACTGGCACTCAAGAGCCTGGGAAGATCCATTCTTTTGGGTGGAGATTTTAGGGTCATTCTCAGAGATCAAGACCTCCCAATTCAAATCTCTGACATTTCACACTTCCCGTTCACCTGTGAGCTTGTAGAGTCTCTGAAGAAAGTGAAAATCAGCACCAAAAGAAGCAGAAGTAGGTGCAATTTCCCTCTCAGCCTTGGCAATGCCCCTGCTCTCAGTTAACTGAACTCTTGAGCAACTTTTTGTCTCTGACCATTCCCAAATTGGTTTCTTAGGACATAAAAACTGATTTTCTTTCTACTTATCTGATAGAATTAAAAGAAAACACCCTGGCAATGCCACTGCATCACAAGGGAGGCTTTGATCATCTGGGGCTGCCAACAGCACCTTGAAGTGTGTTAAACACATCTGACTTGGCTGATTGCATCTGCCTCTTCCCATTAAGTGTCCCTGCAGGAGCCACCCTCAGGGAAGGGGCACCAAGGGCACAAATGGCCTGGGCTTGGGCTCCTGGGCACTCCTGGAGGTTTTTCCTAGGAGGAACTTTGGGACTTCGTGCTTAGCAGGTCACCAAGCTCAAGGTCAAAGTGCATTTCTGCATTTTGGAAAGAGCAAACCTTTGCACTGAGGCTGTGAACAGAGGGACCTCCCAGCAGTAAAAATCCTCTTTGGTGCTCATGGAAACTCCAGGGATGGGGTTCAACTCCCTGGGTAGCAGATCCATGTGGGGGATCCAGAATTCCACTGCAGTGGTGGGGATTCATCCCTCCCATCCCCTGCAAAGGCTCTCCCAGCTAAAAGCAGCTCTAACCCTGCCAGAGCACAGAGTTTAGACTCAGCTTTGAAAGATTCAGGTTAGGGGAGCAGATATGAGTGGGAGACACACTGCTGATGAAATGCTGACACTTCAACTCAATCCCTGTGTCTCAGAAACCACATTTTTGGTTAAAAAAGAAGAGTAACCCATTTGCATCAGCATTTTATTTCCTGATAAGGGTTCAAGACTTCTCCCAGTTATCCTCTGCAGCACTAAACACCAAGGCCACCCCATCCCCTGCCCTCTGGGAATGGGATTCTGCCTTTGTAGGTTATCAGGGGTGGGGGAGGAAGCAGGGGAGAAGAAGGCTGGGGTGCCATGCAGAGAATTCTCATTAATTTTGGAAGGAGTTTTAAAAAGTGAGCTTGAAAGTCTGTCCTAAAGAGGAGGATTCAGCTGATTGAGAACTCATCTGCTTCTATCTCTTGGCTAATCATGAATGCGCTTCTGCTGTGTCACTTCAAAGGCCCAGCACAGCTGGGAGGGTTTTCATCAAAGCTCCTGCATGTCTGGGGGAGGTTTTCCCCCCCATGAATATACATCACTGGAGGCTCCTTTTCCCAGCTTTTCCCATGCCTCTCTCTGATTGATCCTCATTTCATTCAGATGAGCTCTTCCTCTCTGGATGGCTAAAGGGCAAGAGACAGCTCTCTCCAGAGCTTTCCCACTCGCCTGGATGCCTCTCCGAAAGACTTTCCTCTCATCCGAGTGGGGGAGGGAGGGAGCTGTTCAGACAAGAGATTGAGCCTTTAAATTAAATTCTTGTCATCTGAGGGCTGGGCCTGATAGCATCGGGGGTGGGAAGAGTATTCTCCTGGTATCAGGATTCTGGCCAGACCCTGGTGTGGTGTAAATGTGCCATGGACTGATCTCAGCAGTCCTGTCATCAAAACTCTGAGCTCCCAGAGGTGCCAGGCAGCAGCGTGGCAGTGACAGCAGCCTCGTGTCCTGTGTGGCTGCCCTGGGTTCTACCTGGGCTGCCCAGGCTCAGAACTGGCTGGAATTGCTCAATTCCCCTCTTTTTTCAGTGGGGAAGGAGGGCCGGGCAGCTGGGAGGAATTTCAAGCACTCAGCCACCCTCAGCCAGGCTGGGATTTCACAAGAGCCAGACCCTGGGTGCACCCAGCACGTGCGGAGCGCCGCTGGAAATCTGCGCCCCTCCGGAGCTGGGATGGGAGCTCGGCCCTCCTGGAAATTCTGGGCCCGGTGCCACTTGGTTACAGCACGTCTGTCTGCTGGCTGGGGGCCAGGCAGAGCAGCTCAGCTCAGCTCAGCTCAGCTCAGCTCAGCTCTCTGCCCTCCACCCAGCCCTGCCGGGTCACTGTTCACACCCTGGCAAGGCCGGTCCACAGCCATGGAACGTGATGATGCTTTTTAAAAACGTCACACATCTCCTGGGCAGTGATGATGCCTTATGACACTCAGGGAGGTAAGATGATGGGAGATGGTTGGAGATTATCCACGGCTGGTTGTCCAGTGAGATCTCTCCCCACTCCACTGTAGCCCTCAGCAGTCAGGGACCCTCTCTTGGGGCGGAAATGCAGAGCCACCAGCCAGTGCCACACTTGTGTCCTTACAGCCTCCTCTCAGCTCAGAGTCCCATAAATCCCATCCTGGAGCTTTACCAGGAAGGTCAAACCAGGTCCCCAAGGATGTCACCCTCATGGGGACCCTTCCAGCACCATGACCTCTCCTGGCACCAGTAAATCCTGTCGTGCTCCTCCACCGCAGGATCCTCTGGAGAGGAATTCAAGGCTGGTCAGTTGTGGTGGTGCTTTATGGGATCAGGACCTTCCTTCCCCCCAGCCAGTGATGGGATTTTCCCTCTGCAGTCCCAGAATAGTTAATTGCATTGTGAATGGTTTATCACTTCTTTCACTGGGGTGTGTGGCTGGATTCACTTTGACACAAGCCCCTTTCTGAATTGTAAGTTGGCAACAATAAAAGGGAGAAGTCTTTAATTAGTTATCTGGCTAATTAACTTTTACAGCACTGCATAGCTTTGGCATCCAAATACTGCAATGCAAAACATTGCAAACATTCAAAGACTTCCCACCCCACCAGGAAGCTGCTGCCACTGGTGGTTGCGGGGGAAAAGCATCTCCCAGGCTTGGCCTGGAAATCCTCCCTGGGCTCCCTGCACATCCTCCTCTGCAGGTAACTCACCTGCTCCTGCTGATGCTCAAATTAAAGACACAGAACATTCATGGCATCTCCGTGTCCTGGAATCCTTAAGGGTGGAAAAGATCTTTAAGATTGTCATTGACCCAGCAGTGCCACCATGTCCCTGAGTGCCACATTGACCTGAACACTTCCAGGGATGGCGACTCCACCTCTTCCCTGGGCAGCCTGTTCCAATGTTTACACCCCTTCCAGTGAAGAAGTTTTCCTTAATATCCGACCTAAAACTCCCCTCTGCAACCTGAAGCTGTTTCCTTTTGTCCTGTCCCTGGGAGGAGAGACTGAAACCACCTCACTGCACCCTCCTGCCAGGGAGTTGTGGAGAGTGAGGTGTCCCCTGAGCTTCCTTTTCTCCAGGCTGAGCCCTCCCAGCTCCCTCAGCCTCTCCTGGTGCTCCAGCCCCTTCCCAGCACCGTTCCCTTCTCTGGACACCCCGTGCCACACTCCTCCTTCCCAGAGTGTGCACTCACTTTGGAAAAATCCATGCAAGACCAAGTTTATCTCCTGCTTGTGCAGAGATCCCTGCTCCCTCCTGCCACGCAGGGCAGGGTTTCAGTCAGGGCAGCGTTCCAGCACCCACTGTCCTGAGGCAGGAGAGAAACCCCTCTGAGCGGGGGGCTGTCAGGTCCCCCAGCCAGGAGGTGCTCCCAGAGCTCCGAAAGCTGGGGGATGACCCCCAGGAGCACGGCTTGGCTCAGGGAGCACAAGAGGCTGGTGTTAAGCCTCTCTCTGTCGGGACATGCAGGGTCCCCAGCAGTTTTCCCACGCTGCTGGGGGGAGCGGGGGTTTCGGGAGGCTCGGTGCCCCCGGGCCGTTCCCGTGGGGCTGGATCTGCTGCTTGTGGCCAAGCACGTGTTGTGTTCCCCTGGCTGTGCTCGCAGTTTCGCCGGGGCTGCGTGTCCAGGCAGGCTCCCTGCCTGCTCCCAGCCCCGTGGAAAGGCACTGGGAAGGGAAGGGAAGGGACAGGTTTCAGGGGAAGTGAGAGAAGCAGCCGAAAACAGGCGATAGCTGGAGCCTGCTGGCTCATCCTCACATCCCAGGGAAAATCTGCCTGTGAGCAAGGCATGGTCCAAACTTGTCTCCTTTGTTGTAGTTTGGACTTTAGGTGAGAACTATTTAACTTACCTATTTAGTGGTAGAAAAGGATTCTGCTCATTGGCAGAACTCAACAAGGAGCCCCCTGTGCCGTCTTCCTGTGGGATCCCTGTGGGATCTGGGAATCAGCTGAACTTCCAGAGGCGCTGCCTTTGCTCGAGAATTGTGCCTTTAATGTTCCACAGACACCTCCAGGACTCCAGATTCCATGTTTGCACACCTCAGATTGTACCAAAAAACCTGCAGGTCCTGGCCAAGGTAAACTGGAGCCAGCTCAGAGCTGTAGCACCATGAACTGTTGCTGCCAAGGGTGCAGGGCCCTCCCAGCATCCCATAAATGTGGCCCAAATACTGTCCCATAAATCCTGACCTACAGCATCCAGGGGTCCTTACAGGATTCCCTGTGTTCTCCTCACCTTTAGGAACTGTTAAATGTACAGACTTTTCAATCATGGCCAGCTCCAGTTCCTGTGCCCAGGCAAAGCCCCGAGTTCCTGTAAAAATCCTTCCCCAGAAGAAAAAATAAAGGAGATTAAATGATTCATAGCACTTGTATGGGGAACAAAATTTATGGGTTTGTTTTTGCTTTTGCTTTTCATTTTAAGTCTTTTCAGACTCAAAAAACAAACCAAGCCCGTTCTCTTCCCTTCCTCCTGGTGACAGGTTGCCCAGATGCCTGTCTGGGTCAAGGGGACACTGCTGTATTTTGTTTTACCATCACCCAGCTCTGCAGATTTTTTAACCTTTTAATTCTCAGTAGCATTTCACCCTTTGCTAATCCCATCATTTCCCCCATGTTTGCTCTGTAAACTTTCCAGAATAATTCCCCTCAACTCCAACCATTAGCAGCCTGTATGTCAGGGCTGGTCCTGAGCAGGGAGAGGAAAAAAAACTCCCCTGCTGAGCCACAGGAGATCAAGTGCCACATTCAAAGTCAGAACTAAGCCTCCAACAAAGATTTTCCAGGGCAGAGAAGAAGGTTGAGGTTCTCTGCAGCCAGGATGGGGCTGCTGGAGCTGCCGGAGGTGGCAGTGTCAGGCTGCCTCTGGGATCTGTCTCCTGACAGAGTGGGGCTGTTTCCAGTTCCTGGATGGCTCCCATGTCTTGGCTGCACAACTCGTCCCACAGAGCCACAGGAGCCAGGGGAAGGAAGGGAGAGCTGGGCACAAGGACACCAAGGTGTCCTCTTGGTGCAAGAAACTCGGGACAGGGGAGAAAACCACGGACTTTGTGTTGTTTGAAAACTTTCTGCTCTTCACCTAAGCGCCCTTGAAAATCAGTATGTTCAGCATGTTCTCCCCCAGCATTACAAGAGAAAACTTCGGAGCTGAGTGAGATCTCACTTTCAGTCTCAGAATATGTCTTTCTGTTTTGTTTTGGGAATTTTTCTCATGCTCATTCACCCGTTGCACTTATGGGTCAGAGGTTTGGTTTCCCGTGGTGCCATCCATACCAGAAATGCCCTGTTACAATTTTTAATCTGTTTTGTTTTTTTTTCTCCCTGGGTTCAGTCTCTGTCCCCAGCTCCCAGAACACACAGTTCTGCCAGAACAGCTCTTGGGTGAGAGCAAAGGGAAGGAGCTGGGTGACAATACTTGGTGCTGCCTGTTGCTTCCAAAAGTTTCACAAAACCCAGCCACGGCCCCAGCTGTGCCCTCCTCACACTGGATTTCCTGCAGTGCCCTTCCTCAAGGAGGGCAGATACCTGCCAGTCTGACTCAGGGAGGGTTTCAGGGTTTGCCCTCCTGTGCTGAATCAGCTGCTGCAGGCAGGGAGGGAGGAGGTGGAAAATGGGGGGAGTCCCCTGAGGATCCTGAGTGTCACAGAGCGAGGGGTAGGTGAGACATTGTGCCATGGAATGACAGCCAAAGTCATTCCAAAGCATTTCACAGCACCACAGAGTGACTCAGGGTGGGCAAGCAGGGTCACACTAAAGCACATTGCACAGGATTGTGTCCAGCTGGCTCGTGGATAAGACTATTTAAATATTTATGCTCCACAGGAGTAAAGCAGTGGGAGAACACAGGCACAACTGCATGATTTGCCCAAGGATGGAGGCTGTTACCTGTCCTCTGCAGCAGCACCATCTCTGCCTGCGTCCTAAAGGCATCACAAGGCTCCACTGGCAGGGTCCCAGAGCACTGGCAGGGTCCCAGAGCACTGATGGGTACAGCTGGGTGTCCTCCTGTCACACACAGCTCACAGTCCTGCTCCTGCCAGCCCTGCTCCGGCCCCTTCTGGGCACCCCCAGCCAGAGACAGAGGCTGGAGAGGCAGGAGAGCAGAACCTTGGGTGTGCTGTGCCCCCTGCGCCATCAGAGGATGCTCCGGGAATCTCTCCAGCTTTAGCAGGAGTTTTTTCGGCTCCCGTGGAGAAAAGCGCGTTTTGTTTGACAGGCAGCGACACCTCGTGGCATCGGCCACCCCAGCGCGGGTGGGGACAGCGGCACAGCGGGGCTGGCCCCGCCCGGGACAGCTCTGCCAGAGAGGCCGGTGGAGCCCAGGACCAGCCAGGGTGTTCCACAGGAAACGATGATGATGATGATGATGATGATGATGATGATGATGATGATGATGATGATAAGATTCTCCTGTTGTGAACGCTTATTAAAAATCCCAGTCACTTGGGGAGGAGCTGCCCGAGGGCTCTGAGCCGGAGCCGAATGAGGGGCCCTGGAGCTGCTCTCGATGCTGCCCGGGCTGCTCGGGAAGCGCAGGAGCCGCGAACCGGAGAGCGAGGATGGCCTGAGGACCCCAAATCCGGGGTGCAATTCCACATTCCCGGCAAAACCTCTCCTTTCCATTTGCCAGTGGAGTTCCACATTCCCGGGAATACCTGAGTGCATTCAGGAGTGGTTAGGTGCTTTTGTAATTTCTGGTTTTATTCTTGGTTTTTTGTTTTGTTTTGTTTCTTGTTTAGTTTGTTATTGTTGTTTTTTTAGGAGGAGCGCAACTTCCTGTAACTCCTGGCTGAGTACAACACATTTTTTCAGCAGATTCATCAGGTCACAAAAGGGATCTGCTCTGTGTCAAAGATGATATTTGAGATTGAGGCTTTAGATGAGTTGAAGATTGGGACCAGGAGAGGGAGGGTGAGCAGGGTACACTCTCTTGGAGGGGACTCCCCTTGCTCCTTAGGGTTCCAACAGGGCTTGGGGTGCCTTGCCCCTCCTGCCCTGCAGACTCGAGTTAAAGGGGGACAGACCCTTCAGACCCTTCACTTCGCTGTTTTCCTTAGAAAGGATTACAATTCTTTTTTTTTTTTTTCACAAGAAAAAATAAAGTCCATAAAAATTAAATTAAATTAAACAGAGGTAGCAAAACAGCCACGGAAACAGAAACCTGTGGTAAGAGGAAATGGAGATTTTTGGAGGAAATTGTAACTTTGTACCCAGAACCTGACACTCCCAGGTTCAAAGGGTTGTCAAGGGCTGTCTGCTGGGCTGGGAGAGTTTTCCACCTGGGGAAAACCTGGGAAAACCCCTTTTGTCCAAGCTGCTGGAACTCTCCTGTGAGGTGAATTCACTGTTCTCACTGCTGATGGCACAGGCGTGGGGTGCCTGTGATGGGAAGGCAGGAGAGCTGAGGTGCCAAACAATCCCTGATCCAGGGATTTCCCCCTTCTCCACAGTGGCACAGCCATGCCAGGCACACACCTGTGCACCCCACACTTGGCAGCGTGGCAGAGCTTCAGATCCTTTCATGTGCCCACACTGGGAGGGGGCAGATCCCTGTCTTATCTCTGCACTTTATCCCCCCAGCTGTAAAGTGGGATAATTCCCTAACTCCCCCAAAAAAACTGTGTTAGCATAAACTACGAGAAACTCTTTGATCTGCTGTAAACACCAGAGTCTCCATCTCACTGTTTTTATTGTTGCTAGGTTATTAATAGCTCTCTCCTGCACCGAAACCTTATTGAGGTTCTATTAATATTTCACAGCCACGCAGGTAAGTACCGAAGGTCAGAGTTTTACTGAGGTGTCTGACGAGATGAGGCAGTTCTTGCCCTGTGCAGGGCTCGGCCGTGCCCCAGGGATGGCGCAGTGCTGCAGCCTTTACCTCTCCTGTCCCCCAAAACCCTCTCGCACCTGCTCCTCTCCCAGTCACACGTGCAGGGCTGCACCAGGAAGCGAGGCAGGGCGCATGTGTGCAGCTCCCGAGCTCCTCAATCCTCTGGAATTCACACAGGAAACGCCATCAGAATGCATCAAAGAAAAGCATTTATGAACAGTGGGAAGTTCTGCTGGAGAGGGGGAACCCTGATGGCTCTGTGCCTCCTGCAGCAGGCTCGAGGTACGTGCACACCTGAGCATTGCTTTTCTTTTCACTGTATGGCTTTGTTGGTAGGAAGAGAGATTAATTTTAATCCGTTTATATGGGAATGATTCACATAAAGTGGAATATTCTGTGGTAAAGGAGCGACAGTTTAAAAATCTGTCTGTGGAAGGTGTCTTGTTGAGGGTTAGTGACGAGCATGGTGATATACTGGAAAAAATAGGAGCAGGAAAATATACAGGACAAACCTGCAGCTCTGAATTCCTGGTAGGAGATGGTGTTGGAGGATTTGGATTGAATGAGAAGTGTAGGACAGCTGTATCTGCCCTGTCCAGGGTGTCAGGATTTTTTGGGTTGTAAATCAATGAAATGAAGTGAGAGCAGAGAGAAAACCACTTGAAATCATAAAACAGATTGTTCACACAAATGTGAGTCCTAATTCTAAAAGCTGTTGAGATGAAGATGTTTTTTGAGGGATGAGGAAAACGGTGCATCACACCTGCTTCCAGAGCCAGTTTCCAGCCTTTAATGAGAAGGTTCTCTAAAGGTTCTCACCTTAATGAGAACCAAGTGGTACTTCCTGTCCCCAAGATACTTTTGAATCATTCACATAATTTTCCCTTTTGACCAGGTCATGTTCAACTCCTCCCTCCTCAAAATGTGACCCTGCTGTCAAAGGATTTTGCCATGATTTTGACCTGGGCTCCAGGGGAGGGCTCTCCCCCAGATGTGACCTACACTGTGAGATACGAAAGGTAAGAGCTCCCAAGCCATGTCTGATCAAAGGGCTGGCACAGGGACAACTACTGGGCATCTCTCCTGATTAATGACTGTCCTAATCATCAGTGACCTTCCACCAAAATGACACAGGATCCAACTGGGAAGTGTTCCAAACTCTGAGCACCACTTGCTCCCCACCCTCCCAAACCCTTCCTTCTCTTGCTCTGTAAATCACAGCAGAACGTGTTCAATATTTTGGTACGGTTGTTCCTTCCAGCCAGGATCGCCTGGACAAATGGATGAAGGTTCCTCACTGCAGAAACATCTCCAGATCCTTTTGCAATCTGACTTGTGCCCTCTCCAACCTCTACGTGAAAGTCCGGGCTCGGGTGAAGGCGGTTTGGGGACGGTCCCAGTCGCCGTGGGTGAAATCCCAGTTCAAGGATTACTACTCAGATGGTGAGTGCCTGCCAGGTGACAGCCTGGATGGAAGGACATTCCCACAAACAGACAGACCACACCCCACAGGTATCCAGGAGCTTTATGGATGGCAGAGACTTGAGTGAGCAGAAACAGTAACGAGCTGGGATCATTTGAGGATGAATTTTGTAGCAAGTGTCAGAATTTGTTCATCAGTGTCCCAGCTGAATAAGTGGCTCCAAGCTCCCTGGGGTGTTTTAGATAAAGAGGTGTCCTTTGCCTCCTCTCTTATCACAAGACAACTGCTGGAAGTGAGGACCAGCCATGGAAAGTGTCACTGCTGGAAGGTAAGAGCCAAGCCAGCCCCATTCTTACACCTGCTCGCTCAATTGCAGTGGAACTGGCTCCCCCCGTGCTGACCCTGAACGTCAGGGACGATTCCATCCACGTCAGGGCCTCCTTCCCTCTGCCCACCTGTGTGGAGAACCTCACTTGGAAATATGACTTGAACCTCTGGGAAGCAGGATCTGAAGACAAGGTCAGTACAAGTGGCTCTTTTTAGATGAAATAGAGGAACTGAAAGAGCTTTAAAGTTCTGGGCAGAGAGGGAGGGACTGGATCCAGGGCCTGGAGGAAATGAACCAGCCAAACCAGAGCTAAACCAAAGCCAGAGACAAAAAGTAGAAGTGTGTGTATGCATCCTTTTTTTTTTTTGTAGTTCCCTATTTTTATCAGGAAGAGGAGGCTACACTACAGATCTGAGGTTTAAAACACCCAATCCAAGTGCCACTGGCAGCATTCCCTGGCAGAGCAGAGCCCAGCACAGCTGGAACTCCCACCTTCATCCCTCAGCCCTGGGGGAGATGCCAGACATGGGGTCACACAAGGGATCCATGGGCTAAGGTGATACAGAAACACCACCCCGATAATGAAAGAATCACCTCTCCAATGCTCTCCTTTGTCTCTCAACAGAAGAAATATGAAGGTTACTTCAGGAAGGACACAGTGACCATCAACACCACTGCCCTCAGAGGCAAATACTGCTTCAGTGCCAGGGCTCTCTACGAAAGCATCAACTTGAAGCACAGTGAATTCTCCCAGCCCGTGTGTGTGCTGTTAAACCACAAAGGTATGGCCCTTCTCAGGAAAGGATGTGGGAGACATCCAGTGCGATGAGGGCAAGGCAAAGATTTCCACTCAAATCAGGTTTTCACCACAAAAAAATTAAAAAAGCTTCCTGTTAAAGGGACTGGTTGGATTCTCTGGTGAGTGGTTACTGCCTTCTGTAGAAATAGTTTCATTTAAAAAAGCCTGAAATGTTTTCTGAAAACTTTATGTATTGTATATCAGTGTAGAGCCCATAATTCTTATAAAAATACCACTCACAAGAAATTATTTCTGTCTTTTTCATCAGCGCAGTGGAAGTTGCCACTTCTGGTTGTGATCCTTCTGTTTGTCCTCCCCATCTTTGTGGCTGGTCCCTTTGTCTGCTGCCTGGTGAAACATGAGGCCAAGCAAAGGAAGATGCCTCAGGTTTTGGTATGGCCAAATTCTGAGGTTCCCTCCTGACTCAGAGCCTTTCTGGTTTTCAGAGGGGAACTGGGGAGCAGTGGGGGGTTCTGCCCATCTCAATTTTACATTTGTAATTCCCATTATGAAATAACCTTTTTGACATCCAAACTTTTCTTTTGAAAGCATCACAAGCTCACTCTCTCATTCCTTCTCCCTGGCAGGATTTCTCTCAATTTAAAGCTGCTGGTCCAACCTTCCACTTGGAGCTCAGTGAAAAAGAATTCTGCAGTGATGATCTGAACTGCTCAGACAAGCCAGTGCCTCAAAGGAGGACAAACAGAGCTTTAGGAGGACACTACTTGCCATGGATGGCTTCTTTCCCATTATCATCATCATCATTGTCACCATCAGGGTCAGAGGATGAGGAGGAAGAAGACAGCAGCACTTTGATCCCATACCGTGCAATGCCTCGGTGTCCAGAGAGACGTCTCAGCTCTCAGCCACCCCCAGCTGCTCTGGGGGAAATCAGCTTGGATTCAGGATCTGGAGGTCTCTCTGTGGCCGGTGGATCTCTGCTTGACCTCAGAGCCCTGGGTTTCACTCTCTTTGCAGAGAGGAAGGGTGAGATGGACACCTCGGGGTCCCAGGCAAACGAGGAGCCCTCCCTTTATCTCTGCTCCTCCTTGGAAAGACTATCCCTCGCTGATGTGAGATTCCCAGGAGCCGGAGAGCAGGGGCAGCATGATGGAAACAGGGATGAGAGGCTGGGAATGACCTCCCTTCCCCCCGTGCTGGGGGGGATTTCTGCTGAACCCCGTGAGCACAGGAAAGCTCCTCATTCTTCCAGAGATCACCAGACATCAATCCTTGATCTGCAGCTCCAGGTGGACTCGAGATCCCAGGCCAGAGAGGATCCCGGCACGCAGCTGCTCATCCCCTTGTGGACACTGCAGGTGGCAGAGGATGAGGGCATTGCAAGTGACTGTGGCAGTGACAGTTTTACAGAAGGGACCCCACCCGAGTCCACAGTGCTGAGTGACGCTTTTGAGACTTCAACCACAGAGGAAAAATGTGATCCAAAGTTGCAATTCTCAGGCTACAAGCACTCACATTACTTGGGAAGGATCTAAAGTACCCAGCAGGTCTGGGGAGTGTCTGGGAAATGCTGGAGAGCTCCAGATATCCAAGTAAGGATCCTTGAACAAGGACAAAAACCTGATGTCTGGCCTGTTGAGGCAATGGCTTTAGGGACACAAAAGGTGCACTTTATGGCTAAGTCACCTCTCTATGTCACTGTCCCTCTGATAAGGTGCTCGGGCTCTGGCACAGCCTGAGCCAGCCAGGGTGAGGGAGGCAGGGACATCTGAGGGACCACCCAGCAAACAGGCATTGCCTGGGGGTCACCTGAGACTTCAGAACAAGGGCAGTGCTGCATGTGGGCTCTGGAAGGCAAAAGCACAACCCAGCCCTGCGTGGAAGCATCAGCTGGAAATGCAGTGGTGTGCCTGCATGTGGATTTGGAATAGATTTTGAACTGCTATGTGTCACCTTTGCCTCCCTGTAAGTCCAGAGCTTGACTGGAAGTTCTTTACAGAGATATTCAGCAAGATCTGGTTTTTGTGGGCTGAAAAGTTCTCCACCTCATCCTGCAGAAATCACCTTCGGTGTTCCAACAGAGGGAACCAAAGCCCAAGTGTGCAGCATGTTTGTTTATTTATTTTTTTTATATTTATTGAAGCTGAAATTCCTCATGCTGTGCAGAATGTCTGAGAGCAATTATATTTTGATAGATATCTCCATGTGTACGTGGTTTTGTTTTCCAGAGCTACAACGGGGGACTGCAGCTCATCCTGATAAAAACCATTACCTTTAAAACAAGACCCCATCCTGGGCTGGAGTGGAATTCTGAGGTCACTCTGGTCACTGGAAAACTGGGACTGAACAAAGAATCACAGAATGGTTTGGTGGGAGGGGATCCTGAAGTTCATCCCACTGCACCCCTGCCATGGCAGAGACGCCTCCCGCTGTCCCAGGCTGCTCCAAGCCCTGTCCAGCCTGGATTTGGGCACTTCCAGGGATCCAGGGGCAGCCACAGCTGCTCTGGGCACCCTGTGCCAGGGCCTGCTCACACTTACAGGGAAGAATTTCAGTCCAGTATCTAATCTAGATCTCCCCTCTGGCAGTTTACAGCCATCACCTTTGTCCCATCACTTCATGCCCTTGTAAAGGCTTTTTATATTCCAGTATCAAAAGGAGCCTTTGTGTAAAGGACTCACGGGAAAGCAAAGCATTAAAAGAAAGAGGGAAACATCCCCAGCCATTCTCTGCATTCAGGAAGAGGGCTCAGATGAGGGGAGGGTGTTGATGGAGGGTACGAAAGCTGAAATCTTTTGAGAATTGGGGAAAAAAGAAATAAGGGGTGATAGGAGGGACTGGGAACTGCTTTGCAGCAAGATGTACTTGTTAAGGTTCTGAATTAAAGTCCAAAAGAAAGATGGGGAAGGGATTCACCAGCTTATTCCTTTTTCCTCTGCAAAGTATCCTGAGGTACATCCTGCATTGTTATCCCTCCAGTTCATTTGGAAAGACATGGATGATCCAAATATAATCACCACCCAATTTCTTGTGCAATCAAGGAAAACCCCCTAGGCTTTGACTTACAGGAAGCTCAGAAGTTGTGTAACCTCTACAAAATTATTTTGACATGTCCCAGCTCTGCAAACAGAGTCTGGGATCAGCTCTTGTCTTGTCCAGGGAACTGAGGGACAGGCTGCTGGCCAGGTGAGCTGCACAGATGGTGGCAGCATCCAACTCCTCATTTCCTTTCAGCAGGGCTTGAGGGCTGTTTTCCTCTGCAGAAGGGTCAGTCATGGCCAGAGCACAGTGCTCCCTCTCCCAGAGCAGCTGCCACAGGTCTTATCACAGCATCAGGGAATCGTTTCCTTAGGAAAACACCTTGGAGATCATCGAGTCCAACTGGGAACCCACCCTGTGCCCAGGTGCCACATCCACACATGGAGGGCTCATGCCCAGCACTCACCAGGTTTGCTGCAGTCCCCACACACTGTGAGGACATCAAAAGTCTGAGAGAGTTTGGAAGACAGAATCCTAATTTTAAACTTGAAAGTCGAATTTTGGACATCTTCAGGTCCCCAGAGATTCAGAGAGTTGTTTCCCGGGCTATTGGAAAGGTGACACCTTGCTAGAAACAAGAGCAGAGGTAAAGTTTGAAGTTCTATTCTCAGAACTGAAGGCTCAGGTGCACACCAAGGTCCCTCAGCTCTGCCCCATCACCCAGCAGGAGTGTGAGGGAAGGGAAAATGGTTGTTCAGGAAACACCCTAACAAGCAGTTGTACTTAATTAGACACTGGTGCATAGGTGTGTCTGGTTTAACAAACCTGAGGCCTCTGCCTTTGTCCAGGTGAACTGAGAAAGACCAAGTGCCAGTGATGCACCATGGCAGGGTTGGAAGCACAGAGCCCTTCCACACCCAAGCAGGGCAGGGAACAGAAACAGCATCAGGAACAGGAAACCCACAGATGAGGAGAGAAGCAGAAGGGGTCTGTGAATTCTATCATATGTTTGGCCACAAGGATAGAGCAGTGAAATCAACATTCAGCTTCAGAAGCACACGGGCTTTGTATTTTGAAAAGGTAACAACACCTTAAAAACTAAACACATTATGGAAAAGGGACTGTATCCCTTTCTTCTTGTCCACACAAACTCCCAGTTCTTATCACGTGGATTCAGTAACAGAACTTTACACTGTAAACAGCCACAAAAATAAACATTGTAGGTGTACAATAGTCTCTGTGGAACTGTGGGACAGCAGGTGCTCCTCCTGTAGAACGGCCACCACTCTTCTACCTCTTGCCCACATCAGGTGAAAAAAACCCAGTGCTCTGGCTGACTTTCACTCTAAGAAAGTATTCAGAAGTATCTTTGAAGTAAATAGGTGCATTGCTTGCAGCAGGTATTAAACCAACCAGCTGCATAGCACTAAGTTTTTATGTCTAGAGTTGTAAAAAGCTCAAGTTACCCGACCAGAAAAGCAAACCTCAAACCCCAGGAACCTCAGGGAGGGCTTTCAGGCAGGAAGCTCTCAGCAAAAAGGTATTTGGCTCTTTTTCAGGAGCTGGGGATTTTCTCAGCCTCCGGCTCGTGCACCTTTGTACAGTCAGGTGTGCACTGGAGGGGAGAGCTCCTGCTGTCACTCGGCGGTGTCACACATGCGCAGGGCTCTGAGCAGCTGGGAGCTCAGAGCCCAGGGAAGGCAGGACAGGAGCTCTGCTCTGTTACCGAGCAACAAATCCAACCTGGCCAGAAAGAATTCAGCCAAGAGGTGATTCACCTGCACACAGGAGCAGCTGCCTGCTCTCGCAGCCCAGCCTGCAGAGTCATTCATGAAGGGATTTCTGATCGTCCTGGCTGGAGTTTCAGTGGTCGGTAAGTCCTGAGCTCTGCTCTGCTGTCTTGATCGTGGGATTCTCTTTGATCCTGGGGTCTGCACTTCACTCCTGTTTCCTGAATTATCACCTAGAGAACGAGCTGCTGTCTGAGTTATCTTCTGTGTTGATCTCTCCTCATAGTAACTCCCATGTGTGGCTGGTATTCTCGAGGGATTAGTAGGGAGAGAGAAAAATTCCTTCACTTCAAAGAGTTTGTCACTGTGCTATGACCCAAATCCTACAGGAGTGAAGGATATTCATTGGTATCAGGGGATCAGTCTCCTTGTGTCTTAAGCAAAGGCACAAATGAATACAAGAACAGTCCTGATTTTAAAGGAGGCACACATAATGTAATCTTAGAATGAGGGAGTCATCGTAGAGTGCTTGGGTTGGAAGGGACTTAAAACTCATCTCATCTCACCCCTGCCATGGCAGGGACACCTTCCACTGTCCCAGGCTGCTCCAAGCCCTGTCCAGCCTGGTCTTGGGCACTGCCAGGGATCCAGGGGAAGCCACAGCTGCTCTGGGCACCTGTGCCAGGGCCTGCCCACCTTCCCTGGGAACAGTTTCTCCCTGATATCTAATGCAGATCTACCCTCTAAAAGCCATTTAACCCTACTCCAGATGTGACAAGCTCACTGTTGGGTGAATGAAGGATAAACCTGCTCTTTCCAGACAGCAGCTTTTCATCATTCAGCCGTATCATTCACCTGCTCCTGTCTGGGATCTCACCCTGTGAAACTCCTCAGCCCAAGAGACTGTCACACTGTGAAATATCCTGGTTTTCCCCTGCCCACACTTGACTGTGCTTGTGTTATGCTGCTTTGCATGATAGTGTTCTAGCACGGATAAATTCGGGAAGACAGAGATTTCCTACTCCTGATAAGATCGGGGTATTTGTGACTCAGTTTCCAGGGTGCTCAGACAGGGAATCCCACTCCTTCATACCCACACTGCTGCCTCCTGCTGAGCCTGGGATGAGCAGAGGCAAATGCGGAGCTGCAGATGAAGTCAGGACAAAATCTGGAGTAGCCAGCAGCCCATTTCTGCACCACTTCCCTGCCCAAATGCCACACACAGGACTGAGATGGGATCTGTGCCCTTCTGCCTAACCCTGCTCCATTCAGCCAGCAGTTTGAGCTGCTCACACTCAGTTCTGGTTCAGGGGGAAAAGTTTGGAGCGATGATCTGGGTGGGATTTAGTCTCTGTTCAATGTGATCTTGTCCAAGTCAGCCCCATCCCAGTGCTCAGTTTGCCCATCTGTGCTATTTTCATTTGCTCACTCCACTTTTTCACCAGGGGTCGCATTGTTCACTGCAGGCTGAAGCCTCAAATGCCCCCGGTGTTTATCAGTGCCACAAACCAAGAGCTGAATAATGTATAAATGATTTACCTTTGAGGGTCTGCCTATAATCTGAATTCAAAGTTTATAAATACTGAAGTTAGAAACTCTTATGGATCAGCCTTGGGAAAATTTAGCACTGTTTTCTCATGACAAGAGAGACACAAAATCCTCGAGGACTTTTCTGCAGCACCTCAGAGGCAGTTTGCTTCAGGAGGGTGACGGGGGAGTCCTGCTGTGCAGGGACATGTTTGCAGGGACAGGTGACATTCCTGACCCCAAGGAAGAGCGGCAGGGCTCGGGAAGCAGGGAGCTGGCTGAGCTGTTTGCTGTTACCCGGCACACCCAGGCCAGAGTCCAGACACCCAGTGTCACTCTGTACAGGCACTTTCCATCCAGTGAAACATGGAGCACGAGAGGAAAACAGGGCCACATCTTCAGGAGGTGATACTGAGCTATGCAGGTCACTTCCTTGAGCAGAGGCAGAAAGCAGAGACATTCACAGACCTGATTCTGGGCTTGAAAACAGATTATTTGCCTTATTTTATCACCCACTTAATGGTGCTTAAAGAAACCCAACTAGAAAATCAAGAATTCTCTTTCTGACTTGAGTTTTTGAGGCTTTTCTGTATAAATTCCTGACTTACATTTCTTTGGGATGAGTCAGTTGTCTGCAAGAGTGTGATGTGAACACAGCTTGAAGCCTTGTTCTGCTCAAGATACTTCCTTTCAGTCCAGGTTTAGCAAAATACCACAGGATCCATTTTCATCTGAGGGCTGAGATGTCAGAAAATGCTTTTTAATACCCGTTTTTCTGCTCCTTCAGGCATCGTGGCTACAGAGAGATCATCATGTCTGAAACGTGCAGCATTTTCTTCCACAAACTTTGAGAACATCCTGACGTGGGAAACAGAGGCAGATATTCCCCCTGACACTGTGTTTGATGTCCAGTACAAACAGTATGTGAAGTTTGCTTCTTTTGGGCTGTTCTTAGGGGTCTCAGAGAGAGAAAGGCCAAGAGAGAAAAGTTGATTTTGCTGTTTCTCCTGCCTGTATTATGATTCTGCTCAGAGGAGAACCCAGTGAGGGACAGGATTATTCAAAGTGGGAAATGATGCTCATTTAAGCAAATATTTTACATCTCGGGTTGCTTTGCTCCATTACTGAGCTACTCTTGCCTTCAGCAATTTCCTTCTCTCTACTCCGTTTTCCTCCAGTCCTATTCAACCAAACCAGCCCAAACCCTTGTTTTGTCCTCAGGTATGGAGAGAAATCCTGGCTCAGCAAGCATGAGTGCCAGAGCATCACCCAGCTCTTCTGCAACCTCAGCAAGGAGACAGAGAACTTCACGGAGCATTTCTACGGGCGGGTGAGGGCGCGGGGCTGCTCCTCCAGCTGGCTGCGCTCCGAGCGCTTCGAGCCCCGCAAGGAGAGTAGGTGCCACCAAACAACCCTGCATCCTGTCACCTGCAGGGCAGCATTTCTTCACTTTTCAGTCTTGCAAGGCTGTGCTGGGTGATGGGGAGTGAAGGTATTTTGGGCAGGGAGGTGAATGAGGAAAGGGCAGGGCCTAATGTGTCACTCTTCCAGCCAGGTCTTCTGAGCTCTCAGAGAACCTATCACACCCGGGATAACTCTGCTACCCCAAATGGCATCAAATTAGCAGGATGGCTTCTGAAGTAGTGTTGGAAACAGAAAAAGGTTTAATAAAAGGCAAAATAACAAAGCTCTTACAGAGAAAAACTGAGCCAGGGGCAAGAGGTTCTTGCTCCTGCTAAACACTCCATAAAACTGATTATTTCCTTTGATCTCTTCTCTGTCTAGTGAATTACCTAGGCAGGACCTCTTGGCCTTTGTCCACTTGGCAGCCCCAGGTCTGAGGTGAAGTCCCAAAGGTCCTATGAGGTGTCTTTGTGCTTAATCTGGGAGAGAAACTTCTGGGCTTTTTGCATTTTTAAGCAGACAAAGAATAATTTGGTCACTCGGTCAACAATGGGCACATTCCTACAGTGGGGTCAGAGGAGAAAGGCAAAGCCAGGTGTGATGGAAGGGAGAGCTGCTGCTGAGAGGAATAGAGAAACGAGTAAGGGACAAGACGGGCAACCTGAGGACAGCGAGTCCCAGGAGCTGTGAAATGGGAACACTGGGATAAGCATCCATTCCAGTGGATACTTGGTGTCCCAGCCCCAAAGTGAGCCCCACTGCAGATACAACGCAGCCTTTGGGGACCTCATTGGCTCTGTGGATAAAATTTCCCACTGAAAAATCACCAAGAATAAGTCAAGGTGGCATCAGCAGCCAATGGTTGTGAAGAGCCTTCAGACCTTGGCACCAAAAACCTGTGAAAACTTGGATTAAAGCGCTTTTCAGTGCTGGGTGTAGCGTGTGCCTGTCACCAGAGGTAAGTGCAGGCACAAAAGCCCTGTAAATCTGGTGTAGGATGGGAACTGGGATTTGGGCAGCTGTTACCTGAGTACCTGTGGTGGGATTTCACCCCTCACACACACTGAAGGAGGTATCAAGCGAACATGGAGCTGGAAAAGCCTGGGATGAGAATTCCTGGGGACAAACACTGCGAAGGTACAGAACTCCAAACCACGTCTGTCTGCAGTGGCCTGACTCCTGCCATGCAGGACAGCTCAGACACCTTTTTGTAGAACCAGAAATAACAATTTCAGCGGGTCTGGGGTGTGGTTAAGACAGCAGATGACGTTAACACAGCTGACACTGCCTGTTGTGCCTCTCCCAGCCATTATAGGGGCCCCACAAGTGGAATACATTCCCCACGTCCGCTCCATAAAGTTCCTGATCCGGCCCCCCCTGACCCCGCTGCGGGGTGAGGACGAGCAGCAGCTCACCGTGGAGGACATTTACAGCAAATTTGGGGCTGTGGATTATCACCTGACAATATTCAACCAGAGGACACACCAGCAGGTAAAGCACAACCTCGGGCACTGGGTGCTGCTGTAAATCCCATTTCAGATGAGCTGGAGAAGGATCTGTTTACACAGGATGGGGGAGATTTCTGATGTAAAAGGGAAAGTCTTGGAGTCTTTGATTCTCAGGACAACAGGATTTTAAGCTTTCTTAAATTCTGGGGAAACAAGAGTGCTGTATAACTAGCCAAAAGTAAAACCATTGGTGACTAAAAATTACTTAAGTAGTTCAAGTCTTAAGAAACTGAAATGCAGAATTCAATACAGAAATAATGGAAAACAAAAGAATATAAATATGATTCAGAAAAAAATCAGAGTTCCATACATACATAATAATTCAAGCCCTGTAAGACCTCATTAGTAAATAATATTTTATGCTGAATTTTGCAATCTGAATTGAAGAAAATTTCATCTTGCCCAAATACAGATTTTACCTTTCTTTTCAACAGTGGACAAAGAATGAGCACAACAAAGAATTTGAAGTTTCCAACTTGGACCCAGACACTGAATACAACGGGACAGTTTATATCTGTCTGCTCCAGAGAAGGAGCAAACCTCAAGTGTTTTGGGTCAAAACACTGGCAGGTGAGGCTCCTAACTCTGCTGAAAGTTGAAAAGTCCAGCTGAGATACTGGATACACAAAATGCATTGATTTTCAGCATGGAACATTTTAATAATTTAAAAATTAATTTCTGTGAGACTAAACCTGTGACATCACCTAGCTAATTGTGACATTTTCTAATCCAGCTCTTTTTCCACTTTTTCTTTCCCAGACAAAACGTGGATTCTCTACTGTCTGGTGGCCCTGGCCTTCTGTGCCGGGCTGGTTTTTGCTGCCACTGGTTATGTGATCTACAAATACATCAAACAGCGCAGTGCCCAGCCCAGGGCCTTGGTGAGTGCCCTCAGCCACTGCAGCTCAGCTTGGAAATCACAGAATCCCCCCTGCCTGGGGCTGGAAGGGACCTGAAAGGTCATTTAGTCCATGCCCTGTATGGGGACCACACCTGCCACTGTCCCAGGCTGCTCCAAGCCCTGTCCAGCCCGGCCTTGGACACTGCCAGGGATCCAGGGGCAGCCAGAGCTGCTCTGTGCCAGGGCCTCAGCACTCTGAATAAAGCATTTCTCCCTAATACCCAACCTAAACCCACCCTCCTTCATTTAAGGGGTTAAGGAGCTCTGTCTAGGCAATCAATGCAGATTACTGATACTTGAGGATGCTCGGAACCTGCCCCAAACTGAACCCCTCGGGTTAGACAGCTGAACCTGAGGCATCCTAAATCCCCAGTTCCCTTGAAACCCTGGGATTCTCACCTATCCCTCATCTCCCACAGCAAGAACTGGGTTTTCATGCTAATGAGCTCAAGGATTTTCATGCTATTTCCACGCTGCAGGGCTTAGGCCAAATCTTGAAAAGTGAAAGCAGGAGATTTTCTTCCTCATATTTCAAGACTGCTCAGTTGATAAACACTGAGAAATGTCTGTATTCCTGTGAATGGTCATTCTCCAGGAGAAAAAAAAAAAAAAGCAGAGTTCTTTTGTCAGCAGAGCAGATCCCTGGTGGTTGTTACTGCCTTTCACTGACACTTCTCCAAAGAAAATGTTAGAGTAACTATAGCAAACCTTCAAGGTCAAAAGCTAACTCGTGCTTTTTTATCTACTCCACCAGGACTTCAGAGGGATTCCATCATTCCAGCCTCTCACATTGACAGTGGAGCACATCATAAAGCCCCTCAGCTTCTCCAAACCTTCCCATTTCATCCCTGAAGTGCAGCTGGCCCAGATGAGCCAACATTTGGACTGGACCCTGGAGCCACCACGGCCTTCGTGTCCCTACCAGCAGCAGGTGGACGTTGCAGCACTGCAGCTGCCCCCTCAGCCCTGCCAGGTGGAAATCCCAGCTCCCATCACAGCTTACACTCCTCAGAGAGCTGAGCAGAGCACTGCTGCTCCCACAGGCAGCTCCAGCCTGGCCCTGACCTACGGGCTGTGTGTGGAGGGCACGGACGGGAGCTCACAGCCCACACAAAGGCTGAAGGAAACTTCTCCAGATCCTTCTGAGGATCGAGAGCTGAGAACCCATGGGCTGGGGAAGAGCTGCAGCCACTGGGATTACAAAGAGCAGCAGCCAAAGGTGGCTCTGTGGAAGAGCAGAGACAGACTGGAGTCGGTTGTGATCCAGGGGAGCCCCGGGCAGACGCAGCTGCTGCTGCAGGGTGAGGGGCTGGAAGATCCAGAGCGTGTGTCCCCGCTGTCCCTGTCCTTGCTGGAACAGGGAGGAGGATGCTACAGACAACAGGCAGAGCTGCCCCTGCTGCTGCCTGCAGGCCAAGCTGCCCCAGCCTATGCTGCAGAGCAGGAGCTGCTGGCACCTCTGTCAGCAGCGCTGCTGCTCTCGGTCCGGACTGGGAACGACTGCCCCAGAGAGAAGCACAGGGAGCAGTGGGTGCTGCCAGCGCCACCATTCCCACATCCTGCAGCCAGAGTGCAGCTCCCAGAGACTGCAGCCACGGAAATGTTCCCAGCAGCAAAGGAGCTGGGCTGCACCGAGCTGAGCGTGTCCCCAGGCAGCAGCGACAGGGGCACTCCTCTCGCCATGCTCTTCAAAGATTTGGACTTGAAAGTGCAGTGGGATGAGGAGGAGAGCACAGAATTTTATTAGGATGACTTAATGGTATTTAAATCCAGATGTTTTCTTGCATGAAACAGAAGCAATGCAAAACCACAGCTGATCCTGGCTGTATTAACACAGCTCAGGGCTGTCAGACTGTTCCATCGTGGAGTTTGGTGCCTTTATTGATAGAATTGCTCCTTGTTACACTGCCATACTGTACCTTCACACTTAAACAGCAAGTCTTTATTTCTTGCTTATTCTCAAATTTATTATGAATTGGATTACTTTAAAAGATCAATGAAGATTCAGTTTCCAATCCCAGATTCAGTTTACTGAAAATTTAGCAAAATTCACAACAGAAACTGTATTTGCTTTTTACCAATGCCAAAGATAGAGGGCTAAGATGTAACTCCCTTTGAAGAAATTCAGGTATGCAAACCTAGAAGTATTTAACGTACCACAGTACAGTAAAAGATGTAAATAGTTATTGATGTTCTACCCTTGGATAAATGACGTGGAAAAGAGTATTCCACTTCCCTGGAGTGGACTTTGCCTTTAAAGGAGTCCTTGAAACTGGATAACAGCTCCTGATGCAGCAGTTCTGTGAAATGTGTCCCTGTCCCCTGTGGTTTTTAATACTTGTACAAAGATAAAGCCTTTTTTAATACCTGTCCAAAGATAAAGCTTTTTTTCATCTCAGCAACAGATCCATGCAGCCTTGGCCCAGTTCTGAGCTTTTCCAGCTACTGCTCCTTTCTTTCTCTGCAGTAGTCACACATTCTTTTCCTCCCCTGAGATCCCCAGGATGAAGCACCTGGGATCACATTCCAGGCAGGCAGGGATGGGAGGGTTTGCAGCACTCCCAGTTCAACCCTCAATCTCAGTTTATTCCAGTCCCAATCCATGCACTCAGTAATGCACAAAGGAGACCAGGGAGGTCTGGAGCTCTCCCTCCCACCCCTCCCTGCCCATGAGGAACCTGCTCCATGTTCCTGGCATGTCCTCCAGAGCTGCCATGACCATTTTTTGGGAGTCAAAATCCTTGGAGCACTTGGATCTCTACCAAAAGGAAGCTAAATTCTAATTCAGGGGCCAGATGAGGTAATTATTTTTCTTTCAGAGGAAAGCACTGTTCAGGCTGTTAATTTTCACTACTGTGGTGAAAAAAAAATGTGTTTGAGGACATTGGTTTTAGAGAAGTGAAAGCATTTACAGGAATAAGCAAGGTTTGACTGGCATGGGGAAGTATTTACTCCAAGAGACCAGAGATAAATTCAGTTGTTGCCACTCCAAGTGTACTTGGGGCTGTTCTCAGCCCTGGAAAGCTGAAGCTAAAGGTTAAATTCCACTTGTTTTGGGGAGATTTTGCAAATAAGCCATAGGCTCATGAAGTGAAGATTTTTGATGATTCAACCCAGGATTAAAGGAACAGTCTTAGAAACTTTACAGGCCAAGGTTCAGCTCTGAGCTCCAGCACCAACAACTGCTGAAGGACCCTGTGAGGCCAAAAGGTCAAAATTCCAAGTGTGAGGGTACCAAAGATTGAAACACGTGCATGGCTTGGGCAGTGACCAGCAGGACATTCCCAGGGAGCTCCCTCCATACCATTCACTACCAGAGAGTTTGTGGAATGTCCTTTCATCTGTGCCCCAAAAAACAACACCCAGAGAAATGCTGCAGCTCCTGGAGTTGTTCCCAAGGACTGGGAGACCCCAGGGGTAACAATTGTTTTTTCCACTAAACGCCCTCTGGAGAGGCATTTCAAGCCAGTAATGCCAATTACCTTATTCAGAGTTCTGTCATTCCCAGTGATGCTACCCAGGGAATAATCAACATTTTAGGCTGTGCTGTGAAACACAACCCCAGCACGGGACGAGTATGGGCAGAGTTGTGTGGAAGGGATGAGGACCTTGGGAGAGCATTTGAATCTGCTGCTAAAATTATGTTATTTTTTATTTTAAAAGCCTTTTCAAATCCCTCTGCAGACCCCCTGCCACGGGGTCTGATCATGCCCAGACTGTAATAAATGTGTCATCCTGCTGCAGGACAGCTGGGAACTGAGAAGAGGCTGGGAATGGATTTTTAGAATGCACACAGGTGCCTAAAGATGTAAAATGTCCCCAAGCTGGGATATCCACCTCTCCTTCAGGCCCTTAAATACCTTCAGGGCTGCATTACCCCTGCCTGAACAAAAGGCAGGAATGACTCCAGCCCATCCTCTCTGTTCCACCCTTCCAGCAGCTGCCATACCCAGGGATCACAGGCAGGAGAGCCCTGTCCTACTGCAATAGCCTCAACTTCCTGCTTTCGTCATGCCTTAGTCAATATTGATTTTTGAGGCCTGAATTTTCTCAACAGAGGGAAATTAATTCTTGTCTCGTGAGTCACCTCCTAAATTTAACACACTGATAATCCCTTCTCAAGTTATTTCTCTTGTGAAAGCTTGGAAAGAAATGTCGGTGCTGTTGAATTTTATTGGAGCAAGGAATACATCACCCCTGCTGACGTCAATCACTGCCTTCCTCTGCTCAGAGCCAAAGGGATCCACTTGTGTCAAACAGCTGCTCCAGGACCTCCTTATCTCCATCTCCTTCTGTGTAGGAACATTTCTAGATAAACAGCAGGATTTCAGCATTGCTCCAAAGGTCTCCCCGTGCAAACTATCCGAGCCAACACCGCTCTCCCGCTCAGCCAGGCTGGCAGCAGCTCTGATGGCTCGGGGCTGCCTTGCCGTGTGTCCCCAGCAGATGTCACAAGGACAGCAGAGGAGCAGGTGGCAGCTGTAACCCTAGAGCAAAGCGCTGCTCTTTGTCTTCTCAGCTAAATCTGGGAGCTGGCACTCGCTCACTCCCCTGAGCTTCCAGCAGGGATCCCTGCCCAAGCCAAGGATCCCATTCCCCTCCCTGTTTGTTCCTTTATTTTGGCACTGGAAGAGGTTTGAACACCGTGAAAAATCACTGGCGAGTTTTTAACAAGTTCTGGGAGGAAAATCTTACACGAGGGACAAAAGGAAAGCTCCAGATTCTGGAGACAGGATGAAGGAGAGCTCACAGAATCTCAGAATATCCCGAGCTGGAAGTGATAACAGGGATCATCAAGTTCAGCCCCTGGCCCTGCAGACACCCCAACAATCCCACCTTGTGCTTGAGAGCATTGTCCAAACACTCCTGGAGCTCTGGCAGCCCTGGGCTGTGCCCATTCCCTGGGGAGCCTGGGCAGTGCCAGCACCCTCTGGGGGAAGGACCTTTCCCTAAACCCAGCCCAAATCACCCTGAACCAGCTCCAGGCATTCCCTCAGTTCTGCCCCTGAGATCAGTGCCTGCCCATCTAAATTAAATCCATTTTATAACAGAGGGTTGATGTGACAAAATGAATGAAATTATTAATTTTAAGCAGAATAGATGATAATTACACATTATTTCTCATAATACAAAATTCAGGGAAGCACTCAAGTGGCTATGGATTCAAAGCCAATGAAAGGGAAGTGCTCCTTCCCTTTGTCAGCTCAGCTCACCCCAAAGTGCTTCAGACATGCCAGCCCAGTCCTTCCTGTTTATTGCTCTCCTAGGAATGTCACAGACACGGCCACCAAATGAACTTCACACCTGAACTCCTGGGACTTCTGGTGCTGATCCTGTTGGGTTTCTTCTTTGTTTGGATGGTGAAGCAAGTAAGGGTCGTAGAAATGGCTCCTGCTGGTACTGTGCCAGATTTGATGGTGAAATTCATTCTCACAGGGCACCACAAGAAACATCAGCTGCTCCTCACATTGCTGGGAAGGGTTTTCCCCGCATGCTGGCACTGCAGGAGCACCTCACATAAATGGAAAATCTGTTCTTTGCCCCTGCCCTAAACTCTCAGACACCACCATGGGCTGCTGGATACACAAAGCTCCCCTGCTCTGAGGTGCCAAGCCTTTGTTTGCTGAAAAAAGGAACTAAAACAGTCACACCCCACCAAAACCTGAATGCTGCTGGGGCTCCTGGTGTAATCAGACACTGCCAGGATTTGCCTGGGGTTGGCATTCACTAAAGAGATGTCAAAGCAAATGACATCACTCTGTTAGGCAGCAATGGCAAGGTTACCCCGAGGGCCATTCCTGGACAGTGTTAAAATATTCATAATTCAGTTCAGATGCTTTGTGAGCTCCTATCCTTAAAGAGCAGAGCACACTCCAGTGCTGTGGAGTTTGGAGGCGCCTGTCCCTCCTCAGCTCATTTGGCAAAGGCAGTGATTTGGCAGATTGAGGGCGCTGGGTGGGCACTGCAGTGAGCAGTGAGTGTCCCAGCTGGGCCATCCCATTGTCCGGGGAGGGCCTGGCAGGGCTATATTTGACTGCAGGATGGGCACTCCAACATGGGGAACATTCTTTTGGGGAGAGTCATCCTCGTGTCATCACAGGGAGAAGGAAACCTCCTTTGTCCCTTGCCTTGCCTGGGGACAGGGGCTCTCCCTGCAGCCTTCACGGGTGAGTTTGGTTTATCTGCAAATAAACTGCTGTTTATTCTGGATTTTGTAGGATCTTCAGAGCAGCATCAGTTGTTTTGTGTGACAGCTTTGTTTGACTTGCACTGCAGAAGTAGATTTTGCCTTGTGCTTGTATCTGATTTAACAATTGTTTTTCCAGTGTTGATATGATGAAAATCCTGGTTTGCTTCATGTTTTCTCATCAGAATCTGCTCTGTTTTATTGGCATGTTTAGAAAATAATCTGCATTTGAATTGAAAAGTGTAGGTTTTAACAGTGACTATAAAACAATGAAATTTGTTCAGGGAAAAATAAAACCCATTATTTAGTAAAAATGAGTCTGTATCAGTAATTATTCGTGAGCATGGAAACAAGGCTCTGATGCCCAGGATGACAGGACTCATTCTGCAGCTGAACCACTTCTGAAGACATCAGAAGCTATGAAATTACAATTATTTTATTTCTCATAAAAGCCTGCTTTTTTGTCTTCTTTTACTTGTCAGCATTTGTTGTTTCTACCAAATTTAATGCCCACAAAGGAAACATTATCAAGATAATTCTGTATTTTAATTTGCATGTTGGGATATTTTGCATTTACCACAGCAATCCTGCTTTTCCATGGACTATTTATAAGAAATTTATTTACATCAACAGAAAACTATACAAGTAAAAAAATTGTATGAGATTATACTAGGAAAAGCTGAGGGTTTATATTTTTATCAAGTTCAGCTTCGAAAGCAGCAAAGCTCAAATCCAAGTGGAAGATTTGCCAAGGGAAAATTTCAGTCATGGAACACGAGCTAGGGAAAGATTTGCAACTATGCTTGAACAAATTCTATTCAGCAACAATTACATTTGCAAAGCTGCTTTTCCAAAGTAACCTGAGCTTTTAGACCCTGTGAACGTGGCCAAGGCAAAGATCGTGCTGGGTGGTTGGGATTTAACTGCAGCGATTTAACTGAGAGGGAGATGAGGAGGGATCCACTTGAAAATTTGCCTTTAATGCCCACCCATTAGTCAGAGGCTAAAAGCAGTGAGCTGTGGGTTCCTAGAGCAGAGGCTGGGAACAGCCAGGATGGGAGCCAGGAGTGGCAGTGTTTGCTCCTGTGTTTCACCTGTGCAGTGGGATTTCTCTGGGAAGCTTTCCTGGCCATGCTTTGGGAGAATCCTGCTGTTCCTGAGCCATGCTGTGTAGGCTGACATTTGGGAGGATGTTGTTTTCTCCGTGATTTTCCAGCCTCTCCCTAAGAGCTCAGGAGAAACAAGTGATCCCTCAGGATGGAAGGACTGGATAAAGCATTCTCCTCTGGGAGTTATGCTGTGACTGTTCTGTGTGCAGCCTGGGCATGGGGAATTACAGATTTGTACATGGCAGCATGAGGGAGAGCTCTGTTTCAGCAGCTGGAACTGCTGGAGCACCCTGGTTTGGGGAGAGTTGTCCCTGACCATCAGATGGGCTTTAAGGCTCCTTCCAACCCAAACCATTTCAGGATTCCTGATGAGATCCTGGAGAAACAAACTTACCCACAAGGGGCTGCCTGTTCCCTGCTCTGGGACAGCTCCAACTGCCTTGAGAGACTCTGCTCCTCCCCCTAATCCCACTTTCCACAGAAGCTTCATGAAGCAAACCCCTCTCATAGTGTGGATGTCAGAAAATATTTTTATATGAACCTCCACTTGCAGCCCCTGAACGCCAAAGCAGAGCAAAGACTTAAAAAGATTCTGTTAAAGTGTCTGATTTGAATGTTTCAATCTATTCCAGCATCAAAGTTTGGCTTTGATATCCCACCATGGGAACCCGAGCCTTTTTCCACCACAGAGAGGAGGAGCAGAAGGAAGAGAGGAAACAGAGCTTGGAAATTACCTCCACAACTAGGAAAAAAAGGTTTAAAACCAGGTAAGTCCCAGAGTCAGGGACAGGTTGAGTCCATCAGGTGCACACGGGGCTTTCTACACATTCACAGATTTGTAGAATTCTGAGTTTGTAAAATGATGGAACATTATCTGGATTCTTTTCCATGAATCTGCCCCTGGAAGTGAGGAAGAGGAGACCTTCAGCCTTTCAGACCTATCAATAGCAGCTGCCCTTGCCTTGACCTCTGAAACAGCAAAGTAAGTCAGGAATTATTATCACTCCAATATAACCACTGTGGGCAACATCACAGCTCTGTATCAGGGTCACAGCTTCCAACTTATTCTGCTGGAAGTAAAAAGAGCAGGTTCAACCCAGAGGTTCTTCCTTTAAAAACATCAGGCCTCAACTAAAATGCAGGAAATTAAATTATGCTACCATGTGATAATGAGGAACATTGTCCTGCTTACAGGTAGGGGTGTGAGAGGAACCAGATTTTATACAAATACATAGAAAATACTGACAGATTAATATATGAATAGTAAAAGATGGGACTCTCCCTCTTTCCCAGAAAATCTCAGCCACATCTCTCCTCCCTTTGATCCTTTTCCCAGCTCTCTCCCCAGGATTAGAAGTGGCCAAACAGCAGGTCCCCATGGAAGTTTGATCTCTTCTGGGAGTGCTGGTTCCTGTGGGGGGTAATTCCCTGACATTCCTACCCACACTCCATCAGCTGCTGTTTCTGTCCTTACCACTCCTTATTTAACCAATAAGTCTGCTATCAACAACAAAAAACACCCAAAAAAAAAGAGAAAAAGAGTTTTATCTTGACTTCTGTTGGCTTTTATCATCATGTAGTTCCAGGGAGTACAATCTAAGAAGGGAAGCTGAGATCCTGGAGCTGGAACAGAGGGGGCAGAAGAGGATTCGTTTTGGGAACGACACGGAGAAGATGGAAGAGGAGCTCCTCAGGATCTGCAGGCAGCTCCGAGTGAGGGCTGAGCGGAAGGGCCTGCGCAGGAAGGTCAGAGCAGACACCTCTGCTGGCAGCAGATGCCAACAGGGCTAAACCTGGGATCCTGCATGTTACAGATGGATAATGAGATGGGATGAATATTGTGTGAATATTAAGAGAAATGTTATTGATGTATAGTTATGTTCTTGTAGTTGTCCCCATAGTTCCCTTTTCCCCCTCTCTGTATTGTTGCCATCAGCCACAACAAACAGCCTGGGTTGCCCAGGACAGGTAGAAATAAGTTGTGCACATGGGACCCCTGCATGGGGCAGTTGGGAATGGAAAGGCTTGTTGCTAGGGGAGCATGGCATGACAATACCTGACCTTCCAATCAAGTCAGAAGAAAGCAGTCTCCAGTAAACAACAAAAAAGAGTGAACTAACAAACTCTGAGAGGGGCCAGGGCTGGCTAATACAACCCCCAAGAGTGTAAAAGACTAAACACCCAGCTTAAAAACAAACCAACCACCTATTAGGTAACTACAAGGGCAATTCCCAGCACTACAACTTTTCCTTATTTACCCCTTTTATTATATTTTTATTAAAGTGTAAAAACCTTTCAAAGTTTTAAAGTAAATAATTATCTGTCAAATACACCTAAGCAGGTGTTAAGACAACCCCAAAATCCCTCCAACTAAAGGCCTTGCACCTCTGCCACTGAAACGTTACCACAGGTCGCTGGTGTTAGAGAATTTGTGTAACAAATTTGTGTAACAAATTCTCTGTCAGCCCTTTGCAGTGCCTTTAGCAGTGTCTCCCTGGCACAGGCTCTGGAGAAGTCCTGCCTGCAGAAGGAGCTCCTGGAGCTGTGCGCGGGGCGGGCGCCCCTGCTCTGGATCCCGCTGCGGGCACACGCCGTGTGGGAGAGGATGGATGTCACCCTGGCATGCACCGTCCTGGGGACCCCTGTGCCACAGGCCACCTGGTATGGCAGTGCCAGCACGGGCACGGGCACGGGCACACGACACCCTGCTTCCTAGAGACTCCTGTGGGATCCTTCTGGGACAGGGCTGGTGTTCATGGAGGTTTCCCCATTTCCTAGAGATTCCTTCTGGAACAGGGCTGGTGTTCATGGAAGTTTCCCCATTTCCTAGAGATTCCTGTGGGATCCTTCTGGGACAGGGCTGGTGCTCATGGAGGTTTCCCCATTTCCTAGAGATACTTTCTGGGACAGGGCTGGTGTTCATGGAGGTTTCCCTGTTTCCTGGACATTCCTGTGGGATCCTTCTGGAACAGGGCTGGTGTTCATGGAGGTTTCCCTGTTTCCTAGAGAATCCTCCTGGGACAAGGCTGGTGTTCATGGAGGTTTCCCCATTTCCTGGACATTCCTGTGGGATCCTTCTGGAACAGGGCTGGTGTTCATGGAGGTTTCCCCATTTCCTAGAGATTCCTTCTGGGACAGGGCTGGTTTTCATGGAGGTTTCCCCATTTCCAGATTCCTGTGGGATCCTTCTGGGATAGGGCTGGTGCTCATGGAGGTTTCCCCATTTCCTAGAGATTCCTTCTGGGATAGGGCTGGTGTTCATGGAGGTTTCCCCATTTCCTAGAGATTCCTTCTGGGATAGGGCTGGTTTTCATGGAGGTTTCCCCGTTTCCTTTGGTTTTCCCACAGGCAAACTTGGGATTTAAGTCTCAAAAAGCAGAACCTCCTTTCAGAACTAAATCACCACAAACACACCCCAACAAGGCCTGGCTGCCTTGGACACCATGAGAGTTTCAGCATTAAATTGCTGCTGCTTCTACAGTTTGTAAAATACAATACAATTGTAATTTACTCCTTTTGTATATGAACCAGCCTCAGGGGGAGTGTTATGGACTGGGTCTGAGTGCAGCATACTCCATAAATACCAGAAATAAATGAAAGACCACCTCAAAAAAGCAATTTGCAGAGTGTATTTCGATGAGTTTGAAGTGATTGACCATTGACCTCTGGAAGGTTTAAGTGTGCAAACATTTGCATTACTAATGACTCGTAGGCAGCAGCTCTGCCACTGTGGGAGCTTTGCATGTCCTGTGTCCTTCCAGAACGACCTCTCTGAATTATTCAGAGAGCAAAGAGAATCTGAACCTCCCACACATCCCTGGGAACACAAGGAAGAGACATCTGTGAACTCGCTCACAGGAGCTGCAGGGCAGGGATGTAAAGCCAAGGCTGAGCAGCCACACAGGACCATGGAGGGGTCTGCCTTCAGCTGCCAGACTGGTTTGGATTGAAGAGGGAGATCTGTAAAAGAGGGAATTGTGTCTGCTCCTCTCTCCTGTGGTGGTTGATGTGGGTCCTTTCCTAACAGCACATTTCCTTCTTTTCCACCAGGTATAAAAATGGAATCCCCATCGATCTCCGCCAAGCCCCGGCAGGAAAATACAAGATTAAAAATGAATTTGGGATGCTGACCCTGCACATCAGCAGGTAATGGCTGTGCCCTTGGCTGAGCTGCTTTTTCAGCTGAGTGAGGCCGGCTCGCCCTAAATTCCCAGTCTGTGTATGATAAACAAGCCAAGTAATTCTTCTGGAATCTGACCTTGCCTGCCTTTAGGCTGTTGTGTTTGAGTTAAACCTTTGCCAATCTCCACAGCAGTTCGCAAGGTTTAAAAAAAAACTATGAAAAATAAAACAAAAACAAACAATTTACTTAATTTACTTCGGCTCCTCTTTTCATGTATCAGCAACACTTTTTCCTTCAGGGTAAGGAATGCACATCAAGCACTTGATGAGCAGACAAAAAATGTGATTTGGGATAGATCAGTGTAACCAGAACAACATTAGTTCTGATCTATGAATTATCAGTGATAGACAAATGCCAATCTTCGGTGCAATCAAGTGTTCCACAGGCGTTTTGCTTCTTCAGTACTTAAAATGCTTCCCTTCTGGATCTCAAGAGAAAAAAATCACAACAAATTACCAAAAATCCTTGTAATTGAAAGGAAAAGCAGCTTCTGGATGAAAAGCAAACACCCCTGGGATTAATGGGGAACCCCTTTGAATTTGTCCTGTGAAATATGAAGGAAGGAAATTATTTTTTTTCAGATGCTCCATGGAAGATTCTGCTGAGTACAGTGTGGAGGTAAAGAACCAGTATGGTGAAGCTTATTCCTTTGCTACAGTGCTTGTCAGGAGTAAGTACAAATATTCCTTTGGGTTTAAACTTTCCAATACTGCAGAGTCTTCCAAATATTTTCATTATTTGATAGGCAGACACAGGCACTCTGGAAAAGGACAGAACAGCTTCTCTTCCTTAGTCACTTCTGGGCCCAGGCAAAGGTTTTCCTTTCCGATTCCATATGGACACAGCTGTCCTTTCACTGGGATAAAATTGTACTAAATTTAGGCGCTTATTTCTTCTGGACTGCTATGAAACAGCCCCACAGTGGAACTCAACAGGCTTACAGAGAGTCTGCTAAAGATCAGCAAGAAATGGCTCCCCAAGAACTTTCTGTGACTTTCAGTGAGACCTCTCAGTGCATTATTGAAGAGAATGGCACGTTTTTCCCTGAAATCAGTAACTACCAAGGGCAAATGCAAGATTTTCCTCTTGGATTTGTGCTGTTCTTGAAATAACTGGCACAGACTCCACAGATGCACATTGTGCACAGCCAAAGCCAGACGTGGGGAAGGAAGTAAATAAACCACCAGCACTTAAAAAGGGAAATAATCTCAAGCTTTAGGAAATATGCAGAGCAGTCTCACAGGATCACAGTTTAGCTGTTCATATTTCATCTATTTATATCTAAATTACAATTTGGTAATAAAAGGCATGGACAGAACAGACCTACAGAACTGTAGACAATTACACCCTTTAGTGGGACTGAGAGAGCCCTCTGCCATGGGTTGTGTTATTATCACACTTATTTTCACATGCCATATTTTGAGCTGAATCCTGTCTGGGATGCAGATTCCTGAAGGAAACTGTGATTCCAGGATTGTAAAAGCAGTGTATTATCACACCTTTCAGGTCCTTCAATTAAACAGTGCCAAAATTCGGCATAACTGGAAATACGCAGCAGGCATTTACCAGGTACAACAGCCCAGAAAACCTCCATTTGCATCCTTCCCAGATTCCTAAATTCCCCCTACCCTAATGCAGGCAGACAGCAAAAGTTACCAGGAGGTTCTCTCAGTATGGCCATGACTGGAGCTGCCCTTTGCCACAAAGCAGCAGCCTGAAGGAAAAATTCCATGCCAATATTAACCTGCTCCTCTCAATTCCCTGTGGGATCTTCAGGATCAAAGCATGAGGATGGAACAGGGGCTGTGGTCTGGCACAGAAAGACCTGGCTGGGACAGCAATCCTCACCTCTGAGTGCCTGGTTAACCTGTCCCTCAGCAGGGACAAAGCCCTGCACAGCACTGCAGACACTGCTCCTCCCCCAGAGCCTTCCCAGTAACCCGAGTCTTCCTTCTGCTATCTGCATTTACTGCTCTGAAAATAGAGATTACAGCCAGCCTTAATCCTGCCTCCCCTAGAAACATTCCTGGTGCCCAGGCAGGCTGTGGCACCTCCTCCCCTGGTCCTGGCTGCCTGCAAAGGCCTCAATGCCAGGGGAGGGTCCCTGGGATCCACAGTTCCCTTTCCCTGAGACATCACTGAGGGTCTCACAGGGCTGTTTTACCTCCAGGGTTTTGTATTTCCCTCCTCTCCAGTGGTCACACTCACTCCTCATTTTTGGGTCTGCTACTGCCAAACTTCAACCACTGCAGGTTGAAGGATTTATTTTATGGGCATTTGTTGCAACTTGAGAGAAAAGTACCTCAGTTTCATCCTAAGTGCATCAGTTCTTGGACTTCAGCTCCAAATGACTTCATGATGTGCTGTGATGCCAAGAGGCCAGAGCAGGTGGATCTGTGATGCCTCCAGAGAAACCAGAACAGCAGATTTGGGGACATCCTTCCCTGAGCTCCAGGAACTGCCTCTGTCTCAGTATAAACATCCTCTCCTTTGGTTAAATCCTCAAGTCCCAGTCACTGGAAGTTTCCAAGAATCCCACATCATCCTCTGGGAACACTGTTAGAACCCTGGAGGTTGCTTTTATTCAAATCTTGATTTTATTTGGCTTTAACTTGCCTGCTTGAAAAGGCAAAGTGACAAAGCCCTCCTTAGCTCAGAATAACTGAGTGCACGTGAGCATTTGGAGCAGGACTGCTTCCACTGGAACAGTCATGGGAACAATTTCCTCTGCAGACACATCCCCAGAGGCTTGTGAAGGGCATCAGCTGTCAAATGAATTAAAGTTTTACCCCATGATGACACTTGAAAGGTTCAAATTAAGGGCTGGCTTGAGAGAAAAACAGTTTGCTGGGCATCACTGAGTCCTATTAAGAAGAAAAACACTCCATGAAATTTGCTAAATGTATTTTCCTCTTGTCTTATAGAATATTATGGAAAGGAGTCAGGATTTGATTCAGAAATATACAAAAGTGAGTAAATCCTTGATGTTATTATTAATTATTTTTATAGCCTGATGCAATTTGATTATTTTTTCCCTGAGAGCTTTTCCTGTCAGCCTGACTGCACATGCAAAGTGCAAGGCTCACGCTAAATATATGACAATAAAAATACTACAGGAGGAAGCTCTGGAAGTCTCTTTCTCATGCTGACTTTCATTCCACAGGATCCCTTTTGGCCAGAGAGGCAGATTTTGCTTTTCCACTGAAACCCTTATTTGCAAGAGAAAAGGAGCCTTTCACCCTCTCCTGTTACTTCTCCTCTGATTTACTGGACCACCAACGAGGCATCACCTGGTTCAGAGATGGTTTGTAGGCAACAGCTGAGTTCATGTGCATTTACCTCTGGGAATATCCCACTGGAATTCACAGCTGTGATTGAATATTCACAGAAAAAAAAAAATTCTTAAAATTCAGGATTCCTGAGCTGTTCTCAGCTCTGCTCAAGCTACAGATATTACTATTTAATGTTTTCCCTGTTTGTAAAGGATGATACTACTGACATGTTTTGGAGGTAATGACATTCCTGTTCATAATAATATTTGAAGAGCCTTAGTTTGAAAAGCCTGTGGTTCTCCAGTGAGAAAACCTTCTGGATACTCTGTGTTGTTCTGCTGGCAATCAAGGATTTGAGTCTTTCTGTGGATCAGAGTCCACAGCTGCAATTTGGAGGCACAAAAATAACACCAGGAATGTTTTAGAGATCCCTCATCTCATTCTGTGCCTTTTTGAGACATTTGGGAATAAATATTGCCACTCCTAAGCAGGCAAATGCAGGTGAACTTCCTTTCCCCCTTCTCCTGCTCCACAGGGGAGCTGCTGCAGGACTCAGAAGGTCAGGAGCTGAGGTCCCAGGAGCGCGAGGCCTCTCTGACAGTGCTGTGTGCTCACAAGGAGGATGAGGGGTTCTACACCATCCGTGTCCCCTCGCTGGATGGATACAAGGAGCAGACCACTTATGTGTTTGTTAGAGGTACCTGCAGAACCTACAGATCTCCTTTCCTAAGACCTTGGCATAAAGGAATTCCCCCCCTCACACACAAGGAAACAGCTCCTAATTTTGTGTGTGGATACAATTATCACAATGACAAAATCTTATTTTCGCTGGTGATTTCAGTATTAGAAAATTGTGTTACTGGGATAGGCCCTTAGACACTTAAAATAAGCTACTCAATGAAAATTCTGGAAAAGAAGAAAACCTAACCCTAACCCTAACCCTAACCCTAACCCTAACCCTAACCCTAACCCTAACCCAAAACCCACCCTCACTTGGTGTTTTGCAGATGCTGCAGCACTAACAGCTGGTGCCCCAGGATCCCCCCTCAACGTGAGATGCCACGATGTGAACAAAGACTGCTTGGTCCTTTCTTGGGTAGCACCCAGTGATGATGGAGGAAGCCCCATCCTGGGATACCTCATTGAAAGGTGTGTAAGGCATCGTCCTGGAGCTAAGAAACCTCATTTTATGGTGGCGATAGAACAAAGGAGCCCCGTGGGCTGTGTGTCCTTGCAGGTGTGTGGCTGGCTCAGAGGAGTGGGTGCAGTGCAGTGCCCAGCCTGTCAAGGGCTGCAGGTGCCCAGTGCTGGGCCTGGCCGAGGGACAGACATACCAGTTCCGGGTCAAGGCTGTCAACAAGGCTGGCACCAGCCACCCTTCAAAGGCCAGTGACCCCGTCACCACCCACGACCCCAGCAGGGACAAGAGAGTGACAGGTTGGTACAAACCCGGGACAGTCTGCTCCCTCAGGGAGGCTGCAGGAACAACTGAGTGCAGATCCTCCCCATTCCCATAAATGTCTTTGCTGAGCCCATCTTGGGAGCACTCTGAACAGAAACAGCTCAAAATACCATTGTTTGTGACATAAAATGTCTGTGCACAGAACCCACGAGCCAGCCCTGGGTTCTGCCATTCTCCCCAAGCACCTCCTGTGGGTGGCTAACACTGCCCTGTTTGTCATTGCAGTGATTCCATACGACGAGGGCAGGACCATAGAAATATCCAAGGATGACCTGGAGGGTGAGTTCAAATTTCCCCTAAGTGTTTGTCTCCTTCTTTATATTGAATAATCTTAATTTATAGCAGGAGAACAGAACCCATTGTAAATGAACTTTTATTTTCCTGCCACATTATCACTAAAGCCTTTTCTGCCTTCCCATAGGACACATTAAAATTCCCTTGCCACCCACCAATGTTCATGCAAGTGAGGTCAGGGAAGATTATGTGGCTTTGGCCTGGGATGAACCAGATCCAAGAGGCAGACAGCCACTGAATTATTATGTGGAGAAGGTAAGAAAATAATATCACACAGGAGGGGAACTGCAGAGCAGAACCATTTCTTCCTCAGGTGGGCCATGGCATAGGTGAGGTCATTCCCAGTTAGGAACTCGGCAGATCCAGCCTCAAACCCAGCTGGTTCAGCCTCCTCCAGCCCCACAGGTGCCCTGAGCCATGGCCCTGACTCTGACACCAGCTCAAGCATTAATGATTAACAAGGAATGGACAAGGAATTTTAACACCACAGAACAGTGGCAGAATCCTAACAGGAAGAACTGTTCCGGCCCTGAAAGGTGGAAAAGCTGTAAAGAACTGCACCATAGCTCACTGTCCTGTTCCCCAGCAATCACTCTGTTGGCTAATGACTATCTTCTGCCAATCTCCTTTCATGCATTCTTCTTTCTCACCTCCTGTAGCAAAGGGGCCCTCTGCTGCCAAGGGTGAAAAGTGTGGGTACATCAACAAGAAATATGTAATTTATAGCTTTGGTTTGTGTTTTGTTTAGAGCTTTTTAAAATTCCTTTCCTACAAAGCCCAGGTCAGGAGGGGTTTGTGTTCACATATGGAGTTGTAAATCATCACCTTTTCTGTTGCAGTCACTCGTAGGCAGCAGCTCCTGGCAAATGGTGAACCTGGAGACGCCAGCGAATTCCCCAAGATTTGCACTCTTCGATCTGGCAAAGGGAAAATCCTTCCGGTTCCGCGTGCGATCCGTGAACAAGTTCGGGGTCAGCGAGCCCTCCCTGCCCAGCCCGCCCGTCACCGCCGGGGCAGCGCCCGGTAATTCCTGCGGGACTGCTCCGCCCAGCCCTGTGCAGAGGGGATGGGCTGGAGGGAATGAGGGGCATCCCCTGCCCACGTCCCCCTCTAAACTTCATGCTCTACGGTTACACAGCAGTACTTTGATATAAGGAAATCTCTTGAAGCCCTAAATCCTTCTTTAATTGGTTTGCAGTTGGTCAGGGCAGTGTTAATCTGAGCAAGCAGTGAGCGGGGAATTACATTTAATAAAATAGGAACAGTTGAAGCCTGTGTTTAATCCAAGGATGCTTCCAGCATGGTGTGAGGGAGGTGACAGTGTGGAAGGAATGGCAGGAGGCTGCAGCAGCCTGGGCTGGGGGGCTCAGCTGGGACAGCAGCCTCTGCAGGGCAGCTTTGGGCTGTTTTCTCCCTGGACTGAGTTGATGGTAATAGGACCACGGGCTCATGTTGGTGTTTCTCTTCTTCAGAGGAATGAGCACTGACTCTTTATTTGTGTATTGCTGCTCCAGTGTTCATTCATAAATGGAAATGCAGAGGGAAGCAGGTCCCAGTTCAGGGTGCAGCAAGGACAATCAACAGATGAGCTTTGTTCCTCCTCTGCTTCAGAAGAGGTTGTGTGGGGGAACTGCAGAAATCAGTGGGAGAGAAAGAAGACATCTGGCAAAACCAAGCACAAAACCAGATCCTGTAGAGTGGGCCCCTGTCCATGGCATTTTGCTCTAATTTCACAGAATCCCAGAATGGTTTGGGTTGGAAGGGACCTCAAAGCTCTTCCATAGGCAGGGACCTTCCACTATCCCAGGCTGCTCCATCCCCATCCAACCTGGCCTTGGGCACTTCCAGGCATGCGTAGCCACAGCTTCCCGGGGCAACAATTTGAAAATGGTGCTCTGGAAAAGGTGACTAAATCAAGCAGCCCAACACATTTATAATAGTTTTGTCTTTTTTTAACTATAGATTTTAACCCTCACTACTTTTGTCTGTGTTGTTTGTTTCTTCCCTTTTTTAGCTCCTCCGCCTCCACCATCTCAGGTTTTGGCATTCAGAGACACCAAGACATCTGTTGTTGTGCAGTGGGACAAGCCCAAGGATGGCCTGGAGCCCCTTGGCTATTACATCTACTGCCGGGAGACGGGCACGGAGGAATGGCAAACAGTCAATAACAAGCCAGTGACAGGCAGCGAGTGAGTGCAGCTCCTCTGCTCCGCTGAGCGATCACAGGGGCCCAACCTGGATTCTTCTGTTTCTGCCTGGAGTCGTGTTTCAGATAAAAAAAGAACTTCCTTCAGTCCCCACACACAGGCTGGCAGGCACACCAACACCAGGGCCTCTAGGAGGGTTTGGGATAGCTCCAAGCCTCAGCCGAGGCTGTGTGCTCTCCACAGGCTGGGCTGTACAGCCCCACAGAGCCTGGGGCACCAGCAGAACCACATTCCATGGGTTTGCCTGTTTTCCACTAGAGTAAGTCGCTGTCAATCACTTGCAGAATTCTCCAGCTGTGGGGTCACATGTCAAGCAGAAAAAGTCCATTAAAAAGTCCTGTTTATCTTCCTGCCAATGGTGATTCCTCTCCATCTGATCTATACCCACTGTGAGATGTCTGGAGCCATTTCATGTGACACATTAATTTGTAATGACAAATAATGATTTTCCAAGAACTAAGCCTTATTAAAGTGTGTTGCTGTCTGTTTCAGCACTGTTTACCTGTGCACAGGCAAACACAAACATATTAATTTGCTCTCCCAGATTTACTGTTCCTGGGCTGCAGCCTGGAAAAGAATACGTGTTCTGTGTGAAATCTGTCAGTGATGCAGGACTGAGTGAGAGCTCACCAGAAACAGATCCCATTGTTGTCAGGCCGGCGATCGGTGAGTAGTGACCAAAATGAGACCACTCCAACCCCATCTGTCAGGCACAGCCACCACTGTTCTGCTGTGGTGACAGTGTCTGAGAAAAGAAACAAAGGGAACTCATTTTCTTGTACCCTGCAGCTTCTGCCATCAATTACACTTGCCAATCATGGACAGAGTTAATTAATCAGCATTCTGACCTAGCAGCGTGTTACATTTGTGGTGTTAATTTGGCTCCGGGTACAAGTGACCATTTTAAGTACTTAGTTATGTGAGGTCTGAAATCAATGTTGGGATTTCTCAGGGAAATTAGAAAACCCTACAACCATACAATCCAGGATCTAACCCTCATGTTCCCCATTTTATCATTGCTCCCATCTTTTCTGCCACACAGACCATAAAGCACCAGGAAAGGGACCTCGTGACACACATCCAAGGCTTTTGCTGTGACTTCCAAATGAGAACATGGCCACTGTGTTGACACTGCTGTTCTGTCTGTCCCTCTGTGCCCAGCCTGTCCCTCGGCCCCTCGTGGCTTTGTGCTGCTGCACTGTGGCAAGGCTGAGATGACCATTGGCTGGAAAGCCCCAAAGCACAAAGGAGGAACAAAGATCCTGGGATATTTCCTGGACCAGCACGACAACTCTGAGCCAGACTGGCACGAAGTCAACACTCGGCCGATTCCTCAGCGCGTTTGCACGGTATCCATTTGGAGCACAGCTGGGAACAGCTGCACCAAGGGTGAGCTGGGCTTTTTCTAATTCTTCAGTGTCCTGCTGAACTGACCACGTGTGTCCTTCTGCACCCCAAGGTCAGCAGCCTGCAGGAGGGGCACCTGTATGAGTTCCGTGCCCGTGCCATGAACAGGGCTGGAGTTGGGGAAGTGTCCGAGCCCAGCGACTTGTTCAGATGTGAGGAATGGACAATGCCAGAGCCAGGTATCCCTCATGTAAAACCATCCAGGAAAATGTCACCAGCTGCATTTGTTATCTCCTCACTCTTCCAAGGGGTTTCTACCACAGAAATGGTTGCTCCCAGGACAGAAAAGCACAAAACATTTCCAGGGGTGTTCTGATGCAGGGTGTTATTCCTGCATTACAAAGATAGAGCACCCAGGTATTTTTAATTATATTGTTTCCAGAGAATGAAGAATCAGGATCTAAACTCTAAATCTCTTTTTCCTTACACCACAGCAAATACCATTAAAGCAGCTGGTTATGCTACTTCATATTCTAATTACCACAGAAAGCATCCCCTACAGACCCACTATGCTCTCTGATCCCAACCCAACTGCAGTTTCCCCTGTTCCCTTTGTGCCAGGCCCTCCCTACGACGTCAGGTGCACTGAGGTGAGGGACTGCTCCCTGCAGCTGCACTGGGAAGCTCCTCTGTACCTGGGGGCAGGGCCGGTCACAGGGTATTTCATAGACCTGTGTGAAGAAGGCTCAGAGGAGTGGAAACAAATAAACAAGCAGCCTACAGCCACCAACCACATGAAGGTCTGTACCTGCTCTTAGTGTCCAAACTGCTGTTTGTCTTAGTCTGAATTAATTCCTGGCTGTGTTTCCTGCAGGTTTCAGACCTGGAAACAGGAAAGTGTTACATTTTCCGAGTACGAGCACTGAACAAGGCTGGAGTTGGACCCCCTTCACTACCCTCAGACCCTGTGGTGGCTAAAACCAAACCTGGTAAGAAGCTAAAAGCCATGAGACTGGGCCAGTCAGTAAACAAATGTATGATCTGGATGAAAATCTGCTTGGTGATGCATCAGCTACTTGTTTCACAGCAAGAAACACCCTCAGTAAAACAATGATGAACAAATCAAGCTGCCCAAATTAATTAGCTCTAACTGTGCACTGCTTGGTTTGGTTTAGGGGATTGTTTTTGAGTTAGATGTGCAGAAGCTCAGCCCTGATCTGCTTTGCTAAGGAATATTTTGTGGGTTTTTCACACATCCAGGCACAAATGAAATTGAACTTGGGGTGGATGAAGAGGGTTTCATTTATATGGCCTTTGAAGCTCCTGAAAAGAATGACTCCTCTGAATTTATCTGGTCAAAGGACTATGAGGGACCTCCAGATCCTGACCGAGTCCAGACTGAAGAGAAAGGCAATAGGTGAGTATCTAATGCACACTGAGAAAATGAACTGGTGAGTAAAGAATGCATTAAACAACATGAAAAACGTGAAGCCAAATGTTTCCCTTCCTTTCCCTGGTTCCCAGCCCTGGAGTCCATGAAATGGGCTGGTCAGTGCAATCTGGGGAGCAGCTGCCATCCTATTCCCAGTATCTCTACCTTGCTCCTCAGAGTAATTTATAAATTCCAATGAGTTCTACATTTCCTGTTCTAGGTGTACCTAATTCTGTTACAGGAGACATCATGTCTGAGGAAAGTATAATTTTTGCAATTATTCTTTTTACTTCTAGATCAAAACTGATACTGAAAGAGCCCTCAGAAAAGGACCTGGGTGTGTATTCAGTGGAAGTCACGGATGTAGATGATGATATCTCTGCGAGCTGCACCTTAACAAAAGAAGGTAAAAATTGCCAACAACAAAAATCTGATGTGCCCTCATTTTCTAATCTTAGATGTTTAGAGGAAAGTTTCCTGCAGAAGAATAGTGAGTGACCAATGTCACTTAATGGTATCACTAAAAAGATGTTTCCCATTCCTTGAAGGCTCAAGGGCAGTTTCTTTTACAGTCCCCTAAGGAAAGATTCCGTGCTCCTGCAAAGTAATTTTTCCACTGCAGTTCAGATTTCACATTTGGCTGCCCTGTCACAGTGATTTACAACTTCTGCGGCACACTCCCTGAATTGATCCAGCCAACATTTTATTCAGCTATAACCAACAATTCCCTTCACCACCTTTTCTAGTCCTCCCCATTATTGAATGTTTTATCTTCTCTGACATAAATAAAGTTTATCAACAAAGTAAATTAAATTGATACAATTAATTTGTTTTGGCCTAGTGTTGACTTTTTCTTCTCTGCATTTCAGATCTAGACAAGTTACTGAAACGCAGCCATGAAATCAGGAACCCACGTAAGTCGAAGCAGCAAAAAGCCACAAGGAGGGGGCCAGCCTGGGGAAAGGGAACCCAGCAGAGCCCTGGCTGGTCCAAATCCTGTGGTGTGCCTGTGATTCCCCTGGGGCTTCTCTCTGCTTGCCAGTGATCAAGCTGATATCTGGCTGGAACATCGATGTTCTGGAGAAAGGGGAAGTGAGGCTGTGGCTGGAGGTGGAGAAGCTGTCCCCAAACGCTGAGCTGCACCTGATCTTCAATGACAAGGAGCTCACCAGTACCCCAGTAGGTTTTATTCTGCATTTCATCTTGACTTACTTTCACACTGCTGAACATGGCACATTCCCAGTTTTCTGAATTCCCATCAGATATTTTGATGGGGATTTTGAACTGAATACAGGCAAATCTCATGAATTCTAAGAGCAGATGGAAGTGATGTATTTCTCAGTCCAAAGCACTGGAAATAACCCCGTGTGTTACAGCACCCTCCAACCTCCTCAAACATCCACAAAAATGTTCAGGCCACCTCCTTGTCCTCCCATATCAAATTAATATTAGAACATTTAAAAAATACTTGGAATGAGAGAACCAAAGGGGAGAACAGTTGAGAATGAAGCACAAATATAAATCATGGTCTGTCAGCTCAGTGCAGAGCTGCAATGCCCAGATAACAGCCAAGACCCCCAGAACAAAGGACAGATTCAGGCCAGAGCAGTTCAGAGCTGTCAGTGCCCTGTTGGGGGGGTTAAATCAACATGTAACAAGTTTATCCAAGGCTTTATCTCTTCTAAAATCTGTCTCTTCTTTACTGGAGAACTGACAGGGATCTGCACAATTTATCAGGCTCGTTGGAAGGACAATATTTGCTCAGAGCAAATGGGGCAGGGAGGCAGAATGATGATATTTGTGTTTAGGCTCCTGGCATTTTTGGGTGCAGGAGCTCAGTGGTACCTGCACCTCAGCAAGAGGGGGAAATATTCCTCATCCTGGCCAAATATGGAACTACACATCACAGATTATAACCAGGTGCAACACTTCCATGCCACTGAAAATCACAGGTATTCTAGTTTCAGCTCTGTAATACCCATGAAGAAAGGATGTTTTGGGTTAGGTGGTTTTACAAAACTTTCTCTCTGCTAGAAGCAATTCTACCACTCCTGCACACATAAATAACAGATGAATCCCACAGCCTGGCACAGCACAGTGCTCTGCCTTCCTCATCCTGTAAAATGAGGGGAGTTTATAAGGATACAGGTACAAAATAACTGCAATATCTGCTTTAGAAGATGCTGTGCCAGGAGCAGTTCTACGGTGGAAATCTCTTCAGTTTATCCTATTTCCTTTGTTTTACACAGACACACAAAATCAACTTTGTCAAAGAGAAAGGCCTCGTGGAACTGATAATCCAGGATTTCTGTGCTGATGACAAAGGGATATACACAGCCCAGCTCAAAGATGGGAAAGCCAAAAATCAATTCACCCTTGTTCTCATGGATGAATGTAAGTGAAATTCAGGATCAAATATAGACTGTCATGCTCAGTGGAAACTTTGTGAGGCACTTAAGGCACCAAAGTATTTCCAACAGTTCTAATGGCACACTGGGAATGGGGAGTGCAAATTTTAGTCCAGATTTAAAATCCAGGAATCATTTAAGAAATGATCTGAATCTCTCTTTACCATAAATTAAAGCTTTTGGTCTTATAAATAGGTGCTTGAAGATAAAAGCAGTCTGCTGAAGTGGAATGCTTAGTTCTTCCTTCCAAATGTTTTACATATTAGCTTGCACTGGTGAACTGAGCCTTGGCAGCAGAGTGAAGTGTGTGCAGTCATTTATCTCAGAGCAGGAACAGGATGGAAATTCAGTGTATTTAGCAGCTGGTTCTCTGCACTAAAGGTAATAAAGAAAGCATCAGCTGCACTCCAGGACAAGGCACAAAACCTCAACATAGAACACACAGCTCCCTGGACATGCAGTACAGAGAGCCTCCTAAAATTAATTAAAAATAGGAACAAGATTCTCATTCAAATCCTTCCCCATCGAGTGCCTATCCCTGGTTTCAGCTCTCTGCATTTTGCTTTCAAGCAATTTTCTAAAGTTTCCTTAGTTTCTGAATGGAAAATGTCTATAAAATGTCAGATCTCCCTGACTCCCTGGAGAGACACAAGCCGTTCCCAGAGAGATTCAGCACTTGCTGCCTTCAGGACAGAAAATTCATTTGATGATCTATGCTCTAGAAGTGTCCATTGTCTTTACTGACAATGTAAAGGCAGGTACTAAAGTTAGATGGGGTTGTTCTCTCTGCCTTCTTCAGTGTTTCTTACTTTTTAAATATTCTAATTTCAGATTTTCTAGCCTACCTTTTTATATGGTGAAATCCTGTATTTAATTTGCTAAATGCTCAATGGCCAGGTCTTCAGTGGCTCTGTTGTTTTAATGAAAATAAATGTTAGGGTAAGCATAAACAAACAGCACAGCTCTAATGATAACACCTTTTGTACAGGAAATATCCAATAATGGGGGGTTGTTGACTTAGTCCTTTGCTGTTCCATAGCTTTTGCTAAAGTGGCAGAAGAAGCTGAAGCAAAACGGAGACAATGGAAGAAAAAGCAGGGTAAGATCAGCCAAAGGTTAAGGACTTGTCAGAAGGAGGCCAGGATGGCAAAACCCAAGCAAATTTATTTCACTTCATCATCTCTTTAAACACTTTATTCAAGCTGATTAATACACTGGGATAAGACTCCTTATTTTCAGCTGCTTTTGCCTTGCCCTTAAAAATGAAAATAATGAACTAGTTTTAGCCAAGCTAGGCAGATTTATCAATGGAGATCTTCTGCATCAGTGCTGTGGCACTGAACACTTTCAAACTCTGAAAATTGTCCAACCCTAATATACATTCTGTAATTAAGATCCAGTTGTAAAAAACAGGATTTCTACCTAAATTTTTAAAGATCAATGCATTCCACTTTCACCTCCCACTTTATGTTGATGAATAAATAAGTTTCTAAAACAAGTTCATTGGAAAAATAATACAACTGGAAAGGTGATTCCCTGCTAGTGAGGATAAAAATATTCACTTGTGCACTGCGGGAATCCAGCACTAGATGGAAGCATTCCCGCAGGGAACACGGCAAAAGCACCACGAGAGAGATTTAATTTCTTTTCCAGGTCCACACTTCATAGAGAACCTGACATGGAAAGTTTTGGAGAGCTGTGAAGTGCTCCTCACCTGCAAGGTAACAGAATTCCTTCAGCATTCAATTTTAGGTGTAATTTTCAGAGGATATGAGCAGAGCTTGTGTAAATGCTTTGCTGCAGTGACAATAAGGAGATGGTTTCTTTTGGGCAGAAATTTTAACAAAGAAGGCAAATTCTCCGATTCTGTAGTAATGTAAGCGATGATTCATATTAAGACATCCAAGAATTAAGAAATCAAATGATTTTGACTTCTAAATGTTGACTGCAAACAGGCAACAAACCTGAGGAAGGACACCAACTTCCAGTGGTTCTTCAATCACAAGGCACGAGCTGGTGGAGTGTTTGAGCCACAGACTGGGATGGGAACGCTGCAGATCCCAAAGGTGAAACATCAAACACTTCAGAGGTTCACAGGAAAACGGCAAAAAAAATGGGCTGCTCTTACTCATATTCCACATGGGTTTTGGGTAGTGCCCACTGACTGAAACAAACACTGAGAAAAGCAAAAGAGAAGAAACTTCTAATGGTTCTGAATCTGAGTTCTAGTGGAACTCATGGCAGGGGGTTGCAACTAAACAATCTTTAAGGTCCCTTTCAACCCAAACCAGGCTGTGATTCTAAGACCCTAATTAGAAATAAGATGTTTTTAACAGTCAAAGATCAACACATCCCGAGAGGCTGAAAAGAGCCAGTTTCACACAGGGACTGAGGCAAAAGCTGAGTTACTGACCCCCCAAAACCAAGAGTTTCTGAACCAGACCCTCCCTATCGTTTCACAGGAGGTTTTGGGGCAAACTGACCTTTTTCCCCCCTCATTTCTGCTCAGTTCAACCAAATTCATAGGGAAGGAAGAAGAAAATCTCAGCTTTTTCTTCTTTTCCACATCCTGCCCTGTTTCAGATATGGGAAATTTCTCTGGGAGGGGTGTTGTTTGTTTTGGGGCTTGTTTGGGTTATTTTAATCAACATTACACATGCACATATGTATGTGGTAGGTAACCAAAGCAGATGAGGGCCTGTACAAAGCAGTGGTTTCAGATAACCGAGGAGAGGACTCCACCCAGCTCGACCTCACAAAAGGAGGTAAGAGAACCTTGGATCACGCAGTAAGATACATTCACACCCCTGCCCTGAGTTAATTTTGCATTTAAAATCAAATATCCTCACTTTCTATGAAACCTACATGTCCTACGTCCTTTTATAGGAGATAAAACCCGCATTAAAAAGTTACTGGTTAATTTAAAGAGTTTCCTGCTCTACATGCTGATGTCATTTTCACCTGCAGTCATTTCTCAAGCCAGGACTGCATTATAAATTCTGCCAAGCCCCAGAGATAAAAGCTCAGGGATATTTCAGTCACTTCAACCCAGAATCAATCAGAAGGTTCTGCTGCCCAAGATTAAATGCTGCCCCGACATCTGGGATCCATCATTTAAACCTGGTGCATTAATCTCCTGTCTGGGAGGCACATGGTGAGTGTGAAGGAAGATAGGAGCAGCTAAATTTAGTAAGAAATGCCCAGCATCTGCAAACAAATGAATCAGAGGCAAAAACTCCATTCCCAGGGAGCTTTGCCACAGAAAAAGACAGCAAATAACCCCTGGATATAAAACATCCTAACCACAGTGAAATTAATTGGCAGACTGAATGTGCTTTGCTATGATTTGTATTTACAGACACGTAAATCTTTGTCTTTCAGCCTTTGAGGAGCTTCTGAAGGAGCTGTGCAGGATCAGTGGTATGTCAGCTCTCAGCATTACAGCAGAGGGGAAAGGTGGGGTGGCACAGCTGGCCCTGGCTGTGGAACCAGCACAGCCCCACCTCGCTGCTCCTTTGGCTGGATTTTGATACGGAACAGGTAAATCTGGGCATCCCTCCTCCATTTCAGTCTTTCTGTTGTACCACCAGCTCTTTCTGCCACACCTCTGAAGATCCAGCCCACTGAGGAAGGCATCAAAATCTACACAGATGTCAAGTACTACACAGACTACATGAAAACCAACTGGTACCACAAGTAAGTCCCCAAAAAATACTTGCAAAGCTTCTGGAGCACTGTTCCTTGTAACTATCCAAAATTAAACATTTGGGCCTGAGCCCATACATTTTTCAGGCAACTGTGGATTTGTCTGAGTAAGGGCTGAAATCCACAATTCACTCCCATCCTGGAACGTGTCTGGGAATTCCAGAATGAAAAGTCATGTTATTTTTATTGCAGCACTGCAGAAATATTTATAAGGGATCATCTTTCCTAGAATAATAATGATGCTGCACTTATGATACTGCTCAGTTACAGCCTCCTTGGTTACAGACAGAATTTTTTCAAACACTTTATTTTTACCACTTCATGTTTTCCTAAACCACTCTCTCCCCCAACTCTGAATAAAAAATATTCCCAAAATTACAAAATTCTTCCTAAACACTGACTAATTTAGCCTCATAATGTCTTCCTAAATAGAGAGACTGTGTTTTATTAGATACCACCTACACATGTAGATAAGGAGGTGAATTTTTAATAACATTCAAGGGCTAAATACTTATAAATATTCAACATCTAAATGGGATTTAATCCCTTAAATAATAACTAAGAGGTATTTTGTAAAGTTTGTGAGGTTTTGGCAAACTGCCTCAAAGTACAGCCCCATGGGATTTCCTCTCTCCGTGAAATGAATCCTGACTCCCACACTTCCAACCACTACAGGTCTAGAAAAAAGTGATTTCTCCAGCTCTGCTAAATATGACTGAAATGACATCACTTGCTTATTCAGGGAGAAACAACTGGGAAGCCGTGACAGGATGAGAGCTGGGAGCACCATGAATCAGATCTGGCTGCACATCCTGGAGCCCAGGGAGGATGACAAGGGCAAATACACCCTGGAGTTATTTGATGGGAACAGCTCCCACAAACTGTCAACAGACCTGTCTGGGCAAGGTGAGCTGAGTCACACCTGAGCTGCTTTCCAGGAGCCCTTCAAACCCTGGGCAGGGATTCCTCTCCCCCTTACTGGAGCTGATTTCCATGTGCAATTGGGGTGAAGAGGGCAGTGGAGAGCCCACAGAAGCACGAGGAGAGGCGAAGTGGGCAGGAGAAAGGATTGAAGCCTTTAGGGAGCCTTGGCACTGCTGGGAAAAAGATGCAAAGGGGGCAGCTGCTCCTGGGATGTGTCCAATTCCTCCACTGGACAACAGAGCTCACAGGTGGCATCTTGGAAAAGAGAACTTCCAGGTTTACAAAGGCTTTTCCAATCTGTTGGAGTTTTTTTTCCTCCTCTGAACTTCTCTTTGGAAAGAGAAAACTCAGTCCCACGTATTTCAGCAGTACACAAACAAGAGCTGTTTCCTTAAGGCAGGGGCAAATACTATCTAGAAGATAATTACGTTTATCCATGTAATCCCAGCACTGATAACAACAACATAATGCTAAATCTACTGAGTCAAACAAAACAAAAGGCAACTTTCCCTAAAACCTTTCATTCTTGCAGTTTTTGAAGATGCCCTGGCTGAGCACAAGAGGCTAAAGTAAGTTCCTGCCTAAATACTTTCACAGCTAAATCTATTTTGATTTGACGATATAAATTGTTAATATAATAGCTAATAAATCAAACCACAATAATTTTCTCTCCCTTTCAGGGAAGCAGCAATAGCAGAGAAGCGTAAGTAAACGAATCTCTTCCCTTCAGTGAAACAAAGGCAAGTTTGCTGATAAGAAAAACTAAAAGGTTCTATTTGTTCATTCCCAGGTCGTGCCAAAGTCGTTCAAGGTCTGCCAGATGTTGCCACCATCATGGAGGACAAGGTGATATTGAGTAACTCCATTAATTTGTCCTTGCACAGACACAGAAGGATTACTGATGGGGAGGAAAGATCCTTGTGTTACCCTCCTGTGCACTGCCAGCAGCTTTTCTGAGTTGCTGCATTGCCAGAGGTGGGAAGTGGTGCCCTCCTGGGTCACTTCCACAGCCAGACCATTTCTGTTGTCCTCCCATTTCACAGGGTTGGACTTTGAAGGCCTTTAGGCGCTGGGCCTGATTCTCCCATCAGCCCAACTCCCTGCTTCCATTTCTTGAGTCACATTCCTCTTTACTCAGGCAGCACAAAACCCCTGCAAAGTAACTGCAAACTCACCACGTGCCTGTTTAAGTGCCACTTTACAGCACAGGAAGCTATAAAAAGACAGTAAGACAAATATGAGTCAGGCCCATCGAATTCAGGCAGGTTAATCCTGATTGTACTGGAGGCTATCAGGAAAAGGAATATTAGATATCAGTGTTGGAATATCACCTAAGGAAAACGTGAGAACTGATTTTATTGTTCTTAATTTAAAAGATGTGTGGATGTGGCACTTGGGCACAGGGTTCAGTGGTGGCCTTGGCAGGGCTGGGTTAAGAGCTCAATTTTAAAGGTTTTTTCCAACCTAAATGATGCTGTGATTCTATGAACTGAATTTCCCTGCACATTTACAGCTCCATAATCCATTTCTGTTCTCTGCTTCACAACAGACCCTGTGCTTAACTTGTTGTGTGTCTGGAGACCCCTACCCAGAGATCACCTGGTTCAAAAACGAGAAGGTCATCGAGTTTAAGGACAGATACAAGATGGATGTGAAGGGCTCAATGGTCACAATCACCATAGAGAGAGTCTGCAATGAAGACACAGGAAAATACAGCATCTATGTCAAGAATAAATATGGGTCTGAAATAGGGCAGGTCACTATCAGTGTCTATAAACACGGGGAGATCCCAATAGGAACAGAGCAGGAAGTCCCAGCTAGGATTACCACAAAAAAGCCTAAATGAATTAATTGTCTCCTTGAATTTGAAAGGAATTTAACTCCTTCAGATGCCTTTCAGAGTCTCTGCCCTAAAATTCAGACTTGCGTCTCTGTGTTTATTTTAGCAATATTTCAGTATTTTGGCAGTTGTTAGAGAACAATTCTCGTGTGTGTGTGTGTGTGCGCTCACACGTGTGTTCACTGCATGTTCACATACCAGAGAGACCCTGCCCTGGTAAATCCGTGTGGGAAATACCAGAGGATCCACACATGAGGCTTTCAGTGGAGGGTTTTTGTATTAAATCACTACATGTAACAGATTTTCTTGCAGCCTGTGTGTGTGTGTCATTAAACTCAAACCCTTGGTGACATCTCAGCACTGCTTTGAGTATATCCATGATGAAATCACTCCACCTGTGGGTGTGTGGGAAGTCAGCACACACTCCACACATAAAAATGACCCTGCAAATCAGGAATTCTCATAGGTAAATGTAATTACAAATCTGGCTATTTCTGTGTGAATCTTCTTAAAAATTACCTACTAAAAAAAGGGTGGTGAATTTGTAAGAAAAATCTGAGCATTGGGTTTCTATTTAAATAGAATGAAAAGTTAACTTGGAAAGGTCACCCACCCCTGGGTACAGGCTCTGTTTGAATTAAGCAATGAAATTGCAAGACACATCTAATGAAAGTCTTCCAAAATCAACAGTCAGGCTTGCACAGACAGCAAGGAACATCACTCAAGGGCTGGTGTGAGTGAAGAATTCCTTGTGCAGTTGGTGAGAAATAAAAATAACTCATCCTATTTGCTTCCTCCATTCACTCTCCAATCAGTGTTCCATGTTTTATCTTTTATCTCCTCTTAAAGTAAAAAGTGAAAAGAAACTGAATTTAATTCAATTCAGTTAGGTGCACATCACTGACATCTGCTGGATAAAATAATCACACGTGTCCCACTCCAACATGATTTTGCCTGTCCTCAAGCAATGGGAGGCCTACAATTTTGAAAGAAATAGAATGGGTTTATTCATTCTTTATCCACCATTTAAGGTTCAAGTGCCCACAGCAGAGAACATTGTTATAATTAGGAAGTTCCTGCTGTACAATATCAATTACCTTGATCTACTATAACTTTATCTGAAGAATTCTACTCAAGACACAGAGAATGTGTTAAACACAGAAGTTGTGAACAAAATGCAAACAAATGAAGCTGCACTGCAACACTTTCCAACAAGGATGGGCAATCACCCGAGGTCAGTAACCCACAACAAACACAACATCCCAGCCCTCAAGGTAAGAGCAGCATGAACGAGAGGTTATGATCATTAAGAACAAATAATTGATTAATGATTGCCGTTTCCCAGTTAATAATTAGCCCTCTGACAATTCTGGGCTGGCCTCTCTGTTTCCATAAATAGCACCACGAGAGCAGGGGGAGCCCTCGCTGTGTCCCACCATGGCGTTCACTGGCACCTGGCAGATCCACACTCAGGAGAACCTCGAGCCCTTCCTCAAGGCCCTGGGTAAGTGCCTGCTCCCTCCTCAAATCATCAGCACCACAGCTCTTACTGCTGCATTTCCATGGATTTTGTCCTTTTCTTTCCCTGACAAACTGCCCTGCTTGGTTAAATCTGTTTGATCTAATTCAGATGTGAAAAGAAGGTGAAAGTTGTATAAATTGATGGAGAAAGGTTACAGAAAAGCCCCAAACCCGTTTTAATGTTAGATGAACTCCTAAAGAAAGAAGAGTCGTTGTGTTGCTTATAAACACATATATGTTGTGCTGTTTATAAACACATATAGCTAGAAACAAGCCATCAATGACTTATTCAGCTTCCCAATTACTGGTACAGAAGCCCTTTCTGCAGCACAAATGCTGTCAGTAATCTGTGAATAATTAACACGTATGAAAAGTGGTCAGTAACCTGTCAGTGATTTTCAGATGTGATAAATGTCAGTAATCTCTGAGTAATTATCAAATCTAATCTGTGAGGATTAGGAGGTGCTACACCAATAAATATGCACTTCCCTTTGCCAACAAAGCATGCCCCTTGCGGTTTTTAAGAGTAAATACGAGATATTCAGGAGAGTAAGATCCAGTTTCAGTTGAAAAGCCTGGTCTGACAGTGTGACAGAACCAATCCCTCTCCTGGTGACAATGACACCTTCAAATCATACCAGGGACACCCCAAAAAGGGAGTTTGATGGGACTCCCCCAACTCCCATCTCCCTGGGAAAACAAAGTCATGTACACATGGTTCTTTTCATGGAGCATCATCACCCCATGGCCAGCCCTTAGGAAAAGAAACTGTGCATAATCTGACACATCACCAAATATAATACCAAAACCTAACCAGACTGGAAGGAATGGAGCAAAAAGCCCATTGAGAAGAGAGGAATCCAAAACAGGATTTTCTTTTAACTTGGACATCACCTGCCAGTACTGGTTTGGATCTTCTGTGCCTTTCTTGGAAGGCACAATTTGCTATTTTGCTATTTCCATAACAAAAAGTCCTGTTTTGCCTATTTTTACAGGGTTGCCAGATGACACCATCAAAATGGCCAAAGATATTAAGCCTGTTGTTGAAATACAACAAAAAGGCAATGACTTTGTTGTGACATCCAAAACACCCAACAAATCTGTAACCAACTCATTTACACTTGGCAAAGAGGCTGACATCACCACCATGGATGGCAGAAAGCTAAAGGTAAAGCATTCCAAGAATAGGACAATTTTTTATTTATCCTTAAACCTCAGTTTGTGTGTGAGTGGAATTTGTTTGTACCATTTCCATTTGCAAATATTTCTATCACCTTAACAAAAAGAAATGTTCCTAAAACTCCTATTCAAATGCTGTGCTCTCTAGTTTAAGTTAACAACTGTCATCATCAGAAACATCAGTGTGATTTCTTTCCTATTTATTAGTCCTCTACTTACTCGAATTGAATTCCAAAATCTAATTTTTTAAAAATATTTTTTAAATGTTCCAACAGTGCACTGTAAACTTGGTAAACGGGAAGCTGGTGTGCAAATCAGATAAATTCTCTCACGAGCAGGAAGTTAAAGGAAATGAAATGGTGGAGGTAAGTGCTAGAAAATAAGGGCACTTGCAGAAAAATGCTGAAGGAAAATATGTTGATTAACTATAGTGTGCACTAAGTGTCCCTGTGGATAAAGGCTGCTCCAAGGAGCACAACCAACTCCAATCTTTCCTTTGTGCAGGTGTTGTACATGCAGGTACTGTGATTGTATTTTCTTGTGGACTAGGATGGATTTATTCATGAATTTCAGATGCTTCTGCCACTTAGCTATAAATACATTTCCTAAAGTTCAAATGTGTATTTGTCTCCCACAGACTATAACGTATGGTGGAGTAACGCTTGTCAGAAAAGGCAAGAAAGTCTAAAGACAGATCCCCTCCTCTGGACACCTTTACATACCTGAAATAAAGTGCACTTTCCACAAGGTGTGATCTTTGTTTTATCTGGACAAACAGTACAAGAAGTCATGATTTCTGCTCTCCTTTCACACAGCACTTCTCCTTGTTACAGGACTGTGATTTCCCCTCTGTCCTCAGAGAAATTTGCCTCCCACACAACCCAACCTGGACATAAATCACACTGTTGCAGTTCACCACAATAATCCTGGGGAGCAGTCAAAAGCTACAGAAATGCTCCTTGATTTCTTACACACAGACTGAACACGCTCAGCTTTAGTTCCTTCTGCTGAAGGTTAGTCTTTAAGCAAACCCCGTTTCTATGACCTGGCCAACAGAGAACAATCAGGCATTTGTTGAGCTGATCTGTACCACATGGCCCAGGAATAGAAACAGCAATGTTTTAAAAGCTGTGAAGCACCCACCAGTCATTAACAATAGGGATGGCTGTTCTTAAACTGAATTACACAAAAGTACAATTAAGAGGCACCACAAGAGCAAAGAGAATTAAACATTCTTCCAAGTTGCAATGAACTCCCAGTATCTTGTCATGGCCCCAGTATGTGAAGCTCAAGGAAACCAGACTTTGTTCAGACCCTGTGTCTCTATTAAATCCAAAACACACAGCAGCTGTGCCTAGAAACATTTCTGTGCTGATTAGATCCTATTATTGTATCAGCAGCCCCATTTCATAATTTAACTCACTGCAGATTTGTTAGAATTGGTTTTAGGAGCAGGACCTCCATGAACAAAGTTGCTGGGCTAATAATGCCATTTCAAATCCTCATGGGGAGGTTTTACCCCAGTGAAGAGTGCTGAGTTTCCATCTCCCCATGCTAGAAGAGCAGTTTGTGAGGGGAGAGGTTGTGTTTTAGTTAATAACACAATGTGACACAAGCAATTTGGGAAGTGTATTCGTATTCTGGGATAAGGCTGTTCTCAGGGGGAGTTTCACTGGCATAAAGGATCATTGTGCTCTTTTTGCTTCCCAGGCAGCTCCAATGCCAAGCACACTCCTGCAGCCAGAATTAAATTCCATGTGAGTTACACAGAAATAAGATCAACAGCACAGAAATCAGGACTGGTAAAACTCAGGGAGGAGGAGGAGGAGGAAGAAGAGGTTGCTTCAAGGCACTGGTGCTGCAAAAAGCCACCCAAGAACTCAGCACCCTTCTCTGTGGGAGTTGCTGGGTAACTGCTGCGAACACACCCTGAAACCAAACACATGCTGTGGTTTTCCAGCAGGAAATTCACAGAATTGCTGCAGGTCTGCAAGGAGCAAAGGCTGTACCTGCAAACTGGAGGATGGAACGCGCAAGACACTTCAGGTTTATTTGTAAACCAAGGCAGAGATGCTTCAATACCCATTTCAAACCCGTTATAAAATGACTGTTGTAGATGCTACACACTAAAAGCACACTAACCTTATTTAGAACTTAAATTCATGCTAAGTCATCCTAATGGCTAAAATTCTAAAAATTAAAAGAACACTTCACCTGGTTTTCTTCACAATTGCAATGATTTCATTTTTCCAGCAACGGTGCCAATCTTTCCCATCCTTCTGGCAATGTCCTTCTGCCACAGGGCACCCCAGATTTGGATGTAATATTCAGTGCAGGTCCTTATGTGAAACAGACAAATCCCGAAGGATTTTGATCAGGCTGAGATCTGTATCCTATGGCCCAAAGGAATTAGCATTCCTAGATGGCATAACAGGCTGGGATGGTAGCTCTGGATTCACTATTCCACAAAAACAAGTGCATTTTTCTGTGATGGACTCCGTTGGAGTATTTATAATCAAACTTGAATCTTGATCAAAATTTTGGCTCCCAATCTGTAATCCTGGCATCATGGATTTCTACCCATCAAAGTCCACTCTTTGGAAAATTCATTATTTGAAAGAATTTTACAGAGTATCTGTAAAATATCTTTTTTCTTTTTTGCTTTGTGCCAAGCACTCCCACCACAATTCCAGTCTCTGATGTGCATTCTTGGCTTGGTTTTTAGGTTCTTTTAATGATTTGTGTGAGCAGATCTGTGTTTATATTGCACAAGGTAACAACTCGACCTGCTGCTTGCATACAGAAATATGGTAACTGTAAAGATTAAATGCAAAAAACATGGTCAGAGATCCCCATCCCTTCTCTGTTGAATCCTGCACACACCCTGAACATAGAACCACATAAATTCCTTTTTTTTTGGAAGTGTATATGTCTGCACATCTCCTGTGTTAGTGACTGAACTTCATCTGCCATTCAAACTTGAATCATCTGTCATTCCAAACCTGTAAAAATCAGGCACTTCTTAGTGTGAGACTGCCAAGATATGAACAGCAATGTCCTCCCACCAGTTTTCATTCATGAATATTAAAAATAAAGATGAAAATACACTGGTGGCAGACACCAGGGCTGCATCAGCTCAAAGTCTTTCTGTCCCTGCAAAAGTTTGCTGAAAATCCCTCACATGAAAATGCAGATACTTTTTGTTGAACTCTTCACCAAACCCTGTGACTGTGGGGTCAGATGTGCCTTTTATCCACCCTAAACCTTACCCAGGCAGTTCTACCAATTTATTATTCTAACTCAGGGACATCCCTTAAAGCTTGTTGGCTGCTGTTTACATGGCTGTCATCTCCCTTCTTGTTGATTAGGCTTGAAAGCATAAAAAACATCAAAGAACATATTTTTGTTAACAGAACTTATACATAATCCACCTTTTGCAACAGCAAGGCCACAGGGCAGCGATGCCTTGAGCCTCAGGAAGGGCATTACAGCCCGAGGCCACGTCAGTTGTGTGAAAAATGCGTATTTTATGATTGGCTTTTTGCAAATATTACAATGAATATTATATGTGTAATGTCAGAAAGTTATGCTGTATTAATTCTCTCAAGTAGTGTGTTAAATATAGTTTTAGGTTCCAACATAATGTTAAAATAGAGACTGTGTGTGTGGGGGGAGTTTTTTTTTTAGGAATGAGATACTCGCTTCGAGGAACACCTAAATCTTCCAAAGAAAAGGAATTTATGGTTTTCTTATCAGAAGAAGCTAATTTCTTCAGGCTTTGCTCAGACTCGAAGACACCAGGGGATTAATGGAAATAGTTGACATACAACAGAGAGAGTTCTTGTTTTAAATAGAATGTATGCATAGCCATGAAGGATATATGAATATGCAACAGGATATTGCTTTTAAGGTTATTCCTTTGTTCACAAGGAATATTTTTCATGACTTAATGTGCAAGAGCATCCGAACGCCCGTAATTCTTTGCTTTTTATTGTCTTGTAATTGTCCTAACCCTAAACTTTATTACTCTAATTGTATTACTATTTTTATAACCATTTTAATTATTATTAAACTTTTAAAATTTTTACAAACCAAGTGATTGGCGTTTCTCACAAGTTGACTGCACAGGAGGGAACCACGGCACTCTGAGGCGGCTGCACCGGGCCGGGCCGCGCCCTGAGGCGGCTGCACCGGGCCGGGCCGGGCCGGGCCGCGCTCTCCCCTCACGGCGGAGGCGCGGCCGCCATCTTGCCCCGCGCGCGCTCCTTTCCCTCAGTTTCGGCGGGAAAAGCGAGCGGGGAGGGGGGGGGGGAGAGAAGGGGGGAGCGCGCATGCGCGGCGCGCGCCGGAGGGCCCGCGAGCTCCCGCGCGGGGCCGCGGCGCACGCGCGCTGCCGGAGCGGGGCAGGAATTTTGGCGCCGCGTTTCGCTCTCGCGAAATCTCGCGAGAGGCGGCGCGCGGGCGGGCGGGCGCTGCAGCTCCCTCAGGGTCGCCTCAGCCGCTCCCGGGCCGCGCTCGCTCCTTCCCTCCCTCCTTCCTTCCTTCCTTTTCCTTCCCTCCTCTCCTTCCTGCCGTCTGCCCCAGCGCCGCCGACATGTCCCGCTACCTGCGGCCCCCCAACACCTCGCTCTTCGTGCGAAACGTGGCCGACGACACCCGGTGAGTGGGGGCGGAGCGGGGGCCGGTGCAGGCTTTGGCGGGCTCGCTAGGCCGCGCCCGCGGGGGTCCCCCCGCAGCCGGGGCAGGGAAGGGGCGAGCCCGGCCCGCTGCCTTCCTCCGCTTTGCCTTCTCCCTTCTCCCTACCCTGCCTTCCATTTTCCTCGCGATGCTGCTCGTTCCCCGCCTCTCCACGCGGGTTCCTTTCCGAACAGCGTCCAGAAAGAACAAAGCTGGGCCGCGACAAAGTGAAACTCCCCGCAGCCGCCTCGGAGTGTGTCCAGCGGGATGTGCCCACCGGGGCCGTGCTGGACAGCCGCTGGAGTTTGGGATGCTCCTCGGGAAATGCAGTATTGCTGCTAGATGGGAGAAATTAGAGTGTTTATGCCCAAAATTGCTGGCGTGGCCGGTCCCGTTAGCCTGGGAGCTGCTGCCAGTGCAGTTGGAATGTTGCTGCCGTGATTGTTGTGTACCGGGGCCTCTCGGGACGCTCGGTCCGGGGTCGAGGGAAGTAATGCTTGGTCCCCGTTATAATCGCGTGGTTCCGAGAGCCCGTAAGGACTAAACATGTGCGGTGAGAGAACTTCTCGTAGGGAGTTGAGACATCAAAAACAGAACGTTGCACAGGTTCTTAATTATTCCTTCTATAAGCTGCTGGTCTTCCTCATTTCACTTGGGCAGTTTAGTGGCCAAAAACGTCTTTGGTGTTTGCTATCGGCTGTGGAACACTTAAAGAGTACTGTTGGCACGGAATGCATTTGTCAGAGCGCTCCTTTGTTGTTATTTTTGTGTACAGTTTGTACGGAGATCCCGGTAAGGTCCAGTCTTATAAACTGTGAGTTTTCCAACTCTCTCTGGGCGACTTGGACCAAAGTTGTTCAGCAGCCAACAGTACTGTGGGCACGGTGGAATGGAATGAAATTAAGATTTTTACTTCTTCCCATTAATTTATTAATTTTTCCAATAGTTTATTTACTTTGAGAACAGCTGAGGATGATTACTTCCAAAGTCTTTACAGTTATGTGGATCCTGTTGAGGATTCACCTTAAGCACGGAGTTCTTGGAGATGGTTTCATTGGGAGTTCTTGGAGATGGTTTCATTGGGAGTTCTTGGAGATGGTTTCATTGTGAGATCTCCGTGCTGGTGGTAGTTCCCTTCTGCCAGCACTGACTGTGGAAATTTGTTTCCCAACTGGTGCAAGAGAAAGGAAGAAATACTAAAAACCAGTAGTAACTCTCATATGCCACCCAAACATGGGATTGCATCAATCTTTTCATGCAGGTTTTTGTCCTCAAATTAAATGTGAGGAGCTGATGTGAATATGAAGCCTCTGTTGAGGAGAGGCTGCTGTTCCAGGGGTAGCTGCAGCTGAACAGTTTTGTCTCAGCTCTCTAAAGCCAACTCTTTGGAAAAACTATCCCGGGGGCATGAGTGGCTCACTGAGATCTGTTGTGTTTGATGTGGTTGTAAGTATTGATTATTCTATGGAAATGAGTTTGGGTGACTGGTTTGGTCTCATAATGTTTATTTGGATCTCGTAATTGGTGTTTGTGTGTTGCAAAATCACTGTCGAGGTACTTGAATAATAACAACAATAATTTAACAATCCTTTATTTCACTTTCTGCTAATCCTGCTGCAGTGAATGAGCTGGTGTGCATCACTTCACAGTTTACATTTTTATTTCAGGGTTAAGCTGAAGGCTGCTTTCAAACTGCTTGAGACTTGAGTGTTTCAGAAAAGCTCTATGTGCTGCCAGCAGGGAACTGCCCAAACACTTCCTTCCCCAAAACACATTTTCCTACCTTCATCCTCCCCCAAATGCTTCCAAAACCCAAGGGTGTTGATATTAATTGTAGATTGGATTTTTGTTTTGTTTCATTTTGTGGCTGTGTTGTGGCACCTCGGGCAGTGCCAAAGCCATATCAGGTGTTTGTGGTGTTGCAGGTCCGAAGACTTGCGCCGGGAGTTTGGTCGTTATGGGCCTATAGTTGATGTTTACGTTCCACTTGACTTCTACACACGTCGTCCCAGAGGATTTGCCTATGTTCAATATCCTTTCTTCAGATGGCTCATTAGTGAGGGGTGTTGAAGTTTGAAATTCAAGTTTGTGTAAGAGGTAACCAATCTAAATGAAAAAGCAGTTTACTTTTGTGTTGTATCTAATAAGTGTCTTACTTATGTCGTGGTGTTTCGTTATTTTTGAAGATTAACTTCTCTCAATTGTTCTTTGCCTTTTTTGCAAAACTTAAGTCCAGTAATATAAAAGCTTGCTTATGTCACTGAAATTAATACTATATGATTTAAATGAAAATTTATCACTGACTCAAAATTGTCTAGCACGTTTTTATTATCACTGGTGTGTAAGTAAAGTTGTGCTTAGCAAAATGTGGCTGCTATTCATTGTTAATTTAACGAATGGAAACTGGAATCACTTGATCAAAATCAGATTGTGTAAAAAATGAGGTGAACTTCTTTCTTTAATATTGTCCCCTAATTTGCTGTCCTCTGTTGTTGCCTCAGAATGTAAAGCTGTACAGTAATGGCGACCCCAAAGAGAAAGCATGAAAGAACCTTTAGAGTAGAGTTCAACAATTAAGGCAAGTAGACAAGCCAAAGACCTCTTAAGGATCAGGCTTGAAGAGAAGGGAGAGTTTGGGAAAAGAAAAAGTAAAGAAAAGCTGGAAGAAGGACAAGCCATAATGGGAGACAAAGCTTCGCTTTATCTACAAAAGGGGGAAAAGGTTGTTTTTCAAAGTTAAAGATAAAGCCATCTGTCATTTTTGGCCAAGCATCTCATGACAAGTCCTTCTGACAAGCACTTAAAGAGTTAAAGGTCAAGATGAAGTTGAATGGTGGCCAAGATTAAAGGAGTCATACCTGATGTATCCTACAGAATAACAGTTTCTCTTCTGTCTGTCATGTAAGCAGTGATTTGATGAATTATTCTGGTTTAGTCCATTGACAAAACCTGTAATATTTCTCTTGTGAGTGCTACTGTAACTGTGGTCTGAATGAAATGGAAGTGTCTCCCCTGCAGAGATGATGCTGCTGAGAAATGAGTGGCCTGAAGGGGAAAGGCAGCTTATTGTTTTGGGTCCCACAAGCTGGAATTAAGGGTGTAAATTCCAGCACTAAAACAAATGTTTGTTACTGTACCTTGGCCCTGAGTGGCAGTGCAGGCTCCCAGTGTCTGCTCTTCTCTCACACTGGGGAGGCTCTGCACACAGGGCTGTGACAGGACATCAGTTAAACCTAAAATCAGTTCTTTAAAACAAAAAAGGACACCTTTATTCCAATTCCAAAGTTAATAATTAACATTTACTGTTGGTATCGCCAACATAATTTAAGAACTAGGGCTTAATTTTAATAAACTCATTGTAGTGGAGAGAACTAAATGACCATTAACAAGTGTGTTTTGAAAGGATACCTTTGTTTTCTTTGCATAAGTACAAGTGGGAGAAGAAAAAAAAAATTAAGAGTATCACATAGCAAGTGCTTGCTGATGGATAAATTCATAGTCATATTACAACATTTTAATTTTATAACAGGAGTTCTCAGATAGCTGGTGGTTAATTGAAAAAAAAATACTAGTGTGTTGAGTAGCATGACAAAAAACTTAAAACATGGCTGTAAAATGACAAAATAAGTTAAAAATGTGTATTTTAAATACCAAATCTGTTAAACTGCTCAAATTCTCAAGTACCTTAACACTGGCCACATTTGAAGATGTCCGTGATGCAGAAGATGCTCTCCATAATTTGGATCGAAAGTGGATTTGTGGTCGGCAAATAGAAATCCAGTTTGCACAGGGGGACCGCAAGAGTAAGTGCCTGCATTTTCTCACTCCCTGAATTTCAGCACCCAGCCCTGCACGTGCTGCTAATTGTTGTGATAGTTATTATTGTATGTAATTAGCACATGGATGTTCTGCCTTTCATCCAGAACTGTTAATGACTCATTTAATTATAAATACATAACCAAGTACAGCAGTTACCACAGTCCTTCTTCAGAGCTTTCTGTGCAGCTCTCTGTGATTGCCACGATTGAGGTCATGTCTTCGTTTTCATTTGGCTTCAGGATAAAAGGCAGTTTCAAGTTATCTCGATTCAAGGTGGAGCAGAACTTGTATTTTCTGAACAGATAAATGTAAAGAGAATTTAGGTATTTTAAATTTGTTGTTTGTGTGCATATTCTTCATTTGCAGGGAGATACAAATTTGTAAAACCTGGCTCAGCCCTGTTGGTCTAAACCAGGACTGTACTACTCATGTGATGCCTGGGAATAAAAAGAACTTGAAGGTCTTTAGTTACAGCTCTCAGAGAAGCAACCTGACTGTCCAGTTCTCCCTCAAGTCCTCACAATTAACTTTAATGGAGTCAATGGAAATTCTACACTCCAAAGAACAAGTTTCTGCCCTATGTACAAACATTGGGATTTGTAACAAGTTTCTGAAAATATTTAACTAAATCCACCTTAATGTGTTGCAAGCAGCACTAAAAACTTAAATTTTGAAGCCATTTAGTACAGAGGATGTTTGTTCCACCTGTTTAAAATACTTAGAGCATGGTCATTCGGTTTGAATTTGATACAGAGAAAGGATAGCTGTGCTGCTTAGAGGAAATACAGTGGAAGACTAATAGTTTAATTCATTCTTAATTATTTTAATAACTAAACTGCAGAGTGAAAGTGAATTGTTTTACTGAGGGGGTTCCTTTTGAAAGCAGACTTCCTTTTATGTGGCATCCACTAAAGCTTTTGTATAAGCTGGCCTTTAATCATTGAAGACAGCTGTGGGTCAGGTGTGATGATGGTGCTGTGCAGTCAGGAAAAAGTGTTTAATTAGCTTTCACTCATTGGGTAAATTCAGGAATGTCAGAATGTGTCAGTCATGGGGCTGACCTGCTGCACCAGTTTCCAGCTGGCCTGAAATCACCTTGGCCAGCTCTGTGTTTTGGTTTTGTAGAGCGTTAGTCCTTTCTGACTGGTTTTGAGGGGTTTTGTTTGTTTGTTTGCTTTCTAGATTTACAGTGCCCCCAAGGCTGCATTAATTTGTGTCCAGTGGCTCCACCAGCACAAAACAAGTGGCACAGAGCAGCCTCTCACATATCCCTTCATAAACATCAAATCACAAATGAACCTTTCTGCTTAACACCAAATACAAGGCTTAGACTTTGAGGGGAAAAATTAGGCCATCTTCTTCACCTGCAAATATTGCTATTTTTACAGCACCAAACCAAATGAAAGCCAAGGAAGGGAGAAACCTGTACAGTTCTTCTCGTTATGATGACTATGACAGATACAGGCGGTCTCGGAGTCGCAGCTACGAGCGCAGACGTTCACGGAGTCGCTCCTTTGATTACAGCTATAGAAGATCCTATAGTCCCAGAAAGTAAGTGTAGTGTGTGGGGCTGGCCTCAGCTGTACAGTTCAGACACACCACGCTGACTATTTAGTTGGTACACTTTGGAATAATCTTTTTTTTCCTATCGTGGGAGTAACCGCTGGGAGTTGCGTACCTTGCATGCTGCATCTGATCAGGAGTAATGAATGAAACTATTCTGTGCTGCATTGGAGAATAACTAAAAGCAAATGCACAGCTTGAAAACAGAATGTGTTAAGTAGTTGTACACTTACGTAGGTATTTGTCACCATTTACTTTTTCTGATGTACCTTTTTAGCAGTAGACCTACTGGAAGACCTCGTCGTAGCAGAAGCCATTCGGACAATGATAGGTAAAAAACTACTTTTTACACCCTTTAAATTGCAAGCTAGATCACTGTATTCCTTTAACTATAGGTTTAAAAAAAAAAGTTTCTCCTGCAAAAACGGTAAACAATTTTTGATGTACTAGATGTCTAAGAATAGTGTTTTTACATTCAAATCTCCTCTCTCCCCTTTATTCTGATAGGTTCAAACACCGCAATCGATCTTTTTCAAGATCTAAGTCCAATTCAAGATCACGATCCAAGTCACAGCCCAAGAAAGAAATGAAGGCTAAATCACGGTCTAGGTCTGCATCTCACACCAAATCTAGAGGCACCTCTAAAACAGATTCTAAAACACACTATAAGTCCAGCTCAAGATATGAGAAGGAGTCGAGAAAAAAAGAACCAGCTAGATCCAAATCACAGTCAAGATCACATTCTAGATCTAGGTCAAAATCCAGATCAAGGTCTTGGACTAGTCCCAAGTCCAGTGGCCACTAACAGTGTATCCATGTTGGTTTAGGCATGTAAGATTCATTTACACACAGTTCAGTTTACTTAAATTATCAGGAATATAATGTTGCAACAGTGCTAAAAAATATTTTCTTTGTCAGTTTTCCCTGTAGCCAACAGTGGTGGAGATTAAAACAGTGTTGAGAAGCCACAGAGAGAGAGAGAGGGAGAGAGATTGTCCATTTGGTTAAATGTCATGGGCAGCTACTGATTTGGTTGTGGTGTCTCTGTATATTTTTGTAAAGATCTGCATTTTTAATGCTTAGATATTTGGTGATGACTTGATTGATCGTAACTTGCAACATTGTCCTTTTACAAATGTCACACCCATAGAGAAATTGCTACCAGTTTGTGCTGGGCAGTTAAACCAGCTTTTTAACTGGTTCTTCAACTCTATAAAGTCTGTGAGAAAAAGGAAAACTGGACAGCTGTAGTGCAACACTGGCTGCTAGGAAATCAGACTGGCAGTTTGTTTCCATGGCTCCAGGGCAGGATTCCATGTTCTCCGTGCCCACCAGCACCAGCAGGTTGGCACATGGAGCTCTGTAGAGGGAGATTTGGGAGATTTCTCTTTAGTCTGCAGTCTGGAGAGATGGTACTAACCTTGCATGTACGACATGGGCAGAGAGCTGGTCTTGGAGCTTGCTCAGAGCCTGTGCAGTGTTGTGACCCCTTGGGATAGAGGCTTCACTGCCTCTGCCCTGGCTGCTGGTGCTGAATGTGAGGGAAAAACCCACCTTGAAATGGAAGATCTAAAATCAGATTTCAGCAAACGGCAGAGAACTAAATATTAGGTTGTGTGTACATTTATGCAGTTTTTTGTATCTATTCTCAATTTTAGTGAGCAGTTAACCATAAAGTTGCTTAGTTTTCCTGCTGTTAGATACAAGTAGATTGTTTCAAGTTGTGTGTGTACAGTATATAAGAACTAAACTTTTATGCCAATGACTCCTGTGGTTAGTTGGTGTATTCATAGGTATCAAACTGTAGCCATCTCCCTGGGTTACCAGGCTTGCTTGCTTTTTACACAGCAAAAAAGCAGTTGGTCAAGCAAGTCTGAATCACTCCTTCCTCAGAATGGATAGTGGTTTGGTTACAAGATTTCATTTTCCTTCAGAACAAATGTTTAAAGTTGGATATGAACAAGAGCTGCATCTCTAGTTATGTAGTTTATCATTCATACAGTATATTTAGAAAATTGAACATGAAAAATAACAAACCCAGTGTGTAATCTTACCAGTATTTCTCTAGAAGGCAAGATCCTTTGTTATGGAAATGGCTTTTGGCATTGGTTTTGTTTTGTTTTTTTTTTACCTTCAAAAGCCACCATCAAACACTTAAGTGTTCCTCTCTGTCTGATGTCTGTAGCATATAAAGACATTGATTTCCAGAAGTTCCTTTTTAGAGAAATGTTTTGGGGTTTGGGTTTAGGGTTTCAGCAGGGCCTTTCAAGAAGCGCAGATGGCTTTGGGATCTTGTCTGCGGAACGTGCTTAGGGGTTGATCCTAGAACCTTTGTACATTTAAAAGTATTTCTAACTTTTTCTTTACTGTTTGCAGTTAATGTTCATGTTCTGCTATGCAATCATTTATATGCACGTTCCTTTAATTTTGTAGACTTTCCTGGATGTATAGTTTAAAAACAGCAAAAAGTCTATTTAAAACTGTAGCAGTAGCGTGCAGCTCTAGCAGAGGAAAGTTGTGGGATTAAACTTTGTATTTCCTTTCTTATAGAGGCTTCTAAAAAGGTATTTTTATATGTTCTTTTTAACAAATATTGTGTACTACCTTTAAAACATCGATGTTTTGATCAAAATAACTAAAGACCCAGCTTATTTTCTGCTTGCTGTAAATTTAGCAAACATGCTGTAATAAAAAAATGAAGGAAATACTGATCCACTGGAATTATTGTAGCTTTAGAATTTGACTCCAGAGCATGGTTAGGAGTAGAGCTATACATCCCTTATGGAGTAAAATCCTTACTATGGTATTTCAGTAAAGGCAGGAATTTTTCATTTAGTGTCTGAATAAATGTCATTTCACATTTTTGAAGGGGTACAAGACAAACTGAGAACACTAAGCATAAATTGTACTCTAATATATTGAATTTTCTTTGCCATTAACTTTCATTATTGCTGGATGGACTTGCCACATAGGTTATAATTCAGATATTATTAGCCAGGTTATGAAACTACTTAAAAGCAATGACTGAAGGTTCATACAGAATCAAAATTATAGTATCACCATAAGAATTTGTAATTGCCATATCAAAACTGGTGCCAGCAGTGGTTCTGTGGGAGGTGGCAACAGGGATGAAGCTGCCTCCTGGCACTGGTGTGTGCCCAGCTGAAGGTTCTGCCCTGAAAGACAAAAATCCTCTGTAAAGCACTGAATTGCTTTCATAAACCCACTGTCACCCTTTATAAGCTGAGCTGTGATTATTTCTGCTAGCAGCAGAAACCCCCACTCTTTTCAGCTTTATAGATTTATATATAAAAATATAGTCTTCATGACTAAGTCCTGCTTGAGAGGGGTCCTCCTGCCTGAGTGGTGGGGAGAGCGTGGCTGTGTCGATGCCAGGGGCCTGCAGGCACTGCTGTGCTTGATGGTGGTGCTGCTCTAGCTGGAATTGGAGCTGGGGGGGTGGGAGGAGGGAGGAGAAATCTCCATGTCCAGGCAGAGTAACAGTAACTATTCCTTAACTGTTGTGTCAGCATGTCCTTATATTGTGTGCCTCAGCATTTATGTATAGCACAGTTTAATTTTTGTTTTGAAAAGCCAGATCATTGCAAGTATAATGTAGTGTCTGCCAGTTCTGATGGTTCTTTCTTTCTCTCCCAGAGGTAGGACTAAGCTTTGACTTGACTTGTGTATATGAACAAGCCAGAAAAGCCGAACACAAACCCACGATGTTTCAAGAGTGCATGAATAAAGATGTTGTCCTAGTTCTTGCTCCCATGGAAAAATTGTGAAGAAGCTGTTCTGTGGGCCTTTCAGTTGGGGAAGAGTTAGCAGGATGTGGCCAAAAGGGCAGGGAATGTTTATGCATTCATGCAAATCAAGCCACAGCCCATCTAGATAACATCTCCCTTCCTTGATGCAGGTATCCCAGTCCTGCCCTAAAAAAAGCAGGAGCCTGTCTTGTGCAAGCTTCCTGCAGGTTATGCACAGCTGGAATGCAAGAACTTTGCAGGCTACAAAAGATCATGTCTAGATATCTTTCTTTTGGAGTCTCAAGAACGGTGGGAATTACGTTTTTCTGTGGTAAATCTAGATTTTGTCATTCCTGCAAAATTTGTAGAATTGAAGTAGTGTGTAAAAAGAGAAAACCTCTGCTGAAATTAATGGCTGTGCTCCAAAATATCTGCAGCGAATCGATTGGTGTCAGCAGTCATAGAAGGCTCTATTGGAACTTCTTTTTCACCTAAAGTCCATGCACCCAACTGGTAATTAAAAATCTTCAATTTAGTGGTTAAGTAGCTGGGTGTTTAATTAGGGACTCTGCTAGATTGGTCTCTGAAAGCTCAATGTTATCCTTTCTATGTCTTATCAAGATGTTTAATGTACAGTATCATGGTTTTACTCAAAGTGGAATATTTTGGTTTCAATGTTGTTTGGAGCTCTCTGCTTGGACAGAGCTTTTTTTCCTGCCTGCTGAGTCTGGTGACAGCTCGGGGTGCTCAGAGAGGGGCAGTGGAGGCACGCACAGCGCTGCTGCTCGGGCCTTGCCAGGGACGGGGCAGATCAACATTCTGAATTACAGAGGGATAAAATTGACACATTTTTAGGACATAATCACCCATTATGAATTGCTGGTTTTCTCCATTTATCTTGTAACTTGCTTAAAAAAGTCTGTAGTCCATTGCTATAATATTTGTCTAAAGATGCTCTTGCTGCTGAGACTATTGTAGGAAGGGAAGACTCTGTACCCTGTAGTGTGTTTGATTGGAGATGCTGATGTTTTATTCACCCCCATCCTTTCTTCTTGAGTTTTGTGTTCCATCTGTGCAAATAACCCTGTGAATTGGGAATAAAATGTACAAGTTTTGACTATAACTTGAGAGCACCTTCTGACTTAATTAATCCAGTAGTGTGTGGGAGATGGAGCCCCAAGCTGCTTCCCAGCCTCGCCAGTTTTGGTTTTGTCAGAAATGTTAATTAGTGTTAATTCTCCAGCCCTGTGTTCCCTAACCACTGGAAAGCATGAAGGAGAAGGCTGCAGTTAAAGAAAGCTCCCTTGAGAAGGGAATTACCAAAATGAGGTCATCCCACTTTTTCCATTTCCATCTGAAAACAAAGAGATGCTTTTAGGGGGTAAAAAAAAATGTTTATTTAAAAGTTTTGTTTCCAATTTGTACACACATCATCAGTAATTGACAATTTGAAGTGAAGAATAGATAATTAACTGGGATACAGCTCAGACTCTGGTGAAGGTCCAGGTCACAACACAAGTTTAGAGACTGCCAATTCCATGTAATTTGGAGCAATAATTTTGTAAACATTCAGATCAGCTGCCACTGCATTTGGAATGTACAGAAAGACACCTCCAAACATTTCACAATCTGCAAAAGGCCTGTTCAAATTAAAGCACTTTTTTTTTTTAAGTAATCATTGTATTTTGGAAGAACTGTGGCTGCTCCTGTTATCACCCTCCAGCAAGATCAGCCGGAGGGTGACAGCACAGGAGCCACCTGCCCTGGCCCTCGGCCGAGGGATCTTAGCAAAGATTCTGACAAAATGTTTTACAGAGCATTGATGCATTTCAGAAACACAGAACAATTACAATCCTTCAGTTTTATCAAGCACCTGAGTCCAGGCATTTGCATTTCTTGTGAAACACTTGATTTGGAACATTTCAGTGTTTTTTTCATCACTGAACACACACCTCTCCTACACATTCACAACAGGAGGATCTGAGATTCCAGCAGAGTTTTTTTTTAAAGTTTTTTTCTTTAATAAAAAAATCTAAATAAGCCTTTTTTGCACTGATTTTACTTAAAAAAAAAAAAAAAGATATAAGAACCAAATACAATTCACTGCATGTGAAGTGTAAGGGCACAGCCACAAATGTCTTTTTTTTTTTTTAATTTTTTTTAAACAAAATATTATTTTTTTAAACCAGGCCACGTACTCAACATGGTCATCTTACATTCAGCAGTTTTGTACTAAAAATACTTCTGTGCAGGAAAGCCCAGCAGAAATTTACATATGCTACAATGTTTTACATGTATTTACATGGCTCTGTCTTCCCTGTGAGAACATCTAACATGTGCCCCAAACTATTAATTGTTATAGGGGAAGCAATTTAAAACCAACCTAAGGAACTACTCCACCTTTTTTTTTAATAAAAACTGATAAAAACGTGGTTTAGAACTCCTCAGTGCAGTGGGCACGCAAGGATTTGGGGAAGCTTTTTTGGCAGTCACCTGGCAATGCAAGCTCTTTAGTTGGCACTCATGGAGATTCCTGCGAAGCACAGCTGGATCTGCCTGAGGAGTTCTTCCAAACCCTTCCAGAACATTCCAGATGGGAGTCAAGGGCTTGAAATGCTCACACACCACTGCAGGAGTGCCACTAAAGCTCACAGGGACAGGGAAGAGAATCAGCTGTGCCTCCCGCTGCGTGCCCAGATGGAAGTTTCTGCTCTGCAGAGTGTTTAGCAAATCTCACACCAGTCTGAAAAGCAGCAAATAACCTGACTAAAGTTTTCAGTGCGTTTTTTGTTTCAGTTCATGCTGCATTAAGTTAGGTAAAAGGTGGTTTTCTAACAATTCTAAGCCTCAAGTCCAATTTTGGCACACAGTCCCATTTATTCTTAAATACAGTAAATGGTGACTGCTCAGGATTTGATTGATTTTCAAGAAAATATCTATTTCACAGTGAACACAGCACTGAACTTTTGAGGTAAAAGATGAGGGGAATGTAAACTTTCACCCCTCTCCAAGTGACTAACTACATGCAGCAAGAACACCTGGTCCTGGCACACCTGGAGTTTGGAATAGAAATGCTCAAATCTGAAACCCTGATAGTCGAAATCGCTTCTAAAAATCACACAAGTTACACCTCAGGCCTGGACTTTCAGTAAGGTTTTGAGCTGAAATGTCATTATTTCTTTATCAGAAGGTTTAAAAGAAACAGGTACCCAGTGGCTTGGTGGCTTAGGCAGAACACTTGGGGAGGGTGGCTCGCTGAACTTGGCTCCAGCATAGTTCTGGTTGCTCTGAGGGGTGAACAACAGGTTGTGATTGGACAGGGCAGGATTCCAGTTGGGATTCTTGGGGAAGTGAACGTTGTTCTTCCCCCCTTTCTGCATGGCCTGCCATGCACCAGGAGAGGAGCTGCAGCCGTGGCCTCTTTCCTTCTTCACGTAGGTTTTCATCTGAGAATTGGGGTCTTTGCTCTTCTGCCTGTTTTTAAGTTGTTGATGGCTCTTGGTGGTATTTCTAGACTGGGGAACAGGAATGTTGTATCTTTCTCCACCACCCATCTTCAACTTAAATGTCACCTGTAAAAATGAGTCAGGTTAAGGCTTTATTACTCTTTTTTTAAAACAAAGTATTTCAGAGAATGCTTAGGTTTTAAGCAAAGGGACAAAAGTCAGCCTAACCAAAACTTGCTCTAAACACACTTCTCTCCTCAGAAAGGTCTAACTGGAGGAATGGGACTGACAAAACCTTGCTCAGAAAATGCAGAGCCAGATTTTATTGGTCAATATTGAATGCTGGAGACATTTAAATTCATCCTGTTAGCAACTAGAGATTGGGCAAAGTTTGCACTGATAAAGCCACTCCCCAGACTTCCTGGGAAGTTTGAGAATTGCTCTGATAAAATGAACTGAAAGCACCTCAAGTGGAGCAGTTTTCATACAATCCCCAAAGCCTAGCCCAGACTCCAGCACAGCATAGTCAGCATTTCCCTGCTGGCTCTCCTGCAGTTTATTTCCCCTCTCCCACCTGCATTTACCTCTCAGTGGTCTTCTCCGATTCCACACTCTCCAACTCTTGCCCCCTTTCTTGCTTCCAAGTCTGAAAGAAGAGGTGATGTCTTGTGCTGGACTCCTTCCTTTGTCTGGGAATAGAAGTTTTCATGGGCTGATCTGCTGTCTTCAGCCAGGGAGCCGAGCCCAACATCGGATTCTCGGCACAGAAGCTCCAAGGGAGAAGTCCTGCTGCAGAAACGAGAAACAAGTTTCGATTCAGATTATGGAAACAACTGTTTCACTTTGGGGTGGGAAAAAAGGGCAAGCGAAAATAATGCAGTCAGCTGCTTCTGTTTATAGGTTAAAGATGAGAACATGTTACACACAAAACCCCACCCAGAAAGACACAGCTTTATTTTTCTCTACTTACATAAAGTTCACCACCATACTTAGCATATCCTAAGTAATAACATTTTGCTCATGCTCTGTCTTACAAAGCTTTTTAACAGACAATCAAGAACTTTATCCCTTTCGTTTCAGTAAAGAAAAAGTAAAGTACAACAGAAAATACTTCGGGAACTGGGACCAATACAGGAGCTGCCCAGAGTGTCCAAACCCTTCCCCAGCCATCACAGAGCTCCATTTGTCGTCTGTCAGCTGTTTCTTTAACCAAGTAATTCCTTAATAACTCTTACACTAATTTCCTGTTTTGGTCATGGCTTGTCTGGGATCCTGAGATTTTAGTCTTGACGCACTCGAGTCTGTTCAGCTCCTGTCACTCTCCAAATCAGCAGCCCCCTGCCCATCCCTCCCAGAGCTCCAGAGGAGCCGCCCATCTCCATTTCCAGCTTCCGCCTTGTTTGGACTGAAACCAAAGGCCGAGATAACGTCACCAGCCCCGGCCCAGCTGCCCTCTGCTCCCACTGGCCGCAGCTCCTTCGCCTCCGAGCTCTGTCCCTTCTCTCAGCGACACCTGGGGGAGCCGGGACCCCCCGTCCCCCCTTCCCCAACAACGGAGCACAACATGGCGGCGGCCGCGCCCGGCCCTTCCCGCACTGCTCCGCCCTTACCGACTTCTGTCCGCTCCGCTCGCCCACAAGCACGGACACACACGCGGCGCTCCGGGAACCGACCCCGCGCTGCTCCGCCGTCACTGTCCGACCCCCGCCCCCAGAGCCCGCTCCGCTCTGCTCCGCACCGCCCCTCGCTCTCCCTCACAAAATGGCGGCCGCGTCCTGCTCTGTTTAACACCCTCTCCCTCCTCCCCCCTCCGCGGGGCCGCGCGGCCGCAGCCAATGGGAGCGCGCCTCTCGCCCGCTCCGCCAATGGGAGCTAAGCCCCGCCTGTTGCCAGGCTGGCCCGGGGCAGAGCGGCCGCGGCGAGCGGGCGGGCGGGGCCGCCATTTGAATCCCCTCACGGAGCGCAGCGCGGGAGCGGCCGCCGCTCTTTGTCCCGCCCGGGCCGGTCCCGCCGCTCTTTGTCCCGCCCGGGCCGGCCCCGCCGCCGGACACCGCCCGCGGCCTCCCTCGTCCCCTCTCCACAGCCCCCCAGCCCCGCCTCGCCCGCGAATTAGCACAACAAACATCGTAGGGACCGCCCCCGCCAGCTGCTGCTGGGGGCTTCAAAGAGGTGAAATAATCAACAAAAAAAAAAAGGAGAAACGCGCAAGACAGCCGGCTGTGCGAGCGAGAGAAGGGATTCAGCGAACAAAGAGTAAAATCCAGCCCTCCGGAGGTGGCCGCAGCGCTCTGATGTCAAATGGACGGTCTCGGGTTTGTTGAACCTAACCTGCATTTAGTTAAACTATTTAATGTTTAAATTTAAAGTATTGAAAACGACATAGAGGGATGTTTCTGGTCAAAAGGCAAGGAAAAGATTCCCCAGGTTTAAAACAGCGCTGTGGGTATGCAGACCCCCTGGCAGTGGCTGCAGTTTGTGTTTATATTCACATTCTCTTATTTTGACTCAAAGGATCATTTTGAAGGAAAAACCCTCAAGATTTGGCCTTTAGCATGTGTAGGATGATTAAAAATCAGGTATACATAAGAAATCTGCCCATGTGGGAGTGTTCTCTGCCCACCACTGAGAGGCCAGTCTAACACTGTATGCCACATTAAAGGCTGAAAAAAGAAAGTTTCAAAGAAAATGGAAAAGAACGAGTTCCGTTCCAACCCCACCAAGTCGGGGCAGTACTTAAAAACAACAGATGAACATTCAGAGTTTTTATTTTGAAGGAAAGACCCTAGTTCCATTGAGTTACCCTGCATTTTTAGCTACAGGAGGAGAAAAAATCCTGCTTTTTCCCTAAAACAAAACTGATTCTTACTGACCTAATGTTACAGGGCTGTGACCCAACCCAGGACAAGGTAAAGATTCTAAAAAGAAGTTTGTATTCATCATGAAGCTATTAAAAAAGCCAGCATATATTTTAATACACAAGATGTGTTGACATACACAAGCCCAGACCTTTGTTCCTATTCTTTATTGTATGTTTGCACAAAGCCAGCTGAAGTTAATTTGTTTTCCTCCCTTTGCTTTGGATTTCTTGGCACAATGTAATGGCTGAGGTCCTTATAGCAGCTTTTTTTGTCTTTAGATGGAAGACAACAATATCTGCTGTAAGCCTGGAAATTCCTCTCATTAATTAACAACTCTCCTACAATGCGCATCAGCAGATTTCTGCTTTGTTTCTATCTCTGGTGTGTTTATTTCTGCTAAAACACAATCTCACCCCTGCGTGTGGATGGATGTTCTCAAGCCAGGACATGTCAGTGGGATTAAGAAACAGCATTTTGCAGGCTGCAAATGTTCTGCTCTCTCATCTGGGGAGCACAACAGCGTGTACTTTTCAGTTCAGAACAAGGATTACACAAGGTCTGGCTGTTTGTCCTCAGTATCATTGAGATAATTAAAGAAACAACTTGTCTTTCAGAGCTGGTTTTGGGGTCAGGCTGACACATTTTGCCTGGGGGAGCAGGAAATGTCAGTGATAAGCCATTCCTGTATTTGTGCAGGAACTGTTCCACTGAAACAAACTGAGTCATTTGGAGGCCGAGCAGGAGCACCAAGGGTATTTTTTAAATCAAAGGGACAAATGCCCCAAACACCACAAAGTCCAGCTTGCAAAAGTTCTGTGTTTCACCCTTCAGCGGTTAGAGCCCTGGGCTGGTTTCCTCCCCTGCAGTGGAAGGCAAGGAGATGTTCCCAGGGCTGTGGAAACCACAACAGACAGAAGCGCTCGAGTTCCTGCCATGTCCTAAAGACACAGCACAGACTGAATCCTGAGGTTCTGTCTCAATCCTTTATCGTCTCCACCCGAGATTCCTTCAACAGGAGCTACTTCACTCCTTCAAACGCTGATTTTTAAACCCTCTTCCTTTTCTGGATGTAACATTTGTGACTCCTAAGCATGTGACGCTACATCGACCTCAGGTACTCATGGGCAGACTGGGATATTTTAGCTGCCTCCAGGATCACGCTGTGATGTCCTGCAGCCCTGCAGGTGCTGCAGACCCAGTTCAGAGGCAGAGCCCTCAAACACAGTGTTTCCACACCCTCCCTGCTGTGCCATGTGGTGACACAGACTCGGTGACCTCCACTACACCCTCTCATGAGCTGTACACAGCACAGACAGGAGTTTTCTATTGTGCAAGTGTCTGCTCCGTCTGGATTATTCCACTTCCTCCAGGTAGTCCAAAGATGACTGCAATAAATCCCAGCTTCCCTCGTGTTCCCAGGGAGCTGAGTTACCCAAATCCTCCTCAGCTCCCCACCACACTTCTGCTGCCACAGTGACAGCACCTCAAGGATTTCCCCGGCCACCTTTATTCTTCACTCAGCACCTCCACTCCCTCTCACAGCAACCATTAATCCAGCCCAGGGAAGCAGCTCCATCTGTGCTGGCACTGCCACAGCCAGCAAGTGCCAGTGAAGACAAAGCCTCCAGAGCTTCATTAGCCCCAAATTAAGATGCTCCCAGCTGTGGCTGAGATGGATCTCAGCACACACTTGCTCCTGCCCCAGTGTTTCAGTGGAGCTGCTGAGTGTGGATGCTGCAGGAAGTCTGCAGCACGGATGACTCATTTGTTAAATCAATAGTGAACCATTGCCCCAGTTTTACTTCACAGTGACGAGTTTCCGGCAGTGGGTGACTTTCAGTAAACCCAAGATGTTTACTTTTAGTGGCTCCAAGAGTCCCATGACACACTTGAAACTCATTACACGTTTCCACCGAAGCCAAACATTAACCAGATTGTTAATCTAAGTCTCCTCATGAGGAAAACAGTGCATGTTGTCTTTAAAATCTGCATGAAAGCACTGGTATACAGTAATGTTTAGAATATCCTTTATTCTGCCTGGCAGAGGACCTGTGTTCATTAAATAAAGCTCAGGATATTCACAGCAGTGAGCTACAGGAACTGAGCAGACATTTGAACCTCTGCAGGGTAAATAGAGAAGAGGCTCAAGAACCCAAACAATGTGCTACAACTACACACTTTAATCGCTTAAATCTCCTTATAAGTATATTGATATAAGCTTTAGGCATTAATTAATTTGATTCCACCAGCACCTGAGTTACATCTGAGGGAACACGAGTTCCCTCCTCTCCACTGCTGGAGCTCGTGAGTGTGAGATCACATCCAGCACTGCACTGTGCATTGGTGTGTGGGGCGTGCACAGCACCCAGCAAACTGCACTAGGAGTGCACTAGTCCAGCTGACAGAGCAGTTAGCCAAACCCTGAGCCTGGGGGGTTTGAAGGGCTTGTGCTGAAGCAGCTTTGTCACAGCTGACAGCTTTTCCCACTCTGGAAAGCAAACACATCCAGGCAGGACTCCTGAGACACACCCTGTTTTCTGCCTCAACAGCTCCCCGTTGGAACCCACACCGGCTCTGAGTCACAGAGCCCTGCAGAAACCTTCAGCCCATGGAAATCAGTGTGCCTGGTTCAGGTCCTGTCAGCAGGGAAAACAGTTTTACCTGACTGCTCCTCCCTCCACAAGAGCAGCAGAGGTGTTTGTGCTGCAGGCCAGGGCACAGGAGGATCCCTCAGACAAGCCCTGCTTGCTCTCAGGAGCTGTGCTAGACGCGGCAGTAAATCTGAGGGCTTTTTCAGAGCATTTTCTCCAGGAGTGCAGTAGAGAGTCACTCACCGTGGCTCTCTGAGTCACACTTCGTCAAGGTGAGCAGTGCCTGACCTTCAGCCCCATCTGCACCACCCAGTCTTCAAATTCACCGCCAGCAAACACAGCAGTCAGAGGAAGAGGAGCAAAACCCATTGTCCCACAGAGCACAGACACCCTTCCAGCAGAGGCTGGTGTCTGACTGTCCCACGACGTCCTAGCACAGCCCCAGGGCTCTTCACTCTGCTCTGGAGACAGAAACTGCTGAGCAGTGCCAGGCTCACAGTCCCTTTCCCCAGCACCTGCACGGCATTGCTTCCACCCTGGGTATGGGGGTGGTCCCAAAGCAGGGTTATTTCAGCAAAAAACCTTTACATTACAGGAATCAGCTCTGATAGTCTTCCTTTAGTCTGGCCGGACAATTTTTGCTATAAATCAGAGTCAAAAGCTTCTAAATCTGCTGCCATAATAATATTTCTTTCCTATAACACGTACTCCTGTGACACAACAGTTCTCCCTGCAGACAGAGGAAACTTGGGTCCATGTTCCACAGGATGCTGCAGGATGTGAAGCTGTGCCAGGGCAGGGAATAATTTGGGGCTGGGTGTTGCTGTGGAACTGAGCATTAAGAATCTTTGTTTCTCACCTGCTCTTTACAATCTTGTACCTCCTCCTGCAAATGTCTCAGTTCGGAACGGGAGTGGAAGAATTGTTTTGTGAGACAGCTGACAACACATCATCTCCTGTTCTTACACCACAACCCCTGACGCCTCTCATCGTTATTGCTGTTTCCAGACCCCCTCCCAGCCCTGGAGGGTCGGGCAGAGCCAGGGAACCCCCTTGTCCCGCCGGGGGCCAGGAGGAAGCGCTGAGTTCCCAGTTCTGCCTCCTTCCCAAGCTTTCCCCGGCCGCTGTCCGGGTTTCCCTGGAGAGGGCAGCCGAGCACCGCTGAGCTCCGGCGGCTGCTGCGCCACCCCCGAGCCGCGCACGGTGCCCAAGGGGAAGGAGGCAAAGCGGCGTTTGGAGAGGACAGGGTGATGGACAGGACTGGCTCGTGATGCCACCGAATGAGGGAACTGGGATCCCAGCAGGAGGGAAAGTGGAGTTCCCAGCTGGAGAACCCAGTTGCTGGTGCTGGGGTAGGGCTGTGGGTGGCTCTGTGAGTGTCAGAGCGGGGTAAGGAGCATCCAAAGGCTGAGGATCATGTCTTTGCTTCACCTCCAAAGCTCCCCACTGCACCCTGTATGGTCTACATCCAACCGCAACGTGGCCAGTTCCTTTGGGATTTGGGGCCAGCTTGCCTGTCCCCACTGACCAGTGATACTGTCCCTGGTGTCACCCGGCAGGGAAAGCTGTCCCTGCTTTCCAGCACAACCCAGCCCCCCGCAGCCGTGCCCAGCCCAGGGGGAAGTGGTTACTGGAGGACCACAGCCTCTGCAGCCCCGAGTCCTTCCTGACCACAGGGAATGTGTAGCTGAAGACTTTAAGGCATTTTCCTTCCACCTGAAGAGAGAAAATCACCTCATTCTTCTGGCATGAGCTGACTGTGTACAGAGAAATTCAGGGGTACAGGTGAGGTTTGTGCTGCTCGTGGAGCTGCAGGCACAGACAGCAGATCTCTGAGCTTGCCCTTAGACCTGCACACAACCAGCTACATCCACATTTTTCCACATCTGCCTCCTAGCTTCTTTCCTCCCCATACTTTCCCATGTTCCCAGAGAAATCAGGAGGAGAACCTGAATGTCTCTTACCTCCAACTCTGCCATTACATGGAGAAATGAGAGAGACTGGGAGGATTATTTCAGCGAGCCAGAGGTTTTGGGTGGTTGTAGATGTGGCACGAGCAGGCAGCAGAACACAACACCCAGAGGAGAAGGGAGGAAGGAAAGAAAACCTGACACACATTCTCCAAAAGAATGTGACAGAGAGCAAGGAAGCAGAGGAAGGATTCACACTGATGGATTTCCAACCCAGGGGAATAAACCAGAATGGTTCAACAAACCCAGACGAAACCAGAAGTGCCGTGAGAGGAGAGGGAAGCAGGCACTGTGCACAGCTGCACCAGCTGCCCCGGGAGCCGGAGCAATGGGAAGCCCCGGAGCATCTGTGGGGAGGTGAGTGGTTTGTGTTTGCTGACCCACAGCATCCTGCAGCCCTGGGCCTTTTTTCTTGAGAGCCCTCGGTGCTGCCATGCACAGGGCAGGCTGGGGACATTCCCGGGATTCACTATCAGCTATTCGGGATAAACTGCAAGGCAATGTGCAGCAGAGGGTGGGAAATAGGTTTTTAGGATGGATTCTTTCTTCAGGAGAAGGTGAAAGGTAAGTGCTTCATAGCAGGTTGTGGGTTAACTGTTTACAGCTGATTTTAGGAATTTTGGATCAGTTGGATCAGTTCATCAGGAACTGGAGTGACAGGACAAGGGGGAACGGGTTCCAAGAAATTCCTCCCTGTGAGGGTGGGGAGGCCCTGGCACAGGCTGCCCCGTCCCTGGAAGTGTCCAAAGCCAGGTTGGATGGGGTTTGAAGCAACTTGGGACAGTGGAAGGATGGCACTGGATGGGCTTTAAGGTCCCTTCCAACCCAAAGCATTCTTTGATTCTCTGTCAGAAGTATTTCCAAATGCCTCACAGGGATGTGATGCTGAGTTCAGTGCTTATGATGGTTTTGGTGCAGTGACAGCAGCTCTGGCTTGCCCTACTTTGTACCCAAACTGGCACTTGCAGCTGCTCTGCGCCCAGCCATGCCTGGGGCTGGAATTCCTGAGGAGGTGAAGATGCTGCTCTTGGAAAGGGGGTTTCTACCCTGGAAGTGGGACTTGTCCCATGGAGGATGCTGCTGGTCAGCTCTCCCCCAGGAACCAGGTATGGACTGGCACTTTTCCCAGGAGCTAAGCCAGGCAGGGGGCAGAGGCCATGGACAAACAAACCCATCTGACAAGAGGAAAATGTCCCCTGGGCAGGAAAAACCAGCTTTGGGGCCAAAAAAGCAAAAAAACAAGGGACAAGCAGTGCAAGGAGAGGAGCTCTTGGCAGTGCCTGTGTTTTCATGCTTGTGCAGAAGAGACCTTTAGCTGGACCATGAACCTTGTGCTTCTCTCATGGACACAGGAGCTGCAAGGAGGGTCTGGGGGAGCAGAGATCTGTCCTTGTCATTCACCCTGAGACAGAATATGTGGGAAAGGAAGACTGGGGCTGGCTGATTGCTGTGAGCCCAGCACAGGACTTTATCTGATTTTTTTCAGCTTAGCGGAGAGAGCTGGGCCAGGACAGGCAGCACAGGAATTATTTTAACATTATAAGCAGATTCTCTCCCCAAGCAGCATAACATCAGGGATGGCATTTTGCTGCCTTCACTCCCTTGCCTGGTGTTCAGTGGTTTCCACGCTCCTAAGGATGTTAGTTGGATATTGCACAACTGCAGGTTTGAGGATTTATGATTGTCCTGGGAATGCTGGCTTCAGGTAATGGATGCCAAGGTGATGCTGGAGGCTGCTTAATGAAGAAATGTCTTGGTTTGGATGCTGGGGAGGTTTGGAAACTTGAGGCAATTGCTGCTTCAGTGGTCCCTGGTGAGCCCTGCTATATGAGAAGTCCATCTGTCTGCTAAATCCATCTCTCTCCAGAGGAAGGGATGTTGTCAGGTTTAATAACAGCAGCTGGTAATTCCTGCTGCCTGTGTGGTGTTCCTGGGAAGGGCTGCAGGAAAGGAGAGTGCTGAGATCTGAGGGCAGCATCCTGCTCCTGAGTTGTTACCCCGTGCAAGAGCCTGATGTAAGAGGAGGGCAGCTTGCTGCAACACTCAGCCACACGTCAGCCCAAAGTCCAGGATTCCTCCAGCCTGGAATACCAAGAAATCCCAATCAGGATTGCTCTCCTCTGCCTGTAACCTGCACTGAACTCCCTGCAGCCACCAATGTCCCAGCCCTGACAGGCAGCAGGAATCAAATGTGGGGCTGGGGCTCTTCTCTGTCACCTCCTGGGCAGCCTCTTGAGTCATTGGGGGTATTTTGCAAGTCCTGAAACACAGGAAGAGAGCTGAGTGTCAGTGGAGATGAGTGGGGAAGGAAGTCCTCAAGACACTTATAAACCCCATGATGTATAAACCCATCTCTGCTGAGATGTCACGGACAGAGGTTTGTTGGGCAGTGCTGGCTGTTGTCACCCCCAGCAGCAGCTGCATTTCACACAGCAGGCAGGGGAGCCACAGGTTGGCTGGAGGGGTACAGGTGGCTGGAACCCACAGCCCTGCCCCTGCTCTGTGCCTGTCACACACCCTGGCCATGGCTCGTGTGTTTGGGACATTTCCTCTTTCACAAGAGAGCCAAGGGCAGGGAGGGACAGTGACTTGTTTGTTCTGGGGGAAAGGGAACTCTGTCAGCTCAGTGCTGTCCTCCAGCAGAGGGAATTTACGATCCCATTGCCCGTATGAGGGATCCTGGGAGCTTTTGGGAAGGGGGGTCCTGCTCCATGGGCTTGGGCAGAACATTTTGTAATCCAGGCAGGTTTGGGGTATCCCACAGCTGCCTCTTCACCTCCTCTCTAACCCAGATGACCTTGTTCCCTGAAATCCAAGGCTGCACAACTTGGTTTAAACACCAGTGCAATCCACAGAAAGAAGGGGAGAAAATAACACCTGAAGGGCAGGTTATGAAGATGAAGGGGGTTAAATGCATTGAGCTACAGAACTGCAGAGAAAAACCCAGCTCTTGCTGCAGAGTGCACAGCATCTGCCCTGTGTAAAATCAGGCATTTCCCTCCATCACATCTCTGCTGATGCTAAAAGTATTGATAAAATTAACCTAATCCTGGGTATGGACAGGGGTTCTTAGGCTCTGGTGGTCTCAGTCCTGCATGTCCCCATTTGTATGTCCAACCTGTACTCTAATATCGATCTCTAATTGATCTCTACTAATATCTGTTAATCACTCTGACCATGGCACACGGAAGATGGAGGGGGAAATACAACTGCAATGAGCTTTGTAAAGCTGCAATGGGCCAGCTTAAATATAAAAGCAGTCTTGTTGTTTTATATGTTCAAGCAGCTTTGGTGAGGAGTAAATCCTTCAGAATGCACTTTGTGTTCCCAGATGAGCTGCACCGAGTCCCTGGCAGGGCAATATCTCCCATCCTCCTCCATCCAGCCACGTCCCAGGGCAGCTGCAGGAGGAGAGGTTGTCCTGCAGGGCCTGTGTCTGCCAGTGGCTCTCCCCATCAGCAGTCCCTTCCAGTGCTGCTGGCCCTGAGCATTGAACCCTGGAGGAGTGCAAGAGCTGGCTCAGGATTTGTACAATTCTCAGCGTTGCTGCTTCCCTCTTGTGGCGAGGAACCAGCCTGGGAGACCCGGGTGGTACATCCAGGGTGGCCCTGGGCTGTGGGAAATGGGTCTCAGCCACACGACCGGTGGGACAAAGCCTGGGAAGAGCATGGAAGTTGGCCTCAGCATGTGGGCTGTGGACCTGAAAGCAGCTCTGTGTGGGCTGATTTCATTTCGCTTGCTTCCCTCTAAAGGGAAGGAAGTCTGGGCTGAATTTATTGCTTGTTAAGTCCTCTTCACCTCCTCCTTTCTCAGAGCATCTGAAGAAATGGAGAAGGAAGCAGAAGGCTCTCTGTGAGCTCCCAGCTCCAGGTAACCACCATGGATACTTGCAGGATACCTGCAAACGCCTCCAAGTGCAGTGGGACCACCATGCAGTGCTTCATGGTGCTCAGTACGCAGGCACAGAAGATAAGCATTGGCATCCTGTGTGGCTTCTTTGGGACAATGTGTGTTTTTGAGAACTCCCTGGTGCTCTACCTGATTTTCTCATCCCCTGGGACCAGGAAGAAACCTTCCTACCTCTTCATCGGCAGCCTGGCCCTGGCTGACATCCTGGCCAGCATCATCTTTGTCTGCAGCTTCGTGAACTTCCACGTGTTCAACGAGGCTGGTTTCTCCAAGGAGGTGTTCCTGCTGCAGCTGGGAGGGGTGAACACGTCCTTCTCGGCCTCCCTCAGCAGCCTGCTGCTCACAGCCCTGGACCGCTACCTCTCCATCAGCCGGCCCTCGGAGTACAAGCTCCTGATGACCAGGAGAAGAGCCTGGGCAGCCCTGGCAGCGCTCTGGGTGACCTGTGCCACCATTGCCTGCCTGCCCCTGCTGGGCTGGAACTGCTGCGTGCTGGATTCCACCTGCTCCGAGCTGTTCCCCTTTGTGGATGATAATTACCTGTCAGGCTGGATCTGCTTCGTCGTGGTCCTGCTGGGCTGCATCGTCTGTGCCTACGCCCACGTGCTCTGGAGGGCTCGCCAGCACGTGGCCTACATGGAGAAGCATCAGGCACAGGCAGGGAAGCAAAACACCCGGATGAGGATGGACGTGATGCTGGCCAAGACCCTGGTCATGGTGCTGGCTGTCCTCATGCTCTGCTGGTCCCCCGTGCTCGTGCTGATGATCTACAGCATCTTTGGCAGGCTGAGCGATCACCTGCGCAAGGTGTTCGCCTTCTGCAGCACCCTCTGCCTGCTCAACTCCATGGTGAACCCCATCATTTACGCCCTGAGGAGCAAGGAGCTGTTCTCCTCCCTGAGGAGGGTGTTCTCCCACTTCAGGAGGCAGCTGAAGGCCGCTGAGGAGAGCCCAGAAGCAGAGAGCACCCACAAGTCCTCCGTGATAGAGACCGTCTGCAAGGACACCCACACCATGTAGGGAGGCACAGGTGGGAAATCCACCCACTCAGCCTGGAAGAAACAGTCTGGATCACTTTTTATTTTCTTTTCTGATAGGAGTTAAAGGATCAGCTGTGATGTGGAGACAACTCCTGCTGATGTCACCCTTTGATGCTGGGACATGAAGTGCACAGACTTTGCTCTCAGCCACAGGCTGGGATTGTTGGAGTGTCCTGTGCAGGGCCAGGACTGGATGATCCTTGGGGTGTCCCTTCCAGCTCAGGATATTCCGTGATTCTGTGATAATCTCCCACCAGGGGAGGTTCAGGTTGAACATCAGCAGGAATTTCTTCATGGAAAAGGTAGTCAGGCTTTGGAAGGGGCTGCCCAGGGAGATTTGGAGTCGCCATCCCTGCAGGTGTCACCTGGATGTGGCACTCAGTGCTCTGGGCTGGTGACAAAGTGGGGACTGGGCACAGCTTGGACTCGATGGTCTGGGAGGGCTTTTCCAGCCTCTCACTTCGGCTTAAGGACTTGGCCAGAGCTGGGGCAGACAGGACCTTGCAGGCAGCACATTTCTTCCAGCAGATTTCGGGAGAACTGACCGAACCACACGGGTGTTTGTTGGATGTTATGTGACTAAACATATAAGCCATTTTCCAGGCTTTTCTTCCTTTTCTTTCTTGGTGTAAGAAGTTCTCCAGGTGACAAGTTTAAGCACAAACTGGGGCAGATACTTTGAGCATGAGGAACTTGATTTGGGTTGTTTTTTTGCAAATTACGCAAAAGCAGCACTTTTAGCTAATGGACAATGAAGTGTGACAGGGCCCTTCACCAGTGACCTGGGGCAGCTGGGCTCCTGCCAGCATCCAAAATGCCTTCAACAGGGATGAGCCTGTCTGGGGCATGACCACGAGGCCCTTGCACTCTGCCCTGTGTCCCAGAGGATGCACTGCCCAGGCTCCCCAGGGAATGGGCACGGCCCCAAGGCTGCCAGAGCTGCAGGAGCCTTTGGACACTGCTCCAGGGATGCACAGGGTGGATGGCTGGCATTATTCCTCGATGTCCCTCCATCTCCCCCGATGGTTGGGGATATCCTGATGTCCCTCCATCCATTCCCAGGATATTGTCCGATGGCTGGGACTATCCCTCCATCCTTCTCTGGGATAACTCCCCAATGCCTGGGGCTATCCCAATGTCCCTCCATCCCTCCCGGGATATTCCCCGATAGTTGTGGCTATGCCAATGTCTCCCCATCCCACCCTGGGATAATTCCCCGATGTTTGGGGCTATTCCTCCATCCCTCCCGGGCTATTCCCCGATGTCTGGGGCTATCCCGATGTCCCTCCCGGGCTATTCCCCGATGTCTGGGGCTATCCCGATGTCCCTCCATCCCTCCCGGGCTATTCCCCGCCGTGCCGCGGGCAGCGGCCGGGCCGCAGTCTCGAACCCGCGGCCCCGGGAGCCGCGGCGCTGTGACGCGAGGCGGCCATGGCGGCGCTGGCGCTGCTGAGCGCGGCGGCCGCGCTGGGCCCGGGCCTGGCCTCGCCCCGCTACCGCCCGGACTGGGCCAGCCTGGACGCGCGGCCGCTGCCCGCCTGGTTCGACCGGGCCAAGGTGGGGGTGTTCGTGCACTGGGGGGTGTTCTCCGTGCCGGCCTGGGGCTCCGAGTGGTTCTGGTGGCACTGGCAGGGCCAGCACGATGCCGCCTACGAGCGCTTCGTGCGCCGCCGCTTCCCGCCCGGCACCACGTACGCCGAGTTCGCGCCCCGTTTCACCGCGCACGACTTCCAGCCCCGAGAGTGGGCACGGCTCTTCCAGCGGGCCGGGGCCAGGTCAGCGCCGGGGTGGCCGGAGCTGGGGTCCCTGAGGGGACGAGTGCCGTGGGCAGGGGTCCCTGAGGGGATGAGGGGTCCCTGAGGGGATGAGGGGTCCCTGAGGGGATGAGTGCTGTGGGCAGGGGTCCCTGAGGGGATGAGTGCCGTGGGCAGGGGTCTCTGAGGGGATGAGGGGTCCCTGAGGGGATGAGGGGTCCCTGAGGGGATGAGTGCTGTGGGCAGGGGTCTCTGAGGGGATGGGGGGTCCCTGAGGGGATGGGGGGTCCCTGAGGGGATGAGTGCCATGGCCAGGGGGTGCCTGAGGGGATGGATGGTGGGTCCCTGAGCGGATGGAGGAGCCACTTCTGTGAGGGAATCTGTTAGGCAGTGGAGGCCCCTGGTCACTGAGCAGATAGAATAACGTTTGGGAGTCCCAGAGGGAATGAGGGGAAGGTCTGGGGGTCCCTGAGGGGATGGAAAAGCTTGGGAAGCATATGGGGCTGTTCCCAAGATGATGCAGGGGTCTCTGAGGGGATGGAAGGGGAAAATCCAGGGATCCCTGAGGGATTTGGGGTCCCTGAACAGTGCTGGACATCCCTGAGGGGTCATGCCCAGGGTGCTGAGGAGATGACAGGTCTTGCTCCTTGCTAAATATTTGCTGTGCATTTTTCCCAGCATTAAAACCCACTAAAACCCTCTCTTATTCTTGTACTTGCTTCTAAATCCAAAGGATAGTGTCAGAGGGCTCCTCACAGCATGGTTATCCAGTGCCTTGCTGTTATAGTGACTGGTTTGCAGTGGGGGTGGGGAATATCTCAGCTGTTCCTTTGCCATCCCAACCTTTTCTCCTCTCAGATACGTGGTCCTGACCACCAAGCACCACGAGGGCTTCACCAACTGGGGGTCACCAGTGTCCTGGAACTGGAATTCTGTGGATACAGGGCCCCACCGGGACCTGGTGGGAGAGCTGGGAGAAGCCCTCAGGGAGAGGTACGGCCCTGGCAGAGAGTTCTGCTTTGAGAGCAGTGAATCCTCCTGCTCTGCTTGACAAACACCCGAGTTCAGTGTGAAAAACTGAGTGCTTGCAAATGATGGAAAGTAATAAAGCCAGTAATTTAATTTCTACTGCTTCTTAATCCCCACTGAAGCCTAACTCTTCCCTCTGTGTTTTGTCCTTCAGCAACCTCCGTTATGGGCTGTACCACTCGCTGATGGAGTGGTTTAACCCTCTCTACCTCGCTGACAAACAAAATGACTTCAAGACCCAGAGCTTCGTTTTAAAGAAGACGATGCCAGAACTTTATGACCTTGTGTTAAAGTAAGAGCCACAACCAGTTCAGAATCACCAGCATTTCCTGGTTTCAGTTCTGTGGAGAAAGGTGCAAAGTGGGTGCAAAGAAGAGAAATACCAATTTTTGCCAATCCAAATTCTCTTTACTAAGCAGTAATGATCTGTGGTAATTAGAAAAGGGGTTCACTTTTGACCTGTAGAAGGTCTAATCTAATGTAGAATAAGGCAGGGACAAATTTTTCCTGCAAAAGCAATTCCCTTTAATCCTATCTTTGTGCAGGTTGGCTGGAGGTGGAACAAACTGTTCAGTATTTAGTAGAATAGAAAATTGTTTTCAGTGTGAATTTGCATCCTTGCCTTGCTTCCCCTTGCTGACAAAAATAAAAGGGTTGGGCTTGTGGCTCGTGTCCCAGCTCAAGAATGTCCCTCATAATCACTTTTGAGGTGCCAAATTCTGGGTTTTTTGGAATAACTGCACCCTCTCTTGAGCTGTGGATCAACACCTTGTTCTTTGCTGCCTCAAGAACCTCCCTTAGAGCTTTGTGTGCAGCAGAAAACGAAGCAAAAACCTCCTGGTGATGCCAGGCAGTGGGAAGGAGAAGCAGAACGACCCCCACACCCAGGAAACAGTGTGGCAGGAGCAGATAAACCTTTTTGAAATAACATCTCTCTCCCTTAGATACAAACCAGACCTGATCTGGTCAGATGGGGACTGGGAAGCTCCGGATTCCTACTGGAATTCCACCTCTTTCCTTGCCTGGCTCTATAACGACAGCCCCGTCAAGGTACCGGTGCCTGCTGCCCCTCCTGGCACTGGGTGGGTGTGGGAGCTGTGGGATGTGTGGTCAAACCAGAAACCTCCTTGTCATCTGGCAAATGTCTTTCATTCTCTGACAAAAAGAGAACCTTGACTGTGCTGCTGTGGCAGCTCCACTGACCTTTGGTGGGTGCTGGTGGGAGGCTCAGACCAGGAGCTTTGTTGCCTCAGCGAGCAGAGGGAGGGATTCAGCCTTCTCAGGAGGGTTTCCATTACACTGGGAATTTTTAGGGGCTTCCTCAGGGGGTGGCTGCCAGCTGGACAGCCCAGGAACAAAAGGATCTGTGCCCTGAGCTGGTTTTCTCCCCTCAGGACACCGTGGTTGTCAACGATCGCTGGGGCCGGGGCTGCTCCTGCCGCCACGGGGGTTTCTACAACTGTGCTGACAAGTACAGGCCAGGCACCCTGCCAGAGCACAAGTGGGAGATGTGCTCCTCCCTGGACAGGCTCTCCTGGGGCTACCGCAGCAACATGAGCCTGCCGGAGGTGATGGATGAAATGAGCGTGATTGAGGTGAGAAACCTGAAATCGAAACAGCCTGGGGGAGGATTGCTGGGAGTTCCAGTCTTCTGGAGTAGCTGATGAGGATAAAACACTTCAGTTCCTGTGTTGTCTGAGGTGAAGATAATGTTACCTTGCTTTATCTGCCACAGGAGCTGGTGCAGACTGTGAGTTTGGGTGGCAACTACCTCCTCAATGTGGGACCTACAAAAGAAGGGGTGATTGTCCCCATCTTCCAAGAAAGACTCCTGGCCCTTGGCAGGTGGCTGGACACCAATGGGGAGGCGATTTATGAATCCCAGCCTTGGAGGGTGCAGATGGAGAACACCACAGACACAGTCTGGTAAGGGCTCTGCTGCTCAGACCAGCTGAGCTGGTGTTTATTTCTTCTCATTTCCTAAATTTGGAGTCAGGGGAAGTAGGTGACCCCTGTGTGGTGACAGAAGGCAAGGCAGTTTTCTTGTGCTGTCTGGAAGGGTCAGGTCTGTGTCTGGTGCCCTTCACCTGCTGAACTCCTTCTCCCTCAGGTACACCTCCAAGGGACCAGTGGTCTTTGCCATCTTCCTGCTCTGGCCTCGGGACAGTGTCCTGCATCTGTCCTCGCCCATTCCATCCCCAGGCACGCAGGTAAGGGACTCAGCACACACTGAGAGCCCCTTTGGGGGCATTTGTGGGCTGGGAAGGGATTTGTTTAGGAGCTGGGGAAGTGGGGAGTTGTTGCAGCACCCAGGCTGTTCCCCAGGCTTTGGCTCACGAGGAGTTGGGACAGGAGTTGGCAGGACAGGCTGATGGCTGCCAGGAAGATTCCTGTCCTGGAATGTTTTGATCCTGTTTTGGAGGGGAGGGAAGCAAACAGCCCCAGAGCAGGAGGGGCTGTCCTGCAGCCCAGCTCCAGCCCAGGTGCAGGGCCCTGCTCGTGGCAGATGTCACCGTGACGCAAATGTTGCAGTGTCCTTTGCTCTGAACAAACAGGGGCAAAGCATCAGCAACAAACAAACCCCAAACAACAAACTGGAGCCTGCTGTGGCCTCAGAACACCCCCTGTGCCCCCCTGTGCCACGTGAGCCACAGCTCAGGACCTGCAGGGCCTCTGGGCTGAGCAGAGGGGGCTCCAGCTGAGTGTCCCCTTCCTTCCTCTGCAGGTGACATTGCTGGGGTTTGCTGGCACGCTGGAGTGGCAGAAGCAGCCAGGGAAAGGGATGCTGATAACCCTGCCCTACATGCTCCCATCTCCTGTCCCTCCTCAGTCTGGCTGGGTGGTGAAGCTCGAGGGTGTGAAGTGATGCCTGTGGGGGTACACAGCATCTCCCACCGCCTCTCTTTTTGATTGAGCCCAAGAGGATTTTTATGTTTCACGTTGAATACATTAATTTTCACTTGAGAGAATCTCTCCTCCAGTCTCTGTAGCCTTGTGTTACTTTGGTATTGGTTGTAACAGTTGTGATCAGCTGCTTCCATGATAAATAAATCTAATGGGAGCTTGCTGGAAGAAATCATCTGGAAAAAACATGATACAAATCCATCAACAAACTTTTATTGATACTCTGCTGGAGACAGGTACAACAAAAGCTTTTGTTCTTAGTGAATTGAAGAGACTCCACTGTTGTGAATTGCACTTGTGACTTCTCCTTGCACTCCTGAACTTGGGAACTTCGAGTTTCAGTGAGAGCAGGGTTCCTGCGTGGATGCTGAGCTTCTTAAAAAGGGTCGAACAATGTGTGTGAGTGATGAAACTGCTCCCAGGAGCACGGCTTGTCGTGAAGGCAGGCTGCGTTTTGTTCCTGTCCCAGCAAAACCTGCCAGGACCCTCGGAGCTGAGCTCGAGCAGAGCCGCGGGGCTGGGCCACGCGCGGAGCCGGTGCCGTGGGGGCCGTTCCTGCAGTGACAAACACCCAGCGGCCCCGGCTCCAGAGAACCGGCCGGGAGTGCAGGGACCCGCTGCCGGGAGCGCCGCGCGGCTCCGCTGATGACGCCGTTACAAACAAAAAAACGTGACAAACAGCGACAGCAGAGCCATGGGCTCTTTGCCTCATAACCCCGTGCCACCGGTGACCCCCGGCGCGGAGCGGGGCCCGTGCCAAGACAAACAGCGCCCGTGTTTGCTCAGCGCGCCGGAGCCGCCGCTATAAGTGCGCGGCGGGCGCGGGGCCGGGCAGTGCCGGAGGGAAGGATGCCGCTCTGCGACACGGGCTCCGCGCCGCGGGACGGCGCCTGGGGACAGGTACGGGACGGCTGCGGCCGGCGAGAAGGGACAGAAGGGACAGAAGTGACAAAAGTGACACACACAAGGGGCAAGGGAGGCGGCCATGTTGGGAGCGCCCACGTGGCCGCCGGGGCCACACCCACGGCAGAGTCACGTGTTGGGGGTGTGCGCGGTCACGTGAGCGCGGCGGACATGGCGGCGGCGCGGCGGCTCCTGCCGCGCTGGGCGGGATCGCTGCGGCCCGTGAGGGACCGGCACCGGGACAGGGCCGGGGGAGCGGGGATCGGCACCGGGACAGGGCTGCGTGGGGCCGGGGAGCGGGGATCGGCACCGGGACAGGGCTGCGTGGGGCTGGGGGAGCGGGGATCGGCACCGGGACAGGGCCGGGGGAGCGGGGATCGGCACCGGGACAGGGCTGCGTGGGGCTGGGGGAGCGGGATCGGCACCGGGACAGGGCTGCGTGGGGCCGGGGGAGCGGGGATCGGCACCGGGACAGGGCTGCGGGGGGCCGGGGCAGCGGGATCGGCACCGGGACAGGGCTGGGCAGGAGCGGGGATCGGCACCGGGACAGGGCTGCGTGGGGCTGGGGGAGCGGGATCGGCACCGGGACAGGGTTACATGGGGCCGGGGGAGCGGGGATCGGCACCGGGACAGGGCCGGGCAGGAGCGGGATCGGCACCGGGACAGGGCCGGGCAGGAGCGGGGATCGGTACCGGGACAGGGCCGGGCAGGAGCGGGGATCGGCACCGGGGCTGTGGCACAGCGGGGCCGGGGCACCGGGACTCGGCTGACTCTGCTCTCCGTGCCAGGTGAGCTCCGCTGCGGCGGCGAGCGGCGCGTACCCGAAGCGAGTGAAGGTGGTGGAGGTGGGACCCCGCGACGGGCTCCAGAACGAGAAGGTAGCGGCGGGTCCGGCCTCCCTGCGCCTCCCGGGGGCGTTCTCCAGCCAAATCCCCCAAACACCCCCTATGCCCGCCAATGGGGCAGCTTTTTTTTAAATGCTGCTTTTTTGATGTCGAAAATTTACTTATTTTAATTTTTTTTTTCAGTGGTGGAATAGTCGATTCTGGAAATAGTAATAACAACTTTAGGTCATTTTTCTTTTCTCCTTAGAATCTTGTGCCCACCCCAGTGAAGATCAATTTAATCAACATGCTGTCAGAGACGGGGCTGCAGGTCATAGAGGCCACCAGCTTTGTGTCCCCCAAGTGGGTTCCTCAGGTCAGTGTCAGACAGGATTTGCAGTGCTGTGGTCTGAGGGTACAGCACTCCAGTGGTTCTGCTTGCTCCCAAATCCCTGTTGCTGGGAAGGACCAGCAGAGGAGTTCAAATATCACAGAGCTTCCCTTTGGACCCTGGCAGGAGCAGAGGTGACACACAGAGCTGTGTGTGCACGTTGGCCTGGCTGGGTGACCCCTGGCCCCTCCCAGGCTGCAGCTCTGTTTGCTTGCAGAGCCTCTGATCCCTGCACAAGTCTGTTCCCTTCACAAAAAGGAATTTCAGTGCTGGTTTTCTGTCAGAAGTGGCACTTGTGACCCTGACAGAGGTTTGTGGCTTGCTTTGCAGATGGCTGATCACACCGAGGTGATGCAGGGGATCAATAAATTCCCTGGGATCAGTTACCCTGTGCTGACTCCGAACCTCAGGGGCTTCCAGGCAGCGGTAAGGCCTGGGGAAACCTCAGTGTCCTCTCTTTGCAATCCCACCTGACCCTTTGCTCCTGTGGCTTCACCCTTTTCAAGGCAAGCTCAGATGTGTCCTGGTGGTTTTGCTGCAGAATCAGCTGAGGGAAGGATTGGGTTGTTTGAGGGGAAAATCCTTCTCTAAAATGAGAGAGCTGTAGTCAGAGATCACAGAGACATCGAGGTGGAGAAAAGCTCTGAGATCTTCAAGTCTAACTAAGAGAGGCAGATTGATTTAGGGAGGTGTTTTATGGGGCTGGTTTGAGACATCCCTACCAAGAGATGCCACTGAAAGCCTTGAATTAACTCCTGGCCATGAAGTCCTGGAGCTGTGGCTCTGTTTGTCATTTCCCTCACAAGAAAAATCAGCTGGCTTTGATTTAAGAAGTGCTGGGGTAACCTGCTGATCTCAGGGGTCCTGGGCTTGCAGCTTAGGATTTTTTATTTGCAGGTGGCAGCAGGGGCCAAAGAGGTGTCGATCTTTGGGGCAGCATCTGAGCTGTTCACCAGGAAAAACATCAACTGCTCCATCGAGGAGAGCCTGGAGAGGTTTGAAGAGGTCATGAGGGCAGCGAGGGAAGCCAACATTCCTGTCAGGGGGTAAGGAGTTCCTGCTGGAATTCACCCACGTTGCTTCTGGAATGATCCAGAACCAGTTTGGATCAGGTTTTCTTGGCAAACATCCCACATGGAAGTGCACAGATCTCACCCCCTGCAGCCCTCTGGGCTCATCTTGGCCAACTTTACACCCCTGGAAGAAGAAATTGGTGGAATCCTGTAACCTTTGGCCACTAGAATATAAAATTGATTCTCCAGTCTTAAAGTCCTGACTGGTTTGTCCAGTAGAATCCCACTGCCCCTTTCCAGCTGAAAGTTTGGGGTTTTTTTTTTTGACCACAGATATGTTTCCTGTGTCCTTGGATGTCCCTATGAAGGGAAGATTTCTGCAGCTAAAGTTGCAGAGGTGAGTCAGCCACGAATACAACCAGGATTCCTGAGAGGGATTGGATTTATTTTTAGGGATGTGAAGTGGGGATGTGCCAGACCATTTAACTAAGGGAATATCCAGGTTCTCAGGGACTGAATCCAACTGAAAATGGAGAACTGAGGGAGGCTGGGACATCTGCAGGTTTTTAATCCCAGACAGGAGTGTCCAGGGGATGAAGGTGCAGCAGGATCAGCCCTGGGAGGAGGGAAGGAGTGTCCAGGGGAGGAAAGTGCAGGAGGATCAGCCCTGGGAGGAGAGAAGGAGTGTCCAAGGGATGAAGGTGCAGCAGGAATCAGCTCTGGGAGGAGGGAAGGAGTGTCCAGGGGATGAAGGTGCAGCCTGGGAGGGGAGGATGCCCTCTCAGTGCCCCTGCTGGCTCTGGCCCAGGTCTCCAAGAAGATGTACTCCATGGGGTGCTACGAGATCTCCCTGGGGGACACCATCGGCGTGGGCACCCCGGGCAGCATGAGGGAGATGCTGGCCGTGGTGATGAAGGAGGTGCCCGTGGGGGCTCTGGCTGTGCACTGCCACGACACCTATGGCCAGGCCCTGGCCAACATCCTGGTGGCCCTGCAGGTAGGATTCCTGCCCTGAACCACAGACTCGTGCCAGGCTTGGGTGGGGAGCACCTTACAGCCCATCCTGTCCCACCCCTGCCCATCTCCCACTGCCCCAGGCTGCTCCAAGCCCCATCCAGCCTGGCCTGGGACACTCCCAGGGATGGGGCAGCCACACAGATGGAGCAGCTCTCCTTGGGCATTTTGGGAATTGCAGATTTTGTGCTTCCAGAGCAGCTCCTGACGCGGGGTTTGTTTGCAGATGGGGGTGAGCGTGGTGGACGCTTCCGTGGCCGGCCTTGGGGGGTGTCCCTATGCCCAGGGAGCCTCTGGCAACGTGGCCACAGAGGATTTGGTGTACATGCTCAACGGGCTGGGCATCCACACGGTGAGTGGCAGCTCAGGGCTCTGCCCAGGCCTCAGCACAGGGGGCAGTGAGATGGGAAAATATTCCCAGGGAGGGTGGGCAGCCCTGGCACACGTGCCCAGAGGGGCTGTGGCTGCCCCTGGATCCCTGGCGGGGTGTGGGGCACCCTGGGGTGGTGGGAGATGTCCTCAAGGCGTGTCCTGGGCCTTTCCCATGCAGGGGGTGGATCTGCAGAAGCTGATGGACACAGGCACCTTCATCTGCAATGCCCTGAACAGAAAAAGCAATTCCAAAGTGTCTCAGGCCTCCTGCAGACTGTGACACTGAGTGGGATTTCTCCTTGGATCAAGAAACCGAGGATCCAGCACTGCCTGGGATTCCTCTCTGACCTCCCGAGCTCCTTCCCACCTCAGCATTTGAGAAGCTCCAAATGCACCAGAATTAGGAAGAAATGGGAGAATATCCTGTTACACTGTTCTCTGTTGGACCTTGAGGCTGTCCCCATGTGCCTTGGAGAGGGGAGGACGTGCAGGGGCAGAGGAGCTGCTGCCTGCAGAGCCCGGGACGAGCTCAGCTCTGCAGTTGGAGCACAGCTCCAGCTCGGGCTGTGCCTTCCTCCCGTCCCTGCCCTCCACAAACAGCCCAAACCTCCCCTGCTGCTCCGCCCTCAGGGACGTGCTGCTGCACTGCGTATCTGTTCTAAGATACTCAGCACACCAGGAGTGATAAACACATTATTTAATAGCCTAAACTAGGAGAAATTTGATTCAGCTGAAGCAACAAAGGAGCTTTTGCTGCTGGTTTGGGTTCCAAGTGCCTCTTGTGGAAGCTCTGCATCGTGGTGGGCAGGGGGGTGAGGAGCTCCTTCCACCCTGAGAGCTCCTCACCGCTCAAGTCCTTGGGACCCGCCCCCGGCTCTTCTTTGTAAAGTAATTTATTGAACAGTTCAGCTGTGAGACTGGAGAGGAGCGCAGGACCTTTGTCCTTTCGGGGGGCAGGGCGGGTGTGAGGCTGCGTGTGCTCCTCTCCACATGACTTCAATAAACCGTAACAATTACCAAACCTGCGCTAATGAACGCTGCAGAAATGAGGCGGAATGGGGCAACAGTTCGGGGTTTTGAGGCAAGAAATGGGGATTTTGGGGCAGGAAATCAATAATCGGGGGTTGGGGCTCCTCCCGCCGCCAGGGGGCGCTGCGGCTCGGGGCTCCCCGCCGTCCCTCGCGGTGTTTTGTCCACGCTGCCGCCCCGTAGCCCTGACACGTTTCCATGGAGGAGCCGCGCGCGTGGCGCCGGGGAGGGGCGGGGCCAAGGCCCGGCCTTAAAGGGGCCGCGCCCCTGACGGGGCCGAGCGGGAGCGGCGGCAGCGGCGGGTGAGAGACCGGGGAAACCGGGAGGGAACCGGGGGGGAACGGGCAGGGGGACGGATGTGCTGCGCTGCCCCGCTTCCTTTTGCAGGGACAGTGCAAACCCCCGCGGCTTGGGGCATCCCTGGGCTCCGGAGTGGTTCCGGTCCCCGGTGCGTTCTGCGCCCCGGGACCCTCCGCTCCCTCCCGGTGCTCCTGTCCCCTCCCGGCGCTCCTGTCCCCTCCCGGTGCTCCTGTCCCCTCCCGGTGCTCCTGTTCCCTCCCGGCGCTCCTGTCCCCTCCCGGCGCTCCTGTCCCCTCCCGGGGCTCCTGTCCCCTCCCGGCGCTCCTGTCCCCTCCCGGTGTTCCTGTCCCCTCCCGGCGCTCCTGTCCCCTCCCGGTGCTCCTGTCCCCTCCCGGTGCTCCTGTCCCCTCCCGGTGTTCCTGTCCCCTCCCGGCGCTCCTGTCCCCTCCCGGCGCTCCTGTTCCCCTCCCGGTGCTCCTGTCCCCTCCCCGGGCCGGAGCGTCCCGCGGGTGCCGCTGCGGTCCCAAAACCGTTCCCGCGGAGCCCCGGCTGGGGAAAGCAGGGAACGGCAGAAGGGCAGAGCTGGTACCCCTGCGGAGACCACCTCCATTAATTAATTAACGAGTTAATTAACACTGCGAACCGCTGCCCTGAGGGATATGGGTGAACCCAGCGCCCTGGCTGGGATTAACAGGACAAACCAGGGCTCGTCTCCGGGATGTGGCACCTCCGTGTCCGGGAGGTGTGACCGGCGCTGCCCCGCCCGTCCCTCGGGCAGCACCGACCTGGCGGCCGCGGTGACGTGCCCGGGGCCGTGCCCAGCCGGGGCTCCGGGGCTCCGGGGGGCTCCGGGCCGTGCCCAGCCAGGGCTCAGGGCTCCGGGGGGCTCCGGGCTGTGCCCAGCCGGGGCTCAGGGCTCCGGGCCGTGCCCAGCCGGGGCTCAGGGCCGTGCCCAGCCGGGGCTCAGGGCTCCGGTTCGTTCCCTCGCAGGGACCATGGCTGAGACCATCCTGGTGACGGGCGGCGCAGGTTACATCGGCAGCCACTGCGTGCTGGAGCTGCTGCAGGCGGGCTACGTGCCCGTGGTCATCGACAACTTCCACAACGCCATCCGAGGTACGGGGAGCCCCGGCCCGGCCCCGACCCCGACCCCGTGGCGGGCCCGGCCCCAGCGCTCCCTCGCTGCCCTCCGTCCCCAGGCTCGGAGGAGCTGCCCGAGAGCCTCCGGCGGGTGCAGGAGATCGCGCAGCGGCCCCTGCTCTTCCAGGAGCTCGACATCACCGACGAGGCCGCGCTCCAGGAGCTCTTCAGCAAGGTGAGAGCAGCAGCTGCGGTGCCCCGAGTGGCTCCCGGGGTCCCTGGCAGGGGTGGTGGCAGCCAGGGCAGCAGGGAGGGAACGCTCCTGTGGCCGTGGAGCCCCCCGGGCTGGCTGGCCGCAGCTCCTGGGGGAATCCCGGCCGGTTCCTGATGCCCAGCCCGCTCCCCCTGCAGCACCGTTTCTCGGCCGTGATGCACTTTGCGGGGCTCAAGGCCGTGGGGGAGTCGGTGCAGAAGCCTCTGGAATATTACAGAGTGAACCTCACCGGGACCATCCGGCTGCTGGAGGTGAGAGGGGCTGGCAGCGATCCTGGGCTGTTCCCTGTGCCCTCCCCGTGCCCAGGCCCTGCCCTGGGCCCTGCCAGCGCCCGTGGAGGGCTGGCACAGGGCACAGAGGGGAATCAGTGGTGGCCATTGCCCCTCCCAGACCATGAAGGCCCACGGCGTGAGGAACATCGTGTTCAGCAGCTCCGCCACCGTCTACGGGGACCCCAAGTACCTCCCCCTGGACGAGAAGCACCCGGTCGGGGGCTGCACCAACCCCTACGGCAAATCCAAGTTCTTCATCGAGGAGATGATCCGGGATCTGTGCAGGGCAGAGAGGGTGAGGAGCCGCCCCACGGGGCTGGAGCTCGCTGTGTCCCCAGGGAGGTGACCTGGCCGTGTGTCCCCAGGACTGGAACGCCGTCCTCCTGCGCTACTTCAACCCCATCGGCGCCCACGAGTCGGGGATGATCGGGGAGGATCCTCAGGGCATCCCCAACAACCTCATGCCCTACGTGGCTCAGGTAGCGCCCCCACAGCCCTTGGGGGTCCCGGGGAGGGGACACGGGGTGCTGGGGCTCCATGGGGCTGTCCCTCTGTGCAGGTGGCAGTGGGACGCCGGGAATTCCTGAGCGTCTTTGGGAACGACTACAAGACGGACGATGGAACGGGTGCGTCACGGGCCGGGGGGAGTTTAGGATGCCAAACCCCGGCCCTGCCCTCACCTCTGCGTCCCCACAGGAGTCAGGGATTACATCCACGTCGTGGATCTGGCCAAGGGCCACATCGCTGCGCTGAAGAAGCTCAAGGAGAACTGTGGCTGCAAGGTACCAACCCCAGGGTGCTGCCAGCCCAGGGGGGTGTGGGGGTCAGGCACCCCTTCAGCCCTTGATCCCTGTCCTTTATTCTCCTCCCAGATCTACAACCTGGGCACAGGCACCGGTTACTCCGTGCTGCAGATGGTCCGGGCCATGGAGAAAGCCTCGGGGAGGGAGGTGAGGGCAGAGCTGCAGGCTCACAGGCACAAGGGCAGCTGGTCCCACAGGGCCCTGCTCCCCCAGCAGCCCTGGCCCTGTTCCTCAGCCCCCTGGAGCCCCCCGAGCCCACGGTGCTGCTCTCCCTGCAGATCAAGTACCGGATCACGGCCCGGCGGGAGGGGGACGTGGCTTCCTGCTATGCTGACCCTGCCCTGGCTGAGCGGGAGCTGGGCTGGAAAGCCGCTTTTGGCCTGGACAAGATGTGTAAGGGCATCCCCTCCCTGGCACAGCGGGCACTGCCAGCCCCCTGCCCTCCCTCACCTCCCTCCTCCCGTTCCAGGTGAGGACCTGTGGCGGTGGCAGCTGCAGAACCCCACGGGCTTCAGCAAGAACTGAGCTGTGGCCAGGGCTGCTCTGAGCCAGCCCTGCCTCCTTCCCCGAGGGCTGTCACCATCCTGGGAGGGCACCTCCAGCTCCCCTCCTGCCTCTGGCACGGGGCAGGAAGGCTGGAGCATCCTCAGCCTCCCCCCCTCCTCATCCTCATCCCCATCCCCCAGGTCTTTGCATCTCACAGAGCAGAACCACAACGAAGGGAGACCAAGGCAGGGCCTGGTGTGGCACCACGGGCACGGAACCCCTCGTGGGAATGCCCAGGGCTGCAGCCAGAGCTGGGGACACCTGGAACTCCTGGGCCCTTGCTGTGCCCTGGGCATCCAGCACTGGGACATCAGAGCCCAAACTACAGCAGAGCCCCTGTTCCCTCCTGGCTGTGGGCTCAGGGGGAGCCCAAGGCACCTCTGCCCCTGCCCTGGCACAAAGAAGGCTCCAGGAACGTCCCACAGGGACCAGTCACATTCCAAGGTTTCCTCCACCCCCCACTTTTCCCTACCCCCAGCATGGTTTTGGGGACCAAATCTCATCTCCCCCCTCTCCTGCTGAGCCGGAGCAGGCCCTGCCCAGGGCTGTGCCAGCCTGGCCTGGCTGCCCACAGCCCCCGCTGGGTGCCTGGTGTGGCCTCCTGTGGCAGCCACTCCCCAAAGCCGTTGCCAAAGGCTGCCCAGGACCAGCTCTGCCCCGTCCCACACTGCTCCTATTTATTCCTGGCAGCTCCCAGGGCAGGGATGACGCAGCCGGCCCCGTGTGCTGTCGGCTGGATGAATAACTTATGCTCCTAAATTATGAATTGAGCTTTTGATTTGTTTTTAAAATAAACTTTCCTACTTTCTAAGTGGCAGCTTTGTTCTGCTTCCCCTCAGCCAGAGCTGCTGGTCTAAAAGTGGCACCCTGGGGCCTCATGGAACCCCATTCCCCCCAAAATCTCCTGTCCTGCCTGGGCAGGGATGACGCCAGCTCAGCTCTGGGATAAGTTGAGGATTTATTTCACCTTGATTCTCTGTGGAACGCACGCACACACACAAAAAAAAACCCCAAACATGTACAAGGAAGACGAGAGAAGAAAAACAACCAAAAAAAAACCCAAACCAAAAAAAACCCCAAAAAAACCAAAAAAAACCAAAAGAAAAACCCCAAAGCTGTACTGAGGAATGGAGAGAAGCCGTTCTCCCTCCCGGGTTTCCAGCACTGCTCGGGCAGGGAGTGAACAGGAATGCTCTGCAGAGGGGCCCCACGGTGCCCCAGGGATGGTTCCGGGCCCCCCATCACACACGGTTCCAGTTCACAGTCACACAGGTCAGTCTGTCCATCACCAGCCCTTGGTGCCCCAGGGAGCTGCCATCCCACCCCTGCCACCCTCTCATGCCCCCCAGCCAAGCCTGGGGCGTGGGGGCACAGCAGCATTAAAACACAGCATAGAAGAGCTTTCAGACTTCCTAAAAGGATCAAAACCTAAAAGCCCAAGCCAAGAGCCCAGCCCAGGTGGGCCCCACGATCCACTCTCCAGAGGGCGGTTATTGCTTTGCACAGCCCGGGCAGGAAGGGCAGGGCTGGAGCAGAACTGCTGGGGCTGAGCCCCCCCAGGGCAGGCAGGGGGAGCAGGGCCAGCTCCCCAGGAATGTGGGGGTGTTTTAAAAGCCATCATCAGCCCCGGGTGGGGGCTCAGCCCGGGGGAAGAGGGGGGTGAGGGCAGAGCTGCTCCACAGCCACTGCCCTGGGCCCTGTGGGAGGGGAGGGTCAGCCAGGAACCCCCCAGAGGAGACATTCGGGGCCCCGGCACGGTGCCAGCAGTCGGGAGGGGACAAGCCACAGGTGAGGGACACTGGTGATTGTACATGGAGGGGACATGAGCCCCCAGCCCCGGGAGCACAGAGGGTGGGGCACAGCAGCAGCCGGGGCTCAGGTGCTGGTCAGATGATGGTTGGGAGCAAAGCTGCTCCTTCCAGCTGCACCAGGAGCCAAACCCGGGGTCCAGGGCCCTCCCCCTCCCCGAGCCAGCCCGAGTCCAAAGGGAAGGACAAGTAGCAGCAAGAGAAGACATTGAAGACGGGGCCGGTGGCTCCGTGAGTGTAAACGAAGCTTTGGGGCTCCGAGGGCGCAGAGCTGGGCTGGGAGCGGGGGAGATGCCTCTGGGATGGAGATTGTAAAAGCAACAAGAGGAGGAGGAGCAGGAGGAAGGAGGTGATTATCTCAGGAGGGCAGAGCTGCCCCAGGCCGATGGCTGAGGGGAGTGTGCGTGTGTGACAGGGCCGTGCGGGAGGTGCGGGAGCTGCGCTGACCCTCCCTGCCGGCCCCGGGCAGCCTTTGGCGGTGCCACCCAGGGCAGAGCCTGCCCGGGCACCTGGAGGCGTCCGCAGGGGAGTCCCGGGTTCCTGAGCTCTGACTGAAAACCCGTGAGTCGCCTGAGCGGAGGCCGTGGTGGCCACCGAGGGCAGAGCTCCGAGCCCCAGGGGTGCCCCAGCCCCACCCCGCTCCTCCCACCGCAGCCGGGCACGTCCCACCCTAATACTGGTACAAAAACCGCAAACGCGACAGGAGAACCTCACCCGCGCCGTGCCAGCCCCGCGGGGGCCCGAGGGGACGGTGACCATTCCCCGGGAGCCGCTGGGAGCCAGAGCAGGAGAGAAAAGGCTGCTGCCAGGCTGGCCGCAGGCAGCTCCGATGCGGGCAGCGGGAGAGCCGGGCAGCCCCGGCCGGGGGGACGCGGTGCAGGACGCGGGCACGGGTGGGTGTGGCGGGCGGTGCTGGGGGGGCCATGGCTTCCGTTGGCAGCGGGCGGGTCACAGGGACAGACGGGCGGTGCTGACCTCGGCCCCCTCCCCTGCGACAGTCCCGAGGGGCTCGGCTCAGATCCGGGGCAGCAGCTTCTCGATGAACTCCTTCACCGCCATCATCTCCTGCGGGCAGGCACGGCCCGTCACTCCGGGGCTCCCGGTCACACCGGGGCTCCCGCGGGCCGGGCTGAGCCCCGGCAGCGGCCCCCAAGGGCCGGGATGGGGCACAAGCGCTCTGCAGCCTCCCGGAGCAAGTCGGGAACAAGCAGAGCTCGTGTGTTCCCCACCCTGCCTGAGCTACAGCGCTGGGGTTGGTCCCAGAGATCCCAAAGGGAAGGGACCCACAAGGATCATCCAGCCCAGCCCTGTTCAGACCCCCAACAATCCCACCCTGTGCATCCATGGCAGCGCTGTCCAAACACTCCTGGAGCTCTGGGAGCCTTCAGGGCCGTGCCCATTCCCTGGGGAGCCTTCAGGGCAGTGCCCAGCACCCTCTGGGGGAAGAACCTTGCCCTGAAATCCATCGCAGCCCTCCCCTGACACAGCTCCAGGCCCTTCCCATGGGCCCATCGGGGCTGCCATCCCCTCCCTCCCCGCCCAGCACTGACCTGAGGACAGGAACTGTGCATCACGCCGGGGTAGGTTTTGAACTGCACCTTGGCGGGGGTGACGACAGACTTGAGCTTCTCGGCCGTGAGGGCCCCGAAGCGCACGGGGATCATGGGGTCCATCTCCCCGTGGCACTGCAGGATGGCGATGTCCTTGTTCACGCTGTTGTTCGCCGCCTGCCGCGGGGAGGGGACACTCAGGGGAAGGGACAGCGCTGGGGCAGGTGCTTTGTGTCCCCAGCACAAACCCCAGCAGGTCCCCCCCTCGTGAGGGGAGCTGCAGTGGGAGAACGCCCACGCCAGTACCTGTGGGAAGGCCTTGTGCAGCGGGAGCCAGCAGCTGAGCGCCACGATCCCGGCCAGCTGGTGCTGGCAGGTGAGAGCCGTGTACAGCGACAAGGCACCGCCCTGCAGGGACAACATGGGGTCACTGAGGATCCACGGGGGGTGCAGGGACACCCTCAGGCCCAGCTCACACCCACCCAGCTCCCTGTGACAGGTGGAGCAGGAATTGGGGTCCCTCACCTGTGAGAAGCCCCCCAGGATGATGCGGTTGGGGGGGATCCCGTTCTTCATCTCGTGCTCAATGATTGCTTTAACTGGAAGGAGATGAGGAGAAATGGGTCAGTGAAAGGGGAAAACGGCTGAAAAGCATCATCCCATGCTTCAGGGTGCACATCAGGGTGCCAGAGATGCCAGGGCAAAGGTTTGCTGGGATCACAGGACAGCAGAAACAAAGGAGAGGTGGAAGGAAGACAGCTGCTGCAGTGACAGCAAGGGAGAGGCACACAGCAGCTCACCACCTCCCCCTCCCCTTACAGAGCTCCTTACTGTTCTCTGCAGCTTTCTTGATCCCAGCTTCATCCTCGGGTGCATCCGGAGTCAGTCCCATCAGGTCAAACCTGGGGGAAGCAGCAGGCTCAGCCAAACCCTCTCCCAGCACCAGGAGTGTGGGGAGGCAGGAGCTGGGTGTGCTCTGCCTTTCTCTGGCCCCACAGGGCAGTGGATTTTGTCCCCCCATCCCTCTCACTCCCCAGAAGGATCCCATCCAGCCCTGTCCCCCAAAGCACTGACCAGGAGGGCATGACCATCTTCATGTTGAGGGTCACTGGGATCCGGGGCCTGTGGAGGAACATTTTGGGTGGTTCAGCTCAAGTCTGAGGGGAGCAGGAAGACTGACACCGCTCCCCTTCCTGCTGAGCCCCCTCCTGCCTGACCAGGGGGAGCTTCAGAGCCTTTGTCTTTCTTTCCCTGCAGCCATCAGAGATAAGCAAGACAGGAAGGGAAAGAAAAGAGCCTCTGGTGCTGCTCACTCTGTGGGAACAGCTCTGCCTGCAGCAGGAGCTGAGCAGGCAGCAGAGCCAGCCTGGCTGGGCAGCCCTGCTGGGCTCAGGCCACCACCCGCCTCCCCCAGCAGCCTTGGCAGCCTCAGGACCCCCAAGAAGCCCCCCAAGAAGCCCCCCAAGAAGCCCCCCAGGGCAGCACTTACGCGTGAGGGCAGATGTACTTCACGTAGGGGAGGCGGATGGAGGAGAGAGCATCGGCCCAGCTGTGCCTGGGGAGGGACAGGAGCAGATGAGCCCAAGGCTTGTCCCAGCCATTTTCCCAAGGCTGCTGCCCCCCAACCCCTCCCCTGAGCTTATTTTCCCCACCCCACCAGCCAGAACCCCCCATCAACCTCCCCCAGCACTGATCCCATATGAGGGGAGCACACAAAGCCCCGAAGCTGCAGGCAGGGAGGACAGGGAGGAGGGAATGTCCTGGGGGATGTGGAGATCTCCTGGACAGGGAGGAGCCCTTTGTCACCACCATGCCACCTCCGAGGTGGCCTTGCACAGCAGAGATGCCCTGGTGCAGGCCCAGCCCTGCTGGAAAAGCCGCAGTGCTTATCAGCAATCCCCCAGCAATCCCCGAAGGCAGCACAAAATCCACCCGCGGGGGGTGGGGGGCTGCCAGGCTGCTGGGATCATAAATATTCAAGAGCAGACAGCTGCTGGCAGCAATTCCCTGCCATTCCCTGCCAGGCTGGTGCAGGAATGGCTGCAGACCCCAGCCCAAAGCCCCACACAAATCCTGGAGATGCCCTAAGGGAGAGCAGCAGCAAAAGGCTGGGATTTCATCTGGCAAACCACACATCCCAGCCAGAGGCAGCTCCAGGGACACTCACCCCGTGTCTCCAAGGCCATGGAGGAAAATGACCTGCCAAACAGAGGAGGAAGGGAATTAGCTGGGGTGAGTTGGAGGGGGCAGGGCAGGGCTGGGCTGGGCTGGCAGGGAGGTGGCAAATGGACACTTAGTCACCAACTCCAAGACGCTCAGATGAGCTTGGAGCACGCCAGATGGGTGGGTCAGGGATGTGCTGTCATCCCGCCACAGAGCTGCCACGGGCAGGTCCCAACTGCTCCTCACAGCAGAGGGACAAGGAGTGACAAATCATCCCACCAGGAGTGGCACTAGAGCAGAGGCCCAGCCTGAATCCCAGAATGGGCTGGAAGGGACCTTAAAGGCCATCCAGGGCCACCCCTGCCATGGCAGGGACACCTCCCACTGTCCCAGGCTGCTCCAAGCCACGTCCAGCCTGCCCTTGGGCACTGCCAGGGATCCAGGGGCAGCCACAGCTGCTCTGGGCACGTGTGCCAGGGCCTCATCACCCCCACAGGGAGGAATTCCTTCCCTGTATCCCCAAGGACTCACAAATCCACCTCCACAGGCGTTTCATGTCAGGCTCCTAAGCGTTGGGGAGCAGAGGGAAGGCAGCCTGCAGACCCCAGGGAAGGGTGATGGGGGTTCTTTTGGGAGATTTGCTTCTAAAAGCTTAAACAGCCCAATCAGCCCCAAGTCCCACTGCCTTGACAAGCTGAGCTCTCACACTGGAGCAAACAGCCCAGCCCAGGGAATTGCTGGAGCTCATGGAAGCAGCTCCCTGTTTTCCACGGGGAGGGAAGGAGGGAGGGAAGGGGCAGCCCTTACCGCAGCGGTCTCCCGCTCTGCCCCTGACACGGTGACAGCGTCGGCGAGGAGGGGGACAGACATGTTGTTACCACACATACACCGAGAGGGATCGACACTGGCACCTGCGGGACAGAGCGGTGAGGCAGGAGAACAAACCTCCCACCCCCTTCAGCAGCTGCTTCACCCACAGGAGCGGCTCTCTGGGGGAAAACTGAAGGGCAGGTGAAGGCTTTGATGGGGGAACGCCCCACACTGTGGCCTGGCAGCGCTGGAGAGTCCAGCAGCCAACGCTCCCTGCGTGGGGTGCTGGAAGTGTTAAAATTAGCCTGGAAATTACACCTCCAAGCCAAAGTTATTCCTGTGGCTGCAGCGGCCAGGCAGCAGTCTCACATCCCTTTGTTCCTGCAGCCCTTCACCCCTCATTCTCCCCCGGAGCCGTGCAGAGCCTGACCCACATCTGCTCCCACCGGGACGCAGCAGCACAGGCTCTGCTGCACCAACAAAGGTCCAGCCCTGCTTGATGGGGCTGTTTGGGATGAACCAGAGCACTGGGAGCTGGTCTGAGCCCCCCCAGTGATGGAGAACGCCCCCCAGGACAGCAGGCAGGGTCACCACCGCTGTCCTGTCACCTCCCAGATCCCATGGAGCTGACAGTTCCCACGGCACCTTCAGCCACAACAGTCCACGGTGTTTGCTCCCAGTGCATCACAAATCACAGCTCCTGCTCCCCACAGGGCTGCCCTGACCCCACTGACCCAGCAGCACTAATTAGATCAGAGCCTGTTTAGGGCACTGCCTTTATCCCCCAGGAACAGGATCAGAGAAATCCCGAGCTGGAAGGGATGAAGGATCATCCAGTGCCACCCCTGCCCCCCAACAATCCACCCTGTGCACCCCTGGAGCACTGCCCAAACTCTCCCGGAGCTCTGGCAGCCTTGGGCTGTGCCCATTCCCTGGGGAACCTGGGCAGTGCCAGCACCCTCTGGGGAAAAACCTTTCCCTGAAATCCAACTTAAATCTCCCCAGGTAGAGCTCTGGCCACTCCCAAAGTCGTGCCCCATCACTGAGATCAGAGCTGCTCCTTGGGAGGCCTTTCCTCATCCTCCACACTCTGCTCCACCATCCCCAGCGGGTCGGGGTGGCACAGGATCACCCCAAACCCTCCCAAAATCCCGGAACGCCGGCAGCCAGCCTTACCCAGGAGAAACAGCCCGGTCTGTGTGCCAGCCCGGTTGAGACCTGCCCGACTCGTTCCACCGAGTGCTCGTCAGCAGCTTCCCCACTCAAATAAAAACACGGGAACGGAGCTGCCCGGATCTGACACAGCCACACGGCTCGTGTGTACTCCGGGGGCAAAACAACCGGCCGGGAGCGACCGCACCTGCCAAAACCGCTGGCAGGGAGACAGAGAGGGAGCCGGGAATAACAGAAATAATCATGGTCCTCCCTGGCGCTGACGGGGGAGGCTCCAGCAGGAAAACGTGGGATGCTCGGAGCGGCCCCGAAATTCCCAAAATTCCTCCCGGGATGCTCCTGCCCCGCTCCTGGAGGCAGCACAGCGGGAACCCCCCGGGATGAAACCCCTCAGGGGCAAACACAGAACCGGGGGGTGAATTCGGAACCGACCCCACCGGAGACACCGGCCCGGGGTGTGTGTGAGGGGGACGCGTTCATCACTCGTTAATTAGCATTAATTACCGTGCCTCAGCCCTGCAGAATCCAGCGGAGGGGGGGGCTGGAGAAATCCCGCCAGGAGGCGGAGGGAGGCGGGATCCCCGCGGCCCGGAGCGCCGGTTTTCCGCCAGAACCGGGGCTCTGAGGGGAACCCCTACAGGCTGCGGGTCCTGAGGGCCCTCAGGGACGGAAATACGCGGCCATGTTACCGCACGGGGACCCGCCGAGCCAAAACCGCGGCCCCGCGGTCCCTGCACCGCCGCTATCCCCGTTAATCCCCGGTGAAATCCCGGTAAAGGCTCCGCCGCCCCCCCCCCATCCCCGCCGCCCTCACGGAATTAACACCCCCCCCCCCCCCCGCCCGCAGCAGTGGTACGTCCCCCCCGCCGCGCCGCTGCCCGGTCGCGCCCCCCCCGCCGCTCCCCAGTGGTACGTGCCGCCCCCCCCCCCCCTCCCCGCACCTCTCCCGCGGCCCGGCGCGCGCGCTCCTCGCGGCTCCCCCAGGACGCGCTCCCGCCGGAACTTCCGGCAGCGCGGCGGAAGTGACGCACGCGGCGCGCCGGGCGCCACCGGGCCCGCCATGGTGGAAACGGGCACCGGAGAGCGCTCGGGAGCGGCGGCGGGACCGGACCCGATCCACACCCACACCGCGCCCACACGGCGTTAACAGCGACGCCCATCCCGCAGCGACCCGCCCCGAGCGGCTCGCGGGGTGTGCGGACACGCTCCCGCCGCCCTCCCCGCCTCAGCGCCGGTGCCACCCGCGCACACCGGAGAGCCGCGACTCAGGGACAGCGCACAGCTCTGCACCGCAGCGTGTTTATTGTCAGTCACAGCACACGGCGCCGCCGTGTCCGTCCCGCGAACTCGGGGCTGCCCCGGGAAGCCGTTCCTAACCCCGGCGGGCTCCCGTTAGGAGATGAAGTGAGTCTGCGGGGTGATCTGTTCCACCTTGTGGTCGGCCGGGTTGGCCGAGGCTTCGTAGTTGCAGATGGTGACCTCGTGGCGATGAGCCTGGGTGGGGAGGGAAGGTTTAAAATCCAGGGAAGCAGCACTCCAGCCCTCCCCACGCTCCGGGCTCTCTCTGCTCCCTCTCACCTCCGTCCATTCCCCTTTCAGGCCTATGTAAAAAATCTTGGTTGTCTCCGCTCCGAAGTTCTTTGGGAAGTGCATGGAGAGGTGGTAAACGTTGGAGAAACGGGAAATTCTGGAGGAAAACACAGCCTGAGAGCACAGCTGCTGCTGCTCCTCCACCCCACAGCCCCAGTCCTACTCAGCCTGGGCAGCAAGGGGGGTTCCCCTCACACCACGAGCCCAGGGCGATTCTGCACCCCAAGAATTCCTGGGGTGGAACCAGCCCCAGGCTCTGGGATGGAGGTTTCAGAGGGGAGGACAGGGCTGGGGAGGAGAAATCCTGCTGAGGGGCACTGCCCTGTGCTGGCCCTTCCCTAAAAGGCTGGACAGGCTCCTGTGGCAGGCAGGAGCAGCCCCCAGACTCTGGGGTTTGGCTCGTACTTGGTGGGATATTCCAGCTCTCCCAAGGGATCCCGGCTCAGGCTGAAGCTCTGCTCTGGTTCCTTGGCTGTGTCATCAAAGGACATGTGAGGAATGTTTCTGAACCTGGCAGGACAGGAAGGCAGTCATTAACAGCAGCTCAGCTAATTGCAGTCCATGCATGAAAGAAAGAAAGTGTTCATGTTCTCCTCATAAATAAATGGATTTACTTTGTTTTCAGCAGAGCCCCCAGCCCTGTGAGGAGGAGGAGGAGGAGGAGGAAGCTGCTCTTACTCACAGCCTCATCTCAGCCGGGTGTGAATCGCCATCCTCGCCCATCACGATGACTCCTTTCAGCTTCACGCTGCCCGTGAACCTGCCCAGACACACGGGGCAGGGTTTGCATCTCTGTCCTCTCCACGGTGCCCCGTGCCCAGGGAGGAAGGAGCCAGCACGGAGCTGGGGCACGGAACTCACGGGATGTTGAAGAGCAGCTCCTCATCATCATCGCTCTCCACGAACTGGGGAGAGAGAAGAGCAGGTCAGGGCGGGCCCAAGGGGGGCACAGGGGACAGCTGGAGGGTCATCCCAGTGGGCTCAGGGGTACCTTGCTCACAGAATCCCAGAATATTTAGGATTGGAAAGGAGCTCTGGAGATGTCCAGGTCACCTGGGGCAGGTGGCACAGGGACACATCCAGGTGGGTTTGGGATGTCCCCACAGAGGGAGACTCCAGCCCTCCCTGGGCTCTGCCACCCTCATGGAAATAAGTTCTTCCACATATTGAGGTGGAATTTGTTGTGTTTTAATTTATGGTCTTTACTCATTGTCCTGTCACTGAACAGAGCCTGGTACCTTGGGGATATTCCCTGGGGATATTTTATGGATATCCTTTGGGGGGTTTATGGATATCCTTTGGGGGGTTTATGGATATCCCCTGGGGGTATTTTATGGATATCCTTTGGGGTATTTTATGGATATCCCTCTGGGGTATTTTATGGATATCCCCTGGGGATACTTTATGGATATCCTTTGGGGTATTTTATGGATATCCCCTAGGGATATTTTATGGATATCCTTTGGGGGGTTTATGGATATCCCTTTGGGGTATTTTATGGATATCCCCTGGGGGTATTTTATGGATATCCTTTGGGGGGTTTATGGATATCCCTTTGGGGTATTTTATGGATATCCCCTGGGGATATTTTATGGATTTATGGGATCCATTCTCATCTTTCCCTTCTCCAGCCTGGCCAGGCCCAGCTCCCGCAGCCTCCCCTCATCACAGAGATGCTCCAGACCCCAAACCATCTTGGTGTAACCCCAAATCATCCTCCTGCCGTGCTGAGAAGCCCAGCCCAACACCGCACCGAGCTGTGCCTCCCTCGGGCCACGAACCCCTCCGTGCCCTCTGCCCCCGGTGCCAGCGCCGCTCCCGGCCCCACCTGCGAGCGGTCCCCGCGCTGCTCCCAGGGGCGGAACACGGTGGCTCCGGAGCCCTCGCGGCGCTCGTTGAGGCACTGCAGGCGCTGCCGGTCGATGCGCAGGTACAGCCCCCAGGCCGCGCCGCGCTCCGCCGCCTCCGCCCCGCAGCACCGGCACCGGCCGGGCCCGTGCGCCATGGCCGCGCCGGTGCCGCCACCGCGCATGCGCGGCGCTGAGGGCACGCCCCCGTGCGGCATAAGCCACGCCCACAATGCTCAGGGATACGCCCGTGTATGTGACGTCATACTCTATGTTAATTAGGCACGCCCCTGTGTTCATAGCCACGCCCACGTAAAGCGGTGATAGGTCCGTTGTTGTGTAGCCACGCCCAAATGGGCGGGGCGGGGCTCTGCGCGTGCTGAGCCCGCGAACCGCCCGAGGGTCCCGGGGAGGGTCCCGGGGAGGGTCCCGGTGCTCCCGGGGAGGGGTCCCGGGAAGCGGTCCCGGTGGTCCCGGTGCTCCCGGGGAGGGGTCCCGGTGCTCCCCGGGAGGGGTCCCGGGAAGCGGTCCCGGTGCTCCCGGGGAGGGTCCCGGTGCTCCCGGGGAGGGGTCCCGGTGGTCCCTGGGAGGGGTCCCGGTGCTCCCATGGAGGGGTCCCGGGGAGCGGTCCCGGTGCTCCCGGGGAGGGGTCCCGGTGTTCCCCTGGAGGGGTCCCGGGGAGCGGTCCCGGTGCTCCCGGGGAGGGGTCCCGGTGCTCCCCGGGAGGGGTCCCGGGAAGCGGTCCCGGTGGCCCCGGGGAGGACTCCCGGTGGTCCAGGCCCGCCCTGACCCCGCCCGGGGGATGGCGAAGCTGCTGCCTTCCCACAAAGGCTCCGGGGGTATGGCTCCAAGCAGCGCAGGAACGGGAGCAGCACCCCTGCCGGGATACCGGAGCATCGCCCTCCACGGAGCCACGGAGTTTCCCAACGGCGTGTTTAACATCCGTTGTCAGTGTCAGGAAAGAACGAGCAGCCACAGTCCAGTGTTTGGCTTTTATTGAGACATGATTCTCCTCTTTTTCATATAACTTATCTAATTAAAATATTCATCTTAGTTACCACAAAAAAAGGAACATAGAAAATTGTATATATACACAGTTTGGGACCAAAATACAAATCCTCCTCCCCAGTAGGATGGGAAGGGGAAGAGGCAGCTCTGCTCCACCCTTCAGCGTGTGCTGGAGCACACAACAACTGCACAAGTGTCCCAGCCGGAGACAGGGAGAAGCACTTTGATCCCAGATTTTGTGTCCCCCAGGGAAATATCCCCACTCTGCTCCCAGCTGAGGGCCGGTGCCCACCTCTCCCCAGGCTGGATTAGTGCCCAAGCAAAAGGAAGGGAAGGGCGAGGGGTTGGCATCGCCCCTGTGAGAGCAGAGCCGCGCCAGTGTCACCTCCCTGCGGTGCCAGGAACAAAACATGGACACAGCTGGCAAAGCCTGGAGCAAAGGGGTGCTCCCAGAGGGAAAGATCATCTCCCCAGAACAGCAATGCTTGGGCCATAGCCACAGCTGAGCGTGGAGCTGTGAGATCAATTAATTGGCATTTCAGCAGTGCCCAGAATCGCTCTTGGCCATCGCCCAGATCCTTTGCTCAAAGCTGCATCGTGTCTGAACAGCACCAGGCTCTGCTTCCCTCCCCTCTGCCCCTTCCCCAAGTACAGAGGAGAAATAAACAGTAGCACAACGGTCAGCAGAAAAGGATATATTGTTATCTAATTAAAAATACAGCAAAATTAAATACAGCAAAAACACAGGAGAGTAAGGAGCCATTATTTTACAGCACAACACACACTGAAATGCTGCACGGGAACATTAAAGCATCTGGGACTGTAACAAACTTACAGCACATGAGAGTCTGAGAACATTATTCCAAGAATTTCAAACTAAACAAAGACTAAATAAACAAGAGACAGGTGTTCAGAATGGTTTTGAAGAAAGACATGTCTTTTGAAGGAGGAGGGAAAAAATAAAGAAACAAACAACCCAACAGAAACCAGAAGCAAGACAGGGATTTTTCTAGAGCCCTCCAGGGAGGACCCTTCACAGCAAGGTTTCCCCGGTCAGTGCACACAGACAACTCCACCGGTTTGGGATTTGGCAGCCACGGAAAGCCAGCAGCAGAGCTTCTCAGGAGCTGCCAACAACAACAGCATCCACTACCAGCATCTCTTCCACCCAGACAGCAAAGTCCTAGGGCAGCAAATATGGCTTGGAACAGGAGAATCCCACCCCTCCCCAACCCAGTCGGACCCCGGAGCCCTCCCAGAGAGGCCTGGGGTCTCCCCAGCCCCATCCTCTGCTTGCACCACCTCAGGGTTCCCTTTGGGGCAGACAGAACACAGGCAGAAACCCTCCCCAGACACACCCCACGAGCAGAAACCTTCCAGCAGAGCAGCACAGCTCCGGGCTGGCTGCCATCCCCACATCCTCAGCAGGGCTCCGACCTCTCCAGGAGCTCCAGGGCACTCCCTGACACTCCCAGCAGCCCCACCAAGCCCCTTGTCCTTCCTGAGCTGCAGCTCCTCACAGCAGGTACAAGGGAGCCTTTGGAACCCCTGCTCTGAAGGACACACACGTGTTACACAGCCACATTCCGTTTGCTCACTTCCCTCCAACCTCAGTCAAGTGGTTTCAAAGACCAAAATCCTTGGATTTTTCCAAAGAAGGGACAGAGCAAAATGTACAGGGAAAAGACAGGATTTAGGCACCAGCTTCCCAACTGGAAATGAATCCTTTCCAATTCCACACAGAAAACAAGACAGAAGAATTCCTTCATTCTTCCCACTAAAAGAGGCAAACAGTGCCTTCACTGGTATTTAAAAACAGGTTTCCATTGCAAAGTCCCCTGTCTCTCTCCAGATAAAAAGTTAAAATCTGACTTGATGCACAGTAAAACTTCTCCCAGATCCCTGGCAGTTTTAGTCCCAGTAGCCAACAGAAGACAACAGCAGCAGAGGAAACGTCCCCAAAGGCTCTTGGCATCCCTGCAGGACCACAAAAACACTTGTACAGGATCTACAGCAACAGCACAGAGCGGGTCAAGAGCTCAGATTTTATTGACACACACGAGCAGGGAGCAAAGCCTCAGGGCTGGAGGCACTTGCCAAAGGACTGGCAAGTAGCTGGGCCACTGGTCCTGCCTGTCCCAGCGTCTCCAGGTGAGACTTTGGGCCCAGCAGGTACCAGGGGACAGGAAAGGCTCCTGTGACACCCAGTGTCCACTCAGATGGATTCCAGCTCGAGTCACCAAGGCTGAACCCAGGACTGGACCGGGAGGGGAGGGACTACTGGGATCAACATAAATAATACAACAGGGTAGAGGGGCAAAATATTAATTAAAATCATTTTATAATTTATTAAGAGGTTAAATAGTAAATAAGTCTCTGGATCTTCCACTCTCAGCAGGTGCCAAGATTTCACATTTTCCTGTGTCAGGAGATTCTGTACACCCTTCTTTTGATGGATGACAAAGCCAGAAACAGAATGTTGAGGACAGGGGTTAAAAGAGGGGGGCTTGACACTGAGAAAGGGACCAGAATAAAAGATAAAATACTGTGCCATCATCTTGTGCAGATTGAAGCTTCTCCCAGCAGCTGCAGCCTCCAAAGAGTTCAAAGATAAGGAAGGGCTGTTTGGGTACCTTCTCCCCCCCAAGTGCCACTCTTCCTCAAGAGAGAAAGGCCCAGCTCAGCACTGCAAACTTATCTCCGAGAGAACCTGTTTTTGAAAGCTTTGATAGTCTTTGCCATCATTGGTGCAATTTCTGCAAAAGAGAAAGACAAAAAAAAAAACAAAAAACCCACCACTGAATCAAACAAAAAAGCCTCCACATGAAAGGAAAAGTGATAGAAGAAGAGCTGAGAGCAATTGAAAGCTGCAGCCCTGGCAGACATGAGTGTTTGAGCAGGGCCCATCAGAGTTTAAAGGTCACAGACTGAGGAGAAGCCACTGCTTTCTGCACTGCACCAACACAGATCCCTGGCCAAACCCTCCCTGCTTCCTTCCCGAGAGCTGCACTCCAATTCCAAACAGCTGACAGACACAGGGCAGCAGGAGGGCAAAGGCAGAGGTTCTGCCTCGCTGCTACCATTAAGACAGGCTGGTACAGTCAGCTCTGAGCAGCTGAATCTGATTTTTCATGCAAAAACTTTGAACAGATTTCTTAGAAAGAGGAGAAATACCAACATCCCCCCTCCTGTACAGCCTGGAATTCTCCCCCAGCAGAAGCAGCTGTTTGTGAAGGAGAAGCTCTAGGAGGCCACAGGGATGTCCTGCAGGTTGTACTTACTCTTCACAGGGGGTTTCCTGGGGTCACAGGAGGAGAAGGTGCTACCTGAAGATGGGGCCGAGTGGGCACTGCTGGTGCTGGGCCCATCGTAGGACTGCTCGTCACTTGCCCGAGCGTGGCTCTTGCTGGGTGTGTACAGGACTGGTTTTATCCTGCAACAAACACAGAACAGGCATTTCCATAAAGGATTCACCGTGGTTTGGGGCAATTTTACAGACACACAGTCTGTAACATCAACAGGGCTGATACAAGGTGGAAGCAGCAGCGAGCCGGATCTCTGCGCCTCCCAGCAGGAAAGAGGTGATTGCAGTTACAAGTTTTCCTGCAAAAGGAGCTCCCAGACACACAGTATCCTTCCCTGAGCTTCAGGGGGCAGCTGGCAGGAGGCCCTGAGTAGCAAGTGCTACAGAGAAACACTCACTTGGTCTTCTCTGGCAGAAGGGGGCCTCCAGTTCCAAACTTCTCCTGTCTCCTCCGGACATCTCGAGGAGGCTTCGCTGCAGAGTTCACAAATGCCATCTTGGCCACTCTCCCTGCAAGAGGCCAGAGGGAAGCATCACTTGCATCCAGCTGGTTATAAAGGAGGCTCCTCACTGCTTGTCTTGCTACTGACAGTTCATCCACCTCTCACCAATCCATCAGTTCCAAAGAAACAGTGACAGCCTCCTTCCTAAGGTCTGAACCTCTCGCAGTGAGAAATCAGACTGATCAGTTCAGCAGTTCTCATTATGTTCACCCAAAAAACAGAAATGTTTCTCCCCACCCTGGTTCTCTTCCATGCCAGCATGGAGAAGCCACATGGAACAGCAACCTGCTCATCATTACTATAAAATACTGAGCTGCATCAACGCCATCACAGATGAAAGCAAGACGCCGCTAACCCACGAAGCAAAGGAGCACACAGAGCTAAGCAGCTGCTAAACTGGACTGGTGTTAAGGCCAAATGGGCTCCCCCAGCCCCACCTTTGGGTTTGTTGGCGTGGGCAGAGCCGATGTTGCGTGCCAGCATGAGCAGGCGCTGCTCGCGCGCGTCGTGCAGCCGCAGGTACATCTCCCGCCACGACTCGAACTCCTCGGGCTTCTCGTTCTTGAAGTCTCGCAGGCAGTGGTTGTGCCACAGCTGATCCGTGTCCTCCACCAGCACCTGAAGCAAACCCACACAGAGCTGGGATCCCTCCTGACTCCTCCAGTCCCCTTTCCCTCGGCACCAGCTCAGTGCTGGTGTCACCGGAATCCCAGCAAAGCCAGGAACTCGGGACTGGCAAAAGCCACGTCTTGCAATGAAAAGGTTTCGTTTGCTGTTCTGCTCTTGCAGGTGAGGACAGCCCTGCACATCACATCCCTTCTGCCAGGCCAAGGCACTCACATGGTTGCATTCCTCGATGCGATACAGCTGCTCCGGGGTGCACCTCTCCAACACCGGCTCCAGCACCGAGAAAGGGACACCACCCACTTCATAGATTGCTAGAGAGAAGCAAGAAGCACAGGGTGTTAATTATCCTGCTCCTTCCTTGCCAAGGAAAGGGCTTGACACCTTGAAACGCAGTGAAAAAACTGCAATGTTGCACAATACCATTCGGGATGAGGGGAGGAGAAAGGAACCTCAGGCATCAATATTTCCAAGTTGAGAAATATCTGTGCAAGCTCCGTTTGCCATTGTTGCAGTGCTTTAGCACTGCTTGAAAGCATTCTGGGCGTTGATCCCTGCAGCACCTGGGCTTCCAGTGGGATTTATCCCATAAAAATGGAGAATATAAATGGGAAATATCCCATTTATAACAAGGGGGAACTGCTGGGGTCTGTACCAAGTTGCCAAAATTTCAGTGCACAGTGACTCTGAGACAAGGTCAGGTACTTACAGTCAATGTTGTTACTGAGGACCCTGATACACTGCTGGTACAGGGACATCATCTTTGGGAGGTAGGCAGTTTTGGAGCCAGAGTACACCTGCATTTTGGAATTTAACCGTCGGCCTGTGAAACCAGCTTCGCTCTCCTCCACTGGCGAGGACACTGCTGTGGAGGGAAACGCTTGGAGTGAGGAGGGAACAGAGAAAAGAAAGAGCCTGTCCTGCTAAATGGCACAGGAGGCACAAACTGGAGTCACCCAGAAGTGACCTAAATGGCAAAGTCTTCTCCAAGAGACCTGCAGAGCAAGTTCAGGAAGGGCAACCCAAAGCCGGAGCCCCAGAGAAGCGTCAGTGAAGGATTTTTCTCATCTCTGATGGAGCACGTGGGGAGCAGCTGCTTTTTTATGAGACCTCTGCCCTTGGCAGACCCCACCAGAAAGATTTGAACCCAGCCAGCACCCTCCCCTGCTCTCTCCCACAGTCTGGCTCGTTCCAAACCCATTTTCCTGCCCAACATACCTTTCCTTTTTGTCTGGGAGCAGGTGATGGACTCGATGGAGGGAAGAGGACGATAATTGGCCTGGATGGGGGGCAGGGGGATGTCTGGTAACGTTGGTACCACATCTAAAATTATCTGGAAGGAGAGGATGGACATGGAATAAGACAGGAATACAGCAGATGTGACATTCCACCAGTGTACAAACAGCACTGAACTGTGGGGTTTTTTTGCATATTTTGCATAAAGCACTCAATGCTGCTCAGTTTGCACCAGGGAACAACTTCAGGGGGTGGCTGCCAATAGGAAGAAGATGAAATTTGGGATCTGAATAATTCAGCACCTTCCAGAAAGAGCCATCCATGTTTTTAACCTATTCAAGACAAGCAGAGGCATTTCCTTGACTCGATTTACCAGTTCTGCATCTTCTCCTCTTCCTGCAAAAAACTTTGCACTGGTGGAGGAGAAAGGAACCTCAGAAACTGAGGGAAACTGAAAACTTTGATATGGAGTCTTATGAAGCACTTATTATGAATGGATTTTAAATGCTGTTTAACCTTATAAAAACCACTTTGTAAAGAGCCAAGTGTTTAAAAGTTGAGTAAAAAGATGAAACAGTAAAGATTTTACATATTAGTCCTTATTTATACACCAAACCCTGGCACCCATGTGACAAAGGATCTGTACAGAAATATTGCTCATTTTCCAGGCTTTCACAAAAGGTTTGTCTTCTGGAATGAGCTGCCTTGTACCACCAGTTCTCCCATTTCTGGACACTAAAAAAGGTCCATTTTAGAGAAGCATAAATACGCGAGAGGGGAGACATGGGAACCTCTTTAGCAGGAGATGGACTGCAAACTGGGCTGGATTCTAAGCTCACATCCATAGATACTCTACTTTCTTACCAAACCTTACCCTCTTTGGTTTAGGAGGCTCTAGGGTTTTCTTCTCTGCCTTTTTCTCACTTGTTCTCTTGTGGCTTGGACCTTTCTGACTGGAGCTTGAGCTGTTGGTACTGGCTTTGGATCCGTTCTGTTTGCTGTGCCCTCGGTCTTTGTCCCCAGCTGACCCAGCTGAGGGTTTGACCACTTTCTTTTTCTTTTTCTGGGGCTGGTCATAGCTGAGATATGACTCAAACGACATTGTAGGTTGTTCAAACTCATCCTCTGCTTCCCCCTCCCCAGAATTTGAGGAAAAACCCAGTGATTTTTTGTCCACATCGGAGATTTTGCTCTTCCCCTCCGAAGACTTTAAGCTCCCAGAACCCCCCTTTTCCTTGATCCTATTGCCCAAGTCACTCTCCGCTTTCCGTTTCTCTGAGTTTGAGCTCTCCAGGCTCTGCTTGGACTTTTCCAATTTGCTCTTCTCAGAGTCCCGATGCTTTTGCTTCTTGACATGATTGTCTAAGGATTCCTCCGAGTGTGGCAACGAGTGCGACTTCTCCTTCCTGGAGGTGCCGATTTCCCGATTCTTCTCCTTTTTGGTGCCCTCTGACGTCCTCTGCTTCTCCTTGCTGGCCGCTGCCACGGGGGATTCTCGGAGCTGCTCTTTGAAAGAAGCCTTGTGCACCCTCTCTGGGCTGAAGGCAGAGGTCCTGTCCTCCCCTCTGCCATCGAGTCGCTGCTTCTTGTGCGAGGACTTGTGCTCTTTGCTCCGACTCGCGCTCCCTTTGTCGCAGAAATTGCCGGAGCCGCGCTCCCGGCCTGCCCCGAGCTTCTCCTGGAAGCTGTGCCCTTTGCTGGCTTTCCCGTGGAATGGCGCCGGTTCTTCCTGCTCCTCGGAGGCAGAATGGTCTGTGTCCACATCCTGAGGGCTCTCACTGGGCTCAGGTGACACGGCTTGCCCACAGTCCGAGTACTCCTGGTCTGAAGAGAGCACCGGGGAGGATCTGCCCCAGCCCTTCCCCTGGTGGCTGCTATAGCTGTAAGTCTCATAGGCTCTCTCAGGCCTAGGATACTTTTTGGACTTCTTTTCCCTATGATCTGGGCTATAGGACTGGCTGCAAGAAGGCTGGAAGGGTTCTGAGTATTCCTGATCAGCCTCCTCATCCTCCCTGAGGGAAGATTCCTGATGCCTTTTGCTCGAGCTGCTCCTCTCATAGTCACGGTCTTCAGAGTCCAGATTATTTCTGAAGGGAGAAGAAACCTAAAAGAGTTAGATTAATACTGCCCAGCATGAATGAAAAGAGCCATTCCCTGGACTGGAACACCTCTCATGGAAGACCAAGGTTGTATGTGGTAGCTTTGTGGCAAAAATGCCACTAAATCTCTGAGGAACAGCAACAATCAGGGATTTTAAAATTGCATTTCTAGTGCAAGAATTGATGAAGCACTTTTATTATAACTAGAGACAGAACCTTGTCTGTGCCTACACACTCCTGGCTGTGTGATGCTGTGGGAAAAGTCCCCCACTTCAAAACGTGGGAATATCACTCCTTTAAATTCCCATTAATAACTGGACTTTTATCACTCAAATCTATTTTTTCTCTTCTGGGTTCAACACAGCTTTGTTACTGCCACATGCCTGCTAGCAATAACTTCCAGTTTCCATGGGATTCTAGCTCATAAAAGTGTTCTTTCAATTTACTTGGGCCTAGAACTTCCTGCCTTCAGAATCATAACATGGGAAGCAAGCAGATTGCATCTTTTGCTTTATTAAGAACACTTTTTCTGACATCTCCTTTTAATCGCTTCATCAAACTGCAAATTCTTGAAAGCTGGCCCCAACTTCCACATGAAACTGCAGCTGTCATCATCCCAACACTCCAGAGCCAGCAAAGGCAGGAAGTTTCTGCCAAAACAAGGCAAAACCCCCGGGCAGAGTTTGAATATTAGTTGTACAAGTTTTTCCAGAGCCTTGGCCAGAGAGGTTTGAACTATCCACTGAGAAAACATTCCCAGAGCTCCTCCATGGGGCTCACTCACCGCTCAGCCTCCTGGGCCACCGGCACCAGCTTCTTCCACCTGGCCACGAGGTCCTTGGCAAAGTCTCCCACCAGCTCATGTTTCCTCAGGCTGTTCACAGTCTTCCCAACTCCTGTCTCCTTCAGGAGAGAGCCACGAATCCATCTTAGCAAAACAGGAATTCTCACCCCTGCTAAACTCCCTAAAGAGTCAATGAAATCAACACACTCCCTCCTGCTGCAAGGGAGAAAGTTCCTTGATCTAACAGCAAAGATATCACTTTTATTATGTCTTCAGCTGCTCTATATCACTCACTACATGTAAATCAAAGGTTAACTCTACCTCAGACAAACACTAACGATTTGTATTAATAACCCAAGTCGGTATTTACCATGAGAGCTGGCAAGTTTGAAGACAGAAGCTATTAAAAACCGTAAGGATTAGCATTTCCTCATTTCCTGCTGATTTGTTCTTGCTGGGATCTGCTCCAACTCTCTTATCCCAGTCAGGTGTTAAGCTTTTGGGAGAACCGAGCGTGACAAACTGTCCTCCATGGCTTCCCTCCTGGCCTGGCATGCCCCTTCCCTGTGCCTGGCACTTCCAGAACCTTATCACAGTCACGCCCGTGTCACTGGGCTGCAGCAGGTGGCCGAGGGAACACACCCTGTTCCAGGGAAAGCAGCACTTCCAAGGAAAACAGCCCTCCCTGGGAACCCACAGACACGATGAAAATTCCCAGAGATTGCACAGCTCTTACCACGAGGATGTCAACTGTGATGGGTAACTCTGACAGCCTCTTCAGACTCTTCAGCAGCTGTGGAGACAAGAGGAGAAGGGTTCAGAGTTGTCACACAGAATCACAGTCAGGGACTAGGGAGGAAGAAAATGCTGCACTGACTGAGAGCTCCTTAGGAAGATCCAAGTGGCTGACAGCTGCTGTCTCGCTCCAAAAAAGCTCCTGAGAAGCTGAACATGAGGGCCAACTGCAAAAAAAATCTCTTCTCTGCCCACAAAAACCCACCAGAAAGTCTTGTAACACACTCGAATATTAACATTTGCTTCACACGGGACTCCAGCTTCAATCTGGCTTAAAGCACTGGGAACAGAAACACACAGCAGGAGGAAGAAAGGACCTGGAAGCCTGTGACTCTCAGAAGGTGGTGGTGAAATCACACCCCTTGGCAAGAAAAAGGGGAAGGAAGATTTCTAGATGCTCCTAAGAGGGGAACCTGTGTCTCCAGTGCCAACAGGCTCTCTTCAATCAGGTGCTAAAGTCAGGGATCAGCACCTGATCCCTTCCAAATTCCCTTCCTCTTGCTCCACTCTTTTCTCTTCCCTTCACCAAACACCAGAGAAGTGTTTTTTCCTCCACACACCCCAAGCAAGGTTCTGCCAGCATCTTCAGATGCTCCATGGGACAGGGTGGGACAAGGAGCCTTCTCCAAAGAGGAGCTGGAGGACTTTGGCAAGAAGGAACAGCTTCGAGCTGCACCAGGGAAGTTTCAGGTTGGACACCAGGAGAAACTTCTTCAGGAAAGGGTGGCCAGGCATGGGAAAGGACTGCCCAGGGAGGTGGTGGAGCCACCATCCCTGGAGGTGTTAAAGGATTCACCTTTAACACCTGGCTCTGGGCTGGCTGACAAGGTGGGGATCGGTCACAGGTTGGACTCGATGATCCTGGAGGTCTTTTCCAACCCTAATGATTGTGGGATTCCATGAAAGGGATACCTCTGCCAGCCAGGTGGTTTGGGACACGGCCTCACCACGATGCCTGTTGGCTCTGTAGCTAGAGTACATGGCAGAACACATCTGACAGCACTGTTGCCCCTCACATCATTTCCCACAGCTCAGCTATAGCCACAGTCCAGCCTGATCAGCATTCCCATTATTATAGCCCCTATACAGCCCGGGCTGTGCTCAGCACTCCTATGCTATATGCCATACAAAGGGCTGCCCCTGATCCAGAAATCTTCTCTTTAAAGCACTGTGCTCGTGCTCAAATCAGCACTGTCAGCCTGAGCTGACACCCAATCACCCCCAGAACCACCGTGCAAGGACCAAACAGGTTTGCAGGGCTCCTTCCTTTGGAGCGCTCTTGCTTTCAGAGAGGAAACACTCCTCGACACCCAGAGAAGGGTTCCTCTGACATAAGCAAAACCACAACTTCTGTTCACTAGAAACCAACCCTTTATATTTAGGATCTAATAACTGTGACAGAAGGTTTCGGTTTTCTTGGTTTAGAAGAGTGAAACACTGATACCAAGAGTGGCTGCTGCTGCCTTGCCAGCACAGCTGCTCAACAAGTGCACTGGCAACTGAAGGCATCAAGCCAAAGGCAGCAGAGCCCAACTCTGCTGCCTCTCCTCGGACTTCCTGCCACACTTCAGGGGTCAGGATCCCTCTGGGAAGGCCAAAATCCTTCAGGGATTGGTAATAAAGGAGTTTGGACTTGTGTGCGCAAAGGGAACAGGAACGGAAAGAAGGATGGATTTTTGTACTGGATAGAAAAAGAGTAAATCAGGACAATATTAAAGCAACAGCATCTCCGTGAGCTAATTAAATTCATAGAAAGGTTTGTTCAGAGCTTACAAAATCCCACTGTGAGAGTAAGAACCAAAGGAGAACTCGTTCTGGTGTCACTAAATCCTCCCAAATATTTTCTAGCTACACCCCACTGCAGCATCTCCCACAGTCCTGCTTGCTCTTTAGTTATTTGTTGCCTTCAGGGCTGAATTCCAGGAAGAGAAGTGCTGTTCTCAATGGGAATGCTGTTCTCAGTGTGGTTGGAGACCAGGAGAGCCACACTCTTGATCCAGAACACGTCTCACGAGGAGCTGAGTTATTCCACAGCCACTCAGTCGATTCCTCAGTGGAACACAGGTCCTTGTGCATGAGATCCACCAAGTGAGGCAACTTTGATGCAGTGAGGCTTAAAAACTCCTACTAAACTTTATGTCCTTTGGAAACAAGCTGATGGAGTTCATCCCACTGAGCCGTACAAGGACATCAGGAGGAACTGTGGACAACAGGAGGAATTTCTTCACAGAAAGGTGGCCAGGCATTGGAAGGAGTCCCCATCCCTGCACGTGTTCAAGAAACAACTCAATGTGGAACTCAGTTGATGTGGAAGGGTTCAGTCAAAGGCTGGACTCGACCCTGGAGGTCTTTCCCAACCTGTAACAATCCTGGGATTCTAAATCTGGCAGCTCATCTTGGAAATAACCAAGATCATACAAATCCTGCAAGGGAGACCAAACACCAAGCTCATATCTTGTGAGACACACACGACCAAGCTCTTCTAAAACACCCCAGCACAGGGCAGGGCTTCTTTTAATCAAGACACAACCCACAAAACTGAACTCCAGCTCTAATCAAGTTCTGTTGAACATGGGTGGATCATTTTCTTTCCTTGAAAGAAGGCAGCCAGACGGTTAGAACACTAAAAACACACACTAATATCAATTCACTCCAGCACAGTCCGGCTCCTGCACCTCCACAAAGATGCTCTTGCTCATGTTTTCCTTCTCCTCTTTCTTCCCATAGCCCTGGAGCAGAGCTTGTACCTCCTCTGCTGGAAAAAAAAGACATTTTCCAAACCATGACAGCACTGTCCAAGATTTCACTCACATTGTTCCTTGCCAGCAGCCCAATTTTCACCCGAAACCAGGAATAACAACGCTGTACCTCTTTCAGCAAAGCAGTGAGTTGTACATGAAACTGGGCAAATATTATTCTTTCACATTCCTGATAAAATATTTTGAAAGGACCAAGCAAGAAAAGTGAGGACTGGAAATGGTGTAAGGGTGGGCAGCACCCAGGGATGCCATGGATTTGTGCCTGCTGATGGGGTAAAATTTCTTCAACAGGAAGGTCCTTACAAGATCCATCAAGACAATGCAATGACAACTAAATTCAGGCTTTAAACCACTAATGCTTCCAAGGATATGGCTGGAAAAGTATTAGAAATAAAGAATATAGGTCACAGGGCCTTTTTGCTGGGGAAGAAAAGAGCTTTTCAAGTGATTACCCTGCTTTACCTCCTCTGCCCACCTTGCAAAACCGCCCAGGATCAACAGAGCAAGAAACGACTTCACACCACGAGGTCACTGGAGAAAGAGTCGGGCTGTGCAAACACTGCCCAGGGCTTGCAGTGCTCCAGAAACACACCAGCAGTTCTTGCCCCGAGCTCACACAAGGGGCAGGGAGCAGCAGCACAAATCCTCTGTGCAAAGAGAGCTGAGACAATATTCTCTTTGCTCATGGTCTCAGCACCACGAAGCTCAGACCGCCTGGAACTGACTCCTTGGCAGTCCCTCAGCTCCATGTGGGGCTCCAGCAGTTAAACCCTGCTCTGGTCGTGGCTGAGAGGGTGAGAAGAGTAACCAGATCCCATCACATCACCCCCAGCCAGGCTGGAGCTCCTGCAGGGGTTCCCATTTCAAAGGGTCAGCACTCGACATCCTCTCCTCCTCCTCCTCCTCCTGGGTGGTGGGAGATCTTGGGAAGCGAGTTGTGCAGGTGTTTGTTTCGGTGAACCAGAGCCAGCCCAGCACGGAGCAGCTGCACAGCCCTGCCCGCACAAAGCGTGAACCTGGGAACACTCTCAAAGGATGCTCCCCCTTTCAAACAGGAGAAGGGAGCAACAGCACGCCCGAGCTCAACCAGAATTCCAAATCTCACTAGAAAAAGCAGCTCTGGTGCCCAGCAGGACAGTCGCTGTCACCAGCCGAATGTCACCGAACACAGCGCGCCCAAGGCACAGCTGAACGCTTCGGGAGGGGGCACATTCCCTCCTGGAGAGGGGCAGGAAGAGCCAAGCGAGTCCCCCGAGGCCGGAGGGAACGGCGGCGACAGGAGCCAGCCGGGAGCCGTGTCCCCCCAGCCCCGCGGCGGTGCCTCCCTGCGTGGGCTCACACCCAGCGCGTCACCGGGGCAAGGCTCTTCCGCAGAGTTCTGCACTGCCCGGCGGCCCAGCCCTGCCACGGGGCACCCCAAAACGGACCCCTGCTCGTCACTGCCATGGGGCACCCCAAAAGGGACCCCTGCCCGCCACTGCCACGGGGCACCCCAAAAGGGACCCCTGCCTGCCACTGCCATGGGGGTATCCCAAAAGGGACCCCTGCTTGTCACTGCCACGGGGCACCCCACGCGGGACCCCTGCTTGTCACTGCCAAGGGAAACCCCAAAAGGGACCCCTGCTTGTCACTGCCACGGGGCACCCCAAAAGGGACCCCTGCTTGTCACTGCCAAGGGAGACCCCAAAAAGGACCCCTGCTTGTCACTACCAAGGGAAACCCCACGTGGGACCCCTGCTTGTCACTGCCAAGGGGGCACCCCAAAACGGACCCCTGCCCGCCACTGCCACGGGGCACCCCAAAAGGGAGCCCTGCTTGTCACTGCCACGGGGCACCCCACGCGGGACCCCTGCCTGCCGCTGTCGCGGGAGGACCTGCCACGGGACCCCTGTCAGCACCCCAAGCCTGCCGCGGGGGCGCCCCACAAAGGCCACCCGCCCGCCGCAACGGGACCCGCAGGGCCTGCGAGCCCCGGGCCGCCCGCACGTCCCAGCCCACGCACCGCGGCCCCGGCCGGGCACGGAGCCGCACGCAAGGGAAGCCCCGGCGGAGGGAGGCCCTGCCCCGCGCCCCGCCGACCCCCCGTGCCCACCGCTGGGACCCCGGCGGGCCGAGGCAGCCCCCATCACCTTCTTGGGCTCGGCGCTGCCCGCCAGCCGCGCCTGGAGCCGGCCCACAACTTCCAGCACCGACTCCGCCATGTTTACTGCTGGCGAGCCGGCGGCGGCGGAAGCGGCTTCAGCGCCCGCCGGACCCACGGTGCTGCCCCGCCGCCGCCGCCATCTTGGCTGAGGGCGGGAAGCGGAAGCGGCGCAGCGCGGCTTCAGCCATAGCGGATGCGGGCGGAGGGCGGCGGGCGCCATGTTTGGGGCTGGCAGTAGCGCCATGTTGAGTGCTGGCAGGGCGGCGCTGAGGGGAGCGCGGCCGCCGCGGCTCTGGCAGCTCAGCCCTCAGGATGGGCTGTCAAACAATCCCGGAGGAGCCTCTGGAGATCGTCCAGTCCAACGCCCTGCCCAGGCAGGGTCACCTGGGTCAGCTGGCACAGGGACACGTCCAGGTGGGTTTGGGATGTCCCCACTGAGGGAGACTCCAGCCCTCCCTGGGCAGTGCCACCCTCGTGGAAAGCAGTTCTTCCTCATGTAGAGGTGGAATTCGTGGGTTTATGGCCATTACTCCTCATCCTGTCACTGGGCACCACTGAACAGAGTTTGGCACCGTCCTCTGACAGCCCTTGGGGATGTTTGTATGGATTGATGGGATCCCCTCTCAACATTCCCTTCTCCACAGTCTCCCTTCATCAGAGAGACGCTCCAGTCCTTTAATCATCTTTGTTCTCTTTTAGACCCACTCCAGCAGCTCCTTGTCTTTCCTGACCTGAGGAGCCCAGAATTGGATGCATTTTTTCCTGAGGTAATGGCACTTCTCACCCATTCCTATTGCCCCCCAATGGCTGCTTTTCCTTGGGATTGTTGAGGAGGTTCTTGCAGCGCTGAGTCTCAGCTGAGCCTGGATCTGAGCCCAGCCCATTCCAGGTCTCAGTCTGGACCTGAGCCCAGCCCATTCCAGGTCTCAGTCTGGACCCGAGTCCAGCCCATTCAGTGTCCCTAAGACTTGGCTGACCTCACACCACCCCAAAAGGCTGCTGTAAGTGTAGAAGTGGAAAGAGCAGTCAGCTGGCTGGGAGGAGGATGTTGTATGCGGAAAGTTGAGGGTCTCTGTGCCTCAATCTGCAAATCCTGGCGCTGGGCAGAGCTTCCCCCTGGGCAAACCTGTCTTGAGAGCAAGGTAAGAGCAGCCCCAGCCTGTGGGTGAGTCATGAGAGCCAGGACACACCTGGCAGGATCAGCAGAGACCTTGTGTGGGGCTGGGAGCTGCTGAATAATGGAAAATGGGGGAAAAGTCTTTGTTGCTTTCTAAAATGGAGAAATTATTAACAGCAAGAGTGCCTGGAGCTGCAGTGCCCAGGGAGTTTTCCAGGCTGGCTGGGAGGTGGCTGTGACTCAGGCTCTGACTGAACCCACCTGCAGGAAAAGGAGCTGCTGTCAGAACCATTTCACATCCAGACACAGGGAGAGAGCAGCAGCTGGGTCCCACTTTCAGGACGTGACAGTGTGATAAAATGAGGCATCAGTGGTGTAAATTGGGGTAGCCCCATTCCAGGGATGGAACTTTGCTCCTGAATCCCTGTGGCTTCCGAGTCATTCCTGCTCTCCCTGGCACACTGAGCTTGGCCATGCTGGCACTGCCACTTTCCCAGTCCAGCCCAGCCTTGAATCCTCTTTCCTGACAGGGACTTTTCCTAAACTTTTCCCTTCTCCATGTTCTTGCTGGAGTCTCCTAACAGCCCCCTTCCCTCCAGGTGCTAAATACGAGCTGATTAATCAGTTCCAAGAAACTTGATCTTTGTGGCCAAGCGCGATAAAGAGCCCTAGACATGTGAGCAGAGCAGTAACAGCTATTTCTGTCCAGATTTGTTCCGTCCTCTGCTGCCTGCTCCCAGCTCCCTCAGAGAGGAGGTGAGGTCACTGCTGAATTTCAGACTGGACGTTCTAATGGGATTTGGGAACATTCAGAAGCCCATGGCCACGCTGGCTGTGTGGGAGGATGGAATGAGAGCAGGAAGAGGTACCAGAAACGTGTGCAGTGCTACAATCCCGACTTCCACGAGTAGGCTGAGGGTGAGCTCTCCGAGGCCATCGTGGCTGTCTCATGCTGCACCATCTCACTCCCACCATCCCTCCAGGTCCAGCTCTGTGCCCTCAGCAGCAACCAGCACGTAAAGAGCTGAGTTCCACACGGCTTCTGCCACCAGCAAGGGAAGCACAGCGAGCTCAGGGGTGTGGGACAGCTGGATAAGGGAGACACGCTGATGTTTGGGGTCACTGCAAACTTTGGGAGTGAGGAAATTGTCCCCTGAACTGCCTCCATCTCCATCTCAAAGCTTAAGCAGGGAATGCAGACACAGGACAGAAGAGCTTTTCTCCCCAGCCTACGTGACTGGATTGCAGCACGGATTGGAAAACACAAAGGGGGAAAAGGAAGAATAAAGCCAAACCATAATAGTGGAGAAGGACCCTCGCTTCCATCAGCTTCCCCAAAAAATTCACAACATAAGTTAGGGGTTAGAAAAATTTATTTACTTCTCTGGTAACAGGAACTGCTCATTTACCAGGAAGGATGATGCCATCATACTGTGAGGGGAAAAGAAAAAAAAAAACAAAGAACCAAGTGAGAAATCACCATCAGGTAAAAGTGCAGTACTGCTGTGCAGAAAACTTGAGTCACTACAGTCATTCCAAACCAACACAGACATGGAAGACCAGTTTTCCTGCAGCCAACTGCCTTTGTGCTGTGCTGGAATGTCCAAGGGAGCTGTGCTCAGAGAATCTGCTCAGCAGCTCCCTGAAACAAGCAGCCACACCCTCCACAGGCTGGTCTGACCAGCCCAAAATCTGAGCCCTGAGGGTAAAAGTGCCACATTGAGCACAACCAGGCAGGATGGGGGAAACAGGAATTCAGCAAGATCAGGCAGGAGGCATCCCTGCACAGGGTGTGACCTGTGTAGGTCCAGGCAGCCTCCACATTTTCTATAAAAAAAAACCCCAATAAACTATCAGCAGTCCCCACCTCTGAGATTTCCAACCCAGTTTTCAGCAGCTCCCATTCTTATCCTATTGTTCATTATATGGAGAGATGAACCCAAGAATTTGTTTTATTTGTGGGTCTCTCCATCCTCCAAGTGTGGCCAACAAATCCTATCCCTGCCTCCTCACTCACGAGCCACAAACATGCAGCTCCTCCAAAAACTGTGGGAGCCATTTACACAAGAGCTGGTAATTCCTCCCATCTCTCCTGCCAAGAGTGGCTCTTTCAGTTCAGCACACCCAAAAAAGCAAAACTTGTGCTCGAACATTTCTATTTAGTAGCAGCAGCTTTTACTGCTGTGGGACAGTAAAAATCTACAATTCAAGCACTCATCAAGATGTGCCCAGTGATTTTCTGCAGCCTTTCCACGAGGTGTTCTGCTGCTGCTTGCTGGGGAACTCTTGGCATACAGAACTGAAGGTGGACTGTACCTTTTGCTGGAACCAGCGCATGGCTTCCTCCTTCCCAATCCTGTGCTTGGCCCCGATGTTGCCAGTCCTGCGTTTCTTGTCAGCAATGCTGAACCCTGGCCTGCCCAGCACCTGCAGGACAAAGCCAACAGCACTGCTTCATCCTGGCACTTTCTGTTTCTTTAAATCAGTTTTCCAGGAGGGAAGCCTGGAATTTCCTCCTCAGGGATGCCTTGCTGCTCTCACTTTCCCCAAAGCCAGCCCCACTGTTTCTATGTCATCCTAGGAAGCGCTGTCAGAGCAACAGGATTTGTTTCTGAAGAGGCTTTGTGAGATTTGTCACGAATCAGGGATTTTATGGCAGCTCTGGGAATCTCAGATTAGAAAAATGACAACAAAACCCAAGTTTATCTTCCAACAAGTCCATGGGAGGCAGTGCTTGTTCTAGGCTCCTTCTGGAGCTTTCCCACATGCCCAGAAAACAGGGAGTACTCACCACGTAGAAATCCAGGCCGTAGATACCGATACTGGGATCATATTTAATGCCCAGATCGATGTGTTCCTGGATTCCAAAGCCAAAGTTCCCCGTGTCTGAGAAGTTGTTTTTTCTCAACTCGTATTCTCGCACCTGAAACGTTGGTTCTTGGTCATTATTTTGTTCCTGACTGGAGGAGAATTAAAACTCCTGCCCACTGCTACCAGACCCCCAACTCGATCACAAGCTATTGAGTCTTTATCCCAAAAAATTTTACTTCCAAATTGCAGCAGCAAAGAACAAAACCCCCAAAAAAATCAGCTCCTGCACCAATTATTTCTTAAATAAGGTTGAAACAGCACCCAGATAAATAGTGTGAACACTTCATGCCGTGTATCTGACCTGCACCTAGATCAGCTGCAACGTTTTGGAGCACACACCCCTTCAGTTAGAAAGGAAAAGTTCTGTTCTTTCACAAACCAAAGATCCAGCCCCAAATCCTCACCTTCAACCCCTTCTCCAGAATCTCCTCTGCTTTGGCCCCGCGAACCGTGCAGTGAACAGCGATTTTCTCGTTTCTCCTGATCCCGAAGGACCTCACCGTGTACCGGGCTGCGGGCAGCAACAGTCACACTTAGGGGACAGCCACAGAATTCCCACCCGGAGATTTGGAGCTCCTCAACTCAATAAATTCACGGGAATTACAAAGAATCGAGCCAGCCTCACATTCCGGCTTAAGGGGTGCTGACAAAGAGTTTGGAGACAGAACTAAAACAACACGAACGTGCACGAGTCCGTGAATATTTAATCCCCCCCAGTTCTCCAGCAGCTCTCCCGACACCAGCTCTGCCAAGGAGCCTTTTCCTGGGAACCGCGCTGCCACTGCACCCACGGGAAGGGGAAAACCCCCGAGGGAACAGCCAAGGCTCCTCCGCAGCCCCTCACCTTTGGAGAACACGGGGGTCTGCCCCGTCAGCTGCTCCAGCACTTTGGCGGCGCGGGTGAGCCGATCCCCGCTCTCCCCGACGCAGATGTTGAGGCAGAGTTTGCGGATCCGCAGCTCCCGCATCGGGTTCTCCTTCTCACCTTGGTCCTGCTGCGGAGAGACCACACCGCGAGTAACCGGGGGTGCTCGGGGCGCGGAGAAAAGCTTCCGCAAGCGGACACCGCGCCCCGCTCCCCGCCGGGCCCGAACCGCGGAGCCGCGGCCGCTTCTGGAGCACCGGGCGGGCCGCGGCCTAGTCCCGGCAGCCGCTCCCACCGGCTCCTCCGCGCCCATCCCGTCGCCGCGCCCATCCCGCCGGCCTTCCCCGCTGCCGCCCGCACGGGCCGCGCTCGGGAGAGCCCCGCGGAGCGCGGATGGCGGCGGATGGAGCAGGCCCGGGCCGCGGTTCCGGCACTCACCGCCATGATGGAGGCGGGGAAGAGGCGGGCGGGGCGCGGCCGCGGGGAATTGTGGGAGCGCGCGGCGCCCCCTGGCGGGCGGAGGGCGGCGTTGCCATGGCAACCCCCGCTCATTAATGCCCCTCATTAATTAGGGTAAATACCAACAGTAATTGCAATTAACCGAGAGAGGAAAACACAACCCGAAGCGGTTGTTCGCCAGCCCTGGTTGGTGCCAGAACCCTTCCTGAGCCCCAATTTTTGCACTGGGAATGACTTTCCCTCTGTGGGATATCTCTCGGATCGCTGTCCCAGCTACATCCCTCTCGGTTTCTTTTGGGAACCCCCTCACTTGGCAGAGCATGAGACAAAAAAAAAAAATAGAAAAAGAAGAAATAACAGTTCTTAACTTAGGATAGACATGACTTAGCGAAAATCCAAAACAAAGTTCATTCTTCCTTGGAGCAAGGATGAGGGGAAGTCAGGCTCAGATCCCCAGAACTCCTTCAGGAAATGGAGGGTTTCAAGAGCTCTGTCTGGAATCTGGATCCTATTTTTGTACCGTTTGGGAGGGTTGGGGCTGGCAGCCCATTCCCCACTGCACTCAGGGGAGAGCAGAACTTCCCAGCTTCTCTGGGAAGGGGGCAGCCCAAACTCACACCCCTTTGGAGTCCAAGCTTCTCTTCAGAGGCCACATCCTGGGCAGAAAATGAAGCTCACACTCAGTAAGGATAGCACCAGCTCAAGGCTTTCCCTGTTTATCCCCTTTTCCTGCCTCCAGCCACCCGAGCTCTGTAACGCCATCAATTATTTTTCCCCACGTTGCTTCTAAGCGAGGATGAAGGATAAATGAATAATCAACTTGTCTCATTAAGGAGCGAGAAAAAATGCCAGGAGTCTCCATGCAGAGGGTGTGAAAAGCCTCTGGTTAAAAAGTACCATTTGCTGCTTCATTATGGATTTCGTTGCTCCAAGAACAGCTTAGTTGGAAATAGCTGCAGGCTGGGCTGGCTTCCAGCAATCCATGGATCCCATCTGGGGTCTGTCTGTGCTGCAGGGCTGCTCCCCACGGGCACAGCACGGGGCAGGGCAGCAGGCTGGCACCAGGAGCTGGGCAGAGGGGGCTGAGGGTCTCTGCTGTGCCCCCTGCCCTCCGTGGCTCTCCCTCCTTTGCCCAGGCCTGCATGGTTTGGCTGTGGCCAAGATCAGCTAAAGAGGCTGCAGAGGGGGAGGAGGAATTGTTCCAGCCACTCTGGGGGTCCTGGGGGATGAAACAGAGCTCAGGGGTGTCACCCTTCCCTTTGTCTCTGTGACCACACCACCATGCCACCTGATGGTGTTAACTCATCCCCACCTCTGCTCTTCACTCCTGCCAGCAGCAAAGAGCTTTGCTCACCTCCAGACACGGAGAATCAGAGAATTATGGAGTGGTTCAGGTTGGAAGGGACCTTAAAGCCCATCCAGTGCCACCCCTGCCATGACAGGGACACTTCCACTGTCCCAGGCTGCTCCAAGCCCCAATATCCACCCTGGCCTTGGGCACTGGCAGGGATCCACAGCTGCTCTGGGAATCTGTGCCAAGGCCTCCCCACCCTCCCAGGGAAGGTCTCCCCACCCTCCCATCTTGTTGGAGAGACTTTTCCTACCCTGGCATTTCTCTGCTGAATCCAGGAAACTTTTCCTGCCTGGCACAGAGCTTCCCACTCACCCACTGCCTCGACCCTCTCCCCATCCCCAGATCCACCCAGATGGGGTCCCACGTGGAGCTCCTCCTGCTCTGAGTCATCCCTGTCCCCAGAATAGTGCAGAGTTTTGCCAGGTGCTACCACACATTTTCCCTGGGAGAGGGGGTGGGCTCGGCGTCGTTCTTGATTCAGTGCAAAGAAAGGAATCCACTGCTGAGAGCAGCTTCGGGTTTTACCCAGGGATGTGCTGCTGGTTTCTGGCCCCAGGTTTTCACCTGGCTGCTGAGAAGTCCAGCTGCAGTGGGAGCACTGATCCCTGCTCTTGGAAATGCAGGTGGATTTCTTCAAGTGATGATGTCTCACTCATTATAACTATACTATAATACATTAATATACTATTTAAAGGAGATACTAAAACTACAAACCTACTTTTTCTAACTAACACACAACTCGTGCCCCTCTCGCTAGAGTTTAAACACAAGTGCATTGGATTGGCCATCAGGCTCAAACAATCCTCACCAAAATCCAACCAAGCACTCACCCCAGGGAAACAATTCTCCACACACATTCCACATGGGAAAAACAAGGAGCAGAAATAGAAATTGTTTTCTCTTTCTTTTCTGTGCTCTTCTATGAAAAAATCCTTAGAGAGAGAGAACGTGCTTGGCACACCCTGCCACGGTGCCAGAGGTGTTTGTGATCCCCAGCAGGAATCCTGCCTGGCTGGGGAGAGAGAGGGCAAAGATTTCCTGAGCAGGACAGGGAGGAACTTCTCCCAAGGAGGGAGAGGAGTGGGTGCCTCCTGTGGCTTCCCTCACTGCGGGAACACTGCCTGCGCTGCTGAGCAACATTTGCACCGTCCCTGCAAGAACAGGAGGATTAAAAACATTTATTTAAAACCTTTATTTCACCCAGCAGAAGAAACAGCAAGAGCAGGAACTGCAGAGGCCTCGTGGGACTGGGAAAGGGGAGGATGCAGAGCCAGGGAGGGCAGAGATTTCCAAAATCCACGTGGCTGGAGTTGATGCCTGCCCGGGGCACGCCGGTTAGTGCCAAGGCCAGGGTGAGAATGACCACAATGACCGCGGGACTGCAGCCAGCAGGGAGAGGCTGCGAGCAGCATCCCCCGGGAGGAAATGGGAAGTGCTGTACAACAGGCCACGAGGCTGCTGGACAGGCTGGGTGGCACACGAAGGAACTTTATCCTGAGAAAAACTTCCTGAGGACGGCCGCCGGAGGAAATCAGCCACGATGATCAGGACAGAGAGGATGCAGTGCCACGCGGGCAGCGGCCTCGCAGCTTTCCTGGCTGCGTGTCCCGGGCGGAACGGGACAAATTTGGGATTTCTGGGCGCGGTCGGGACAAATTTGGGATTTCTGGGCGCGATCGGGATCGGCGGGACTCGAACCGCGAACCTCGGAGCGCCGCGGCCACGCCCCCACTGCTAAACCACGCCCACACATATAAACCACGCCCCCAACGTGAAACCACGCCCCATCCGCGATCCCCGCCCCTGATTGGCCCCGCCCCCGATTGGCCCCGCCCCTTGCCGGCGGCGGGTCATGTGACGGGCCAAGATGGCGGCGCTCATGGCGGCGGTGCCGGTGCTGGCGCTGCTGGCGCTGTGTCCCGGCCCCGCGGCCGCCGCCGCGCCCCTGGTGATCTGGCACGGCATGGGTGAGCCGGGACCCTCCGCCAGCGGCCGCGGGGGCGGCGCGGATTGTCTAGGGGCCGAGCGGGACCGAGGGGCGCTCGCTCCGGTGTCCCGGGAGGTGCTGCCCCTCCCGGTGCCGTGTGTTTGTGGAGGCGTGATGGCGCATGCCGGTGTTCCCTCTCGCAGGTGACAGCTGCTGCAATCCGGTGAGCATGGGCTACATCCAAAAACTGGTGGAGAAAAAAATCCCTGGGATTTACGTCCTGTCGCTGAAGATCGGGAGCAGCCTGATCCAGGTGAGCCGGGCGTGTCTGCGTGCAGGGGTGGGTGGGGCCGGCACCGCGGCTTTAACAGGATTCCACGAGCGTTCCTGCTGTGCTTCCCTGCTCGTTTTCTCTCCTCAGTGAGGTAAACAGCTTTGACAGGTAGAACCCGATAAAGGCCAGCTAATAAGCTGCAGGAAAGCACTGGGGAAAAACAAATCCCTGACCTAAATTGGATTAATATGCAAATCCAGTGATTAGCACACTCTAAGCACTGCAGGTAGTACGTGCTGAGGCAGAGCTTTATCCCCGGCCATGCTTCTCGATTTGCAAACATTTATTTACTTCAGTGTGTAAAAAATTACACACTTCTGTCCCCTTCGTGGGTTTTGACAGGTTTTTGTAGTCCTGTGGAATTTCTTTCAATAATAATGTGCAGTGCAGGTGGTTTTCTGGGTGCTGGAGAAGTTTGGTTTTTAAGTTTTATATCTATTTGAACAAAATCTGAAGAGATTGAAGTTGTGAAGGAGTTTGGGGAAATGTCAGTGTCCCATATGAGACAGAGCAGGAGGGGAAGGGGAAGTGAAGGTAAAGGGAGTTCTCAGAACTGGAATTTCACTTCCTGTGAAAGCTCAGGTCCTCTTTCTAAACCACAAATGCCAGTGATCTGTTTGCAGAGCTGACACCAGCCGAGGTACCAGCTGATCCATGTCCTGCTCTGATCCCCCAGGACATGGAGAACAGCTTCTTCATGAATGTCAACGAGCAGGTGAGGGAGGTGTGTGAGCAGCTGGCCACGGATCCCCGGCTGCAGGGCGGCTACAACGCCATGGGCTTCTCCCAGGGAGGCCAATTCCTGTGAGTGCTGCTCTCTGCCCCACCCCGGGGCTCTGCTGCCTCCTGCTCCTCCTTTCACACCCTCAGAACTGCTCAGCAGTGCTCAATTCCTGACGGCAGCAGCGCTCCAGGGGGGCAGGTTGTGTTCTTTGTGTTCTCCTGCTCTTCCTGGCGGGGTTAAATCCCCTTGGCAGGTGTTGCACCACTGCCCAAGCCTGCACAGGAGCTGCTGCTGTGGCCTGGGCGTGCTCTGCTCAGCTCCTGGCTCTTCCCCCACAGGAGGGCTGTGGCCCAGAGGTGCCCTGCTCCTCCCATGCTCAGCCTGATCTCCATCGGGGGACAGCACCAAGGTAGTGTCCCCTGCAGCACCTCCTGGGCCCCTTTTGGGGCTCTTTCCTAAACTTGGATCACTTTCTTACCAATTAAATCATCCCTTTGTTGCTGGCTGGATCTGGTGATGAGTTTGGCCCAATTAGTGTTTGCTGATTTAATTATCTTGATCTTGCTTAATTGGCAGTGGAAAGGGACTGTCAGCAGCTGGTTTCACTGCCTGGGTAGGATTCCTGCACACCTTGGGATGAGTTATTTTGTGGGGAATTTCTGCAACTGAACCTTCTGGCTCACGAGGGTATTTTACAATCAGCATCTGTCAGGCCAAAGCCCCAGGGAAAGGGAGTTGTGAAAAAGGAATTAAGGAGTGTGGAGTTAAGAGTGGCTGGCAATGAATTCCAGATATTCTGCCCTGAGAATCCCACAGCTCCTGGAGTTTGTAGAGGAGAGGGAGGATTTGTAGGGAGCACCCAGCACTCCCCATCCCTTATCTGGGCACAGCTCCTGGGGCAGGAGGGCTGTCTGAGGAGCTTGCAGGGCTAAAAGCTGCCTGATTGCCTGGCTAACTGCTGCTCCTGCTGTGCAAGAGGTGCTTTTTGTGCAGCAGGAGGGCCCCAGCTGGGCTGATGAGCTGTGTCCTGCCCAGGGGTGTACGGCTTCCCACGCTGCCCCGGGGAGAGCTCCCACCTCTGCGACTGGATCCGAAAAACCCTGGATCTGGGAGCCTACACCAAGGCTGTGCAGGAGCAGTGAGTACATCCCCCAGGCCAGCCCACAGGGGCAGCTCTGCCTTCCCAGGCTGAGCCTTGCTTTGTCCCCTCTGCAGCTTGGTGCAAGCAGAGTATTGGCACGACCCGCTGAAGGAGGAGGACTACAGGAAAAACAGCATTTTCCTGGCTGACATCAATCAGGAGAGGGTAAGGACGCTGCTGACCTGTGGGCAGGACAGCAGGAGCCTGGGAAGGTTGGAGCTGAAGAGTTTCCCTGTCTCTGGGCTCTGCAGTGGCTTGGATGTGTTCTCCTCCTTCCATCCAGGGCATCAACGAGACCTACAAGAAAAACCTGATGGCTCTGAAAAAGTTTGTGATGGTGAAATTCCTCAACGACACCATGGTGGACCCTCCAATCTCTGAGGTGAGGAAGGCAGGGCAGCGTTTGGGGCTCCCTTGTCTCTGGTTTGTCCTTGGCTGGCAGAAGTGGAGGTTGCAGAGGGGCAGGCTGGGCACAAACACAGGCCTGACACTGCCCTGGAAACCTGCTTGGCTCCTGGGAGCCCTTCAGCAGCCAGTCCTTCATTTTTAACCCATTTTTATGCAGTGGTTTGGGTTTTACAAAAGTGGCCAAGCCAAGGAGACCATCCCACTGCAGGAGACCTCACTGTACAAAGAGGTGAGTTCTGGGGGCTTCTGCTGCGTCCCCTCTTTATTGTCCCTGGGTCCCACAGCTCTGCTCCTGCCACTCCTGGGGCATTTCCTGCCAGGAAATGCTGTTTGTTTGGGGGGACATTTCCCTCCAGCCATTCCTGGCACTGGTGGGACCCAGGGGATGACACGGGAGGTTCCTTCTTGGCTCAGGGGGCCCCTCAGTGTTTCATGAGCTCTGCTGCTGTTCCAAGAGTCCCCTGGACTCCCTTTCCCCCTCCTTGAGGAGGAGAGCAGAGGTGGAATCTCGCCCTTCTCCCCACAGGATCGCCTGGGGCTGCAGGAGATGGACAAAGCAGGGAAGTTGGTGTTCCTGGGGGTCAAGGGGGATCACCTGCACTTCTCAGAAGAGTGGTTTGACAGCTCCATCCTGCCCTTCCTCCAGTGAGGCTCCCCTGGAGCCCTGGGCAGGGCTTTTCTCTGACTAACACCAGCCACTGTGCAACAGCACTCGGTGCACCCAAGCCTGCAGGGACCTGGGGAGGGGGTTTGGCTCAGGGGGGTTTGCAGGGTGGAATTCCACTCCCAGCTGGGCTGAGCCTTGCCCTGACTCTGACACACTCCAGGGCCTGGTGAATCCACCCCAGTTCTCAGAGCTGTTCTCCACCCCCTGTTCCTGCAGGACACGCTGGCAGTATTAACCCAACTCACCACTGCAGGGATCAGCAAGACACTCATGGCTGTATGCAGGGCAATCCTGTTACAGCCATGCTTCAGGATGGGGGAAAAGGCCAAATTTAGGGGTTTCTGGGAAAAAAAAAGGGTTTGGAATTCAGCAGTATTAACAGCTTGAACAGTTTTCAACTAAAGGCTTGGTTTATGTTCTTTTGTACAACTGACATCAATAAAGAACTTGCCATCTAACCAACTAAATAAAAGCTTGGACAACTGCTGACTGTGTTTGGAGGGGAGCTGAGGAAATTCTGGGGAGGTATTCCAAGGAATCAAGGCAGGGTCAGAGGCAGAGAGGGGCATCTTGTCCTGCCTGAGCTCCCCAAAAAGAGACAAGAGCCACAGTAATGAGCAAGTTGGCATTAACTTTATTCTATCTTCTGTATAATCTTAAGTACATAAGAAAGGTTTTTTCACAAGCCTCAGGAGAAGACAAGTACAAGTCACAGGACAGTTTCAAAATAAAAAAAAAAATTGCATAATTTTTTCTTTTTTTTTTTTTTTCTTTTGTAAGTTTTGTACTAGAGAAAAAGAACATTGACACTTTACAGAAGAAATGCATTTAAGATATGCTTATGCCACCCGAGGCGTTGGAAAAATGAAGGTCAAAGCACGTGCAGCTCCCTTTATGGGTCAGTACAGTACTGTGTGATCCATCACTCTGCTCCAGGGCCCTGGAACAGAGGCTACGAGCTTCCACCAAAATAAAGAGCCAAGCAACAGGGGGGGAAAAGGGGGGAGGATTCAGTGGGGGCTGATTGCAGTGAGGAAGAGAGTGATGAACCGACTCGATCCAACTCGGGTATTTACAGCTCTGCACTACTGACCTGGAATGGAGGAGCTCCTTCCTCTGGGGAAGGGCACAAAAACCATCCTGGGAGACTGCAGCTGAGTTCAGCTGCTCCAGGAAGGAAGCCCTGGGGCAAAGGTTCCCTTGTGAAGGTGGAGGGCTGATGGAATGAGAGGTGCTCAGCTCCAAGCTAGCAGCCAGGCTGCTGGGTGGCCGTGGTGACAGCGCTGCAGCCTTCCTGTGGCACTGGGGAACCAAAGCCTCCTGTCATGGCACAATCAGGAATGCACTGAGCTAGTGGGAATGATGGAAGAGAAATCAGGGTGGAATTGGCCCAAGTCCTCAGCCTTTGGTCCAAACAAAACCGTTCCCGTGTCCTGTGATGGCACCAGCTGCTCCAGAGGCTGGAATGAGCAGCTTGCAGGAGCTTCCCAGGACTGTGGACTCTGACAGACACCGTTACTCCTTCAAAAGGGGACAACACTCCTCTCACATCAACAGCTTTGCTTAAAGGCAATACGAAAACAACACTCTGAAAGCCAACTGCCAGGACTGGCTGTGAAGCTCACCGAGACTCTGATCGGTTGGTGCAGTTAGATGGGACAAGGGGAGAGAAAAATACACCTTCCTGCTGAGAGAGGTGGACAACCACTGACCCGCCACCTACCCCAAGCCCCAGGCAGAGGAATCTCAGTGATGGCAGGCAGCTGTGTCTCTCGGGTAGAAGAAAAGCAGTTTGAGAGCAGAAAGGTACAAGAAATCTAAGAGAATCATCTGAAAGCAGATTTGTCCCACAGCAGGGCCAGGGGATGAGCCTTGGAGCTTTTCGGCTTAGCCAGCAATTTCTGTCACAGTGGTAACCAACTTCTGACCGTTCCACACTGTCTTGAACTGTTCTGGGACAGGGAATTCAGTCTGGAGGGTAAAAACAGAAAGCCGTTGTCAAAAATCAGTTTATGGCTGACATTAGTAACCACTCCCACTGCTTCAGGCATTTCTTTTCTCAGCTTTGTGCCTTGTGTTGCCTCCTGTACCATCACTGGTGCCTGTTCTGCCCCCAGGAGATCCTGAGGAAGAAGCAGCTCTCACAAACCAGCAATAATCTTATTTACAGATGTTTCTTTGCTGGGTTTTTTTTTAATCAGATCATCATTTACAACCTCCAAACTCTACCCCAGTGTAACCAACACTCCCTGCAGGGCTTTACCAGGACACAACTCCGATATTCCCCAGCCCAGCAGGGCTGCAGGGGGATTCCAAAGCAGCACTTACAAAGTCCCCCCCCTCGGTGGGGATGAGCACGTTCATCTCCGAGGACTTGGCACTGACGATCTCGCAGTCGAGGGAGCTCTTGCTCAGGTACACGTGGCACCCATCTGTCTTATTGATGGAAATTGTTGGCACTTTACCCATGACCTGGCAGGGCCAGAGCAGAATTAGGTTAAATTGGACAGCCACAGCATTTTTTGGTGTGTTTTCTTTCAAGGCAAGAGGTTTGACTCCAAGCCCTCCCCCGTGACGATCGCACAGGATTCAAATATTCCCACACCTTTGGCAAAAATCTAAATTTTATTTGCAGTTTTCCCCAGTTTCATGTTCTGACCTCTTTAGAGCAAAACTTGAGCCAGCACTGGGCAAAGATGCCCAAACTGAACTGGAATAAATCCCACTGCTGGCCTCCTGCTTTGGCAGCCAAATGTGCTTTCTACCTCACAGAGCCTCAGCTCTTCCCCAAACCCTGAAACAGCTCAAAGACATAAATTTCAGCCCTTTCCCAAGGGTGTTTCATGGATATTCTCCACAGCTGCACACTCCTGGTTTGGAATACAACTGCTCCAGGGCCAGGAGGGAGAACAGGTCACCCACCTGAACTTTCACATCCCTGCTGTTGATGATCTCTACAATGCCCACCACGTCATCAAACACCAGACCCAGCTTCTTGCAGTTATCTGCAAAGAAAGGCAGATCAGGGCACAGAGATTTTGGAGGCTGCAGCTCCTGCACACACAGCAGCAGGCAGGAGCAGCTTTCAGGGAGCAGCTTTCACCCCACTCACCGAGGGTGATGGAGTTGATCTTGCCCTTGATTTGGAGTGTACTGTTCGTGCACTTGAAAACATATGCTACCTGCTTCAATTCTGTGTCACTGATGACCAGGTTAGTGGCATTCTCCTGGTTTTCCTGAAAAGGCAGTGGAAACACACTTCATTTTCTGAATGCAGAGCAATTAATCCATTAAAACCCCTTTAAAAACAAACAGGTGCCTTCAGGCTGGTGCCTCTTAGGAGAAAGTTCTCCAGAAGAGCCCCCTTTGCTTCTCCAAAGCTCCCATCCCTCCAAACCCACTCCTGCCAGCACCAGGCACTCACCACTCTCCACTTTTTGCCTTCTAATTCTAGCAATGGAGGTGCTTTCGGGGAGGGATTAGCATTACAGGCTGGTTTGGGAGCAGTGAAAGGTTTGGGGCCGCTTCTCACGGGGCCCCCTTGGTTCTTCAGGGCTGGATTCTTGTGGGTTTTCATGTCATCTGAGACGTGCCTTAAGCCTGCAAGAGAAGGCAAAGCTGAGAGCCAGCTCCCTCCAGGAATGCAGCTCCACGAACACCAGACATCAGTGGTTACACCAGTCAAGATAACACTTGTGAAAACACAAATAAACTCCTGAGGCTGGGGCTGAGTTGAGCCCAAGTGTGGGTGACAGGAAGGGAAGGAGGAAGCAGGAAATGCTGGTGCAATATTGACAAGAACACAACGTGAACCACAGAACCAGAGTGTGCCAGCTCTTCCACTCTGCAGCTGGAAAAAGCCCCGAGCCCAGCATCTCCTGAACTGATGTGCTCACCAGGCAACACAAAAAAAGGGAAAAATCTGTGCAAACAACACCTGCCAAATTGTAATTTTGTATCAGAAAGATGCAGGCAACCAAAGGGCTCAGCCTCAGGTATTTACAGCTGGAAGTTCATGCTTTGAACAATTCTCCCCCAGGAGCGCTCCCTTTGTCCCTGGGAAAGCGCTGCCAGCCCCAGCCTGGGACCAGGTGGGTTTTTATGTGATTTTTAAGCAGGAGCATTGAGGGGCAGCAGGAAAACGAGGAGCAGCAGCACAAGGAGCAGCAGCACAGCAGTCCCTCCCCTCCCTGTGCCCTGACATACCCGAGGTGATCCCTTCTCCCCGGTTGATCTGGGCGAAGAGCGCCGAGCGCGAGGCCGAGTCGTCCGTGCTGGAGCTCACGGGGGCAGGAGGAGGAGGAGGCCCTGGAGGAGGGGGTGCAAGCCCAGCCGGGGGTGCAGGGGGTGCTTTAGCCCCTGCTGTGGCCACAGGACCCTGGAAGAGCAGGGGAGAGGAAAGGCGCTGGCACCGGCTGCGTTGGTGCCGCGGGGAGCCCGGCTCGCCCCGGCACTCCCTGTGCAGCCAGCACTCACTGTTTTGCTCCAGGTCAGCCCTGTGGTGTGGTACTCTTTGATGTAGGCCTGCAGCTCTGTCCAGATGCTCAGGTAAGCTTTGACCCAGTCCACTTGTTTTTTATCTCTGAGAACACAAAGAGGAGGAATGAAAGGCCGAGGAAAGCGGCTGTGGTCAGATGCTGGAGCAGCCCCAGCAGTTCAGCAGCATTCCTGAGAGGAAAGGTGAACTTACACATCCTTGTACTCCTTGAGGATCCGGTTGGTGTAAAACATGGCAGCATCAGTCATTTCCTTCACGTAAGGACCGGGCTTTGGAGCCTAGAGCAGAAAGAACACGTTGGCACTGAGCAGCCCACCAGGGAGATTCTCCAGAGCCCACCTGTGGCAAGCACATTTCTCTCCCTCTCAGGATTTTTCATAGAGGTGCACAGAGAGAAACGAAAGAGAAAACAATTAAACAATTTCTATTTCTACTCCTTGTTTTTCCTATATGGAATGTGTTTGGAGAATTGTTTATCTGGGGTGATTGATGGTTGGATTCTGGCGAGGATTGTTTGAGCCTGGTGGCCAATCCAACCCACCCGGGGCTGGACTCTCAGAGAGGGCCATGAATTGTGTTAGAGAAAGTAGTATGTAGTTTTAGTATTCCTTTTTATATAGTATATTAATGTATTTTAGCATAGTTATAATAAAGAAATCATTCAGCCCTCTGAATTGAGTCAGATATTGTTATTTCCTCCCATTGGGTTTGCCTGCATTTACAATACCCACCAGACTCCCCAGCAGCCCCAGGAAAACCCCTTCCTGCTGGAAGCAAAGCCCTTACCATGGCCACCCAGCCCAGGGCTGGGATGCTCTCGCTGACTGCTGATAAGTGGTTGAACAGTTTGCTGCCACGGTTCTTCTCCCTGAAATTCTGCACGGCCTGGATCTGCTCCGAGATGGGCTTGAGGAGCTCTGAGAACACGTTCTGCACAACAACACACAGGGACAGCAACAATCAGGGAGATTAATTAGCACGGCTCTGGAATGGCTGCACAGCTGAGGTGATGCTGACTCGGAACAAGATTCCAACTGGCACCAGTGACTGCTACAGCTCCTGTCCAGGCTTGGCTCGCTCCAAGCCAGGCTTGGTCCCACAGCCCAGCTCCTCCGGGGCTGAAGTCACTGCTCCCATCGGATCGGCACCGTGGGAGAACGCCAAGAACTGTGACTCATGTTCAATCCAGGAGACACTGACAAAGCTTGTTAGTAACAAGGACAGAAATAGCATTTGCCTTTCCTGGGTTCTTTTGTTCCAACACAGTTTGTTCAGTTTTTCCTCTCCTCCACGAACCCTCGGAGGAAGGGGTGCTGGGCAGGTTTGGCACTCACAGCCCACCCCACAACCAGAGTCTCAGCAAGCTCAAAGCTCACACCCATCAAGCCAGACTTGAGGATTCCAGTTATTTCTTAAGTCAATCCTTTAGTATTTGGATGGTAAAATTTTGCTCCTGTGTGCTGTTCCCTTGGAATGCTGACTGGAAGTGCCAGAAGTGCTCTGGGGTCAGAGCACAGCAAAGAGCCAATTCCATGTTTCCAGAGATGCCTCTGAGGCAACTTTTCCATCCTTTAGCATCGGGGAGTCTCCTGCTGGTGGCAGCAGAGAGGGACAAATTTGGGCAAAACTTGCTTTCCAAAGCCTCAGCTTCTGCTTTTGCTGCTCTTTCCTCTGTTTAGATGAAAACTGAGAGGTCCCAAGCACCGCTGGCCAGGCCACACTTTCAGAAGCTCCAGCCCAGCAGCACATTCCAGTCACAGGATGGGGAAATTCTTCAGCACAAGCACTGAGAGTTCACACATTTTGCATTTTAAACTGGCTGCTCCAGAATTAGACTCCTGCCAGACAACCTGCACAAAGAACTACCCTAGATTAGGGCTGTTCTTTGTTCATAATCCTTTATTTAAATAATGTGTCCGTGGGATTTGTAAGCAGATTCTCAGGCTAGAGGCTGCACAGAGCTGCACCCCAGCAAGCCTGGTGGAACATAACAACCCTGCAACCCTGCTGATTTTGGGGGAAAAAGATGCAGATCTATTTTGCAATGAATAGGGAAGGAGCACAGAAATCCAGCTCCCACAGTGTAACAGCAGAAGCCACGACTGAGTGAGATAATAACTGCAAAGAAAAGCAAGGTGGGATCCTGTTGCTCGGGAAAAACAGCTCCCAGCAGGGAAAAGCCAACGCATTCAGGATCAGATTCTCAGCCACACATCCTGCTGAGAAGCAGCAGCCCAGGGTAAAGTGTTAAATTACCTTCTAAGGACAAATCAATCCTAAAAGCCCAGCCATTATTCAGAGGCCATTCAGTAGATACAAGTGTCTGCTCTGCTCCTGGAGGAGTTTGATGCCTGAAAGTCTCTGAGCATCACATAATGAAAAGCAGGAGCTACAGAAATCCCAGGGTGGCTCCTGGCTCAGACAAGATCCTGTCTGCAGCTTCTCAGGGAGCACTGATTGAGCAGAGCTGGTGCCAGGTGAAACTGGAGACAGAGGCTGTGAGCTGACAGCCCGGGCTGCTCTGACAGCTCCACAACACTGGCTGCTGTAAAAACAGGGAAACGCCAGTTCTGCAGCTCCCACAGCTACTGGGGAGCACCCAGAACACTTCATGCCTTCAGCAGTGTCCCCAGTCCTCCTCCGGTGTAAAAGATTTTAGAAAGTGCAAAAAGGCCTCAGAAAGTAAACATAAAGCTAAGGAAAGCTGGGAAATTTCAAAACCTTCTCATGGGAAGCTAGGAAGTTAAGAACCAAGTGAATACATTTATATTTATCATAAGGAACAAGAAAGAACAAGAACTTACTGATATTTCAAGATGTGAAAAGTCCTAGATATATGCTTTCCAAAGATAGAAAAGTTCCCCCAACACTTGCAGCCAGCCCTGACCCTGAAGGCAGAGGTTTCTGCTCAGGGATTTCCCACACTCACCTCTGCTGGCTGCTGATGCTGAGATGCCACCACCAGAAGAGCCCTCTCGCTCATCAAGCCTTCATGGACCATCTCAGCCTAAGGACAGACACAAACTTGAGGGAGATTCCCTTGTGCCACACCAACAAATCATCCCACAGCGACCCCAAAGCACGTTCCTGGAGGAAGCCATCCCCAGAGGAACCTCACCAGGGTGTCACAGCCCAGGGCTGGGGAGTTTTCAGGCCTCCTAAAGGCCTGCCCCAAGGTCTGTACACAGCCAGGCACTTAAGGGATTCCAGGAGAAGGTTTGATTCGTCCTGAGGGTGGAGGTGGCAAGCTGGAGGTTATCTGGGCATCTGCTTTGAATCCTCAGGGATTAGAAAGATCCTGGGATACAGTGCCAGAGGAATGCAGACTCTGACAGGAAGTTTGGCCCTTCCAGCCCTGAGGACAGGCAGCACCTCCAGAGCAGAGGGAGAACAGGAATCCTTACGTGCTTCTGCACATCCCCACCAACTTCTCTGCTGATCTTGGTGAACTCGGCCACCGGCCCGGCCAGAAGGGCATCGAAAGCCTGCACGTACTGAGCCACTCCTGTGGAAAAAAACAGAGCACAGGAATCACCAGCAGCACCCCACAGGCTGCCACAGCCCTGGGCTGCACCTCCCACCTGCAGGAGGCTGAGCCTGGAGCTGGGGAAGTGCTGCAGCCACAGAGATTTTATCCCCACGGGGCAGCCCCCTCCAGCCTGGCTCCCCCAGGGCTCTGCACGGCTGCTGGCACTGCCCTGGGCCTCACCTTTGGCAGGGGCATCTCCACACATGCCAGGGCCTTGGCACACGGTCTCCAGGCGCTCCACAGCCTTCTCCAACCGCTCCACCAGCCTCTCCATGTCTGCTGCTGTCCACAGCCTGCACGGACAGGAGACAATTACCTCCATCCCCAGGTGCCACAGAGGGTTTATGGCTGTCTGGTACGAGCTCTACCAGTTCCAGGAGAATCATTCCTGGCCAGCTCTGCACCCTGAGGACGGCCAGCAGTGCACCCTCACATTAGCCAAGACAGACGGGTCACACAGCAGCCTCTTGCTGTTGCCACACTCGCTCCTTCATAGTTTCTATTCCGTTTTAAGGACTCCTTACATGTGCAAAGGACATAACATTTGACCTTCTAACCTCGTAGTGACACCACTCAGGGACACAAAGGTCTGCCCAGGTTCTCACTGCAGTCAGGTTCTGGCCAAAGTCCCAGCTGTGACCACACAGCTCAGCTACTCTGCTGGGAGCTCACACACTGCCGGTGAAAACTACCGGGTTTGAATCTCTGGAAGGACCTCCTGGAGTCCTGGATTGCTTCCAGGAGCATCTGTAAGGCCAGCACTGCTCCAGCACAGAGCCTGAACCACCCTGGCACACACCAAGGGGAGCAGCTGCACGAGCTGAGGCGGCAGAGCTGCCTCTGCAACAACAGCCCCTGTTCTTCCTCTGCAGCTCCGGTGGCTGCAGAACCTCCTCTGCAGCCACCGCACCGGAAAGAGACTCAGGCACCAAAGCCATTTGCTGCATGTCATCTGGAAAAAGTCTTAGAAGTCACATAAACTTTCCACTAATTACTGCTTTGCACCAAGCAACAAGACAGGTCATGCTCCCAGCAGAGTAACGCCCAGGGAATGCAGGGAGGGAGCAGCAAAGTCACCAAAGGCATTTTTATCTTATCACCACTCATCAAAAGATTTTACAGCATGAATCACGATGGTGGCTGGACACAGCTTCCTTCTGAAGGGGTTGCTGCAGCCTGCAGAAGCTCAATTCCTGTCTGGAGGAGGGGGTCAGTCCCAAAACACCCCCTGGAACGCTCCAGGAGGAAGGCAGGGTTTACTCAGCTGAACTGACACTGGATCCCCTCTGAGAGGAAACCTCAAGTTTTGCTTTTGTTCACAAGCCCTCTCAGCCCTGCTGCTTCAAAGTGCACGCTTTCACCTCATTTCCAGAGGATGTGGGGCAGGTCCAGCATTAGTCACGAGCCCAGCACTGATGTCACAAGGCAAACAAGGCCTTTTTTCAGCCCTTTTCTGCCTGCTTGCAGCAGGACAGGCAGCTCGGAGAGGCCACCCCTCCTTCCAGGAGGAAGAGAAGCGGTTTCCTCCTGTCCACGCTGAGCCAGGGCACAGAAACCCGACAGAGCGACTTGAGGGCTCCCAGATACCCACCCAAAATGAGAGTCCAGAGAAGCTGAACTCCACTGCAGTGACAAACAGCCCTGCTTCTTTCATTCTGAGCCCTGCAGAAAAGCCCCACCGTGGCCAGCAGAGAGCCGTGCTGGCTCTGCCGCCCCCGCTGCCAGCAGCTCCCAAACGGGGCTTCTGCCCCCAAAAAAGGCACCTGCTGGGGTGGCTGTGCCCCCCCAAAAAAGCCACCTGCTGGGGTGGCTGTGCCCCTAAAAACAGCCATCTGCTAGGGTGGCTGTGCCCCCCAAAATCCATCTGTTATGGTGGCTGTGCTCCCCAAAAAAGTCACCTGCTCACATGGCTGTGCCCCACAAAAAAGCCATCTGCTCACATGGCTGTGCCCCCCAAAAAAAGTCACCTGCTGGGGTGGCTGTGCTCCCAAAAAAAGTCACCTGCTGGGGTGGCTGTGCTCCCAAAAAAAGTCACCTGCTGGGGTGGCTGTGCTCCCAAAAAAAGTCACCTGCTAGGGTGGCTGTGCCCCCCAAAATCCATCTGTTATGGTGGCTGTGCCCCTAAAAAAAGCCACCTACTCAGGTGGCTGTGCCCCCCAAAAAAGCCACCTGCTGAGGTGGCTGTGCCCCCCAAAAAAGCCACCTGCTCACATGGCTGTGCCCCCCAAAAAAGTCACCTGCTCACGTGGCTGTGCCCCCCAAAAAAGTCACCTGCTCACATGGCTGTGCCCCCCAAAAAAGCCACCTGCTCACGTGGCTGTGCCCCCCAAAATCCATCTGTTATGGTGGCTGTGCCCCCAAAAAAAGCCACCTACTCAGGTGGCTGTGCCCCTAAAAAAAAAACACCTACTCAGGTGGCTGTGCTCCCCAAAAAAAGTCACCTGTTAGGGTGGCTGTGACATGCTCAGAGAGGGATGTGGCACAGGGACAGGACAGGGGGGATGTGACACAGGGACAGGACAGGGGGATGTGGCACAGGGACAGGACAGGGGGATGTGGCACAGGGACAGGACAGGGGGATGTGGCACAGGGACAGGACAGGAGCACACAGAGCCCCACAGCACATTCCTGGCCAGGCTCTAATCCGATCAGCCCCGGCAAACCGCAGCTGGGATCGGGATTACCCAGCACAAAGTCCAGCTGGAAAGCTGCTTCCCACCCCCAGCAGCAAAGGAGCACATCCCCTGAGCTCCGGGTGGGATCAAGGTGCCAAAATCCCCAGTGCCATCCTTGGCATTCCTCCCTCTCCCTGCCATTTGACAAGTCCTGCCTTGTTTTCCCTGCTCCCAGGGCTCTGCAAACCTGCTGCTGTCAGGCAGATGGTGAACTCCTTTTAATTTCCTTTTAATGGGTGGCATTAGGGCAATTTACACGATAAGTCAGTTGGTAAATTGGCAGCAAAATCAGAGCTAAGTGCAGGCAACCCAAAGTCCTGCATCTCAGGGCCCTTCCTCCTGACTCACCCTCCCTGTGCTCTTTGCCCTGTGGATGCAGCTATTTGTGCTGCCTGGATACCCACACGGAGAAATAAAAAGATTGAGCTGTAAATAAATCAGATATTGTAACCCAGAGATTAACATTCAGCGAGGAAAATAAAAACAACCAGCCTGGACTGGACCTAGACAGTGTTTTGTCTACTGGCCTGTTAGAATGTAAAATAATTCCACAAAAAGTGACAAATCGACTTCACAGGTCTCAGTGCAAACAATCAGGTGTCTTTCCCTTCTCTGAAGAGACACACAGACCCTACAGGGGCTTTTTTTTTTGTTGTTTCTACAGATCATCCTGCAGTAATTTCTGCTCTGTGCTCCAGAGGGATGAGGGAGACTTTTCCAGCTCCCTGTGCAGGGTTGGAGATGCAGCTCTCCCTTCCAGGACCACACCACAGGATTTAAATCTTGTTCAAATCCAATTGAACTTTGATTAGCAGTGGAGCGGAAGCAGCAAACACGGCTTCACCCAGGGCCAGAGGGGCCATTCCTTTTTTCACAGCACATTTGTTCATCTATCAACTGCCCTTTATTCCCATCACAGCCTGGGAACACGGCTCTGGACACGCTGTGCCACAAACAGGCACAGAGCAATAAAAGGAAGGGATTTTATTGGTGAAAACATCAGTTTAGCCAAACCCTGCACATCCCAGCAAGAGCAGCTTCCTGTTTGGGCAACATCCAGGAGCTGCCCCAGCCTCAGAGTGAGCAAATTCTCACAAAACCCACCAAAACTGAAATAATTTGCTTGCCTGAGACAGCACCTTAACCTGAGCCCTTTCTCAGACGTTCTGGAAGACACAAATGGTGTTTTTATAGCCAAAGCAAGTCAAACCTACGCTTGTGCTCACAGCCAGCCCGCCACACTGCTGTCAGCAACCACGGAATTTGCATCAGCTACTTCCTGTTTCTACAGGCAAAAGAAATAAAGATGGGACAACTAAATTAGGAACATACCACAGTTTATTTCTGAGCTGACACTGGAATATCTCAGGGGATCAGCTACCGGATGATTTCCAACATTTATATCTGCCAAAAGCCCAAAGAAAAAAAATTTTTTTTTTTTTTTAAACAGTTCAGCTCCTCAAGGCAGGAATGGTTTGAAGGAAGGCAGGAGTCAAATGCCTGAATTTAGGCAGTGGTCAGGAGCAGCCATGAACACAAGACAGCTATTGCTGGTCCCAGCAGCTGCCAGGACAGAGATCTCAGCTGTTTATAGCCCAACAATACTTGCTGACATTGTGCCAGAACCCGTGCTGGCTGCTATTTCACATCCACTTTATTTAAAAAACCAAGAGTGCTTTAAAACAAGAAGGAAAAAAATCCCTCTGGCTCCCGTTCCAGCTTTCCCACACAACAGATCCTCCCGAAGCCATTAAAAATGTTATTTGGTGTTTTACTCGCAGGTTAAGAGGGGGTTAAAGCTCAGCACTGGAGCAAAGGCTCCTTTGCTCCTTTTTCAGCACAATTCTGTGAATTGGGAGGTTTGTGCAGGGAGGTGAGCAGGGAGCTGGGATCTGAGCTAGGCTGGATTTCAGCAATTCCGAGCGTGGAAACTGCTCAGCATCCCTCCCGTGCCCGCTGCAGCACCAGCACGGGCCGCTTGGCTGAACTTTCTGCACAAATAATCGGGGTATTTTTGGATTTCCGAGAGCTCAGCAATATTCCAGGGACACAAGGCTGGCCTCTGGAAGAGAAGCACACGCAGCAATGTCCTGACGCCACAGATCCCTGATTTATTTCAGGGCATCTGGGGGGATACCAAAACAAGCCCTGAAATGGATATTTTCCACTCTGCTGTCACGGAATGCGATGGAACCAGCGACAGGCTGAGGGCAGGAGCCACCCCGGGGCGATGGGGACGGGGCCGGGGTGTGGAGCACGACAATCCCCGGGGCGATGGGGACGGAACCGGGGCGTGGAGCACGACAATCCCCGCTCCAGGCTGCGCCACAGCGGGGACAAACCCGGATCAACCGCCCGGCGACCCCTGCCCGTCCCGGTAACCGGGGCAGCCCCGGTCCCGATCCCGGTGCCCGCTCATTCTCGCCCCCAGATCTGGCCGTGTCCCGGTGCCGGTGCCGCTCCCTCCCACCCTGGATCCCGCCCGTGCCCGGTGCCGCTCACCCCGCGCCGTCGCCACTTCCAGCCGTTCCCGGTACCGGTGCCTTTCAGTCCCACCCTGTATCCCCGGCCGTTCCCGGTGCCGTGCCCGGTCCGCTCCGTCCCACCCTGTATCGCCGGCCGTTCCCGGTGCCGCTCACCCCGGATCACGGCCGTTCCCGGTACCGTTCCCGGTGCCGTTCCCCCCGGATCCCGGTGCCGTTCCCGGTGCCGTTCCCGGTGCCGCTCACCCGGATCCCGGTGCCGCTCACCCCGGTTCCCGGTGCCGTCCCCGGTGCCGTTCCCGGTGCCGCTCACCCCGGATCCCGGTGCCGCTCACCCCGGATCCCGGTGCCGTTCCCGGTGCCGTTCCCGGTGCCGCTCACCCCGGATCCCGGTGCCGTTCCCGGTGCCGTTCCCGGTGCCGCTCACCCCGCCCGCCGCTCCCGGCCGTGCCCAGCCCCGCCGCGCCCGCCGCTTCCGGCCCCCGCCCCGCGCGCCGGATGTGCGCACGGCGCGCGCGGCGAGGGGCGGGGCTTCGGGACAGCCGCCGCGCGATTGGCGGGCGGCGATGGAGGCGTGGCCAAAGCGCTTAAGGGGCGCGGCGAAGGGGCGGGGCTTCGGTGCGGATGGCGCCCTGCGATTGGCGGATTGAATGAAAGGCGTGGCCTGTGCCTGCGGTGGGCGGGGTCGTGGGCGTGGTCTCGGTTGTGGGCGGGGCCAAGGGGCGGGATGGGGCCCGGGACCCCCGGGGGGATTCGGGACCCCCGGAGGGGCTGAGGGGGCTCCGGGACCCCCGGATGGGTCACACAGAGGGGCTGGGGGGGCTCCGGGACCCCCGGATGGGTCACACAGAGGGGCTGGGGGGGCTCCGGGACCCCCGGATGGGTCACACAGAGGGGCTGGGGGGGCCCGGGACCCCCGGATGGGTCACACAGAGGGGTTGGGGGGGCCCCGGGACCCCCGCGGGGTCACACAGAGGGGCTGGGGGGGCTCCGGGACCCCCGGATGGGTCACACAGAGGGGCTGGGGGGGCCCCGGGACCCCCGGATGGGTCACACAGAGGGGCTGGGGGGGCCCCGGGACCCCCGGATGGGTCACACAGAGGGGCTGGGGGGGCCCGGGACCCCCGCGGGGTCACACAGAGGGGCTGGGGGTGCTCCGGGACCCCCGGATGGGTCACACAGAGGGGCTGGGGGGGCCCCGGGACCCCCGCGGGGTCACACAGAGGGGCTGGGGGGGCCCCGGGACCCCCGGATGGGTCACACAGAGGGGCTGGGGGGGCTCCGGGACCCCCGCGGGGTCACACAGAGGGGCTGGGGGGGCCCCGGGACCCGCGCGGGGTCACACAGAGGGGCTGGGGGGGCTCCGGGACCCCCGGGGGGTCACACAGAGGGGCTGGGGGGGCTCCGGGACCCGCGCGGGGTCACACAGAGGGGCTGGGGGGCTTTGAGAGCCCCAGCAGGGCCAGCTGGGACCCCCCCCCCGGGGTGGGCTATTGGGGTAGGGGGTCCTCAGGAGGTCTAGGACCCCCCGAAAGGGGTTAGGAGGGCTTTGCGCTGAAGCGGGAGCCTCCGGGAGAGGGGCAAAGCTGAAGGTTGGGGTCTTGAGATGCCGCCAGGGTGGGGTTAGGGCGGAGGAGACCCCCTTGGGGAGGGTCTGTACCTCTCCTGCAGCGGCGGGGTTCGTTCGGGAGTGGGGGTGGCCTCTGCTGGGGCTGGGACACTGTCCCGGTGAGGAACGGGACACTGTCCCGGTAATGGTTCGGACACTGTCCCGGGAAGGAACGGGATGCTAACGGCCGGGACACGTTGTCAGGCGGGGAGGAGGAGGAGGAGGAGGAGGAGGAGGAGGAGGAGGAGGAGGAGGAGGAGAAGCCCCGGGCGGCGCTTCCTGCCCGGCTGCGCTACCAAAGATGGGCACGGCGGGTTGCGAGGCGCGGCGGGGCTCTGCTGACACCTAGCGCGGTCTCCGGTATCCGAACCCCCGGGGCTCTCCAGCATCCCAACCTCCGGGGTTCTCCGGTATCCCGACCCTCCGGGGCTCCCCGGTATCCCAACCCCCGGGGCTCTGAGCTCCGGCCCGGGACATCCCGACCCTCCGGGACTCTCAGCTCCCCGCCGGTAGCCCGTGCAGACCGGGAACACCCGTTCCCCGTTCCCCCCGGAGCATCCCCGCACTGCCCTCAGCCCGTCCTTCCGCAGAATAACGAGATTATTCTGGCTGTCTCTAAGAACATCGAGTCCAACCCATGCCCTAACACCAAGTGCCATGTCCAGCCTTTTTTTAAACACCACCACCCTGGGAAGACAATTCCAGCACTTTATAATTCTTTCGGTGAATATTTTTTTCCTAATATCCAACCCATACCTTCCCTGACATAGCTGAGGCTGTGTCCTCTTGTTCTGTCAGTGCTGCCCGGTGGAAGAGAACGACCCCCAGTGTCTACAACCTCTTCAGGGAGGTGTAAAGAGCAACAAGGTCCCAGAGGTTCCACCTCTGCACTCACCGAGGCTGCTCCTTGGTTTTCTCAGCCCGTTCTCCTCTTTGCCCACACCCCCTGTGCCCCTTGCCCTGTCTCCATCACCATCAGACGTGATGCAAAATTAGAAAAATATGGCATTTTAGAAAAAAAAGTCATTGTAGGGAAGAACCAGCCAGGTCCTGCCTCAGCAGAGCAGGGCAGGGGGAATCCATGTGGGCAGCAGCCATGAGGGGAGGAAGGAGAAATCCCAGAGAAAGGGGAGAGGAACAAAAAGTAACCTGAGAATGGGCAAGAGGAGAGCAGGGCTGCCCAGGAGCCGCGGTGTTTGCTCCTGGGGTGGGTCTGAGTGCAGTTCCTGGAGGAATAAAAATCGAATTCCTGGTAGGGCTGGGTGTGTTGACAGTCTGGAGAGTCAGTGACCTGACCTGCTCCATCCCTGCCCCGTGTCTGCTGCCTCATCCCCCTTTTCTGCAAGCACAGGGGGAATATTTGCTTCGTGTTCCAGCTGTGTTTTGTCTAAAATGTCTCTGTGCCACTCAAACAGCAGCTTTTGGGTTTTTGCAGCCACTTGTCCCTTGTGGTGGGGTGAGGGGGGCACTGCAGCCTAGTTCCATTCCTGGGAAAATGGGTTTATGTTGGGTTTTTTTGTTTGTTTGTTTTTTTATTTCAGTGGAAAACCACGTCACTGCCCCACCATTTCTGTCCGTGTGCAGCAGCCCTGGGGCTGCTAACAAACTTGGCAACAGCTGCTTCTGCAAAATATTAACCAAAGCCCACCAAAAGCACATCAGCCTGTGTTTGCAGACGGCAAGAGTGAGGTCAGCCTGGTGGCACACAGGGGACAGCTGTGACACCCATCCTGCACAGCTGGCCTGGGTTAACTCTGCTGTCCCCAGGTGGTGACAGAGCCCAGCCCTGCTCCAGATCCTGCAGCTCCTTCCCAGGCTGAGCCAACTTCCAGCTGGATCTGCCTCCCTGGGGACCCTGGGGTGTGGTTCCCTTCCTGTGGGAACCTGAGCTTGGTTCAGCTTCAGGTGTTTGAAGCCATCTCTGGGTGATTCCTGCTGCTCCTGGCTCCTTCCAGCCCAGGGAAATCCATCCTCACCACTGCAATGTTTCACAAACCTGCTGCCAGATAAACCCGAGCCTTTTTGCCCTTTCCCTGCTGATGAGGAGGGGGTTTATTCCTCACCCTCTGCAAGGAAAGACTCTCCACGCTTCCACTTTTTCCCTGCAGGGTAAACAGACTCAGCCTGCTGCTGCCACCTCTGGAATTGTCCCTGCTTGAGCCACTGCAGTCCTGCCCCTTGGAGCCAGAGGATGGAGTCCTGCAGGTTGATGTGCTGCCTTCTGTTGGTTGGATTTTGTCCCCTTTGCAGTCAGCAGACCAGAAGCCCTCTGCTCCCCTCCTGTGGGACCCCTCAGCTGGGATTCAGGGCTGATCCCCAGCCCTGGCAGCTGCTCCTGGCAGGCACAGCCCAGCCCCATCTGCCCTGAGAGGCAGCAGCCCTGCAGGTGTGAGCACACAGCCAAAAATGCACCCTGCCTTTTCCACCTCCTGCCTTTTCCACCTCCTGCCCCTCGCCTGCAGGATGCAGCAGCCCTGCAGGGAGGTGCTTCCCAGCACTTGGCTGCATTTTTCCACATCCAAGGTGTGTGTGGATTAAGCCAGAGCACAGCTGTAGGTACAGGCAACACCTCCCTGTGTGTTTTTTGGGGTTTTTTTTGCCACCCATTTCTTCTCCATGCTTGGAGTGAAACCCTGTGTAAGCAAACTGCAGCACAATCCCTGCTCCCAGGCTGGAGCTCTGCCCAGGGCTCGAGTGTTAGCAGCTCTCAGGGTCACTTTCCCCCCACACATCTCATTTTCTTTAAAGCCTCAAACACGGGAGGCATGCTTAGTGAGGAATATCCAGCCCCCAGTTCAAGCTCCTCTGGATGGTTTTAGTCTCTTGGGCTGGCTGCAAAAAAAAAAACCCAGAGACTCTTCTTTGTGAACTCCACAGAGCCAAAAAAACAAGGAGGCAAAGAATAAAGTGTCCCTTATTTCTGTTGAAACTCTCTGAGAAAAAGCCTTGGAGGCAGCAGCACTGCCCACACCCCTCAGAGGCAGCCATGGCTGGGATAACTCCTGGCCAGGAGCAGTGCAGGGGTCAGAACATTCCCAACAACCCCAAGCTCTGTGTTGGCTGGAGCCTTCCTCCTCCTCCTCCTCTTGCAGAGGGTGCTCCTGACCCCCACCTGTCCCACCACAGGGGCTGCAGAGAGCGTTGGCGTCCTGCCCTCAGGAGCTGTTTTTGAGCACAAAACCAGCTCCCATCCCATCCCCATCCCATTATCCCATCCCATTATCCCATCCCCATCCCATCCCATCTTTCCCTGGCCACAGGGGCAGAGTGGGGCCCGCTGGAGCATTCCCAGCTGATCCCCCTGGCTATTTTTAAACCCCATCCTCATTCCTGTCCTTTGTACCCAAATGTGGCACAAAGGATGAGCCACATCCATCCCCCCAAGCCCCCCACTCTCAGCTCAACCAAAGGCAGCAGCCCTGTCCCCTGCTGCTGTGGCCTTGGGGACTGGGAACTCGCCCCATCCATGGGGGTGGCTGTTCCCAGCCCCTTTTCTCCAGCCCCACTTGCTGCTGGAGGTGTTGGGGAGGGCAGGGCTCTGCCCCTTTGTGCTGTGGGAGCAGGGAATGTGAGTGGGGGTATAAATATCCAGGGAGATTAATGCTCCCCAGCACCCTGCCCCGGCAGCCAGGCTGAGTGTCACCCACAGCCCACATTCCCTTTCTCTCCGCTCCCCAGCTGCCTCTCCTGTTTCCAGCCTCGAGTTCACCATCTCTGCTGGCAGCACTTTGATTTCATTCCTCCCTCCACCCCCTCCCCGTTCCCCTCTTGAACAGGAGGGAATAATGGAGCCTTTGTTGGGTGGCTGCGACACAGGCACGGAGCAAGGGGGCAAGGGGCTGAGCACAGCCTCCTGCCTGGATTATGGCATTCCTGCACCACGGCTCAGGAAAAGTCAATCCTGCACCCCGTGGTGTCTAAAGGGACCCAGGGCTTGCTGACAGCCGTGAAAAATCCCAGATGAGTGGGAAAAAAAAAACCTCTTCACGCCCGCTGCCGACTTCCCCCACTTTTATGTAAATTAATATTATCAGGTCCTTGGGTTTGGGCTCTGTACAGATATATACAAACAGGAAACTGCTCCATATTTACATCATTAAGTTAATTAGGCTCTGTAAAATAAGCACAGGTCCCACATTAGTGCCCTCTGTAGAGACAGCAGAGGTGAGCTCACGTCCTGGGCGCGGGCACACTGACAGTGTAATGTACACTAACCATCACCCCCAGGCAGGGCACTGGGCACAGCTGATCCAGGCAAAACCACCCCAGGCCGGCCTTCCCTGCCCTCCAGAGCCCGGCAGGGAGATGCTGGTCCCTGCTGGGGCAGCACCATGTGTGTAATGTACACTACAGCGCTCTGTGGGCCCCGTGCAAGGCACGGGACGGGCACAGACCCCGAGTTCGAGGCAGTGGATGCTCCCCACGGCTCCTCCAGCACCTGCAGTGGCACCAGGCTGTGCCAGCCCGGAGGGGACGAGCCCCTGGCGAGCCCCAGGGTGAGCAGCCAGACCCAGCCCGGGTCACACGATGCTGGCCAGTTCTGTGTTGTCCGACTCCGAGCTGCTGTTGCTCTCCTCCCTGCGGGAAAATGTTGGGAATGAGGCATGGATTAACCCCCAGCAGCACGGTAATATCTGCCCTGAGGAACAGGAGCTTCCCAGAGGGATATCAGCACCTCCTGCAGCCCCCACACAAGCGGCTGGGGCGGGTTCCTGCTGATCTCCCAGCACTTCACACCATCCCTCTGGAAGCTGGGATTGGGAAAACAAGTCAGCCCTTTGCTCACGCCACCACCCACGAGACCTGGAGGATTCCTGGATGAGTCCCAATGTGTCCCAACCCGTCTGATCCTGCCCCCACACACACCCCCACGGGCTGTGCTTGCTGCCTGACACTCACCTTAAATCCTGCAGGGCTTTCTTGTTTTTGCTCCGCTTTTCCTCGTCGATGGGATACAGCTTGAAGAGCAGCAGGCTCAGCAAGATCAGCCCCACGGGCACAGCAGACACCAACATCTTCAGGGTGAAGTTCACCTGGCCAGGCTGGGAGCAGCCCCGGGTCTGGTACCCTGCGAAGCTGTGGGCAGAAAGGCACCTTCAGACAAAGGAGACGGGGTTTGCAGGGGCTGAACTGCTCCCTGAGGGGAGAGTTTTGGGGAAATAATCAGATTTAGAGCCCACCAGCCCCCTTCCAGAGGCTGGGAAGTGCCTCCTTCCCTGGCCTCCCCTCAGCTCCCACGCAGGAACTCACTCCAGGCTGAGCGTGGAGATGCCCAGGGAGACCCCAGCAGTGAACTTGGTGAAGAAGACATAGAAGGAGAAGAAGATGGCCTCGTGGCCATGGGAGCTGGGGTGCTGCAGCTTGAAGTCATCGATGACATCTGGCAGCATGGACCTGTGCGGAGAGAGGCATGGTGACCACCTCCTCTCTGCTGAGAGCATTTCCCCCAGGAACCCCACCTGGGGCTGCAAACACTGCAAAAAAAAAACCCTCCTGGGGGTTTTAACCCCTCTGGAAGCCCCCAGCCCAGCCCCTCACACTCACCAGGGCAGGAGGAAGGCGGCTGCCACGCTGATGCCGGCGGCGACGGCCACCACGTAGGTGACAAAGAGGTTACTGTCCAGGACAACCACGGCGATGAGGAAGGGGATGGCAGACTGCAGAGGGGGCAGAGACCACGTTGGCATCCCCAGAGCCTGGCCTAGACCCCCTGGTTTTATTCCCTCCCACATATCCCAGCCCTCCAGGGAAGCAGAGGTGCAGTGGCCCTCCCTGAGCCCCACACACACCCAGGACAGCACAAACAGCAGCAGGAGGGACAGGCACCGTTAGCAGCAGCCCCTGCCCAGCTCTGTGCTCTTTTGGGGGATCTCTGCTCATGCCATGTGGTAAAGACCATCCCCACATGCACCCCACAGCTGAGGGGACACTCACTGAGATGCCCACGTAGACAGCAGTCTTCTTCCCAAAACGGGTCAGGAACCACTGCCAGAAGGGAATGGTCAAGGTGGCCGAGAGCTGTGGGAATAGAGAAGGGTCCTGGTGTTGGCTCCTGTCCCCTGGCAAGGCCTCCTCCCAGCAAGGAACAGCTCCTGGCAAGGCCTCTCCCATCCCAATTCCAGCACCTGTGGTTGCCACGTGCTCCGGGACTGGCACAGAGCCACACGCGGTGTGTGGGGCCACCTCCTCCCCCGGAGCTGAGCCCTGGCACCACACCTGCCCCGACAGAGGGAGGATCTGGCTCAATCCTCGCTGCTGGGAAGGGACCTGACCTTGTCACCTGCCCCCAGCGTGGCCAGGAGCCAGGCTCTGCGGCCACCACGGCCCCTCGGTCCTTTCCACCCCGGTGAGGAGAGGGTGGGAAGTGCTTCCAGGAATGAGGCAAGCTGCAAAGAGCTCTCAGGGAACTGTTTTGCTCCATGCTCCTGGCAGCAAACACTGAGATCCTTTTCTCAAAGCAGGGAGGGCAGGGAGACAAGTGGCAGGATTTGGACAAAAGGCCCCCATGGCTCCTGGTGTCCCCCATCTGTGCCCTTGTTCACACAGGAGAACAAAGGCCCCTTTGCAGGACATTTGGCAGCTTCTTCTCCCTCCCCGTGTCCCAGGGCACCCCTGATCATTGTCCCCATGTGCCTGGCCCTCCCCTCAGCCCATGCCAGCACCCCCTGGACCCCACCACAGCCCCAGCCCCCGAGGGCTGCAGGGCAGGGCCGTACCCACCATGATGGCCAGGAGAATGTTCTGGAACTCGTTGCGGAAGCCCAGGGTGTAGGTGCAGAAGAGGGCGAAGTTTCCCTCCAGCAGCTGTGGAAAAGGCAGGCAGGGCTCAGGGGGGACAGCCGGCCACCCCAGGGGTGACACATCTGTCCTCACACGGCCGCACCCCCAGCGCGGGCAGGGGAAGAAAGCGGCCACTGACCGAGGGCATGAGGCCACATCCTCCTCTGGCTCATCCCCCACGGGCTCCCAGCCCCTGGGATCACCCCACACTGCTGCTCCCTGTCCCCACCCCCAGGGATTGTCCCCACACTGCTGCTCCCTGTCCCCAGCCCCTGGGATCGTCCCCACACTGCTGCTCCCTGTCCCCAGCCCCTGGGATCGTCCCCACACTGCTGCTCCCTGTTCCCAGCCCCTGGGATCACCCCACACTGCTGCTCCCTGTCCCCAGCCCCTGGGATCGTCCCCACACTGCTGCTCCCTGTCCCCAGCCCCTGGGATCACCCCCACACTGCTGCTCCCTGTCCCCAGCCCCTGGGATCACCCCACACTGCTGCTCCCTGTCCCCAGCCCCTGGGATCACCCCACACTGCTGCTCCCTGTCCCCAGCCCTGCCAGCTCACCATGAAGGCCAGCGAGGTGAAGAGGAAGCCGGCGATGAGCTTGATGTAGGGCCCGTGGTTCATCACCAGCTTCAGCCCCTGGAAGAAGGAGACAGGCTCGTCCGACTGCAGCTCAGAGGCCTCTGGGGAGCAGAGATCAGCCCAGAGTTAGAGCCCACCCAGAACAGCCCCATCCCACTGCTCAGCGCCCTCCACAACCCCTGCCCACCCACCCAAGGGAGTCAGGGCAGCCCCTGCCCTCACCCGGGGGTCCCTCAGCCCCATGAGCAGCTGATTCCCCCAGGACAGGCAGGGAGAGGGAAGGACAGAAGTTTGGATATCACATCCCCCCCGGGATGCCCTGCTTGGCACTGGCAAGCTTGGCCAGCCAAAATTGGGTGAGATAAAGGTTATCTAACAGACCCCAGAGGTGCTCTGGCCTCCTGCAGCACCTCCCCAGACCCAGAGCTCAGCTCCACTTGCTTCTCTTCGGGGAGACCCAACAAATGAGGGGCCAAAAGCTGGGCCAGGCTCCAGGAGAGGAAGGAACAGCAGCATTTCCAGAAGCATTCCCCAGCACTGCAGCCCCTCTCCAGCCTCACCTCTCCTCTCCCTCACGCCCAGCAGCAGGATGAGGGCACAGAGGATGTAGAGCCCCCCGATGACCCCCGCAGCGATCATGTAGGCGTTCCTCTGTGCAAGAGAGGGAGCAGCACTCAGGGAAGGGGCTCAGCCCTGCCTCAGGGAAGGGGCTCCCCCCTGCCCTCAGGGCTGCACACATCAGGGGACCCCCAGCTTACGGTGTCTGTGAGAGACCCGGGGTCGTGGGTCATGTTCAGCTCCTCCATGGCCACCGAGGAGTTGGTCAAGCCGAAGAAGAAAGGGCTCCCAACACATGGAGTGTCCACTTTGCCAACGATCTGGCCCTGGATGGCAGTGCCCAGCACGGTGCCCAGCACCTCCACGGTCATTCCTGGAGGGAGAGGCCAAGCAGGGCTGAGCACAGCCCGTGTCCACCCCAGAGCATCCCCAGCTGGGATTCACTGCCCTTCCCGGGGAGAAATGAGCCAGCTGTGCTGCAGATGCCTCCAAATCCTCCAGGGGGGAGGAAGAGGGGGAGGAAGAGGGGGAGGAAGAGGGGAGCTCTTACGGTAGGCAGTGGCCGAGTCCCGCTCGCTCTGCTCCCTGCTGATGAACATGGTCAGTGCTGAGTAAGGCACGTGGAAGCACTGCAATGGCACAAGGAGAATTGGCTCAGGGAGGATGGCACAGCCCGAGGGACCTGGGGCAAGGTGGTTTCTGCCTCAGGGACTGGCAGCCTCCCTGCCAGGCGTGAGCAGAGCCTGACTCACCGTCACGAGGGTCTGGAAGGCACAGTAGAAGACAAGGTACCACATCACTTGTCCTGTGGAGATGTCTGGCACAAACCAGATGAGGAAGTAGGAGATGATGGCGAAAGGGGTGGAGAACATGATCCTTTGAGAGAACAAAGTGTCAGCCTTGTGGGCATGGCCTGAGCAGCCCAGCTCTCCCTGCTCCCACACATCCCGTGAGCTCAGGCATCTGATCTGGGGGCTCCTGATTGCCCCAAGGCTGATCCAAACCAGCTGGAGGCAGCAGCTCAGGTGTTACAGGGTCTGAAGAGCTGATTCAGAGTTCCAGGGAAGAGCTTTCCTTGCACTAACAGATGTGTTTCCTTCCACAGAAGCGACTGATCTGCTCTTGCCTTGGGCTTCCACCCCCAGTCCCGACCTCTCCCCTGGGCAGCACTGCTGTGTTCAGCTGGATGTAATCACCCCTCTCACCCTGGCAAGGGCTGGGGAACAGCCAGGCAGCTCAGCTGTGCTCCCCAGCAGCCAAAAACCTCTCACCAGCTTGGCTTTGCTGCCAAGGCCCCCCCAAGCCCTGGTCCTGGGGTCAGCCCTGCTCTGCTGGCAGCACTGGAGCAAATCAGAGGCCAGCAGCAGGCTGCCTCCTTCCTCCACCTCTGCCCAGCCTTCCAGAGCTGCGGGAGCAGGGACATGGGATGCAAAATGCAACAGAGGACCAGAGGGGACTGCTCAAGTGCTGGGCCTTGGCAGCAACTCCTGCAGGATCTGCCAGCAAGGGCATCTGCCCTCGTCATCCCGTGGATCTCATAACCCCTGTCCTGCTGCGGGACAGCCAGGGCACAGCTCTGCCCTGCCCCAGCACCCCGGGGACACCACAGGCACCCAGAGCCCCCCATCCCTCAGGGGAGGAGGGAAGTGCTGAGGTTAGACCCACATCTGTTTAGGAGATGGATTTTGCTGGGGATTTGTGAGCACCCTGCGCTCCACAAACCCCAGGACAGGGGCTGTGAGGTCCTGGAGCGAATCCAGCAGAACTGGACATGGGACAGAGCCACTCACAGCCTGGGCTGGCCCTTCCCTGCCAGGATACAGCGAGATCTTTCCGTCTGGGCTGACGTACAGGACACAAAGCTCAAACTGAAAGTCGGGAAGAGCGAGAAACTCCACGGAAGGAGAGCAGCGACAGAGGCTGCACAGGACCCAACACATGCACATTTTTCTGCACCCACGTCACCCCGTTGGGGAAGGAAGGGGGGAGGAAAGCGCCGAGCAGCTCCAGCCCCTCCTCTCCGCTGCTTATCTGCGCTCCCATACGCGGAGCCGAGGGGAACACGGAGCCAAATGTTGAATGAAAGCGGCGGAACAGAACCGCGTCACGCTCTCGCCATCGCACGAGCGTCACACGGACCCGTTTCCCCTCAGCACTGGGCAGCTGAGCCTCGGCCAGGGCTGACCACAGCTCCTGGCAGGCAGGAGTGACTGAGAGTAACCCCTGACCCAGGGCGAGGTGATTAAGGAGCTCGGAGGCAGCGGTGACGTGCCCTGGCCTCATTGGCCCTGCTGCATGGTGTGTTCCTTTGTGCAGCTCGCACGCCCCTTCCCAGCCAGCCTGAGCCGCTGGCAAACGGCTGCTGGCCCGCCATGAGGTCAAAGCCAGGGGTTCCTCACTCCCAGACACCTCAAGGAAAAGTTCAGTCAGCGGGAAGTCCGCTGTGGTCAAGGAAATGCGGATCCCAGCTCGGCGCTGGGGACTGAGTGACGTCCACGAGGCTGGTGGGGAAGGAGGAAGCAGACAGCCAACGAGCTGGTGGGAGGAAATGCGCCAAAAAGGTTTCAAACAGGGAGGACTGAAATGGGGAGAGGTGGTGGCCCCCAGGGAAGGTGTCCTCTCCCTTCTGAGGAACTGCAACAGCCACAAGCTTTGTGCTGGAGCCTAACCCTAACCCTAACCCTCACAGACGGCGGGGTCACCTCGCAGGTGTTGGGGTTGGGGTCAGGCAGCAGCCTTGAGACCACCCCAGTGCCTGCAGCTCCTGCCTGTGCACACAGGGAAACTGAGGCAGCGCCAGCAGCAACGCAGAGCCAGAAAAACCTGGGTTAAGAGGTTTAAAATCAGCTCAACTCCATCCAAATGGGGCTCGGCGGGCAGCCCTTGAGCCATGCACAATAGCAGCGAGGGGCCCAGCACAAGCAGAAACTCTGGCTAATTTTAACGAAGCTGCTCAGAGGAATGCGCGGCCACTTCAGTCCCACCCCCTGCCTGGAGATTAGGGCCAGCGGAGCCACCCCTGTGGCCGTCCCACACAGCCCAGCCAGCCCTGAGCTAATCTCCGGACCCCAGACCCTGCTGCAGGCAGGGAGAAGCTATTTCAGGCCATGTGTGTGGAGCTTGCCTTCAACAACTGCCTGCTGCTGCTGCTGCTGCTGCTGCTGCTGCCCAGAGCTATTCCAGGAAAGCCAGGAAGCAGAGGGTATAATTGTGTGGGGGGAAAGCACCGTGTCCCTCCAGCTCCACTCCCCCCATACCCACCCTGGCTGTATCTCAGCCATCCCACAGGCACACGAGGTTATTTTGGCCACCCCATCCCCGCTCAGGCATTAATGCTCCGCATCCCGTGCAGCAACAGGTGCTCAGGGATGTCCTAAGCCTGCCCTGGGTGCAGACACGAGCCATTTTGGGGCTCCCAAAGCCCATCCCATCTGCTCCCGAGGGCAGAGGGAGGTGTGGAGACTCCCAGATCCAGGACAGCTGTCTGCCCGCCCAGGGAGCATCCTCGTGACTGTCAGCCAGCGCTTCCACCACCACAGATCTGCCACACACACACCCCTGACCCTTCTCCCTGTGGCTGTGGTGCCACCTGCTCTGGCTGTCACCACAGCCAGGGCTCTGCAGCCACCACAGGAACAAAGTCCACCATCGGTGGCAGGGACATTGGAGTTTGCAGGTGCGGTGACATTGAGGTCAGCCAGGCTCAGAGCAAGAGGCACAAGCTTGAGGCCACCCAGCTGTTGGTGGCACCTGGAGCTTTTTGGCGCTCTTGGCACCACACCTGGGTGAGCCAGGGCATCAGCACATCCTGCCCTGCATGCCTCAAGGCTGACTGGAAGAGCTGTTGCCACATCAGGCAGGGAATTCAGGGCGCTGCCGGCAGCTCTTACCAGGGCATCAGGCGGCCGAAGCGGGTCCAGGAGGTTTTGCTGATGAAGAATCCCACCATGGGGTCCGTGATGGCATCCCACGCTCGTCCCGCAAACAGGATGATGGAGGCATAGAAAGCGTCCACCTGCAGGAGGAGGAACTTGTGTCAGGACATGCAAACCCCCGGAGCTGCCAGCCACCCTTCCTGAGCCCCCCCAACCATTTAGGAGCAGTCCCTCCGTCTCTCCCCCTCGTTCAGAGGGATTTGAGACTCCCAGCACTTCCGAGCGTGGAATTCCCACATCTCAGAGCCCCCAAATCCAGCACAAGGGAGCCCAGGGGTTTTTCCCCTCCGTGTTTCACACCGACCCAGCACACTGAAGCTCTGTAGGACGGCTCCTGTGCTCCCCAAAACCACCCCCACCACCCCGCTTCGCCCCGCACAACACGCGTGGGACCGGCCCGGGGGGCAGCCGCATCCCCCGTGGGTCGGGGCTCAGCTCCATCCCCGGGGCCAAGCGGCACCGGGAGCTCCGGGGACCCGCATCCCCCATCCCGGCCGTACCTGCGCCACGTCCAGGAGGTAGATCTGGAGGAAGAAGCCGAGGGCGCAGCCCGTGATCTGGTACGGAGCCCCTCCGACGGCGTAGCACAACTTGCTGCACACCGACAGCCGCTCGCGGCTCTCCTGCAACGGGACGGGCGTTCAGCGAGCCCGGGGAGCGCCCCCCGCCCCACCCCGGGACCCCCCGGTGTGCCCCGGGGCTCACCCTGCGCCGGTGCTGGCGGAGCGCGGGCGGCAGGAGCCCCCCGGCCCCGGGCCGCAGGAGCCCCCCGGCCCCGGGCCGCTCCGCGCCGCCGCCCCCGGCCATGCCGTGCGCGATGAATGGGCCGAGCCGCCGCCGCACGCCCTTGTACCGGGAGACCCGCCCCGAGCTGGGCTGCACCGGCCCGCCCCCGCCCGCCTCCGCCTCCTCCTCCTCCTCCTCCTTCTTCTTCTCATTCTCCTCCTCCTCCTTCTTCTCCTCCTCCTCCTCCTCCTTCTCCTTCTCCTTCTCCTTCTCCTTCTCCTTCTCCTTCTCCTTCTCCTTCTCCTTCTCCTTCTCCTTCTCCTTCTCCTTCTCCTTCTCCTTCTCCTTCTCCCTCTTCTTCTTCTCCTCCTCCTCCAACTTCTCCTCCTCCTCCTTCTTCTTCTCCTCCTCCTCCTTCTCCTTCTTCTTCTCCTCCTCCTCCTTCTCCTCCTTCTCCTTCTCCTCCTCCTCCTTCTCCTTCTCCTCCTCCTCCTTCTTCTTCTTCACCTCCTCCTTCTCCTCATCCTCCTTCTCCTCCTCCTTCTTCTTCTCCTCCTCCTCCTTCTTCTTCTCCTCCTCCTTCTCCTCCTCCTCCTCCTTCTCCCTCTTCTTCTTCTCCTGCTCCTCCAACTTCTCCTCCTCCTCCTCCTCCTTCTCCTCCTCCTTCTTCTCCTCCTTCTCCTCCTCATCCTCCTCCTCCTCCTCCTTCTTCTTCTCCTCCTCCTCCTTCGGTCCCGGCCCTTCCCGCCGGTGCTTTCCTCACCTCTCCTCTGTGAGGCCACAACTCCTCGGTGGCCATGGAGGAGCTGAACATGACCCACGACCCCGGGTCTCTCACAGACACCGTAAGCTGGGGGTCCCCTGATGTGTGCAGCCCTGAGGGCAGGGGGGAGCCCCTTCCCTGAGGCAGGGCTGAGCCCCTTCCCTGAGTGCTGCTCCCTCTCTTGCACAGAGGAACGCCTACATGATCGCTGCGGGGGTCATCGGGGGGCTCTACATCCTCTGTGCCCTCATCCTGCTGCTGGGCGTGAGGGAGAGGAGAGGTGAGGCTGGAGAGGGGCTGCAGTGCTGGGGAATGCTTCTGGAAATGCTGCTGTTCCTTCCTCTCCTGGAGCCTGGCCGAGCTTTTGGCCCCTCATTTGGTCCCTCCATTCCCCCATTCTTCACCTCTCATCCCCCCCGCTCCATCCCTGCCCTCCATCCCTCAGAATCGCAGCACGGTTGGGGTTGGAAGGGGCCTTACAGCCCATCTCATGCCGCCTCCCGTCCTCCCTGGCCTTGAGCACTTCCAGGGATGGAGCATCCAGCACCTCTCTGGGCAACCTGTGCCAATGCCCCATCCCCCTCATGGTTAAAAACTGTCTGTATATCGCACTGAAATCTCCCCTTTTTCAGTTTAAACCATCACCCCGTGTCCTGTCACTGCTAAAAAGGGTGCAGGGGACACTCACAGTGTCCCCCTCGCTGGATGGCCACATGGACCTCGGTCCCAGCCCCTCTCAGCTGCTCCGGGTGCCACACGAACACGCCCAGACCCGTGTCAGTGTCCTGTCACTGCAGTGACAGCCACCAGCTGCCCTTGGCTCAGGCCACCAGGGTTCAAAGATTGCCCTGAGACGAGGCTGTGGAGCAGGGCAGAGCCAAGAGGGCCAGCGTGGCACCAGTGCCATGCCCTGAGTGCCACCCAGAGCTGGGCATGGGGGTGGGAACAGGCAGGGAGATCAGCACACCCACGTGTGCTCATCTCTCAGGTTCTGCTGCATCCCAAAGTCTGGCATTCAGATTCTGGGATGCAGCAGAACCTGAGAGATGAGCACACGTGGGTGGGTGGGTGGCCCAGCAGCTCCAGGCACTCCCAGTTTTCGGGACACTGAGCTGGTGTCACCACTGACTCAGTTCCTGGCCCCTTGTACACCTGCAGTGGGTTCTCCTGGCACTGTCTTGTGTCACAGGGATGCCACCCCTGGGCCTGTGTGAGGCTTCAGGGTGTCCAAATCAGTGACACAAAATACCTCGAAACAAGAGAGGAGTGAGTGGATAAAGTCTCCTTTTTTCTCAGGGAAAATCTCTCGCCCAGGAGCAGAGGGGACTCCTGTGGTGGCACTTGACCATGCTCTGGGGACCAGACACCCCAGTGTGTGTGACCCCAGAACCATTACTCTGTTCCCTTTGTCCTGGGGGCTCCTCAGCTCCTGGGAATGCTTTTGGCATTCCTGTCCTTGAGCAGAGCTGCCTCCTGGGCAAACAGGGCTTTAGGGGAACAAAGAGAGGCCTTTGAGTCAGAGATTGTGCAGAAAGAGCCCAGATAGGGGAACCCAGCCTTGCATACGAAGAGGAGAAGTAGATGGAGCAGGATTTCCCTGGATTAGGAGGATTTTTCTCCCCCAGATCTGGTATTGCACAATTTCTGCTGAGGGATTTGAGCCCTTCCTCCCCAGCAGATGCTCTGGGGGATCCTCATGGTGATGAACGACCCACCAAGGGCTGATCCCAGTGGGGATGTCCCTGCAGCAGCTCCTGCCAAGCCTGGGGACTCCAGGGACCCGCAGGTGGTTGGGGTTGGGCCACTCACAGGGTCACCCTGGTCACCAGAACCACTTCAGTGACACTAGACCAGCCTGGCCTCCACATCCCCCAGCTGGGGACACCACTGGGGCCTCTTGAGGGATGGGACACAAATGCTGGCCCTGGGGACATGGAAGGAGGGGGACTCCAGTGCAGGATGGGGACTCCAGTGCAGGATGCCACCCCTCCTGCCACCCACACCTCCCGCTGTCACACATCCGGCACAGCCTGGAGCAGGAGCTGAGCAAGTGTGAGAACACCCGAAACCAGACAGCCCTGCCAGGCTGGGCCAGCCCGGACAGGGAACGTGGGCTTGGGGGACAACAGCAGAGAGGTGACCCCAGAGCTCCTGGGGGACCACAGACCTGCTCGAGCAGACAGCACAGAGCTTCTGCAGGGCTCAGGGCACCTCCTGCTGTCCGACAGGGAGTGACAGTGACAAAACGAGTGAGGGGGCAGCGGGGCAGGGAGCAGCGGTGCATTTTGCTCTCCTTTTCTCTGTACTCTCCCTGTCAGCTTTTAGTGCTGTTCCTGCAGCCCAAAGGGGTTTGGGGTGGCATTCTGCAAACCTCCAGCCAGACTCTGTGCCTGCTGCCCAACAGCTTCTCGGGGACAAAGGGGACTCATTGCAGGGTTACACGTGGCGTGTCACAAGGCAGAGGGGGACGAGATGGGGCCAGGATGCGTTGGCACAGCCTCTGCTCCCTCTCTGAGCATCCCAGGCTCCCACGGGCATGGCAGAGCGGCTCCAAGGCTGCGGTGGGATGGGGACAGCCAGAGGCAGAGCCCAGGACAGGCCTGAGACACCTGCCAGGCTCTGGGCTCTGGAGCTTCAAAGCCCAGCCCTGCTGGAAGCGGGGATCCAAAGGGCACAGGGCCACCAGGAGCTGCCCTTGCATCATCTGTGGAGCCGTGCCAGCCACCCCAGCTCCTGTGGGGCTGTGCCAGCACCGGGGGGCAACCAGGGCGACATCTGGGTCGCTGTGCCAGCACCCTGCAGCTGTGGGCACGGCCAGGGTTATGCTGCCCCTCTGTCGCTGTCACCGCAGCCCCCGGGGCTGTCACCCACCCTGTTTGCACAGCCGGTGGCTCTCGGAAGGGGACGTGGCCGAGCGCTACAGGCTGGAGGAGGGTGCGCTCCTGCCGGGGCAGTGCCAGCCGTGTTGTCCCCAGCCACGGCCACTTGTCACTGCAGGTGTTGGGACAGCAAAATCCGTGGGGCAGCTCAGCCTCTGCCCTCAGTGCGGGGCGGTTTGTTTCCTAAGGGGGAAGAGAGGGCTTCAGGGAGGGAGAAGGACACACCGGGACACACCGGGACACACCGGGACACACCGGGACACGCCACCCGCTTGGGGACCGCGGGACAGCCGCCAGCCCAGCGCCCGCTCCCAGCCCTGCTCCTCTGCTCGCCCGGTGCCCGCTGGCAATGGGGAAACTGAGGCACGGAGTGATGGGCAGCGCTGTCCCCCGGGCGGGCGGTGTCACCCGCGCGTCCCCGTCCCCGCCGCCCACGGACGCTGCTCCCGGGGCCGGCAGGTGGCGCCCCGCGCCCGCCGGTGGCGGCGGACCGGGCCCGGGACCGGGGGGGACCGGCGGGGACCGGGGGGGACCGGGGGGAGCTGTGCTGGACCGGACCGGGCTGGACTGGGCTACACTGGGCTGAGTGCACTGGGCTGGACTGGGCTGTGCTGGTCCGTGCAGAGCATTGCGGTGCTGGGCTGTACTGGGCTATACTGGGCTGCACTGGGCTGTGCTGGGCTGCACTGGGCTAGACTGGTCACTGCGCTGGGCTGCGCTGGGCTGCACTGGGCTGAACTGGGCTGGACTGGGCTGGACTGGGCTGTGCTGGGCTATACTGGGCTAGACTGGTCACTGCGCTGGGCTGCACTGGGCTGCACTGGGCTGGACTGGGCTGGACCGGTCACTGCACTGGGCTGTACTGGGCTGCACTGGGCTAGACTGGTCACTGCACTGGGCTACACTGGTCACTGCACTGAGCTGCACTGGGCTGCACTGGGCTGCACTGGGCTGGATTGGGCTGTACTGGGCTGCGCTGGGCTGGACTGGTCACTGCACTGGGCTGCACTGGGCTGTGCTGGGCTATACTGGGCTAGACTGGTCACTGCGCTGGGCTGCACTGGGCTGCACTGGGCTGGACTGGTCACTGCACTGGGTTGTACTGGGCTGGACTGGGCTGGACTGGTCACTGCACTGGGCTGTACTGGGCTGCACTCTGGGCTAGACTGGTCTCTGCACTGGGCTGGACTGGGCCGCACTGGGTTAGACTGGTCACTGCACTGGGCTGCACTGGGCTGCACTGGGCTGTACTGGGCTAGACTGGTCACTGCACTGGGCTGTACTGGGCTGGACTGGGCTGGACTGGGCTGAACTGGGCTAGACTGGTCACTGCACTGGGCTAGACTGGTCACTGCACTGGGCTGCACTGGGCTGGACTGGGCTAGACTGGTCACTGCACTGGGCTGGACTGGTCTCTGCACTGGGCTGCACTGGGCCAGTTTCCTCCCTCCAGGGCCGGTGCTGCACCCCGGCATCTCCCAGTCCCCCCGGGGCTGGTGGCTGGGGCAGGTCCCGTGGCCTCATCCACAGCGAGGGAAGCGAGGAGGGTGCTGGGGCTGAAGCGGGTTCACACACACTGTGAGGAGAATCTCTTGGTTCAGGGTGCACTTTGTACCTCTGTGTGCGTGTGTGTGTAAGAATTAAGTGCAGGAGGGAAAGCTCCACTGTGTTTTCACAACATTTATTGCCCTTTCTAGGAGGAACTTGCACAGCATCCTGTGCTGCATGGGCAAAATGCTGCTGGGGGGGCTGTGTGTGTCCCAGACACCCCAACTTCCCTCTGGCTCCTGACATCCCCAGGGGCTCCCGACCCTTCCACGGCCCTTCCTCTGTGCACAGACCTTATTCCTCGTGAGCACTGTGCCCCTCAGCCCTGTTTTTTGGGTATCCCCGCAGCCCCTCCTTATTTCAGCTGTTTTTTTTGCTGGAGTTGGTGTCTTGCAGGGGGGAAATTCCCCCAGCTGGGCCCGTGAGGGTTTTGGGAAGGAGTGGGGATGTCTCCATGTGGCATTCTGAGCAGGACACAAACATGAAGTGACCCCACTGCTGCCCAGTGCCACAGCCACTCTCCTGCCCGTGGTGTCACTGTCCGGTGTGAGCTGGGTAGCCCAACAGGAGCTGGGGGGACAGCCCAGCAGATGAAAAAGAGCCTCAAAAATCATCCGACAGTAGATGATGCCTCCTCGTGTCTTGTCCCCTGTTCTCCAGTTGGCTTTGCCCTCGTCCCCAGCCTGGTGGCACCGCTGCGTGTCCCTCCTCAGTGCTTGCAGAGGGGGTCCCCCCAAACCCTGCCCCTCCCGGGGGGCCAAGGACGGTGCTGGGAGCCCCCGGGGGCAGCGAGGAGCCCCCAGCCCAGCGCTGCCGGTCCAGAAGCCCGTGAGCATCCCCGGTAGCGACACCGGGGACCCCCCCTCACCGTGTCCCCCCTCACCGTGTCCCCCCCTCACCGTGTCCCCCCGGGGGGCGGGGCACGGGGGACACGACCACGCCCTTTATGCAAATCTTTGCACGGCGATTGGCGGGGGCGGGGCCGGGCTCCGCGGCCGGGCTATAAAAGCGGGGGAACAATGCGCCGGTGGTCCCGGCTCGGGGGCTGGCGCCGGGGTGGGGGTCCCCCCTCATCCCTGGGGCTGCCCCTCTCCTGAGCGCCCGTTCTTGTCTCGGTAGCCCCCTTTCCCCGTGTCGAGATGGAGTTCGACTCGTACCAGCACTACTTCTACGATCACGACGCCCAGGAGGATTTCCACCGCTCCACGGCGCCCAGCGAGGACATCTGGAAGAAGTTCGAGCTGGTCCCCACGCCCCCGCTGTCCCCGCTGGGCAGTCCCGGGGAGAAGGGGTGCTGCTCGGCGGCGGAGGAGCGCCCGGGATGGCTCTCCCGGTACTGCCTCGCCGGGGAAGAGCCGGAGTATCTCATAGGGACGGGGCAGATCTTCGGGAACCTGAGCGCTTTCATCCTCAAGGATTGCATGTGGAGCGGTTTTTCGGCGCGGGAGAGACTGGAGAAGGCGATGACCGAGAAACTTTCCACGGGCACGCAGAGAGCCACCTCGCACAAACCATCCTTCGCGCAGGATTTTGGCTTCAGCAGCTCCGTCAGCGAGTGCGTGGATCCCGCTGCCGTCTTCCTTTGCCCGCTGGCCGAGAGCAAGATCCCCGCATCCTCGGGATCCGAGGGCCAGAGCGATTCCGGTAAGGGATGGAGCCGCTCCGCCGCCGAGCTGCCAGCTGCCCCCAGCCTGGCTGGAGCCCGGCGTGGGGAACACGCGTGTCCACACATGTGTGTGCAGGGAGCCTCCCAGCCGGGCTGCGCCTTTGTTGAGACTCCAAGCGAGCCCCGGTCCCGGCCCCACGAACAAAGCGGGCTCGGCTGTTCCCCTTTCCCGCGGGATTTCTGCTCGGGAAGCCCCTGTCCCTCTCGGGAGGGTGCGTGGGCCTCCCTCCGGCTGTTGCGTGGGACTCTGGTGGTCCCTTTCCCTCGTCCCAGCCCCACAGAAACCTCGTGGGAAGGTTGAAGGGCAAGTTTGCATCTCACCCTGCGAAGTTTGGGGCTTTGAGCGCTGCACAGCGCTCTGCCGCCGGCTCGCCAATTCGGCTGCTCCCGATTCTTCCTCCCACGGCCCACCCGGGACGGGCTTCCCTCGGGACAAAAGGCAAAATATGCCCTGGGGACAGCAGGTTTGGGAGCAGCGGCGTGTCCCCCGAGGCGCTGGCTCGGTAGGACGGGCAGGAACAGCCGCCCCGGTTTGGCGTGGCCCAGCCCAGCCGCGGGGCACGTCTGCCCGTCCCGCGTGGGGTGTGCGCGGGTGTTTGGACGCGGAAACCTCCGAACCGCCCCCCTCCCCCCGGCCAAGGGCAGAGTGGTGCCGCTGCCCCGCATCTTTCCAATCTCACGCCAATTTTCGGTGTTATTTGCAAACACCCTGCGGCTCTGCACAACCCCCCCGCGTGTTCCCGTGCGTTGTTCCCCTCGCTCCCACGGAGCCCGGGAGGTGACTCGGCTGCCGTGGGAGCGCTGACGCGGTGCCGTGACCCCGTTAATAAATCTGCCGGTGGCCGCCACCTGCGCCGGTGAGTCACGGCGCGGGGCTTAATGCCATTAGTAGCCCGGGGACTGTAAGCCAGGTCGCGGGCGCTAAGAGGCTTAAGGCGAATGTGCGGGAGCCGCGGGGATGCCGGTGGGGTCCCGGTGCCGCGGGGGTCCCGGAGGGGTCCGGCCGCGCCACGTGGGCGCCGAACAAAAAGCAACAGATTGCAAACAATGAGAGGGGCAGCGCTGATGGACAGGAGCGCGGACCAATGGGATGGCGGAACGGCAGGCCGGACCCGTGGGACAGCCAATGGGCGGCTGCGGGGGGCGGGGCTAGGCGGGCAGAGTTTTTTATTAATGAGCGTGTGTGTGTACGGGGCCGAGACCGCGTGGGTTGTGACACCGATTAATGCGTGTCCCCCGCCCACGAGCTCCACTATCGGGGGGTCTGGGCTTCCTGGGCTGAACCCCAAAGCCTGGAGGGGTTGAGGTATCGGCTGGGGCCACTGTCAGAAACCCACTGGCCCCCTCAGGCGAGTGGGGCCAGGCCCACGATGCTGGTGGGGGTTTGAGCACCTCGAGGGACCTTTAGCAAGGGGCTGTGTTTTCTCCCAAAGCTTAGGAAAAAAGTTGGAGGCTCATCCCCTAAAGTGAGAGCGATCGTGGCGGATGTGACTGTAGCCTGCTCACCTCGCTGTCCCCAAAGCCAGCTCCCTGCCACTGGGCTTTGCTGGGACGGGACAACTGCAGTGCCAACAGGCAGAATGGGGCCAATTCTGCTTTATTTAGGTCTTTCTGTTTCTGGGCTTGAGATGCCTTTGAGGTTCAGTGTCTGCTGTAGGGACCTCTTCACCTCTCCCTGCCTCCCTGCACAGTGGGGGATTGTCCCCTCCGTCCCCGGGAAGCCGGGGCTGAATGGGCTTTATCACTTGTGAAAAGTAGCAAGTCACCGAGGTGGGAAGCTGCAGCCAAGGGGAACAAAGGGTACTTCTGCCCTTATATCCCTCATTTACAATTCCAATGGGCCATGAAAGCGCCCGACCGGGATGAACTTTGGAACTAGGCTGTCCCAGCATCCTGCTCCTCCAGTTCACCCCCACCTCGCAGGAGGGCTCGGGTGTTTCTTTCCTGATGATCCTTTATGATGAACACATGTTGCTCCTGGTGCTGAAGTGAGGCGGAAGTAAAACCTCCCAGTCCATTTTTGGGGGACCAGGCACATGAAACAGGGAGGGAATTCCACTCCTTCCCACGTGATGGTATTGAAGGGGCACTTAAATCACTCAAAACCTTCTGGAGGTCGCAGAGTTTACAGTGCATGAGCAATCTTTAGTGGGGACCCCCAGAGAGGTGACAAAGGGTGACTGAGCGTTCCCAGCTGATGGAGATTTGTTCTTTCTTTTCCACGAGAGCAGAAGGCGAAGAGATCGACGTGGTGACCGTGGACAAGAGACAATCTCTCGGCCTGAGGAAGCCGGTCACCATCACGCTCCGTGCCGACCCCCTGGACCCCTGCATGAAGCGCTTCCACATCTCCGTGCACCAGCAGCAGCACAACTACGCCGCCCGCTCTCCGCCGGACCCCTGTCCCCCACCCGAGTCCCCCCAGCAGCACCAGGAGGAGGACGAGCCCCCCAACACCGTGGAGCCGACCCCTGCCGTGACCTCGCCTGAGCCCGGCTTGCCAAAACCCGGCGGCAGCCCCGGCTCGGACAGCGAGGACGTGGCCAAGAGGAAAAACCACAACTACCTGGAGCGCAAGCGGCGCAACGACCTGCGCTCGCGTTTCCTGGCCCTGCGGGACCAGGTGCCCGGGCTCGCCGGCTGCCCCAAGACCCCCAAAGTGGTGATCCTGAGCAAATCCTCCGAGTACCTGCAGTCCCTCATCAGCGCCGAGAAGAGGATGGCCGCTGAGAAGCGGCAGCTGCAGCTGCGCCAGACCCAGCTGCTCAAAAGGATTGCTCACCTCAAGGGCCACTAGCACCCCGTGTGCCCCCCGACCCTGGTCCCCACAAACCCCCCAGCTCCTTCTCAATTTGCACATTTTTTAAAAATTTTTTTGGTTGCTTGTCGAACTGTTGGCCCCGTGGGCTGGAGCACGTGGCAGTGGGAATGGGTCCGGAGCGGAGACCCCAACAGCATCACATCATACCTGGGGTTGGTTTCTGGCACTGGGTATTCCAAAATGTCTCTTATCTGTGCTGTGAAGCTTCCTCAGTGACTGCTCCAGTTCAAGAGCTCAAATTTATTGCCCCTCCCCAGCAGCCCCTGCACTGCTCTACTGCTCTCTGCCGTTTTCCACCAACAGCATCGCTGGGAGCTACCCCTGGGCATCCAGCTCGCCCTAAAAATCCCAAGCAACCACGTCTGCCTTGGCTCCTGGAAGCAGGCAGGCTCTGATCCCAGCACAGGATGGCAGGATGTGCCTCTCACTGGGATGAGCAGCACCCCGTGGGCAATCCCCTTGCTCGGCTGGACCGTACCTCACTTCCTCGTGTCACTTCACGCAGTAGCTGGTCCTGGAGTTTATGTTCTAGAAACTGCTGCTGTAACTGCGAGTCTTATACTGGAGCCTGTGTTTTTATACTGTATTTTTGTACCACTTTTTGAGAAGTATTGGTAAAGAGTTTGCTTTTTTATATATATATAAATATATAAAAACTTTTTTTTTTTTTTTAAGTGGGATTTCCTGCTGTGGGGGAGGGCTCAGTCCTGCTGCACTTTAGGGAGATCAGGAAGGGGCTGGCTCCTGCTGGACCCTTGAGCTGAGTCCTCGCAGAGGCCATTCACCCCCTTGCAGCTCTCCAAACCACCCATTTGCAATAACAGGGGATTTTATTTCCCTTTTCCCATCCTTGTGACCCCTTTTCCCACCCTTGTGAGTTCTCCTTCACCAGCAGCCACTTAAAATCCCCAGAGAAGCTTTGGGCTTTGCAGGGGGCTGCTCTGCCTTCCCTGTCTGTGCCCTCCTGCTGCCCAGTCTGTGGGTGGCAGAGTCCCCTGTCCCCTCCCAGGGGTGCTGGCAGGGTGGCACCCTGGGGTCCCTGCTGACCTGCTGAGAACTGTTAGAGTTTAACACTGATTGGATTTAGCACTTTCTTCATTACCTCATACTTCATAAATAAATAAGTTTGCAACAGCCTGGGTTGGCTTTTTCCATGCAGTTGGCCGTGGGTTTCCATGCATCACCTTGGTGCTCCTGGGGGGGGGCTGCTCTGGGTTTTGGGGTATCCTGGGCATGAATAAAAATTAATTAATTAATCTTTTTTGCCCCAGGGCTCAGCTGCACCAAGACTGAGCTCTCTGTCCTGATTTTCTCCCAGCACTAGAAGTTGTGGTGGTGGGGCCAGGGAAATGAATCACCTGGATTATTTTTCCTCCTTTTAAGTGGTTTTAGTGGCAAGGAAGGGCAGAGAGCCCAGGCTGGGCTGGGAGAAGGCTTTGATGTAACTGTAAACCCCCCTAATGGGGGTTTGGGGCAGGGAGTGTGGGGTGATCGCTGCCCCACAGGTCAGGGGCTGGGGCTGTGTCTGGCAGTAACCCTATAGGGAGGGGGGAATGCAATCCACTGGCTTCCAGAGAGCTCCACATCCCAGACCTGCCAAGTGGGTGAAATTATATATACGTGTGTTCTCCCTGCTGCCCCCAAACCTGACACGTTTGGGTTTCCTTTGTCCTGGCAGCAGAAGTCTTACTCTAAATGCAGGAGGGATGTGGGATCATGTTACTGCTGAGGAGCCAGGAGCTGCTGCTGGAGCTCAAACCAGCCTTAAATATCAACGGTGCCACCCCAAAAAACACCCATCCCTTGGGTTCCAGCAGCGTTTCATGCTCTGTGTTGCATCACACGGTGTCACAGCCCTTCAGAGCTGCATTAAAAGGTGCTCCCATGACCCACAGCTTAACCAGGGAGCAGGGTGACCTAAATCTGACACCTCGCCCATGCGCAGGAGACACAGCTTGTTTTTGTTGTGGTTTTGTGACACTCGCAGTCTGGTGTCTTTTCTCAGCTCAAGGTGACCCTCCCGAGAAGGTTTTTAGCAAATTGGGTTTTTTCTTTTTGTGCTGAAGGTACGTAGGAAGTTTAAAACATTAATTATGTTTCTTGGAAGTGATGAGCAGATCCACGAGTGGGAGATGTCCCCAAAACCCAAATCAAACTGAAGAACCAATTTGCAGCTTGTAAACACCTTTAAATTTCCCTGCCCAAAGCCTGCATTCATGTGTATCTACCTGAAACTTCCTCGGTTACTGGAGCACGTGTCTCCTCTCATATTGTCACGGTCAGATGAGGGAAGGAGACTGACAGCGCTATAAAGTGAAGAAAATAAGCACACAGGGCTTTCCTTCTCACTTGTTCATCACTGCAATTTGTGAGTGTCAGCTGCAATCATCACAAATCGCCACTGCCAGGGCCTGAATTATTTTTTAACACACACTGCCCTGCTAACACCCTGCTCTTTGCTGTACCCCCCAAACCACTTCTGCTCGCCCAGCACATCTTCCCTCCCGTCCCTCCGCTGGCCCGGGGGTGTTGTGGGCACGATGCCGCCTTCACGCCTGGACTGGCAAATTTTTAGGACAGTTTCCCGAGGCGGCGATAATCCCTTCCCTGCCGAGGGGGGCCCGGCTGCCCGCACCCCCCCTGGCCCGCAGCCTCCCTCTCCCTGTTGCCATGGTGAGGGATGTGTGTTGCCAGGGAGAGCAGCACCGCGGAGGTGCCATGGCAACGGCCTCCCCTTTTCCCTCCCCTCTGTTGCCACGGAGACAGCGGCCCGCTCCCCATCTCCTGCTGTTGCCGTGGCGATGGGAAGGACGAGCCTCAGTGGATGCTGCGGTCGCCACGGCGACGCGCTCCTCTCCGTTGCTATGGCAGCAGCCCCTGAGCATCATCCTGCTCTGCCCCGTTGCTATGGCAACAGCCCCGCTGCTCATCGCTGTGCCCCGTTGCTACGGCAGCAGCATCCTCCGAGCCGGTCCTGAAAAAGAGAGCACGGGGCAGAGCCCCACGCGTGGGCAAGGGGGTTTGGGGGGTAATGGGGGACCCAAAAAGCGCCCGCGGGAGCGGGGATGGGTTTGGGCACCCGGGACACCGAGGGGACCGGGTTAGGTGTGAGGACCCGGGGCACCGAGAGGATCGGGATGGGTTTGGGCACCCGGGGCACCGAGGGGACCGGGATGGATTTGGGTAACCGGGGCACCGAGGGGACCGGGATGGGTTTGGGCACCCGGGGCACCGAGAGGACCGGGATGGGTTTGGGCACCCGGGACACCGAGGGGACCGGGATGGGTTTGGGTAACCGGGACACCGACGGGACCGGGATGGGTTTGGGTAACCGGGGCACGGAGGGACCGGGCTGGGTGCGGGGACCCGGGGCACCGAGAGGACCGGGATGGGTTTGGGTACCCGGGCACCGAGGGGACCGGGATGGGTTTGGGCACCAGGGGCACCGAGGGGCACGGAGGGGGCTGGGGCTGCGGAGGGGAGCCCCGGCGGGCAGAGGCACACGGAGCTCGGGGCCCGGCCCCGTCCTCCCCGCGGGCGGCCCCGGCCCCGGCCCCGGCCCGCCCCCGTCCCGCCCCGGCCGGGCCATGGCGGCGGCGGCCGCGCTGTGCCGGGGCCGGGCTCCGCCGCCGCTCGTGGTGATCCTGGGCGCCACCGGCACCGGGAAATCGGCGCTGGCGCTGCAGCTCGGGCTGCGCCTCGGCGGGGAGATCGTCAGCGCCGACTCCATGCAGGTACGGCCGGCACCGGGCACCGGGCACCGGGCAGGCCGCGGCCGGGCCTGGGCCGGGGGAAGCCGCGCCCGGAGCCCCGGCGGGGACCGGGCCTGGGCCGCGGTGTTGGGGGGCGGCTCGGGCTCTACCGGGGGCGGCCTGGGCTGCACCGGGAGGGCTCTGAGCTGTACCGGGGCAGGTCCGGCCTGTACCGGGGCAAGTGCGGCCTGTACCGGGGCAGGTCCGGCCTGTACCGAGAGGACTCTGAGCTGTACCGGGGCAAGTCCAGCCTGCACCGGGGCAAGTCCGGCCTGTACCGGGGCAGGTCCGGCCTGTACCGGGGGCGGCCTGGGCTGCACCAGGAGGGCTCTGAGCTGTACCGGGACAGGTCCGGCCTGTACCGGGGCAAGTCCGGCCTCTACCGGGGACGGCCTGGGTTGTGCCGGGGGAGGTCCGGCCTGTACCGGGAGGGCTCTGAGCTGTACCGGGGACGGCCTGGACTGTACCGGGGGAGGTCCGGCCTGTACTGGAGGATGTCCGGCCTGCACCGGGAGGGCTCTGAGCTGTACTGGGGCAGGTCCGGCCTGTATCGGTGCCTCCTGGGCTGTACCGGGGAAAGTCCGAGCTGGGCCTGGAGGGGCAGCAAGATCCGGTCAGAGCCCGGAGAGGCTCAGCCCCGGAGGCTCCGGGCAGGTTCCCTCCGGTTCCCCCAGGCCCTTGTCCGGGTGTGTGCAAGGGAGAGCCCACGGGATGGATCCTGCCCGCTGAATGCACTCCCAGTGTCCCTGTCATGTCCCTGGTGTCCCGTTCCTGTATCCCTGTCCTGTCCCCGTGTCCCTGTCCTGTCCCTGTATCCTGACCTGGCCCTGGAGCCCATCCTGGTGCCCCTGTGCCAGCTCCAATGTCCCTGTCCCTGTGTCCCTGTCCTGTCCCCATGTCCCTGTCCTGTCCCCGTATCCTGTCCTGGAGCCCATCCTGGTGCCCCTGTGCCAGCTCCAGTATCCCTGTCCTGTCCCCAGTTCCCCAGTCCCAGTGCCCATCCCACTGGGCGGTTGTTTGGTTTGTGTGACAGTGCCTCTCTGCCCCCTCCCTGCCCTGTGTTTGCAGGAGTTTGTTCAAAGTGTTTGTTCAAGTCCCTCATCCCCCAATAAATTCACCTTTTGGAACGAAACCAGAGCGAAGGTGTTTTAATTTTAACCCATCAGAAGCTACAGACAGGTGTAAAGGGTTGGGAGGCAGCAGCTGGAGTAACTTGGTAGTGAGCAACACACAGGGTGACATCCTCTGGCATCAGCAAAGGTACACCAAGAGATTTGGGGAAAAGTGTTAAAAATTATATTTTCTACTTGCCAGTGACAGTGTCTGTGGTCTCATCTCTCACTGCAGTGTGGAATATATCAGTTGTGTGGTTGGGATAAGTCAGCAGTGAGGAGCCAAAACTCATTTTTTTGGTCTTAATTTTGTTCAGCTACAAGAGCTTTGTCCCAAGATGGCAATTCCAGCCAGCACAAGAATAACAATTTTGCTGTTATTTAGCAAAATATTTTCTTTCCTGATCCACACTTTCACTGTTCACTTCCTATAGTGCCTGAACTTTCCATCAAGTTAAATGTTAAATGTGTTTATTATTCTACATAAAAAGGTGTTTTCTGCCAGCAACACCCTCTGTGCTGCTCAGAGAGCAACTCCTGCTGTCCTGTGCCTACCTCCCTGTTTCCTGGTCACTGTTTGTGTCCCACTGAGCTAAATTTAAAACCTCATTCTCCTGAATTTGGGGCAAGCAATCAGAAAGTAATTTCATGGAATATTTCCCTTAAGCTCTTGGGGAAGGAGTGAGGCTTGAGCTGAACTGAAATCCTGAGAGGGCAAAACGTGACGGGGGAGCTTTGCCCATCTTTAACACTGGGGAAGTGGCTGCTGGCTTGAACCATGCTGCAGCCACGAGGCTGCTGCTGCATCCCGGGCGCCTTCGGAGCCTCCTGGCACGCCGTGAATCCCTGCTGCTGGAGGTTTTGGAGCTGCATCCCCACTGGGGGATGTTTTTGAGCCGAATCCCCGCTGGTGAGCATTTTGGAGCGTGCGTTTTGTGCTCCACCATGGGAATGCAGGCAGCGCGGGGAGGACCCTGCTGCAGGCGCCCCAAGGCATCCAGGCTCCAGTGGCTCTTGTCCTGCTTTCCTTTTAATCTCATTCTAGCGTGACTGTGGAGCCAGGGCCGAGCAGCTCGGCTGCTTTATCCCGTAATGCAGCGTGCTGGCGAGGCGGGGGAGCCTCTGGCCGGGGCTCCTTCCTCGCTGGCTTTGTCCCCTGTGGCGTGTCCCCCAGCCACGCAGGGCTGGCTCTGCTGTCCTCACTGGGGTTTGGAAATCCCGTTGCTCACTGGGGATTGACAGCTGCCAGCGAGCCTCAGCCCCCTCTGTGCATTCATTGCAGCACTGACAAATGCTGGCAGTGTTTTGGGGCAGCTGCTGGAGCGGGAGCCAGGCTGGGGAGCCCTGAGCCCACCTGTTCCCACACACAGGCACCCCTCTATCCATCTCCAGGGTGTTTTCGTCATGGCTCTGAGTCGCTGTGCTCAAATTACAGACTTAACTGCTGCCTGCTTGCAGCTCAGGAGCTCTGGTTAATCTGCTGGCCTCTTAATCTTTCTTTTTGTCCTTTCTGTTGCTGTTTGTCATCCCAGTGAGTTTGGTCGAGGAGTAAATAATTCCTTGGAGAGCTAGGCAGGGTGAAGCCAGGCCTGTTTCTTCATTCTTGTCAGTGAACATGCAGGGATCCCTGTGCCAGCTTGATGAGGGCCCCATCCAGTCACCATCCTGCTGTCTGAATCCCTTTTGGATTTCTTCCTTGGGAATGGTGATGCAGTTGCTGTAGCACACATTTGCCAACCAAGCGTGTGGAGTCAGGACATCTCCAGAGCCTTTGCAGGGATCAGGGTAGGGAGTCAGTTGTGCTCTCTTGGCACCCTCACTTGGTTTGGGTCCTCCACGCCCCTCTCCAGCATGGCTGCTGTGAAATCCTGATGTTTTCCTGGACGTGGATGGCCTGGATGTGTTTGGGGTCTGTCATGTCACCTCCTACACTCCTTGGGGAGACAGAGTTTGGAATGATGCACAAAACTAGTGACAGAACAAAGATTTGGGAGAGCCTGCCCTTCCCGAGCTGCAGATGCTGAAAATCACGGGGGTTTGTGTGTCCTGCCTCAGTTTCCCCACCTTTTCCTAAGGGCAGCACTGACCTTCCAGCCCGGTGCGGGGGCTCGGCGCAGAGGTGGGAGGACCCGTCAAGGCTAAGCATCTTTAGTGCTGCCTTGTGCTCCGTGTCTCGGAGCCCGGCTGCTCCAGGCTGCTGCTAATCTGTTTTGGGGCCTTAGAAAGCAACAAAGGCTTATCTGAGCCGCTGGCTGAAAATAGAAATGAGTGTCAGGAGGACGTCTCGGTGCGAGGCCCTGCCGACAGCCAGCTGGTGGAAACCTTCTCGGGGCTTACTGCCTGTGTGTAAAAGGCTGCCTTTGTTTCCTCCCAGCCCACACACTGACACCGCATTCCTCCCCTTGTTGCCAGATATTCCAGGAGGCTCTAATCTCCAGGAGAAGCCGGGGACAGCAGCCTGAGCTGTGTCCTCGATGTGCCTGTGCAGGGCACCGGGAGCTGCTCCGTCAGCCCTCTGTGCTCACTGTGGTTTCAGGCAGGCAGTGGGAGCTGGAGGAGCTGGAGGGTTGGAAATGGGGAGAGCAGGCGTGGAGCCAAAACTCATGAATCCAAAGCCTTTCTGTGCCGGCTGGAGCCCGTGTTGAATGGAGCTGCCAGCCCAGGGATCAATAAGCTGCCCACAGCCACGGGGCACGTTGGCAGAGCTGCCTGTGGGCCTGTCCTGCCTGCTCCCGTTCCCCTGGGGCAGCTGCCTTTCTGCAGGATTTGGTTGCCCTCCCTCTCCCCCTGCCTTCCTGCCCCCCGGGCGAGCCTTTTGGGATGGGAGCAGGAGCCAGCTCTGGCTCTCCCAGGGCTGGAGTTAAGCAAGGTGGGAGCAGAGCTGGTTCAGCAGCTCCAGCAGCTCGCATGACTGCTCCAGGCAGGGCTGGGGCTTCCCTGCTCCACTAACCCCAATCATCCCTTGCTGCCTCTCGGTGCCCGTGGGTCACCTCTGTGTCACCTTGTCCTCCTGTCTGGGACCAGGGGAGCAGTGGGTGGAGGCTGTGCTGCAGCAGGAGGCTTGGCAGCTTCTCAGAGGGGATTAAGGGGAAATTTATTTCTTGTAGTCTGGCTGGGGTGGTTGGAGGAGGAAATGAGTACGGCCATTTCCAGTCCTTTTCCCCATCATCCCGGTTTTATCCCATGCTGGGAGACTTTTCTTAAGCAGGAAGGCTCTGAGAACTAAACACATCCTTCCAAAGCACCTCCTTTGCCACCTCCTGCCCAATCCTGGGCACAGCACAGAGCTGGGCTGGACAGAGAGGCTTTATGTGCCCCACTGTGAGCTGCCAGCTCCCCATGCTGAGGAGGGTTGTGTTTGTATGGGATGCAGGGTGAGGAGCTCCCTTCTCCTGCCTGGAATCTGCTCTCACTGGGAAGGACTCTGCTGGTGGCACACCCAGCTGAGGCAGCTCTACCCGTTGCAGCCCCTGGATCTGCAGGCTGAGCTGTGGCCAGTGCTTTACACAGCCTGGAGGGTGGGTTTGGTGCATCTGTGGGATCCAGGTTGCCTTGGCTCTTTAGCAGGAACGCTGCAGAGGAGTTGGTTTGGGTGGCTTTTCTCCCTGCTCTGCTCTCAGCTGAGGGCCAGCATCTCTCAGCAGTGCTCTCACAGGTTGTGTATCCCCATTTTGAGGATGAAGACATGTGAGGTGCTGCTGGTTGTGCTCACCAGTGTCTCCTGGTACCTGGGATCACTGACCTGCTGCCTCCCGTGAGGCTCAGGGAGAGCAGGCAGCATGTTGCAGGCTTTTTGAGACTGTTTGTGTGTGTTTAGGAGGCTCCATGGAGTTGTGTGTTGCATCCACAAAGATCTCTGTGTGTTGCAGGAAGCAGCGATCCTTGTCCCCACGTGGCACTCTGTGCTGAGCTGGAAACATTTGGAGAGCAGCACACCTGAGCTTTCACCTGCAGCAGCAGATGAGGAGGTGGCAGCTTGGAGGCCCTAATTTTGGAGCTCTGTGCTGGTCTGGTGACACTGCCTGGGCTCTGACTGCACTGTCCAGGAGCTCAATCAGCCCTCCCACCCCTAATTACAGAGTTGTATCAAAGCAGGAAAGCAGTCACGAGCGGTTGGACTCCATGGTTTATCTCCCGTGGGCAGGAACAAACAGAGAGAGGCAGCTTGGCCCTGGCAGGAGCAGGTGTTGGCAGGATTCCCTGCCCTGCCTGAACGTGGCACGTGTCCCTGCCTGTGCCCTGCTGTGCTGCCTGCCCCAGCCACCAGCAGGGGCTGGGAGGGGTGACTGGGACAGGGGAAGTGGTCAGCACAGGTCTCAGGGGACACAGAGGTGAAGGACAGGCTCTTCTCTTCCCCAGGTGTACAAGGGCTTGGACATCATCACCAACAAGGTTTCCCCGCAGGAGCAGCGCCTCTGCAGACACCACATGATCAGCTTTGTGGATCCCCTTGTCTCCAACTACACCGTGGTGGATTTCAGGGACAAAGCTGTGCCTCTGATATCCTGTCATGGCTGAGCAGGAATGGGCTTCCCCCTCCATGGCCAGAGGGATCAGTGTGTGGGCTCTCCACATCCCAACTGACTCTGTTTTTCCAGAAGATTCTGCTGGTGAGAGGGGCTTGGGGCTTCTTTTACCCTGCTAACCCTCAGGACAGCCCAGGGAAGATCTGTGCTGAGGGTTGCCCTCCCTGACAATCCTGGGGTGTCCCTGAGTTTTGGTGGTGGCTGGCAGAGGTGACAGAGAGATGAGGGACACCTCTAACCCTGTGCTGCAGCCTTACTGATTCCCTGGGGCTGGGAGAGTGGGATCTGAGCCCCAGACTGCTGCTCCCACAGCTTTCCCACCCTGCTCTGCATCTCTGCTTACGCTCCTTGACTCTGGCACATTGAAGATATCTTTGCCCGGGACAAGATCCCCATTGTTGTGGGAGGAACCAACTACTACATCGAATCCCTGCTCTGGAAGGTCCTTATCAACACCAAGGTACTGTGGGGGGCTGTGAATCCCTTTGGGAAAGGATGAATGCCATGTTTAGGTCAGGCTTCCTGCCGAGAGGGGCAAGGAGAACCTAAAACCCCTCCTTCACCCCGTGGCTCTGGGGGATCTTGCTGCTTACACAGGGTTTGGTTCAGGCCTGTCCTGTGCCCCGCAGGAGAAGCCCAGCAGTGTCCCCAGGCCAGACAGTGACAGGAGAGGGGAGCTGGAGCAGCTGGACAGTGCTGAGCTCCATCGGCGCCTGAGCCAGGTGGACCCGGAGATGGCGGCCAAGCTGCACCCCCACGACAAGCGCAAGGTGGCCAGGTGAGCTCGGCGTGCCAGGGGCAGGAGGTGCCAGGGCCCAGCACCCCTTCCCAAAGGAATTGTGTGCCTGGGTGTGGGAATCCAGGGCTTCCCTCTGGCTACCCTGGGACCCTGGCAGGGGTCAGAACCCCCTGGACAGAGCCCCCAGAGACACTGTCTGTGATCTCTGTCCATGGAAAAGAGTTTTCAATCTTACAGGATGAATTACAAGCTCTGAGGGTTTGATAAGAGTAATAATTAAGTGTGACACAGGTGCAAAAGTAAAATTTTAGGATTCTAGATTAGGGGTTCAGGTGGGACAAGATGGAGGAAATTGGGTGTGTCTTGTCCTTTTTCTCCTTCTTCATGCCCTCCATGTTTCACTGTGGTGTTGGCATTTTTCTGTTGGTTCAGGCTGGGGACACACTGTCCAACGTAGGTGACAGATATTGGCACGTTATTGTAAATCCAGCACAGGTAGTTTGTGGTATTTAATGTTTGTACCATCCCACTGAGGGCAGAGCCCCACACGCTGCCCTGCAGGACAGAGCTGCGGCAGGGCAGCAGAACATGTTAGAGATAAACAGAATAAACAACCTTGAAACCAGCACAGATGAATTATGGCTTCTTTGGCAGCGGGGCAGAAAGACAGAGACTTTCTACAATCTTGGGATCATCAATACCCACAGATTCCGACACCTGGGAGCACGGCAGGATGAGCATTCCCACCCCAGGTGGATGCTCCTGGGTTCTTAGCCACTGCTGGGGACTCTCTGGGATCCCTTTGGCCGCACAGCCCCAGCCTGGGCTGCCTCTGGGGTGCTGGGCTGTGCTCTGGGGCTGCTCCTGCTCCGTGCCCCAGCAGCAGCAGGGTTTGTCTGGAGCTATTTAAAGAGCAAGCTGCCCTGCTGGCTGAGTAACATAGCTGAGCTCTGTGGGAACAGCACGGCAGCAAGACCAGGCTTGCTGCTCCGTCCCAGCCGAGCCCTGGCCCCGGGGAGCAGAACACCGCCCACCCCATTCGCACGGTGCAGGGGGATGGAGGGTGGGGCACCAGCAGCTCCTCCAGCTCCCTCCCTCCTGCCTGAGCCGGGCTGGGCTGGTGGTAAAGCTCCACAGCAGCATCTCAGCGCTGGCCCCTTCCCTGCAGCCCTGCCTGGCTGGAAAAGGCAGGGCTGGAGCCAGATCGCTGTCCCCTGCAGGACTTGTCCCGGTGCCAGGAGGCGGGAGTGGGTGGCTGTGCTCTGGGCTCCTTGGGTGCCAGCACTGCACCCCCAGGAGATGGGTGTGCGTGGATGGCGGGCACGGGACGGGGCTGGGACCTGCCCTCCCCCCACATGAGAGGGTTGGATCTCGGCGAGTGTCTGCGGTTCCTTTGCTGCAGCCCCCGGGGCTCTGGGGGAATGGGAACGCTCATTCTCACCCAGCCTCTGAGCTCTGTGTGTCTCTGCTTCCAGGAGCCTCCAAGTGTTTGAAGAGACAGGCATCCCCCACAGTGAAATCCTGCACCAGCAGCAGCAGGAGGAAGGTGGGGGGCCCTTAGGTGGGCCCCTGAAATACCCACATTCCTGCATCCTGTGGCTCCATGCAGACCAGGCAGGTGAGAGCTGAGGAAGGGCTGACTCCCTGCTCCTGCCCCAGCCTCCTCCCTGGGGAAGGCAGCAATTCCTCTGGCATCGGTGGGTGTGACAGAGCTCCCTGACCTGCCGGGCTCTGCCTTCCTCAGGTGGAGCAGCAGCCTGGCAGTGCTGCCTCCTGTCCTGGCAGCTGTGCAGCCCCCAGGACACGGCTCCCCAGCGTGTCCTGCTCTCCTCCTGCAGCTCTGGATGCACGGCTGGAGAAGCGGGTGGATGACATGGTGGCTGCGGGGCTGCTGGAGGAGCTGCGGGACTTCCACCGCCGCTACAACCAGGAGAAGGTGGCAGAGAACCGGTGGGTGAGCAGAGCAGCCAATTCCTCTCTGCTCCTCCCTCTGGAGGTCTCCCACTGTGACCCCTGCCTTTGGTTCTCCAGGCAGGATTACCAGCACGGCATCTTCCAGTCCATTGGCTTCAAGGAATTCCACGAGTACCTCGTCAGTGAAGGGAATTGCTCACCTGAGACCAGTGCCCTGCTGCTGGAAAAAGGTGGGAGGAGCACCCTGTGTGCCCCAAAAAGCACCAGGTGACACCACAGGGTGCTCTAAACCACGATCACAACCCCAGCTGCACCTTTCTCTCTGCATTTCCCACTTCTGCCAGCCCAGAGGGGCAGGGACTCATTTTCCAGAGATTGGAGAGCATCTCTGAGCACACCCAGAGCAGCCCCTCCCTCCCCTCAGGCCTCCTTGCAGGATGCACGGGGTACAGCAGGACTTGGGCTCTGGAACGGGTCCACCTGGGTGATGGGACCCCAGCTGTGGAGAGCAGGGCTAGGAAAGAGGAGTGAAGCAGAACTCAGCACGTCAGCAGGGATGCAGCCTTTGGTGGGGTGTTGTTCTGAGATGGCTGGGCTGATGCTGGAGGGGAGCTGCTCTCCACACAGGGAGGACCCAGGCAAAGTCCATCTGTGGCAAGGAGGGTTCAGTGTGGAAGTGGAGACTGAAGAAACCACAGAAATGATAAAAGGCTTGAAAACAAGTCTGATGCAAAAGGAGCTTGTTGTGTCTGCTCAGGAGATGATTAGGAGGGATTTGATAAGCCTGGTACTAAATATCGAACAGTGGTAAATTATCCTCTGCTGGGGGGGTGAGCAGTCCTGGGCTCCATTTGTGCAGAGAATTGGGCATTATGAGAGCAGTGCAGCACTTGAATAGGTTTTCCTACCTGCTAAAAGCTTCAGGGTGGAGGGTTTGGGCTCTTTGTATCCTCTGTTTATTCAGGGATGTTTGGGGTACCTTGTCCAGCCTCTTCTCAGTGCAGGCACAGACCCCCAGCCTAAGAGTAAAAATAATTCTCATGGTGCCACCCAGCACAAACTTCTTTCTTGTGTGATTTCCCTCCCCTGGAGCCGACAGCCTCTTCTCACTGACCCTTGGGGTTTTTTCTCTTATTTAATCCCTCTGTTCCAAAGGGATCCAGGCCCTCAAGCAGGTGACCAAGAGATACGCCCGGAGGCAGAACAAATGGGTCCGGAACCGCTTCCTGAAACGTGAGTCTTCTGTTCCCACCTCTCCTCATGCCCCACTCCAGCTCCAGAGGGGACTCTGGTGCTTTGGGGCAGCCTGTGTTTGGGAGTCTGCTCCCACCCAGACCCTCCAGGAGCCACCCAGTGTCCCCATCCACCCAGTGTCCCCATCCCCCAGGTCCTTCCTGCTGGTTTGGGTTGGTTTGGATCTCCTGCCCCTCCTGAGAAGTGTCCTGCCCACAGGAGAGACGCTCAAGAGCCAGCTCCTCCTCCTGTACCCGTGTACCCCATCCCCTCACAGCAGCAGTGCCATCAGGAGGGATGAAATCTCAAGCAGAGGTTCAGCCCCATGTCAGGCACCGCTAGATGATGATGATGATGATGATGATGATGGTCACAACATCCCTGCAGATTATCCTGCCAAATGCTCCTGAGGGGCTCAGGGAGGGGGTCCCCACGCACCCACACATGCTCCTGGCAGGGAGCAAAGCCCATTTGACAGCTGCCCTCCAGATTAGGAGCAGGAGCCCGGTGGCTGCTCCGTGCTCTGTGCAGTGGCAGGGAGCCAGCAGGACTTCCCCATCCCAGCCCCAGCCTTGGAGCAGGGCCAGCAGCAGCAGCTGGGAGCCGGGCACTTGTTGAAAGGTGCTCAGTAGGGGCAAAACAACAATAAAATAAAATAATAAAAATTAAAAAAAAAAAAAAAAAAGAGAAGGCAAGGAGAAACTCGAGTCAAAAAAAGACGGGACTTTGAAGGAGGTGCAGTTTTGGCAGAGCTGTGTGCTGGGTGGCTCGGCTCACCTTTGTGGTGGCAGGTGTGCTTCAGATGGGCCTGTCAGGGGCTTGTTTGTGGGCACAGCAATAAAACCAGCACCTGCTGGGGGCTGGCACGTGGAGCCTTTGATGGCTTTGTCCAGGCAGGGACAGCCAGGTGCCCACGGAGGGCAGGTGAGCCATGGAGAGCAGCCAGGTCGCCCAGGGAGCAGGTGCTCTCTGCTGGCAGCTCTTTCACCCTGTCCAGGCTGCAGCAAGTGCCCTGTGCCCTGGCATTGGGCCAGGGGAGACCAAAGGCGTGGCTGTGAACCTGTCCCTTGTCATTAGTGAAGCATCTCCTGCCAGGAACCAGGAGCATCAGCTCCTGTACAATCAGTTCCAGCTCTGGCTGGGAAGCTGCACGCTCAGATCCCTCATCCAGGCTCCATGCCTGCATCTCCTTGTAAGCATGGTGTGGTGGCTTTGTGCCTGGATCCAGCTCTTTCATCCTCCCAGCCTCCTGTGGACCAGGGCTGGGCTGAGGTGCTTGTTGTCGTGATGGGCTGTTGGCACACTCAGATTCCAGAACACTCTCCCAAAGGCAGCTGTGAAGATGCTTCCCTGAGTCCTGAGCTCTTCCTGCTGCTTGCAAGGAGAGAATTTTGGCTTTGGAGAGCCTGGTGCTGTTGGCTTCTGAACGCTTTGATAGGAAAAAGCAGATCCCTCTGCTCCCCCTGGGTTCTAGGAGAAGGTGCTGAGGGTTTCTGGTGTTGTGTTTCTGTAGGTCCTGGGCCCAACGTGCCCCCAGTTTATGGCTTGGAGGTGTCTGATCTCCAGCGGTGGGAGGAGGATGTGCTGAAACCTGCCCTGGAGATCGTGGAGAGCTTCATCCAGGTACTGGGGAGCTGGGCTTTGACTGACTGACTTCTCTGTGGTCTCCAGGCCCCCTCACTTGGCACGCAGTCTGTCCCTGGAGCAGGCCTGGCTGTTCACATACCCAACCTTGGCATTTCCTTGCAGTAGTAGAAGTTTGTCGTCTCAGCTGAACATTTCCCCAAGGCCCAGTGCTGCACATGGTGAAACTCCAATGCCTGCCTTGCCAGCCTCGGTGTCTGAGTCTGGCAAGCTCCCATCCCAAACTCTAGGGAAGTGAACACAGGCGAATTTTCTTGGCAGAGCCCAGTTTGAGGCGTTGTTTGATCCGCAGGGCCGCGAGCCGCCGGCAGAGCCGCTGAGGATGGAGCAGGACGGGCAGGAGAACAAGCGGAGCCATCGCGTGTGTCAGCTCTGTGCCAGACTCATCATCGGGGACAGGGAGTGGGCAGGTAGGGCCACACAGGGCACAGGAGGGCACCTGGGAGGGTTGAGCTTCTCTGGGCTGATGGAGCAGCTGCCCTGTGGCCTGATGACCCCCAGCTCATGATCCTGGCCTTTCGAGGATTGTTTGCAGGAGCTGTGCCACAGGAGCCATCTGGCAGGATTCCCCCCTTCCCTGGGCTTCCCTCCCTTCCCAGCACCCAGCAAACACAGAGAGCATCACTCCAGGGATCTGTATGTGGCATCAAGTTCAGAGCTGCTGTGTTTAGTCAGGGCTTCTGGTCCTTCACAACACTGTGGATGCTTCCTCAAAAAGCACAGAGCAAATCTCTCTCCTCTAAAATTCTGTTGTGTAAATGAAACTTTCTTAATATTTTTAATAGTTCTGTTTTGCTCCAATATTTCCTACTTATGTGTGTTTTTTATTTCTTTTAAAACTATTCCTAGCAGTAATAGTAATAGAAAGGGATTTTCTATTTTCCATAGATTTACTTTAAAAGAGCTCAGCTGGAATCAGATTAAGTCAGTGACTTTATCTGTGCTGGGAGGCTCATGCTGAGAACCAGGAACAAAAAGTAATGGAGAAACTGGCTGCAGAAATGAAACTGGTAAATCACCATGTGTTGCCCAAACACAGGATGTGCAGGGTCATGGTTTAACCCCAGCATCTGAGCCCCCCACAGCCACTCACCCACTCTCTGTGTCTGGGAGAGAGAATTGCAAAGGTAAAATGAGAAAATTGGTGGGTTGAGTTAAAGTTTAATAGAGAAATCAAAGCAAAACAAGGCATTAATTCACTGCTTGCCATGGTTGAGCAGATGCTCAGCCATCCCCAGGAAAAACTGGGCTCCATCACATCTAACATGACTTTGGGGAGACAGATGCCATCATCCTGATGTCCCCCTTTCCTCCTCCTTCCCCCCGGGAGGCGTGAGCTGTCTGGCCTGGGGTAAGCTGGGGTCAGCTCTCCAGCTGTGTCCCCTCCAACCCCCTGTGCACCCCCAGCCCCCTCTGTGTTGCTGTGAGGAGCAGAAAAGGCCTTGACTCAGTTCCAGAGCTCCCAGCAACAACAAAACATCCCCAACTTATCAACCCTGTGCTCAGCTCGAATCCAAACACAGCCCCAGAGCAGCTACTGTGAGGGAAATCAACTCTGCCCCAGCCAAAGCAAGCAGATGCAGACACAACCAAAGATAAATTTCCCAGGTTGTTTGGCTTGAAGGAGTTGCTTATTCCTGACTGAGGCAGGGAAGTGCTGAAAGCAAAGACTGGAGCTGTTCTTAGTAGGAGGCTCCTTACAACAAGATCAGTTAAGTGCAGTTGTTATTTTATCCATCTCAGCTGTCTCAAGAGCTCTGTTTGTCCAGAACTGAAAACTCTTGGGGCTCCTGTCATCCTTGAGGTCCAGAAAGTTCTGTGACTGAGTGGGAGCTCCTCGAGGTCCCCCCAAATCCCTCCATGTCCTTAGGGATGTCACCCCAGATACCAATCGATGGTGACAGTGCCTCCCTCAGCCAAGACCAGCTGTTATTCTCTGTGTCCAGCTGAACTGGGCTCAGATCCCCAGATGGTGGGAGAAAAATGCTCCAAATCCTGGGTGTTGCTTGTGCCTGCAAAATGGAAAAGGAAGGTGAAAACGGTGGTGGGAACTGGGTGGATCTGCATTCCTGTCTGTTTTCTTAGGTCAGGTGATGGAGAGTTTTGGGAACTCCTTCCCAGTGCCCTGCTGGCTCTGGGGGATTTTAAAATTGTGTCTGATTTTACAATTTATATGGACTTCAAGAGCACAGCTCTCCAGACAGCAGCAGCAATTGGAGCTTCCTCAGCCAGCCACTGTAGCTTTGGTTGTGCTGCTTGTGACAAATTGCAGGAGGTGAGACTTTATGTCAGGCTGAGGGTGACCCTCCAGCATTGTGATAAAGCAGCAGCTTTGCATGTGATTTCATCCTTTGGAAGAAAAAGAATGGCTGGAAAACACCTGAGGGCCTTGATTCAGCAGAGCACATACCCTGGTTTAATTAAGGCCCTGCTTGAAAAGTTTGGGCTTTAATTGCTGCTCTGATCTCTTGGAAAAGGCAAAACCACCCCGCCAAGATGGTCAGACAAAGCCTCCCCTGAGATAAAACCGCTGATAAGGAGGTTTGGCTGTCCTTAAGGATGTGATTTCACCGAGAAATGCAGCTCCTGCTGCTCCAAGCTGAATCCCTGGGATTACCCTTCTGTTCCCACTTGACTCCTGCTGCAGTGCTTTCATGGCTGGGGCACTGCCCTGGAGATATTCAGAAGTTTAATTCTGCTCCAAGCTTTTCCCTGGCTGCCCTGTAGGATGCTCAGGATATTCCCAGTGCTGTGGTGCAGGGATGCAGGTCTACAAATGATCCTGGCAGCTCTCCATGGGGAGCAGGGAGTTGCACAACCTCACCTGCAGCCTGCAAAGTGCCACCTCTTGGGAAGCACATTCCCTCTTCCCTGGGGAGGCTGGCAGCAGATTTGTTGGGAGTGACAACCTGGAGTAACCTCTGCTTACTCAGAACCAGGATTTTTCCCTCACTCACTTCTTCCTGAGGAGGTTTGGGAGCTTCTTCTGAGCCCTGATAGTTTGGCCTGGAAGTGTCCAGAGGGGCAGCCAGGGCAGGGTTTTTGGGAGTTCACTTTTCTTCGGGAGTGAATTGTGCGCGAGGCTGGGAAGGGAGGGTGCTCTGCCCTGCCTGGGAGGTTCGGCTGTTTCCTCCTCCAAATTCCACAGATAAAACTCTCTGTTTGCCTCTTCCTCCAGCTCACACACGCTCCAAATCCCACCTGCACCACCTGAAGAAGAGGAGGAAGCTGGAGGAGTCCGGCCGTGCCGGAGGGACAATGGGGGACAGTGGGGACGCAGAGACCTCGGACGAGGATGGCAGCCTGCCTTTGCCTTAAGCCTGGAAGAGGGAGCAGCTGTGCATCCACCTGCACGGAGAGGAAGCTCCTTAGTCCTGAGCAGCCTTGAACAGAGGAGCTGAGTCATTTTTTTTGGGGTGAGGCAGGTGTGTGACGGCAAAGGCCGCCGGCTGCCTGGGATCCTCTTCATGTGGCCTCACCCCGCTGCGTTCCCATGCTCCCCCCTGGAACGGGCTGGGCCCCGGGGCAAGGCTGCTGGGAGCTTCTCCCATGCAAAATGTGAATTCCTGCCAGAGCTGCATCCTTGGAATGGCTGAGCTGCTGCTATGTGGTTGTGTAGATCTCAGAGACAGAAATACCCCGACTCCTCCAGCCTGGCCGGGAGCGGAGCTCCGGAGCCGAGCGAGCTCTGCCTGCCTTTATTGTGGAGAGGATATTTTTTTTTTTGTTCTTTTACATGCAAATAAAGTTGCAGGATTATTGTGGGTTCCCCTCCCTGTTAACAAGCGCGGTTTCCTTGCTCTCTGATTCTACCTGGCCCCCGTTCCCTGCTCTGGGCACAGGGCAGGAGATCTGGTTCCTTCTCCCAGTCACCTTTTCCACAGCTCCTGAGGGAGCTGAGCAGATGTTCCCAGCCTGGTGGGGGCAGGGAGTCCTGTGCACACAGCAGGTGCAGGAGGAGCTGGCACCTGTTAAACAGGAACTTGGAAATGATCTCATCGAGTTTGCAACAGATGAGCCTGTCCTAGTTAAGGCAGAATTCCCGGGGGGGGTTACCCTGCGGTTTGGCACTGGGAACTGGCCCCGAATTTGAATCCGAGCTACTGAGCAGCAAATTCCTGGTGCTGTGTCCGCCAGGCAGTTGGTGTCCCATTGTTGTTCCTGCAGGATGTGAGTGCCGTTTGTGCCTAGAATGCCGCTCTGGTGAAACCAGGACAGCCTTTCCAGGCCCTTTGGGATTCTCCTGGCAAGTGCAGACCTGGGAGGGTTTGAGGGTTGGTAGGGCACAAGTTTTGCCTTGTGCTGTGCCATGTGGCAAGAGCCAGGGCTCATCCTGCCAGGGAAGAGCTGCGTGGGTGGATTTGCTGGCGCGGGCTCTGGAGATTCCTGCTTTGGTGGGGATTAGATCAAACCTCCGGTTTGTGTTCCTCACTGTGGAATTATTGCTGTGGGGCGGCTGCCTCAGGCCGTGTGATGGGGTTGGGAGCTCGGACTGAAGGGAATGTGCAGGGCAGAGCTGGGTGCCAGCTTTGGAATGCCGGGCACTGCGGTGTTGCTGGGTCTGTGCGGTGCCAGCTGAGCCTCTTCTCCAGCCCAGACTTGTTTGCCATCCATGCTGACTCAACCCACGGATGTGGGCTCAGCCCAGTGCTGGAGGCCATGGAATTGTGTTCTCCCAGCCTGGATGGACCAAGTACGAGCTGGGAGTAAAGCCCCACGTGCTGAGCTGGTTGGTGACAGCGCTGAGATGTCGAGTCATTCCCCAGGCCAGGCTGGGATCACTGGGGCAGCACTGGGAAGGAGGGCTGGGATTATCTGCTCGGGCTCCTGAGTGCAGTCAGATGTCCATACTGTTAGAGGTGGATTAAATATCCTTAATCGGTTTAATATGAACTTTGTTATCCGCATGGACTCATGTTATTCCTCTTGCACAGTGTTCTCTCCAGGAGCTGGGGATGGGCTGTGCTGGGCAGGGGCTCCCAGGCTTTGGTTCCCAGGTGTTCCAGGTGAACAGGGAGTGCCACACTCCTTGTCCATGCAGTGGACATGTGCCCTGATGCTGTCAGCACCACGATACAGGTGGGTTTTCCTCTTTGGAGAGCTGGGGGCTGCCACCGAGAACAGATTATTTGAGCAGAGCCAGGGCAGCGTTCCTGCCAGGGGTTGCTCTCCAAGGCAGGTCACTCTCGGTGTGTTGTACCTCTGCTTTTTGAGGTCTCCAGGCAGGGACTGGGATCGAGCTCCTGGCAGGGTCACACCAGTTCCTGGTGCTCTGGGCCCTGCAGAAGGGACAAACAACGCAGGAATCGCTGCCAGTCCCAGGCAGGGCTCGCTGAGAAAGTTGTTGTGGTCTCAGGTTTCAGGCTGCTGTCAGTGCCGGCCGGTTTGGGGATGGGGAATGGCACTTGGCTCCATCTGCCCTCCGCTAATCCCCAGACAAACGCGGCTCTTCCATCTGTGCAGCCGGAGCCGCCGAGCCCATCACACCAGCCACTTAATTTAAATGGCTTTGGCCAAAGATAAGGTCATTAATTACACTGGGATTAGAAAACAGGCCCGGCGTGGCTTGGCTCGCCATCAGGTAAAGTCCTGGGCACCCTGAGCATGGAGCAGAGAGCCGGGGCAGCTCCGTGCCCTGGCTGACCGGGCACCATCCCGGTGGCACCGCCTGTCCCCGGGCAGGGGGACAGACGCAGATTCAGGGATCCCCCCGGCACCGTGGCAGCCCAAATCCTCGTGCCCAGCAGCGGGAGGTGCCCGGGCAGCACCTCCTCTTCTGCATCCCCTGCCAGGGCTCTGCACGGGTGGCACTGTCCCCAGAGCTCTCAGCTCACGTGGCCGTGATGATCAAGGTGTTGTACATCCCTTTTGGTTCCTTTTTCTCACCCGGTTTTGTCTCTAAAACGCTCCGACAGGAAAAGCCTCACCCATGCACTGCTGCCCTTTGCCAGGGTGGCATGTGCCCTGAAAAGTGCCACGGTGGGGACAGCCAGGGCTGGGATGTGGCACGAATTCAGCCTCATTCCTGCCCTCACAAGCACCACAGGGGGGATGTTACGGGCTCTGTGCCAGGACCCGACCGGTGCTGGGGCATGGGGACACAGCTGCCACCTCTCCCAGCACCGGTGACCAGCTGGTGTCTGTCCCCGTGCTCGCTGGTGGCTTTAAGGGATCCTGCTGTCCCCTGGCTCCTGTTGGAGAGTCCCGGCTGGTGACGCTGTCCTGCCTCTTCCCAGCCCAGTTCCCACACTGCAGGGACCGGCTGGGGGACGGTGTCACCCGGGGCCACCAGCTCCTGCAGCCACCGCACCGAGCCTGGCCTGGCCCCATCCTCAGCTCCCGGCTGGAGCACCGGGGGGATTTAACGGGACCCTCGGGGTCCATTCGGGCTCAGCAGGGCTGGCTGGCACCGCTGCCATCCCAGCGCCAGCGGGTGGAAAGAACTCACGGGGAAACTGAGGCACGGCTGGGGCGTGGGGCGCTGGGGAGCCCGCGGCCCGCCCGATGCTTTGGCAGCACTTCAGGTGGCTGTGGCAAAGCCAAATGTCGCAAGAGCCCTAAAAATAAAAGGAGCTGTTGGCCGGGGTTGTGCAAGAGCGCGGGCCCGTCCCGATCGGGCGGCAAACCCGGCCGGGCACGGCGGGAGCCTGGCGGGCACCGGGAAATGGCAGGATCCAAAGGGCTGGGGGCTGTCCCCACCCCTGTCTCTGTCCCCACCCCTGTCTCTGTCCCCTCTGGGCAGCCCTGGCTCTGGGGAAGCGCTCCGTGGAGGTTTGGGGACATGGGCTGGGTGTCCCCATGGTGGCACCCCGGGGGTTGAATGGGGGCACTGCCCGTGTGCCCCCCGGCACACGCAGTGGGGAAACTGAGGCAGAGCCGCCTTGCACGAGGCTCTGGGTCTGTGGTGTCACCCGTGGGGTGTCCATTGTCACCCCCCCGCACGGGCAGGGCAGAGGGGGGCACGGTGCCCGGCGGGAAAGGCGGCGGGAGGAGCGGGCTGGCAGCGCCCCAAATCCCGGGGGACTCGGCTCCGAGCCACCCTGAGGACAGCGCTGGGGGTCCCCTGGGGGGTGACACAGCCCCAGCCAAGGGCTGGCACGGGGTCCGGCCCCGCGGGGGTGGCTTGGCACGGGTGGGGCTGGCTTGGCACGGGTAGGGCTGGCTTGGCACGGGTGGCTGCGCTGTCGCGGTGTCACAGGGCCATCTGCCGGCAAAGGCACCGGCCCTGGCAGCCAGCAGCGGCCTCGGGCAGCCCCATCCTCCTGGCTGGGCTAACTCGGGGGGCACCGGGGCTGTTGGCACTGTGGGAGGTGGGATTTGTCCCGCAGGTGTCACAGAGAGGGGACACGGTCCCTGAGGCAGCCTGGGTTGGGACACAGCACAGACGGCCCCGCTCCGGCCAGGAACAGATTAAATGTCATTTTATTTCACACCCCAAAAAAAAAAAAAAATGTAGAAAAGAAGAGGTGAGTGTGGATTTAATTTCTCATATTAAAAATCTACCAGGTGAGACTGAGCCGTTTCCTCCAGAGTCAGTGCAGATCCACAGGGATACTTCATCCTTCTCCTCCTCCTCCTCATCCTCTCCCTCCTCCTCCGCTCGGGGAGCAGGATGGGGACCAGGGGCACCACCTGCCCGCTCCCCAAGGTGCCCCCGTGCCACGGGCACCCTGCTGCCAGCCCCATCAGCACTTCCCTTGCCCGGGTCTCTCCTGCCCGGCCCCATCCCCCCGGCGCGGTGTCCCCACGGTGCCACCCACACCCCGTGTCCAGGAGCAGGCGCTGATTTGGGGGTGGGAAGGGTGGGCAGGAGCTCGTGGCGGGGGATTTGCTTTCAACATTTCTGCGTGTTCCTCGCTGTCCCTTTTCCCTCGGTACAAAATGAGCTGTATGGTCATGGGCGTCGGTGACACGGTGACACGGTGACGTGCGGCTGCGGCGGCCGCCCCGCGCTCACTGCAGCAGGGCCCGGATCTGTTTGGACGTGGTGTCATCGTGGAGGTGCCGAGTGGTGTACCTGCACGGGGAGGGGACACAGGTCACAGCCCTCCACCCGCTCTGTGTGACAGCCACCTCCCCTCTGTGTCCCCAAAGCCCCCGCTCACCTCAGAGCGTTCAGGAGCCCCTCGGTGCTGGTTGAGGGTTGGTCTTTCAAGACTTTGATGCAGCCTTTCATCTGATGGGGGCAGAGAGAAAGGCTGTGAGATCCCTGAGATCCCCCCTTCCTCCCCATCCTCCTCCTCGCTGCTCAATCCAGGGAGAGCAACCCCGGGGATCGCGGCCACTGGGGTGAGTGGCACGGCTGTGACCCCACAGCTGTGACCCCACAGCTGTGACCCCACAGCCGTGACCCCAAGACCACTCACGTCGATCTTGGAGGTCTTGGCGAAGGCCCCCACGGGGTGGACGTGGTCGTAGAGGATGATGACGCCGACCATCACCCTCATGCAGAAGAGCAGGGTCTCGGTGTTGGTGAAGCGGCTCCGGTACTCCCTGCGCCGGGGGAGAGGCTGTTTGAGCCTGGGGTGGTGGCAGAGGGACCCCAGGACTGAGATGTCCCCCCAAAGCCCCAAGTGGAGCACTCACGGGGTCTCCAGCATCACCCTGCACACGCAGGCCATGGTGCTCAGGCAGTCGGTCGTGTCCTCGATCGGGAGGGTCTTGTTCTGAAACCCAACAGGTCCCAGCTGCTGTTTCCCCCACCTGTGGTGGCTGGAGGGAGTTTCTGCCCACCCTGAGGGTCTCCTCAGCCCCCCTCACCTCCGAAACGAACTTGGTGGTGGCATTGCTGAGTGTTTTCAGCATGGGGGTGGCCTCGGCGTAGAACAGGGACATCCTGTTGGCCATCTCGTTGTTCACCTCGCTCTCTGCATCCAGCTGGGGGGTGTGATGGGGGTCACCGAGGTGGCTGAGCCCCCCCAAGCCCTTCCCAGCCCTGTGAACCCCTGGGGGAGGCCCCCCCTGGCCGGGGGAGCAGCAGAGTCCTCCCACCTGCAGGTTGTTGATGCGATTCCGGCTGATGGTCCGTCTGTAGTAGCTGAAGTCGTTCTGGATGGCAGGGTTGGTCATCTGAGGGGGGGACACCGGGGTTAGGGGTCCCAGGGGACTCTGCTGGCTCACAGCTTAGGCAGAGTCCCGGTGTGGGGACTCCCCATCGCTGTCGCCCTTCACGGGGAGGCACCTTGAGCTCATCGAAGCTGAGGGTGAAGTGCAGGATCTCGGCGAACTGCTTGGCCAGGGCTTGCTCCCGCTCCAGGTGCTGGGTGGGGGCGTAGGGGGGGCTGGTGAGGGCCTCCAGCAGGCTCCGCAGGGCGTTCTCTGGGGACAGAGCACTCCGCGTCCCCCTCTACCCCTCCAAAGCCCCGAGGGGAAACTGAGGCACAGCGCAGCATCCCGAGCGGAGCACACGCTCCACGGCCGGGACTCCCGCAACCTCCGGGCCGGGGGGATGCGGGATGCACGGAGGGGATGCAGGGCAGCTCGGGCACTCACCCAGCCGCAGGGAGAACTCGTAGAAGCGTTTCAGCTTGGCGACCAGAGGGCACACAGCGCTCCAGGCGCGCTCCTGCAGCCGCAGGTCCGCGGGGTTTTGGATGGCCTGGGAGGGGAGAGCACCAGCGCTTGCCCCAAGGCACGGAGGGTGTGCGGGCAGAGGGCACCGGGGCTGCACCCACCTCTCGGATCTCCTGCCCGGCGCCTGTGTAGGACTGCAGCTCGGCCAGCACGGTCTGAGCCTCCTCCAGCACGGCGTTCACCTGGTTCCACACCGCCGTCTCCGCCTCGGTGGGCTGCGCATCTGCAGGGCAGCGCCCCGGGGAGAGAAACCCGGAGGGTTCTGAGCGGGGCCCGGGGCGGCCAGAGCCGGAGCGGGGTGCCAGCACCCCCCGGCACGGCTCCCCCGCCGGCCCGCAGCCCTTCCTGGCCGGGTTGTCCCCCTGCTCCGTTCTCCTTGCCCCAGCTCAAGTCAAGCCGTGCAGCGGGGGGCGGCTGGGGGTGAGTCCTGTTCGCCCTGTGCCCGCGGTCCTGCTCGCCCCGAGTGCCCCGGGGGAGAGGTGCGGAGCGACAGCCCCGGCCACGGGTCTGGCCCCCCTCCCCGGGGACACCCCCGGATGGCAAAGGTGCGGGGAGGACGTCTGGGATGGGCGCGATGCGATGGGCGACGGGGTGGGGGGACAAAGAACTCAAAATGGTGTGGATGTGGAACTCAGGATAAGTACGGAACAAAAACGGAAAATAAAAATCCCATCTCACTTTCAAAGTCAAGGAAAAAATTAGGGCCTTGGTCAAGTTCGTTATAAGTCAACACTTTTAGAAGGTTCCCCATGTGAAACCTGCAAGAGAAGAAACAAGAGGAAAAAAGCATGGTGGTGAGGTGGAGCCCGGGGAAGGGGTGCTGGGGGCTCCCCGGGGGCTCGGGGGGCTCCGGGGGTCACCCCGCGGCCGCTCCGGCCCCGGCGCAGCCCCTTCCTCCCCGATGGTGATGAGCGCTGGAGGATGGGGTGATGGAGAGGGAGGAGTGGAGGGAGGAGAAGCCGCCGGGAAGTCCCTGAAGTCCCCGGAGTCTCGGCGACAGCCAAGCCCCTACTCTAGTGCAGAGCCAGCCCCGAAATGAGGGGTCCTGGGGAACCCCCAGAACTGTGCCAGGGGGCTCTGGAGGGGACTGGGGGCAGGAGAAGTTTGTGCCGCCTCAAAGGACCAGGAGGAGCAGGAAGGTCCCTCGCCGTGGGAGTGGGGGGCTGTGTGACCCCAGCCCTGGGTTTTTTGGGGGGTCCCGGAGTCAGAGGTGGCGTGGGGAGCTGTGCACGGCCTGTCCCCACTGGGGATGGAGCTGGGGTGAGCAGATGCCGCTGCTCTCTTTTCACCCTCCTCTCTCCTGCTCTGAGCTGTGCCCGGGAGGGATGGCAGGAGGGGGAGCCAGGGGAGCCCTGGGGCTGTGCCCGGCCTGGCATCTGCCACTGTGGCCACCGTGTCCTGACCCCCCGTGTGCAGCCTGGGGGGCCGAGAGCTGTCCTCTCCTGGCCCAGATCCGTGGGAGGCTGAGGCCGGTCCCTGCTCCCCATCCCGCGGGGCACTGACCTTCCCAGCAGTGCAGGTGGCACGGATCATTCCTTCCCTCCTCCTTCCCCGGCCTGCAGGCTGTCCCTGCCCTGGCGGTGTCACCAGCCGTGCCACACGGCCACCAGGGCCATCAGAAACAGCCCTGAGGTGGTCCCGGGCCAGGTCCTGCTGCACCCTGCATCCCACCACTCTGCCAGGACATCTGCCCCACTCTTTGAGGGACGGGGCATTTCCTGGGGTCCCCTGCCCCGTTTTGGAGACTTTTTCGGTCAGCTGGGGACACGGGGCTGCTCGGGGACACTGTGCCTGTCCCCATCCTCTGGACAGCAGCTGCGGTGGCAGCACTGGTGCCCTCCCCATGCCCACCCTGCTGATGGGACTTACTTTCAAAATCCAGGAAAAAATGAGGACAGTTTTCTAAATCTTTGCCCAGTACCTTTATCAGGTTGCCCATGGCCAGCAGACCTGAGCGAGAGAAACAGAACAGAGTGGAACAGCACCGGTGCCACCAGCCAGGCACCCTGGCACCCCCAAGGGCCACCACGGCACCTCCCTGTGCCCACCCCGACCCCCCTGGCTGTGAGCATTCCCTGGGATGTGACAGCTCTCCCAGCACTTCTGCCAGTTCCAGAGGTGGGAAGGGAGGAGGGCTGAGGGTCTGGGAGCCTTGTGCTCCTGGGGCACCCCTGGCCAGGCTGCCACCCCTGAGACACCCCAGTTCCCCAAGCCTGGCACCCACAAGGGATGGGGGGCAGCCCCAGGTGACCCCCAAGGTGTCATGCCATTCCCCTGGGTTATGGGGCTGGGCATCCCCCATGGACAGGGGAAGACCCCAAGTGGGAATTGTGCCCCACAGGCCCGATTTGGGGGTCTGGTGGCTGCACCAGAGCATCCCACCCCCCCCCCCCCCCCCAGGGCCGTGCCCTCGGGTCTTACCTCAGTGCCTGGTGTGGCAGCGGTGGCTACGGCAGGAGCAGGGGCTGTGCCACCCGCCTGCGTCACTTCATGGGCTGGCAGGGACCTGTGGGCAGGAGGGCAAGAGGGTCAGGGCACCCACTGACCCTGCCCTGGGGACCCATGGGTGGTGGGTGACCAGGAGGGGAAGCGCGGTGGGACACTGGATCTCCCCTCCATCTCATGCTGCCCCAGCCTTCACCTTATTTATTTTGGGTATTTTTTACTGCCACCGGGAGCTCAGCAGGCACCAGGCTGAGCATCCCCAACCCTCTTCACCCCTTGTGGGACCTGCTGCAGCTCGGGGAGAACCCCAGAGTGGAGCCATCTGTGCCCATCTCTCCTTGGAGAGGCTGAGATCCCCAGGGATGACTTTCCCAGCTCCACTGGTTGGGTTTTGCTCTTTCCTGAGCGCTGTGTGAAGATCCCTTTACGCTGCCGATGAGCCACAACCCAAATCCTGCAGGCAAGGGGATGGTCCCCCAGTTCCTGCACCCCACCTTTCCTACTGGGATGGGGGGGTCGGGAATGGCCCCACGGTGTCAGCAGGCAGCGGGAAGCAGCCGTGGGATCAGCAGGTTGTAATTAAGCGCTTGGATTTAATTAATGAGGCTGGGGAAGGGGAGAGGGAGAGCTGGAGCAGCAGGGGAGGGATGGGGTGGCTTCGTGCCTGGAATGGGGTTGTGACCCCCCCTAGCCCAGAGCTCCCACTCAGCCCCAGCACAGACCCTTGGCATCAGGAGTGGTGGCTCTGCCTTCCTCTTCCTCCTCCCGGGGACACTAAGTGGTGGCTTTGCACTGGGGCTGCACGAGCCCAAAAAGCAGCTGGTTTTTGGGGTATCCGGGGCACCCCAAACACACTCAGAGCTGCTGTGCTGCAGTGAGCCCGAGGTTCATCCTGCTGAGCACTGGGGTGGTTTGAAAGGGTGCTGGGAGGGGGGTCCCTGGGGTGCTGGGGGGGTCCCTGGGGTGCTGGGAGGGTCCCTGGGGTGCTGGGAGGGTCCCTGGGGTGCTGGGGGGGTCCCTGGTGTGCTGGGGGGGTCCCTGGGGTGCTGGGAGGGTCCCTGGGGTGCTGGGGGGGTCCCTGGGGTGCTGGGGGGGTCCCTGGGGTGCTGGGAGGGTCCCTGGGGTGCTGGGGGGGTCCCTGGGGTGCCGGGGAAGTCGGTGGGGTGGGAGATTGGCACCTGCTCTGCTCTGCCGCTGGCACACAGGCTGTGACAAGGGTGTGGGCATCCTTGTGTCTGTGCCACTGCTGTCCTTGACGGGCAGCGTGGGGCTGGCATTTGTCACTGCCGAACTCTGCCTGCGCCCAGGGAAGGGGCACGGGTGGGTTCCCAGGGTGAGGACACCCCGGGGTGCCTCCAGAGCCGTGGTGCAGGGGTTTGGGGATAGCTGCAGCCCCTTGGGCTGGGGAGTGGCTCTGCTTGGGGTTCAGCCCCTGTTTTACGCCTTTTCCTTGGTCCCAGCTGCTCAAACCCCCCGGTGGCACCTGGCCCGGGGGGACACAGCACATCCCTCCCAGGGGGGCTGTGGGGGAGGGCGAGGGGCTCCCCCCAGTGCAGGCTGACCGCTGCTGAGCTGGGGGAACTGTGCACCCCAAATCCGCTGGGAGAGTCACCCCCAAACCGGCAGCGCTGACAGGAACGTGCTGCCACAGCAGCGCTGGGAGCAGCGGGCGCCCTGTCCCCGGCCACACCCGAGGTGGCCCCGGGCTCTGTCCCTCTCTGCGGTGGCCTCGTTGCACCTCAGCCCTGCTCCAGAACCTGCCCCTCTCCCTGCACCCCACGAGCATCCTGCCCCATGGGGACCCACGGCGGGTGTCACCTCCATGGGGACAACCCAGCCGATGGGGTGAACCCCCACTCCTGCTCCAGGCAGAACCAAATCCCGCACCCAGGAGCATCCCTCCCGCCAGCCGGAGGGGCAGCGATGTCCCCAGGCTCCGGCCACCCCGTGTCCCCATTTTGGGGCTGTGCCCCTTTCGCTGCCGGCGCAGCATCGCCCGGGGCACCGCAGCCTGGTGCAGCGCCGCGGCTCCGGCCGGGGGCTGCCTGCCCCTTCCCCTTGTCCTGGCACCGCTCCCCGCAGCCCCCCGCCCGCCGGGTGCCCACCGGGTGCCCACCGGGTGCCCACCGGGTGCCCCCCGCCCGTGGCCGCAGCCGCCGCAGGGTCGGGCGTGCGGTGCCCGAAGGATTTTCCATGGGGGGCACAGCTTATCCCGGGAATTGGGGTGCCGGGGCCAGATCCCACCCCAGGATCAGCCGGGGCACCCCCAGCCCTCAGCAGGGTGGAGTTGGGGGGTCTCGGCGCGTTGATCCCCTCCCCCCCTCCCCGGTTTGGGGAGCTGCGTGGCCGGAGGGATGTGCGAGCCCCCCATGGGGCTGAGCCCCCCTCGAGTGGGGCTGGGGGGTGCGGGGGTCTCTCCCGTGCCTGGCTGCGGCTGCGGCTGCGGCTGAGCGGGCGGATTTACCGCAGGAGCCGATCCGCAGCACCCCACCGGCGCGGGTGGGCACCCACCCGGGTGGTGCAGCAGCCCCGAGTGGGGCGAACCCACCCCAGCATCACCCACCCCACCCCAGCAGCACCCAGCCGGAGAGAGAGAGAGAGAGGGGCGGCTGGCGGCGGGGTCCCGGGGGACAGCTCGCCCTGCTGGCAGGCCCGCTGGGGTGGCAGCCCTGTCCCCACGCTCACCGTGGCGGTGGGAGCCCGCGGCGTGGGCAGGCGGCGCTCGGGATGCTGCGGATGGCGGCGAGCGTGGGGTGCGGGGCCGAGCCTGCGCCAGCTGCCGAATGCACCACAAAGACCACCATAGCCCCCCGGCCCCCCCACGCCACTGGTGACGGTGACGTCTCAAGTGTGAGCGAGACGGGGATGCTTAACCCCCTGCGTGCCGGTCCGGTACAGCTCTGCGGCCTGGCGGCGACACAGCTCCGGCTGCCGCTCCCTGGGTTTGGGGGACACGCGGGGACATCGAGAGGGTCGCCCCGCCACCGTCAGAGCAACCCCAGCTGCCAGCAGGGCGAGGGGAAAACGCAGATGTTCCTTTGCTGCTGTCCCGGCCCGTGGGTGGCACCGCTGCCCCCGGTGCACTCTCGGGGGAGGGGGACAAGCACCGACCCCGCCTGGTGCCACCGCAGCGGGGACACGGCAGAGCCCCGTGCCGGGACCCCCGTTTGCCGGGACCCCCGTTTTGGGCAGGCAGGTCCCTCTGTGCCTCATCAGCTCCCCCAGCACGGGGCAGAAGGGGTTTGGGTGGCACGAACCAGCCCGGAGCTGCTCCCTCAGGGGTGATGTAGGAGGAAAGGAACCCCAAATTTGGGTTATTTCTGCTTTTCTACCCCCGATCCTCCCACGACAGTGGGGACAACAAAAGGGACCAGCAGTTTTAGGGTGAGCCCATGTCCAGCTTGCCCAGTGGCACCCAGAGCTGTCCCTCAGGGACACGGGGTGGGTGACAACAGCTCCTCACCCCTTTAGAGGGTCTCAGAGGGGCTGGCAGAGCCACCGAGCAGTGTCAGTGTCACCGCTGGGTGACCTGGCCGTGCAGAGGGACAGGAACTGTCGGGATTCTGGGATAAGCAGCCGCGACTGCTGCTCCCCAAGCCCCCCGAGGCAGAGGGGGCTGTGGGGTCGCCCCCATCGGGCACAGCCCCCCCGGGCCGTGCTGCTGCCGCCCGCAGCCGCTGGGGGAAGCTGCAGCCCTTTGCATCCCTTGGAGCGGCTGGACAGGGAGGTTTGAAGGGATCTGGCAGCTCTGGTGGTGGTGGTGGGGTGTTGGGGGGCTCATACAGGTTTTGGGGCGCCCCTGTCTGGGTGCAGGTCGGCCCTGCATGACCCCCAGGCATCATCCCAGGTGTGACACTTGGGGTGTCACAGCCCCCAGAAGGGAAATCCCAGACCACAGAGTCACCCCGATCCTCATCCCAAGGACATCTCTGTCACTTGGGGCTCCCGTGCCTCTTCCAGCAGCCCCAAAACCCCTTCGGCTCCCCCTTCCCCTGAGCTGAGCTGGGTCGGTCTCAGCCCTGGCAGCCTGTGCTGCTTCAATTAAGCTCTCATTAATTTTTCAGTCCCCCTGAGCACCCCGGGCATGGGCGGTTTGCAGAGATTGGGATGGGATGGGATGGGATGGGATGGGATGGGATGGGATGGGATGGGATGGGATGGGATGGGATGGGATGGGATGGGATGGGATGGGATGGGATGGGATGGGATGGGATGGGATGGGATGGGATGGGATGGGATGGGATGGGATGGGATGGGATGGGATGGGATGGGATGGGATGGGATGGGATGGGATGGGATGGGATGGGATGGGATGGGATGGGATGGGATGGGATGGGATGGGATGGGATGGGATGGGATGGGATGGGATGGGATGGGATGGGATGGGATGGGATGGGATGGGATGGGATGGGATGGGATGGGATGGGATGGGATGGGATGGGATGGGATGGGATGGGATGGGATGGGATGGGATGGGATGGGATGGGATGGGATGGGATGGGATGGGATGGGATGGGATGGGATGGGATGGGATGGGATGGGATGGGATGGGATGGGATGGGATGGGATGGGATGGGATGGGATGGGATGGGATGGGATGGGATGGGATGGGATGGGATGGGATGGGATGGGGAGCAGCCCAGGCAGGCTGGAGACTTCATCCAGGCTCAGTGGCCCCCGGATGCAGAGGGGCAGTTCAGGACGGGCCCGGTGGCACTGGGATCACAGCAGGATGCCAAGGTCACCGGGAAAAGCGCTCGGCGATCTCCATGGAAACATTCCACCTTTGGTTCTGGAGATCAAAGTGGCTTTCTGATCCCTCTCTCCTCTGCGCTTCAGCCGTGCCTGTGCCACGCAGAGAGCCACTGGCGTGTCCCAATGTCCCCAGTGCAGGCAGGGTGGGGCCGGCACCTCCAGCATCCCACTGCCAGCACCCCCCTACACCCCGGTGCCAGCAGCCCGGCCCCATTTCCCATCCCAGCACACCCAGTACCCCCCAGCATCCCACCGCGACCCCCACCCCGCCTGACTGACAGCTCTCCCAGCCAATGCACGAGCGGGGGGGCGGGGGGCCCGCGGCTACAAGAGGGGCGGGAGCGGCGGGGGCTGGACCGCGGCCCCTCCGGTACCGGCAGCGGCTCCGCGCCCCGCCCGGCCCCGCCGAGCCGCCGCCGCACCGCAGGTAAGGGCCGTCGGGACCGGGAGCCGCCTCCCCCCGGTGCGGAGCCGCCGTCGGGGCAGGTGCCGGAGCCGCTCCCGGGAGCCGCATCCCGCGGGTACCGGGGCCGCTGTCCCGGAGCTATCCCATAGTGCGGGTGGGCAGAGCATCCCCGAGCCCCCACCCATGCCCCGGGCCCGGCCCCGCTCCCTGGGGTGCCATCCAGGGGTGCTGCTCCAGGCTGGGGTGCAGCGGGGGGGACGCTGCTAGTGCCACCCCTCTGTTGGGTTTTGGGATTAATCGGTGGGATCAATCGGTGTGTGGCTCCCTGCCCTGGCATGGCTGGGGTTTTGGGATCAATCAGTGGGATCAATCGGCATGTGGCCATGGCTGGGGTTTTGGGATCAATTGATGTGTGGCTCCCTGCCCTGGCATGGCTGGGGTTTTGGGATCAATCGGTGGGATCAATCGATGTGTGGCCATGGCTGGGGTTTTGGGATCAATTGGTGGGATCAATCGGTGTGTGGCTCCCTGCCCTGGCATGGCTGGGGTTTTGGGATCAATTGGTGGGATCAATCAGTGTGTGGCTCCCTGCCCTGGCATGGCTGGGGTTTTGGGATCAATTGGTGGGATCAATCAGTGTGTGGTTCCCTGCCCTGGCATGGCTGGGGTTTTGGGATCAATTGGCATGTTTCTCCCTGCCCTGGCATGGCTGGGGTTTTGGGATCAATCGGCGTGTGGCCATGGCTGGGGTTTTGGGATCGATCAGTTTGTGGTTCCCTGCCCTGGCATGGCTGGGGTTTTGGGATCAATTGGTGGGATCAATCAGTGCATGGCTCCCTGCCCTGGCATGGTTTTGGGATCGATCAGTGTGTGGCTCCCTGCCCTGGCATGGCTGGGGTTTTGGGATCAATCAGTGGGATCAATCGGTGTGTGGCCATGGCTGGGGTTTTGGGATCAATTGTCATGTGGTTCCCTGCCCTGGCATGGCTGTGCACCCCTTGGAGAAGGGAATCCAGGCCTGTGGGCTGCAGGATGCTGCTCTGGCGTCCCGGCCCAGCGGCCTGAGCTGTGCTGGGGGGCTGCATCCTCCTGCTGTGGGAGCACTCGGATCACGGCAGGTCTGCCCATGCAGGGTCCTGGCATGGTTTATGATCAATGCCAGCAGTTTAGAGCCCCACCGTGGTGCTGGGGGGCTCGTGGAGCCGAGCTGGGCTCGCTGGGGAAGCCTCGTGCTCTGTGGGTGTCTGGACATCCCCTGGGCTGCCGAGCGCTGTGGTTCGGTGCTGCTGCAGCAGACGGTGGCAGATGCTGGTGGGATGATGGGGCAGGAAGGAGCTGCTGCCTGTGGGATCTGCTGGGAGCACAGGGAACCCCACATCCCCCACCCCAGGGTCCCCCCGTGTGCCCCAAGCCCACATGGACATGAGACCCCTGAGGGAGGGAGATGGTGTTGGTCGGGCTCCAGGTGAACTTCTCCTCAACTTCATGGAGCGAGAAGCTCCAGGAGCTCCTGGAGAACCATCTGCTGCTCCAGGGCTGCGTGGGAGCGGGCACGGCGCGTATCTCAGCAGCTCTGCTCCCTGCCCACACTGCCAGGGCCCTGCCAGGGCTCCCTGCTGCTGCTGCTGCTGCTGCACCCCCTGGCCAGCAATACCCCCTGGGTATTGGTGATCCCGAGATTGTAGAAAGTCTCTGTCTGTCAGCCCCACTGCCAAAGCAGAAGCCATAATTGGTCTGTGCTGGTTTCAAGGTTGTTTATTCTGTTTATCTCTACCATGTTCTGCTGCCCTGCCGCAGCTCTGTCCTGCAGGGCAATGTGTGGGGCTCTGCCCTCAGTGGGATGGTACAAACATTAAATACCACAAACTACCTGTGCTGGATTTACAATAACGTGCCAATATCTGTCACCTACGTTGGACAGTGTGTCCCCAGCCTGAACCAACAGAAAAATGCCAACACCGCAGTGAAACATGGAGGGCATGAAGAAGGAGAAAAAGGACAAGGCACACCCAATATCCTCCATCTTGTTCCCTATGGACCCCTCATCTAGAATCCTAAAATTTTACTTTTGCACCGGTGCCACACTTAATTATTACTCATATCAAACACTCAGAGCTGGTAATTCATCCTGTGAGATTGAAAACTCTTTTCCATGGACAGAGATCACAGCCAGTGTCTCTGGGGACTCTGTCCAGGGGGGTTCTGACCCCTGCCAGGGTCCCAGGGCAGCCAGAGGGGAGCCCTGGATTCCCACACAGCAGCAAAGGCCACAGCCACATTCCCAGTGCCACAGCTGCTGTCCTGCATGGACACCCAGCAGTCAGGCAGATCAGCTCCAGCAAGGAGGAGAGGGATGTGGGATCAGCGGGGGTGGAGGACGGCCTGGGAGGAGCATCCCTCTCCAGCCTGGTGGGGATCTCCCTTCCCAGGGGCAGCCATGGGCAAGCACAGCAGCAAGCTGGCCCCGGAGATGCTGGATGACCTGGTGAGGAGCACGGAGTTCAGCGAGCAGGAGCTGAAGCAGTGGTACAAGGGCTTCCTCAAGGACTGCCCCACCGGCATCCTCAACCTGGAGGAGTTCCAGCAGCTTTACATCAAGGTGGGCTCCAGCCAGGGGTCTGAGCGCTGCCTGGGGGGCTGGAGCACTTCAGCTGCAGCCTCCATGCCGAGTTCCCCCTCCTCATTTCAATTCCTCTTCTCTCCTTCCCGCAGTTTTTCCCTTATGGCGACGCCTCCAAGTTTGCCCAGCACGCCTTCCGCACCTTCGACAAGAACGGGGACGGCACCATCGACTTCAGGGAGTTCATCTGTGCCCTGTCTGTCACCTCCAGGGGCACCTTCGAGCAGAAACTCAACTGGGCCTTCGAGATGTACGACCTGGACGGCGACGGGAAGATCACACGCCTGGAGATGCTGGAGATCATTGAGGTACCGCTGCTCCAAACCAGCAGGAGCTGTTTGCTTTTTCCAGGCTTTTCACACATATTGGGTCTCTTTTAGCACCAAAAAATCGGTTTTCCTGCCCAGAGCGTTGTCTGTAGGGTGCTTGATGTGGATCTGGTAGAACAGGGTCCCAACAGAGCAGCAATCCTGTCCCTGTCCCCTGCCTTGCCCTGGGATCTTGTGTCCTTCCAACATTCCCTCTCATTCCCACTTGTCGGAATCTGAGGTATTGATGATCCCAAGATTGTAGAAAGTCTCTGTCTGTCTGCCCCGCTGCCAAAGAAGAAGCCATAATTCATCTGTGCTGGTTTCAAGGTTGTTTATTCTGTTTATCTCTACCATGTTCTGCTGCCCTGCCGCAGCTCTGTCCTGCAGGGCAGCGTGTGGGGCTCTGCCCTCAGTGGGATGGTACAAACATTAAATACCACAAACTACCTGTGCTGGATTGACAATAACGTGCCAATATCTGTCACCTACGTTGGACAGTGTGTCCCCAGCCTGAACCAACAGAAAAATGCCAACACCACAGTGAAACATGGAGGGCATGAAGAAGGAGAAAAAGGACAAGGCACACCCAATTTCCTCCATCTTGTCCCCTTTGGACCCCTAATCTAGAATCCTAAAATGTTACTTTTGCACCCGTGCCACTCTTAATTATTACTCATATCAAACATTCAGAGCTGGTAATTCATCCTGTAAGATTGAAAACTCTTTTCCATGGGCAGAGATCACAGACAGTGTCTCTGGGGGCTCTGTCCAGGGGGGTTCCTGACCCCTGCCAGGGTCCCAGGGCAGCCAGAGGGAAGCTCTGGATTCCCACACCCGCTCTCCTCCTCCTCCAGGCCATTTACAAGATGGTGGGGACTGTGATCATGATGAGGATGAACCAAGACGGGCTGACACCTCAGCAGCGAGTGGACAAGATCTTCACAAAGATGGACAAGGACAAGGATGACCAGATCTCCCTGGAGGAGTTCAAGGAGGCTGCCAAGAGCGACCCCTCCATCGTCCTGCTCCTGCAGTGTGACATGCAGAAATAGAGCCCTGCCACCCAGGGCTGGACTGGCTGCAGCCAACTCTGCCCCCTGTGCTGGTTTCAATCCCTGTTTTTTCCCCCCATTTGGCCCCAGGCATGAGCCACATTCCATCCCTCCTGCTGCCCCTGCTCTGGCTGCATCCTGGGCAGCCCACCTTGCACACCCTCGAGCTCAGAGCCTGCTCTGAGTGCTGCCAGCCCTCTCCCACCCTGGGGATGGATGCCCTGCAGCCACTGGTGTGTCCTGGCTGAGCAGGGCCAGCTGCTCCCACGTCCCTGCTGCTTTCTCCCTGCTTGCCCCATTCCCTGATCCTCGCTGAGACCAACTGTGTCCCCCTTCTGCTGCTTTCCCCCCACTTCATGGCTTGTGATGTCTCCAGGGAGGCTGAGAAGTCCCAAGTCCTGCTCCTGGTTCCTCCTTCACTGGCAATCCCCTGGAAGGCTGCCTGGAGAGGTCAGGGCGGGGTTTTGCACCAGCTTGAGCTCTTCCACCTCTGTTTTTCCTGCTGGGAACAGCCAGGCTTGGTCAGGACACTCTAGCAGAGAACAGAAGTGTCCAAAGCCACCCCTGGATGTGGCCAGTGTCCCATCCCAGCAGGTGGGTGATGTCCCCAGCTGCCCTGGGCGCTCTGTGGCATTTCTGACCCTCCTGGATGTTGAGGTGAGGCTTTCAATCCCCAACTGGAGGCAGGGTCAGGAGTGTGGGTGTGGAAGGCAGGTCCTGGTGCTGCTCCTGGGTGTGTGGCACTGCTATGGGGGCTGTGGGGAGGTGTGGATGGGTCCTGTCCCTGCTGAGCCTCCTGGCAAAGCTCTGAGGCCACAAGAAACAAATCTATCTCCTTCCTCCCCCCTCCCAGCCTGCTGCATCCACCCCTCCTGTCCCAGGCTGGTGTTTAGTCTGCACGTTGTGGTGTTGGTGGCTGTGGTGTCTGTTAGGAGATGGTGAAGTCGTCACTTATTTTTTTAATGGAAAAATAAACTGTCCCCCTGTGTGTGGTGTCCCCATCTGGATGGTTTATTGGGGGGTGGCTGGCTGGGGACAATGAGGTGACATCACTGCACTTCTGAGAATATTTTAGGGGTCTCACCTGAGCCTGTGACACCCCAAGGGGTGGAGAAACCCTCGGGGACAGCACAGTGGGGCTCAGGATGGGGAACCTTGAAAGGGGGTGGAAGTGAAACCCTTCGGTCGTGCTGGCAGCTCTGGGGAAGAGAATGTCACTTTTGGGGTGGGGAGGCCCAGACCTCAAACCTCTGTGGAAATGGGTTCCATTTGTCAGCCAGGAGCTGGCCCCTGGCTGTGCCCTTCCCTCAGGGCTGGTGGCTTTGTCCTGGGCTCAACTGGGACCTGCTCTCAGCGCATCTTTGTCCTTCTTTTCTCCACCCCCATCTTCCCTGCACAGATTTTCCTCTGGCCTTTCTCCCTCAGCAGCCTGCACAGACAGTGACTGTTGCTAAGGAGCTCTCACCAAATTTTCATCCTTCTCTGGCATCAATCCGGCTCCTGGGCAGCGCTGCCAGTCCCAGCTCGGCCCATCCCACCTGCAATTCCCAAACCCTCGGTGTGTCCTGCAGCAGCCAGCACCGGAGCACGGGGATGGGAGGGTGCCAAAACCACGGCAGGGAGTGTATTTTTAGGAGAGCTCTGCACCTCGTCTCTGGCTGCTGCTCTTTCCAGCAGCGCGCGTGTGAGTTTGCAGCTCAGCAGCGCCCGGGAAAGAGGGAATGGGGCAGCTTGTCCCACCCTGTGGGAGCTGGGGACGTGCCAGGGCTGCTGCCTGGAAGGGCAACAACTCAAAAGCTCAAGAGAGAGCTCCAAGAATAGCCTGGTGATCCCTCCAAGCTCCTGCTTCTCCAGGGGCCACCCCGAAGGAAGCTGAGGTGTTTCCCAGCAGGGAGCTGCAAAGGCCCTGGGGAAAGGAAAGTCTGTGAGGCTGAAATGATGCTGAATCCCCAAAGGGTTTGGGATTCCTGGAGCCACCCCACAGCTCAGCAGCACACAGCTGGCTCTGCTCTCCTGGCTGGACCTCGGTGCAGGTGGGGTGGTGTTGGATTGGTCTCATGGACCACATGGAGGTCCCCGAGGCTGTCGTCTCATCTGTAGGGATGGTTTTTTTTTAGCTGGAGCACAGGGATTTGGGTAAAACCCTGTTGTGTGACCCTGTTCCAGGTGGGATCCTTCATCCCTTGCCCCTTTTCCTGGCTCTTGGGTTTGGTCTCTGGGATGCACCCGCTGCTCTCCAGGGGCTCCTGGGGGTCTGCTGGTGGCGGTGGAAATTTTAACCTGAGCTGAATGTGCGGCTGCTCCCGCCAGCACTCCGGGGAGAGCCGAGCCTTAATTAACACCCGCAATCATTCCGTTAATCAGTGATGGCACGGAGCAGGGTCCCACCACACCTCCGTCCTCTCCTGCCTGCTCCATCCTCTGCAGCTCCCAAGGGTGGCCACACCACAGAGCGAGCAGGAGCTGCCGGTGCCCGGTGCTGCCCCATCGCTCCCCGCAGCGGGATCTCCCTCCTCCGTTCCCGCATCTCCCGCTCCCACCGGCGGCGGCGGCGGCCGGCAGCGCTCGGTCCCGAAGAGGTTAAAGCGTGTCCCGGTGGACTGAAAGCCCGGAGCTTCATGGGATGCCATATAAAGCTCGTTCCGCCAGACCGGCCCCGGCTCCGGGAGCTCCCGGGACGCGCACGGAGCGGAGCCGCCGGTGCCGCCGGTACCGCCGCTGCCATGGAGCCGCCGGGGCGGCCCTGGGATGAAGCCAAAGCTTTCTACGACAACCTCGCCCCCAAGAAGAAGCCCAAATCGGTGAGAGCCCCCCAGCGCAGCGCTCCCTGCCGTGGGGACCCCCCAATCCGGGCGCGACCCCCGCCCCGCCTGCCCCATCTCCCGCCCCGGTGCCCCGGGGCTCTCCAGGTGTCCCATCTCCTGCAGGTTCTCCTGGGTGCCCCATGGAGCCCCCCGGGTGGCTGTGGGTGCCCCATCTCCTCCGGGATCTCTGGGGTGCCTTCTGTTGTGCCCCATTTCCTCCAGGTGTTTTGGGGTCCCCCTGAATCTCTCCATGTTCTCCATCTCCTCCAGGCTCTGTGGGGTCTCTCCATGTTCTCCATCTCCTCCAGGCTCTGTGGGGTCTCTCCATGTTCTCCATCTCCTCCAGGCTCTGTGGGTCTCCCGTGGTGTCTCTGGTGTTTCTCTGACCCCCCCTGCCTCCATCCAGGTCCTTGGGCTCTCTCCAGGTGTTCCCACTCCTCCATGGCATCCCTTGGTTGCTGGGGTCTCTCCGGACCCCCCAATCTCCTGCGGGTCCCTGTGGTGCTCCTGGCTGTCCTTGCAGAGTGGCTCAGTGCCCCGTGAGCCGCCTGTGCCCGGTGCCAAGGCGGGAGGCCCTGGCAGGGACAGGAGGGGTGGCACTGCCAGAGCCGGGGGACAGTCAGGGGGTGCCACAGGGGTGCAGCCGCCCCTCTCCTGCTCCGGGAGATCAGCGTTATCTCTCTGCGTTATCTCTCAGGGCTGAGCCTGCTGGCTTTAAACCCCTGGGAGCGCGGCTGTGCCCTGGAATGGCAGGGCTGGCAGGGCTGGGGGCTGTGCCCGCCTGCCCCTGCAGCCTCTGAGCCCCCCAGGCACAGCCACAGCCGCCCTCGGAGCCGTGGGACCCCCAAAACCTGGGGTCTGGCAGAGGCGCTGGACCTGGTGGCAGCTGGCACCTTGTGGGACAATTTTCATGCTGGCACCTTCTGTGGCAAAGCTCTGTTGTAAATGCAGGTGAACCCAATGGGAGGAAATAACAATATCTGACTCAATTCAGAGGACTGAATGATTTCTTTATTATAACTATGCTAAAATACATTATACTAATAAAAGGAGGATACTAAAACTCCATACTACTTTCTCTAACACAACTCGTGGCCCTCTCTCTGTCCAGCCCCAGGTGGGTTGGATTGGCCACCAGGCTCAAACAATCCTCACCAGAATCCAACCAAGCATCACCCCAGATAAACAATTCTCCAAACACATTCCACATGGGAAAAACAAGGAGCAGAAATAGAAATTGTTTTCTCTTTCATTTCTCTCTGAAAAATCCTGAGAGGGAGAGAAGTGTGCTTGCCACAAAGCTCTGTGCGTGACCTCTCCACGAGGGGACAAATCCAGACCCTCACTTGGGGCAGCCCTGGGGACCAGACTGCCACCCCCGGTGCCTGTGCCCTTGCCAGAGGGGAGGGACGGCCAGGCCTGGTGGCAGGATGCAGCTACCTCGTGCTTTGCCCATGGATGGCATCCTGGGCACCTCCTCTTCCTCAGCTCACTGACCAGTAACTACAAAACTGGGGAAACTGAGGCACGGGGCAGCCGTGTGCTTTGCAAACAGAGATCCAGGCACTCACATCCCGAGGCTGGGCTGTGCCACCGCGCCCTGTGGGGCTGGGGACGGTGCCAGGTGCTGTGCCCCTCTTCTGGGGCAGGCTGGGGGCCCTGTGCCAGGCAGCTGGCAGCCCCTGATGGACGGCAGGGCGCTTTTCTGCAGTATAAATAATGTTCTTGGAATACTCCAAACCACCCTGAACTTTAATTTGATCCCGAGCAGGGGGCTGGTGGTGCCCGGGGCTCCTTCAGAAAATGGGGTTTGGTGTTGTCTGTCTGTCTGTCTGTCTGTCCTCCTGGCCCAACAGGAGCAGGAGAGGGCAGTGGGAGCTGCGAGGGAGAAAAGGTGATTTTGGGAAGCCATTCCTGCCTGGGGAATGGGTTCATGGGGCATCCCTGCTTTGCAGTGGTCGCTGCTCCTGCCAGGGAGGTCAGCAATGAGACCTGTCACCCTTCAGCAATGCTGGAAATGTCCCCAGCCTCTCTGGTGACACTGAGTAGGCCCAGTGGGAGCTGGTTTTTGGCTGCCTCCCTTCCTCTGGGCACCCTTTGGGACCCACTCATCTCACCCCTGTGGGATTTTTGGGATGCTGAAGTGGGGACACCGCTTGACCCTGGGGCAAACCCTTCTTCTTCCCTTTCCGTGACCAAAATCTTCTGAATATTGAATTAATCACAAGAGTTTGGTCTTCTGCAGCATCCAGGGAAGTGCCCAGAATTCCTGCAGGGTTTTAGGATGGAGTTGGGTCCAGCCTCAGGCAGCTCAAAAGGATCAAGGGGTGCAGAATGGGGGTCTTTTTGCACTCCTGAGGTGGGGTTTGGACGTTGTGGACCTCCTGGAGCTGTGCCAGAGGCTGATGTTCCTCTTCAGAGGGCTGTGGTGTCGGGACACGTCCCTGACTGTCCCTTCTGTTTGGCTGACCCCAGGGATGGGCCCAGGGTTGGGGTGGGACCTTCCCCACCCTGTTCACACTCAAACCCATCGTTAATCTCTCACTCGAGGTCCAGGAGGGGGCTGGGTCTGACCTTCCCATGGGAAGGAAGAGGGGCTCACCATGAACCCCCAGGCAGCAAATTCAGTTGGGTTTGGCTGAGCAGAGCCTGGACTTGTGTTGGATGAGCTTTCACTGACCTTGGCTGACCTTGGATGGTGCTCTGAGGGGAAAACAGAGTTTGTGATTCAGCCCAAACCCTCCAGGGCTGAGGCAGCCCGAGCAGGAGGCTGTGGGACCAAATCCATCCCAGGACTGGGAGTGGGATCCCTCCCATGCACACATTTCCTCTTACAAAAGGAGAATGTTTGCCTTGAAACATCTCAATTTCTGGGGAAAAGTGGGGCTGGGTGGGTTGTTAGCAGCACTCAGATGGAGGATTTGAGGTGCTGTGGTTCCTGAGGCTTTTTAAAGCTCATTTTTGAGCGTTGTAATGACCATCTGCAGCACTAATGGGGACGGAGAGGCATCCAAACAACCTTGAGGAGGGAACGCTTCCAAATGAAACCTCCACTTCAAAGAAATGTCAAAATGCAGATCCCTCCTTGCAGTGCAGAATCGCCTCGTTTTCCAAATGTCAGCATTTCCCAGGGAACAGCAGGGCTGTTCCAGCCCAGCCGGAGCTGGGAGCTGCCTTAGCACCCGGCGGAGACTTTTCCTGCCCCGAGTGCTCCACGAGGTGCAAAATCTTCCTTGGCAGGATCCGGCAGCTCCCGTTCCCAGAGGCTCCTGCCCGCGGGCACCCGGGGCTCCAGCAGCCCACGCTGGGGCAGAGGCAGGCCTGGAGCTCAGGGTTATTTTTATTGCTGTGTTTATTGCCTCTTAAATGAACCTCCCCGAGGGCTGGTGCCCTTTCAGAGGCGGGGAAGGGACCTTGAGCAGCCGGGGCTGTTGGGCAAGGTGTGGAAGATGGAAATTCCCTCTGGGCACCCAGCTTGGCTTGTGGCCCCAAACATCCTTCTCACCCCCTTGAACACGCCTCAGTGCTGTTCCAGCCGGGCTGCTGACCTGTTTTCTCTGCTGGGAATCTCCCTCCAGGGCTGACCCCGCTCCAGGATCAGGGAGCAAACACCTGCACGATTTCCTGCACGCCCAGCGCTGCAGGGACTCGGGAGCAGGATGGAGCAGCAGGACTCCAGCTAATGGCCGGATGTCCCAAGAGCTTTCAGAGTTATTAATATTTTCAGCTGATAAATGGCCCATGACACCAGAGTTATTAATTAATGAGCTGAAGTGCCAAAGGCTTGGCCTGTGACCAGTTAATAGCTGACACTCCTCGGGGACCTGGCTGTGGTTCACTTGGAGCGGTGCTGGTGTCCTGGATCAGGTCCTGCCTGTCCTGGGGGTTGTTCCCCCGCTTTCCTAAAAGAGCCACTTCCAAAGGGGATCTGATTCCCCTGAAAATGCTGTGGGAAAGGGATCCCTGTGCCTGCAGTGATCGTCCCAGCCTGAGCTAATCTGAGTCTTGTCCTAATCACCCGCTGTTTAATCGCTTTGCTGGGGATTTGGGGGATTTTGGGGACGGATGCAGCCTCTGGAGAGGTGCCTGGGATGGATCTGCTGTGGGGCTGGTGCTGGGAATGGCGTGGAGGCTCCCACTGACTCATTCCTGGGTGGGGCTGGGGGCAGAGAGAGCCCCAGGGTGAGCCCAGCCCTGCGGGGAGCGGATGCCAGTGTGGATGGGGCACCTGGGCCTTGCCAGGCTGCTGCTCCAGGAAAGTTCAGCCCCGGGCAGGGTGGGAGCTTGAACTTTGGAGCACCTGGGTGTGCGTGAGCAGCTGGAGGAGGCACCCTCCACCCTGGGCAAATGGCATTGCCAGAGGATTACTCATGGATAACATGGCACAGAGGATCCTGGAAGTCACAGAGGAGCAGGGGCTGAGGTGTTCCTGCTCACAGCCAGCATTTCTCACAGCCCCCAAGCCCTGTCCTGCTCGCTGGACTCCTCTGCAGGGGACAGGACTCCCTGTGCCGCTGTCCCTCTGTAGGATTTGCTGTCCTGGCAGCCAGGACTTCTCACTGGCCATCGGTAATTAACTTATTTTTGTGCTTGCAAGTGAGTGATGGGGATTAACACCCTCCCTGCCCTGCAAGGGCAGAGATGGAGGACGCTGGGGGTCAAGATGGGCTTGACTTTCCCGCTGTCCCCTCTGTCCCTGCCAAGTCCCTCTGGAGGCGCCTCGTTGGTTCCAGCTGGAGGTTTTGGGTTTGGATTTTGGATGGAGCCCTCGAACTTCAGTACTAATGACTCATAAATCGCTGCTTGCACCACCTGTTTGTCATGTTTCCACCCACCAGAGCTGGATCAGGGTTTGGAGGAGCTGAGCTGGGCTGTTCAGCACATCTGGACGGCATCACGGGATGCACATCTGGCTCAGCCGCAGAGAGCAGCTCCTTCCTGCCTGGGGGGGTGGGAAAAGCCACACAAATTCCTTCTGCATGGGCTCCTCCTGGGGTCTGCACGGCTTCTGGGAGCCTGTTTGCAGCGGGAGGGCTCGGCAGCGGGAGCTGGGGTGTCCCAGATGTGTGGGGATGGAGCAGCAGGGCTTCATCAGGAGTGTTTTGTTGATGGGAAGGGGCTGGGAGCACACCTGGGGCTGGCCAGATTTGTGGATTTTGGTGACCAGGAGTGTTTTGTTGATGGGAAGGGGCCGGGAGCACACCTGGGGCTGGCCAGATTTGTGGATTTTGGTGACCAGGAGTGTTTTGTTGATGGGAAGGGGCCGGGAGCACACCTGGGGCTGGCCAGATTTGTGGATTTTGGTCACCAGGAGTGTTTTGTTGATGGGAAGGGGCTGGGAGCACACCTGGGGCTGGCCAGATTTGTGGATTTTGGTGACCAGGAGTGTTTTGCTGGGTGGGAAGAGGGTCAGGGCCACATCTAGGGGGGCTGGCTGACACCCACCCCCTCTCCCCGGGGTGCTGCAGGCTCTGGAGGCAGTGAATGCTCAGCTCCTTTCAGAGCCTCACGCACCTCATGGCCTTAAATGCCAGGAGATGCCACCCAGGGCTGCCACCCTGATTTGTCCCTGTGCCCACAGCCCAAGCCTGAGAACGCCATCACCATCGCCGTGTCCTCGCGGGCGCTGTTCCGCATGGAGGAGGAGCAGAAGATCTACACGGAGCAGGGCGTGGAGGCCTACGTCAAATATCAGCTGGACCACGAGAACGAGCCCTTCCTCCCCGGGGCCGCCTTCCCCTTCGTCAAGGTGAGCGGCCACAGTGCCCCAGAAATTTTGGGGAGAGGACAGAGCTCATGTGGGGATGGACACGAGCCACGGAGCAAACACAGGGCAGACAAACCTCCCAGCGAGTGATGTGATGCTTCCAGGGCTGGATTTTCCATCTTAAGCCCAAGAATTGAAGAATTCACCTCCTTGGATCACATTTAAAGTTTTTCCTTTAGGGAATTGTCTCTCTTTTTTTTTTTTTTTTTTTTTTTTTAATTATGATTATTATTACAATTTATTTATTCTTGTAAATTGGCTGAGTTTAGCCTTGCTCCCGAGTCGGCCAATTTCTAATCCTGACGTGTTGAAATGAGACATTTCAAAGTTGAAAAATATTTTCTAACCCCTGTAGCAGTTAGTGCAGTTTTGGGTGCTGGAGCCCGTTCCCAGTAAATAGATTAATCAGCTCTGTGGGGCAAGACTTGTTTCTGATTGCTTAAAAAACCCTTTTCTGTAACTTGGAGCTAATTTATCCTCATTTAATAACTCCAAACCTTTTGTGTTTGAAAACAGAAGAGTAGCTAGGTGGAATTTTTCCCCCCCTAAAATGAATCTGTTTTTTCCCAGCTGATGTCAGCTTGGCTCGGGGTATAGTTGAGGTGGGGATTTTGGTGACCAGGAGTGTTTTGTTGATGGGAAGGGGCTGGGAGCACACCTGGGGCTGGCCAGATTTGTGGATTTTGGTCACCAGGAGTGTTTTGTTGATGGGAAGGGGCTGGGAGCACACCTGGGGCTGGCCAGATTTGTGGATTTTGGTGACCAGGAGTGTTTTGTTGATGGGAAGGGGCTGGGAGCACACCTGGGGCTGGCCAGATTTGTGGATTTTGGTGACCAGGAGTGTTTTGCTGGGTGGGAAGAGGGTCAGGGCCACATCTAGGGGGGCTGGCTGACACCCACCCCCTCTCCCCGGGGTGCTGCAGGCTCTGGAGGCAGTGAATGCTCAGCTCCGTGAGCTCTACCCCGACAGCGAGGAGCTCTTCGACATCGTCCTCATGACCAACAACCACGCCCAGGTTGGGGTTCGCTTGATCAACAGCATCAACCACTACGGTGAGATGGGGACAAAGCTGTCCTTGGTGGCTTTTGGGCGGCGTCTTTGCTTGGCACCAAGAAAAGGAGATGTTTTCTCCCGTTTTTCCCTCTTCTCCTGGATTTTCTGGGTGCTGAGCAGAATTTGGCTGGTGGGGAGGAGCTCTGGTTGCTGGCCCTGCTGCTGGGCAGCAGAACCAAAATTAACCCCAGGCCTTCCAGCACCAAGGCTGGGTTTGGGGGGCAGTCAGGCTCACCCCAGGGTCCCTCCTGCCCCCAGATCTGTTCATCGAGAGGTTCTGCATGACGGGAGGGAACAGCCCCATCTGTTACCTCAAGGCCTATCACACCAACCTCTACCTCTCCTCCGACGCCGAGAAAGTGAGTGGGGCCATTGAAGAGGGTGAGTCTGGGGTCCAGCTCGGGGGGGGCAGCGGGGGGAGCCCGGAGGCCTCAGGGGGTTGATCCCAGGAAGGATAACTCCAATATCCCTGTCCCTAAACGTGCACTTAACATTTGCCTCGCCCCACGCCTCTGACGCTCCAAAGAGCTCCAGTTTCCATAGAAATGAGCCTTTCCTCCAGCTCCACAGCTCTCCCGAGGCAAAGGCGGTGTTTTTCCTCCTTAATTCTCGTCTGCAAAGGGTGATTTGTCATCTGGGGGTTTGTTTTTGCCGTGGAAGCTCTCGGGGGGCCAAGCTGTGTGTGCTCCCGGGCGCGTTTCCTCGGGGCGTTCTGCTCCCAGCCCGTTTTTGCTCTGCTCCTCGGCGGCTGAGGCACGCGGACGGATCCTTGGATAACTGCCACCTCTTGTCTCATCCTCAGGGATTGCTGCAGCCACCATCTTCAGCCCCAGCAGGGACCTGGAGGTGTCGGAGAAGCAGCTGCGGGTGGCGTTCGACGGGGACGCCGTGCTCTTCTCGGATGAGTCGGAGCAGATCGTGAAGGCTCACGGCCTGGACATGTTCTTCGAGCACGAAAAGGCTCACGAGAACAAGCCCCTGGCACAGGTAGAGCTGGGCTGAGGGCAGGAAAAGGCTCTGGGAGGGAGGCAGCCCTCGTGGGATGCTCCCAGCTCTGGGATCAAACCAGAGCGAGGTGCGAGGTGGGGTAGTGTCACCGTAGGACGCGTGAAAGCACGACACTGCTATTGCAAGGTGAAAAAGAGAGTTTATTTTCAAACTCCAGCATTTATACTTTTCCAAAGGCTGTTGCAAGGTGAAAAAGAGAGTTTATTTTCAAACTCCAGCATTTGTACTTTTCCAAAGGTGACAGTGGATTGGAGGGTGAAGGTGACACCTCTCCAATGACATTGGACAAACCACCAGTACATCAAATTTCTCTGCCTCTATGGAGGAATGCAAAACAATGGGTTGTTTACAGAAAGTTGTGTGAGAAAGTTCTCTAACAGAATATAAACTCATAAGGCTTTAGAAAATCTTAAGAATCAGGGTGACAGGGTAGGGCAGCAGCTGCTGGCCCAGGGGACGGCTTTGGGCTCATTTTCGGGGGGCTCATAGTGTGAAGGGGTGGTGAGAGGTAAGTCTGACGGGAAGGTTTTTTCAGGGCCCCCTGAAGGGCTTCCTGGAGGCGCTGGGGAAGCTGCAGAAGAAGTTCTACTCCAAGGGGCTGAGGCTGGAGTGTCCCATCCGCACGTACCTGGTGACGGCGCGGAGCGCGGCCAGCTCGGGGGCCCGCGCCCTAAAAACTCTGCGCAGCTGGGGCCTGGAGACGGACGAGGCTCTGTTCCTGGCCGGGGCACCCAAGGGACCTCTGCTGAGGAAGATCCGGCCCCACATCTTCTTCGACGACCAGATGTTCCACGTGGAGGGAGCGCAGGAGATGGGCGCCGTGGCCGCCCACGTCCCCTACGGCGTGGCCCAGAGGCACAAGCGGCCGGCGCAGGAGAAGCAGCAAACCCCAAACAGCAAATAGCGGGGTTGGGGATGGGGATGGGGATCCCCAAAACCCCCAGCAGGGATTTCATCCCGTGGGCCGCGCTCCCTGCGCTGTTTGGTCTGGGATTGGGGGTTGTGGAGAGGGGGAAGATGTCCTTGGTGCCTCTGCTCTGTGGGGTCTGGTGGCATCGCTGCTGTTCCTCGTGGGGCTGGGGGCTCCTCTGTGCCAGGAGATGTTTTCCTGCTTTATCCAGGCACAAAACCCCTCGAGGATGGGTCTGCCTCTGTGTGGAATCTTTGTGCCAGGAAGGTTTAACCTATTTATTTAAAACCCCCGGTGATTCCCAAAGCCGCCTGGCTTTCCCAAGCAGATGGTGAACTGGAAAATTGGGAGCACTCAAAAACCTTCCAAGCAGCTTTGAAACAAAAGTTTGTCTCTTTTAACTGGAATTAAACCATGAAATTGTTCCTTCCCAGCCACAGCTGCTGCTCCCCAACCAGAAAATACTCAATATCTGTCTTTTCACCAAGATTTTGCCAGCTTAAATTTGGAAAAATACAAACAAATACTTAACATACTAAAAAAAAAAAAAAAAATCCTGTTTCCTGCTTGGAGCTTTGGGCTGGTGTATTGTTGGCCCAGGTTTTTATATTTGGGTTTCACACTTGCATGATTTAACACTTAAAACTAATAATCTCTGTGAACATCCAAAGCCCAGCTTGTCCAAGGGCTGCAGACACATGCCCAGGGCTTGAATTAAGTTAAAAGCAGGCCTTGATATATTAGGGACATCATTTGAAGTCCATTTAGGTAAATCTGCAGAGAATTTCAGCCTGGGGATTTCAATTAAAGGATTTTTTTTCTCCCTTTCTAGGCTGAGCCCATATGAGTCGATAATCTTTTTCTCCTCAGCTTCTTAAAACCTCTGTGGTGTTTCCTGAAATAGACACCTCTGTTAGCGATGCTGTGAGAGAACCAAATCTCTGATTAAAAAACAGGATGGGAAATCAATGGGAGAGAAACTGGTGTGAAAATCACACTGACATTTCTGCTCAAAGCCCTGTCCCAAAGGAGACACTCGGGAGGAAAATTCAAAGATTATTTCTTCCTTGTGGGTTTTTCTTTTCTTTTTTTTTCTTTTTTTATTTTTTTTTTTACATGACATCCCACAGCTGAGCAGGAAGGCTGCTCAATATTTTCAGGCAGTTTTCTACAAATTCCATGGGCTGAAATTTTCCAAGCTGTGTGTCTGGCTCTTTCCAGGGATGTTTCAGCTCAAACAGTGAAGCTGGAGCTGGAGTTATCACCCTTTTTTTGAGGAATATGTAAATAACCAAGCTGGTGATGCCTTCAGTGGCTCGGGAGACTTTTCTCATTGCACTAAATCCTACTCTAGCAGTGAAAAGCAAATTGCACTTTTTCCCCCCCAAAAAAATTCTTTGGCAGACTGTCACATCTGGGTGACAAACACCTCGGAGGAAGGTCTAAAATCCAAACAAACAAACGAAAAATCTTGGGAGAAACGAGTTTCTGAGTGTCACATCCACCAGCACTCTGGTTTATAGAAAGGTCTTGTCTTTTTTTAATGTGAACCCAAGATTTTGGGATCTGAACTGGATCTTGGAGACCTTTTTGGCAGCTGGGAGGGGGAGCACAGCCAGTAAACATTTCCAAGGTGTTTCCTGAAGATGGTGGAAGCCCAGCCAAGCCTGGCTTGTGCAGGGGAGAGGATGTTGCAGGAGGAATGGAATTGTCAGGCAGCCCTGGGGAACAGGGCAGGGTGCCAGTGGGACTGGGCACACGGGGATGTGTCCGTGGGATGATCCAGAGGTGATGCTGGTGATGGCAGGAGGAGAGGGATGCCCAGGGAGGTTTTGGTTTTGGGGCAGAACCCTGGATTTGAGCAGATTCCTGCTGCCTCTCCAGGCCCTGAGGTGCACAGGGTGCAAGCTGGGGACGGGGTTTGAGTGACCCTTCTTTGGGTCCTCCTGCTGCCAGGGCAGCTTGGGGGCTCCCTGGGAGGTGTGGGGCTCAGGAAATGGAGCCCCAGGTGAGCCAGACCTCCCCAAATCCTTCCCGAGCAGGGAGGATTTTCCATTCCCACCATGGCTGCCCCTTTTGCTTTTCTCCACGTGGCTTCCTCTGTTTTTGTTTGGTTTTTTTGTGGTTTTTTTTTTCCCTCCTCCATCAGTACAACTGGAAGACAAGGACTTGCTGCTGGTGTACTTCCCTCACGTCCCCTGGGCTGGGGGGTGTCCCTGGGATCATCCCCTGGGACTGGCACTTCTCCCCAGGGTCCTGCTGTCCCTGGCTGCCATCTGGACTTTTCCTGCTGTGTGTTGTTGCTGTGGATTTCACTTCATTGTCCTCCGGTGGTTTTTTGGTTTTTTTGCCATGTTAATGGGATCCCTGGGGGTGTTTTTCCCTAATAAACCGTGTTGGTCCCAGCCCGGCTCCCTCTGTTCTCACAGGGAGGATTTGGCTGCCTGGTGCAGGCTCTGAGCTCCCTGCTTGGGACCTCCCAGGTTTTATGGTGATGGGGTGGGCGTGACAAGAAGGAAAAGGGGGTTTTGGGGTTTAAGGGGATTCGGAAAATGTGATTAAAGCTCCTCCTTTGGGCCTGGAGACCTGTGGGATGCCAGGGGTGGGATGTGCTGCGGTGCAACCGCCTCCCTCTGCTTCGTGAGCGGCTTTTGTGGGGCTGGTGGTGGAGCCCTGGATAAAAATACAGCTTGGCAGGAGACTTTTGTCAACTTGATCTTCTCCCAGCCAACAGGTGGGAGGCAGCACGAGCTCGGCAGAGGAGATTTATGGCTCCATCCACTGCAGCAGCGCCGGCTCCTCCCCGCCAGGGCAACAGATGGACTGAGGGGAAGCAACAAATTCTCCATCCACCACCAAATATAGCCAAGGAATGTCCGCAGGCCCCAGGGCAGCATCCCTGCTATGGGTGTTCATCTAAGGGGTGGATGGCCCTCAGCAGAGCTTCCCCCAGCCCGTCCCCAGTCCTGCTGTGCTCTTCCACCAGATGCTTGGAGGGAGATAAAAAAAGGAAAAAAAATTTTAAAAAAATCCAATTCCAGCACAGATTCCAGCCTGAGATGCACCAGGGAAAGTCCAGGTGTGTCCATACAGCCCTGGGAGGTCGGGATGACCACAGCAAAGCCAAAAGCTGCGAGGACAAGCCCAAGCCCTTGGTTGTGAGATGCTGAGATCAGGGAGGGACGGGGCAGCTTTGTGCAGGTGCATTTGGGATGCCTGGCTCGGCTTTGCTGCGAGCCTGAGGTTTTGATTTTGTCTTCCAAGCTTTTCCCTCGATCAGGCACGGCAGGGCTGTGCAGGGAGCGTGCTTTGAAATAAAGCCCGTGGAGGAGGAGGAGGAGGAGGAGGAGGAGGAGGCAGAGCTGGTGGGAATTATGCTGCCACTCAGCAGTTGTCAGCACAGATGTTCCCGAGGTAATCACCGCCCTGAATAGCAGAGGCTGCTTTGCTGCTTTGCATGATGAATCCAGCATTTAACCCCAAGAACTTGTGGGGTGTCCTGAGAGAGCGGGACAGCCCTGCTGAGCGTGGCAGGCAGGCTGGGCAGAGCGTGGGCTCTGCTCTCCTGGGCCTTTGTGTGCCCCTGGGGAGTGGTGGCATGTCCCTGCCTCAGTTTCCCCATCGCCGTGGCAGAATTATGGAATCCCAGATTGGTTTGGGTTGGAAGGGACCTTAAAACCCATCCAGTGCCACTGCCTGCCATGGGCAGGGACACCTTCTGCTGTCCCAGAGTGCTCCAAGCCCCATCCAGCCCGGCCTTGAATGGTGAATCCAAAACCCAGGAGTGCTCTGAAGTGCAGCAAAACCCCTGCAGGTGCTGCTGTGTGGGGACCACACAAATCCAGGTCTGTCCTGTGGCCCAGGGGGGGACTCCTCTGCAGCACGTTCAGTTTTACATCCTCCCTGGAGGGGGAAACAGGCACCAACAACCCCAGCAGGAACCTGCAGCCATCCCAGGGGGATAAAATGTCAGGGCAGGGGACCTGGTGACAGGGTGACAGAAACACCCGGGGCTGGAAGGACAGATAAGGGGACCTGGCGGCAGGAGAACAAGCAAAGGGCACTTGCTATCAGCACCGGCGGGGCCGTGCCAGGATTTCAGCAGCCCGACCATCTCATCCCTTCAACACCGCTATTTTTGGCTGTGGCTGCTGACACCTCTGTCACCAGTGCCTAAAATGGTCCCTGCTGAGCACACCCAGGGCCAGCCAGCGCTGCGGGGCCACCAACGAAGCCGTGACTCAATGGGGCGGGTGTGGAGCTGCTCACGGCCCCGCTGGACGGAGCGTCCTGCTGCCAAGAGCCAGATCCGTGCTGGGCCAGCTCCGTGCTGGGTCAGCTCCTCGGGACATGCTCCAGGGGCTTCATCTTCAGAGCCTGGCCCCTCACCAGGAGGGGTCAGGGGGTACCTGCACCCACCTTCCTCCTCGCCAGAGCTGGTGGGCATTGCCCAGCCCTCGGTGTGTGGCACCGAGTGGTTTGTTCCAAATCAATCTCACAAGCCCCGGCTGGGAATTGTTGCTGTCCCTCGTGTTGGTGCTGCTGGTGGGGATGGATCGATGGAGATCCCCACGCTGGTGGGAGTAACCCTTTGGCTGCTGGGCTGGAGCTACAGGTGAGGTGGGAAAGGTCTTGGGCCCGCAGAGCAAACCCAGCCTGCTCCCTGCTTGGAGATCGTCAGAATTTGTGGCATTAATGATTCCAAAATTGCAAAAAGTCTCTGTCTGTCAGCCCCGCTGCCAAAGCAGAAGCCATAATTGGTCTGTGCTGGTTTCAAGGGTGTTTATTCTGTTTATCTCTAACATGTTCTGCTGCCCTGCCGCAGCTCTGTCCTGCAGGGCAGCGTGTGGGGCTCTGCCCTCAGTGGGATGGTACAAACATTAAATACCACAAACTACCTGTGCTGGATTTACAATAACGTGCCAATATCTGTCACCTACGTTGGACAGTGTGTCCCCAGCCTGAACCAACAGAAAAATGCCAACACCACAGTGACACATGGAGGGCATGAAGAAGGAGAAAAAGGACAAGGCACACCCAATTTCCTCCATCTTGTCCCCTCTGAACCCCTTATCTAGAATCCTAAAATTTTACTTTTGCACCCGTGCCACACTTAATTATTACTGATATCAAACACTCAGAGGTTGTAATTCATCCTGTGAGGTTGAAAACTCTTTTCCATGGCCAGAGATCACAGACAGTGTCTCTGGGGGCTCTGTCCAGGGGGGTTCTGACCCCTGCCAGGGTCCCAGACCTGCCAGGGCAGCCAGAGGGAAGCCCTGGATACCCACAGGAGATCCCCTTTTATAAAAACCAGCCTCCTTTTCCCAGCTCTGCCCAGCGACGGGGGCGGAGATGTCCCTGTCCTGGCGCTTTCCCATTCCTGCAGCCAAGGCTCCGTTCCCGGGGCTGCGCTCCAAAGCTCTGCTGGCAGCGCTGTGCCGGATGGGGCTGTGCCATAATCCCCCTGGGAGGGGAGCAGAGCAGAAAAGGGGGTCTCAGGACCTTTTGGGGCTGCAAGAGAGCCGGAGAGGGACTTTGGACAAGGGCATGAAGTGAGAGGATGAGGGAGAATGGGTTTAAACTGAAGAAATACAGATTTAGATTGGGTATTGGGAAGAAATCCTTCCCTCTGAGGGTGGTGAGGCCCTGGCACCGGTTGCCCAGAGAAGCTGTGGATGCCAGGGAGGATAAATGAGAGAAAATCTGCTCCGATTGCGCTGTGAGGGAAGCTCTGCTTCCCCAACCTGTGCTGACTTGTGGTGGGAATTGGAGCAGGAGTGGACATTGTCCGTGCTGGAATTCAGGTCCATCCTGATGGGGATGCCTTTGCCCCAGGGGACGGGGGAACACTGGGGGTGGGATGGGGACGGGGACAGCTCTGGTGCTGAGCAGGTGCCACGAGAGGGCGAGGAGGGCTGTGAGTGCTGCCAGAGGTGACCTGGTGGCCGATGTCCCCCTCCTCAGTGCCCTAATGGCATCACCGCCTTCCCCGGTGCCACCTGGTGCTCCTTCCCTTCAGGTGAGTCTTTGGGAGGTGTGAATGAGCATCTCTGCCCACCCCAGCCCACCCCCCTGCAGGGTCTGACCTCCACGGGGAGGGGCAGCTGCTTGGAGCCCCCTCAAGCCGTGCATGGAGAGATTTTCCTCAGTGCCAATTCTGGTGTGTCCTTAAGTGCCACCTCGTGCAATTTGTGCCAGGGGGGCTGTGATGGCAGGGGTGGGGTGATGGGGGCTTGTCCTGCTGGCTGCACAAACAGGCCTCCTCCAGGTGCGCCTGGGAATCATTAGGAGCTCTCCACGAGTGTGGGAACTGGAAGAGAAAGCTGGAGAGAGGCCTTCTTTCATCTCCCCACTCCCTCCTCCCCCTGTGTCTGCCAAGCCTGGCTTCCTTTTGAATCCTTTAGCTTGTGCCAAGCGAGGGAAAAGAGGAGGGGGGAAGAAAGAGAAAAAAAAGGGGGGGGAAACCAACAAAAAAAAAAAAAAGCAACAACCACAGGAATGTGTCCAGGGATCTGGCTTCATTCAGGCTGCCAAGCCCTGAATACCCCGGCTCCACTCGGGGAGCTGGAGGGAGGGCGGCCGTGGCAGCAGTGGGAAAAAAACAGGGAAGTGGTGGGAGTGTCACCAAAATGAGTGACAAAGGCCACCAGGGCGGGGGACACGTCCCCTGCCGTGGTACCAGGGGTTTGGGAGCAGCCAGAAGCCCCAGGCTGGGAGCGCAGCTGCCACATCTGGGTGAATCCCGGCCGTGTTCCCTGCCGGGATGGGGACACAGTGCCAGCCCGCCCACATTCCATGGGGCACCATGGTGCCCGTGTGCCAGGCCTGTCCCTCCCGACAGAGCCAGCAGGGCTGCTGGCAGGGAGGGCGCCACGGGAGTCTGGGAGCCTTTTTTCCCAGCACATCAGGAGAAGGATGGTTTTTGACTCGCTGCCGACTTTATTCCCAGCAAATTAATAATTTCCTCTTGTGGCAGCAGCGTTGGCCTGTGTGTGCGTGCTGGTGGCTCCCAGTGCCCTCCCAGCCGCCTCTCCGTGCTCCCGGAGTGTCGGAATCTGAGGTATTGATGATTCCCAGATTGTAGAAAGTCTCTGTCTTTCTGCCCCGCTGCCAAAGCAGAAGCCATAATTGGTCTGTGCTGTTTCAAGGTTGTTTATTCTGTTTATCTCTAACATGTTCTGCTGCCCTGCCGCAGGTCTGTCCTGCAGGGCAGCGTGTGGGGCTCTGCCCTCAGTGGGATGGTACAAACATTAAATACCACAAACTACCTGTGCTGGATTTACAATAACGTGCCAATATCTGTCACCTACGTTGGACAGTGTGTCCCCAGCCTGAACCAACAGAAAAATGCCAACACCACAGTGAAACATGGAGGGCATGAAGAAGGAGAAAAAGGACAAGGCACACCCAATTTCCTCATCTTGTCCCCTTTGGACCCCTAATCTAGAATCCTAAAATTTTACTTTTGCACCCGTGTCACACTTAATTATTACTGATATCAAACACTCAGAGCTGGTAATTCATCCTGTAAGATTGAAAACTCTTTTCCAAGGGCAGAGATCACAGCCAGTGTCTCTGGGGGCTCTGTCCAGGGGGGTTCTGACCCCTGCCAGGGCAGCCAGAGGGAAGCTCTGCATTCCCACACCGGAGGGTTCTCACCGCGCCTCCCTCCATCCTCCTCCTCAGCTGGGCTCCATCCAGCTGTGCGGAGCTGTCAGATCCAGCCCAGCTGTGCATCCCGGCGGAGCAGGGGCCCGGCTGGAGGTGATGATGCGAGTGCCGGAGGTGCTGGGGAAGCGCCTTGGGTGGCGGCGAGGGATGCACAGCCCCGGGAAGGAGCTCTGGCAGCGCTCAGGGAAACGGGAAAAGCAGCGAGGGAACCGCCGGCACACGCCGGACTCTGTCCCGGAGACACGGGGCAGCTGTGGGACACTCAGAGCCGGATGGGAGCGCAGTAAACCGGGCATGGGATTTGTCACCCGAGTCCTTGCAGAGCTCCGAGAGGCGCTCGCTGCCCCTCCCCGTGTGCCGTGCGCTCCGAGCATCCCCTTTGCGCGCTCCGTCCGTCCCGGGGCTGTCCGTGGGTCCGGCCGTGGCACTGCCACCTCTCCCGTGGGCGGGCACGCAGCCTGGCACTGCCTATCGGCAGATCTGCTGGGAACGCCAGCCGTTCCTCGGGCAGCGATTGTGTTTTGTTCCTTATTTATATCCCCGGGGTGGTGCCACAGGTGGGCGATTGTTCCAGCCGACAGCCTGGAAGGCGAAGGAACAAGATTGAGTTTCCTGCTATTCAATTAGAGAAAGTGAGCGTTCAGCAGCAGCTGCTGGCTGCTGGCAGGAGCCGAACCCCAGAAAAGGCAGGAAAAGCTGCCTGATGCCACGGGCACCGCGGGTTCTGAAGCACCTCTGCCTGTCACTGCTCTTCCCCGAGTTTGTTTTCTTTTTTAGGAGGAGATTTCCTGATCAAAGCAGCTCCACGGAGCAGAAGTTGGATGAGGAGGAGCTGGGGGAGCTGAGCCTGGAGAAAAGGGGGCTCAGGGGGGACCTCCTGGCTCTGCACAACTCCCTGACAGGAGGGGACAGCCAGGTGGGGCCCAGGCTCTGCTCCCAGGGAACAGGATGAGGGGAAACAGCATCAAATTGTGCTTTTGGATAATAGGAAAAAAAATCTTCACTGAAATGCTGGTCAGGCACTGGAATGAGCTGCCCAGGGCAGTGGAGGAATCACCATCCCTGGAAGTGTTAAAAACCACGGGGATGTGGGACAGGGTTTGCTGGAGAGCACGGCGGTGCTGGGTTAATGGTTAGACTCGATTTTAAGGGTCTCTCCCTACTTTAATGAATCTGTGGGAAGCGCCAGCATGGAAAACAGCAGCGTGTGGTGGTGGGAGACACTTTAAGAGGGGAGAAGCTGTGCCAGGAGGCAAAGGCAGGAGCTCCAAGTGCCGGGGGGAGCAGCTTCCCCCCTCCCCAGGCCAGTCTGAACGCTGCAGCTTCGCCTCTGCCCTGAACTCTGCGTGATCCCTGACCCTGGGGCCTCTGTGGCGGAGGGCTGGTGGCTTTGGAAGCCCTCTAGATGTGCACTTCCCCTGCTCCGTGCTGGAAGGGCCAGGGGATGATCCCTTCCCCTGCTGACTGGGAGCCTCCTTGTCCCTGTTTCCCCAGCCACGTCTGCACTCCCTGCCGGAGGCCAAGGGAGGAAGGAGTGTGTGCTCCTGGGAGCTCCACACTGGGAGCAAACCTCTCTCCCTCCTCTCCTCTCCTCACTGCCTGGCTCCCCTCTGAGGCATCCGTGGCCTTGTGGAAATCCCTGCAGCACCCAGGGTGCAGCGAGGGCTTCAGGGTCTCCATGTGCCATCCAAGGCACATCCATGTGTCTCCCCAGCACAGCGACAACCTCACTGGTGGCTGTTGGAATCTGAGGTATTGATGATTCCCAGATTGTAAAAAGTCTCTGTCTTTCAGCCCCGCTGCCAAAGCAGAAGCCATAATTGGTCTGTGCTGTTTCAAGGTTGTTTATTCTGTTTATCTCTAACATGTTCTGCTGCCCTGCCGCAGCTCTGTCCTGCAGGGCAGCGTGTGGGGCTCTGCCCTCAGTGGGATGGTACAAACATTAAATACCACAAACTACCTGTGCTGGATTGACAATAACGTGCCAATATCTGTCACCTACGTTGGACAGTGTGTCCCCAGCCTAAACCAACAGAAAAATGCCAACACCACAGTGAAACATGGAGGGCATGAAGAAGGAGAAAAAGGACAAGGCACACCCAATTTCCTCCATCTTGTCCCCTTTGGACCCCTCATCTAGAAACCTAAAATTTTACTTTTGCACCCGTGCCACACTTAATTATTACTTATATCAAACACTCAGAGGTTGTAATTCATCCTGTGAGATTGAAAACTCTTTTCCATGGACAGAGATCACAGCCAGTGTCTCTGGGGGCTCTGTCCATGGGGGTTCCTGACCCCTGCCAGGGTCCCAGGGCAGCCAGAGGGAAGCTCTGGATTCCCACAAGGGTGATTACGAGACAATAAAAAGCAAAGAGTTCTGGATGTCCGGATGCTCTGGCACGAACATGTCACACCGGGGGAGGTGACACTGCAGCCGGGAGGTGACACCGGGGCCAGCCCAGGCAGCCAGCAGCGATCAGCCCCTGGTGGGAGCTCTCCGTGGGAGCTGCAGAGGCTTTTTGGAAGTGGCAGAGGGGTTGGAGTGAGCAAGGCTCGGTGCCTCTGTGGCTTCCAGGGGCTGGGAGGGCTCGGGGGTGATGTCTGCGAATGTTGAAGCACTTGTGTCGCCAAGCAGCACAGGCACATGCTGGCACTGCCCCTGCGGTGCCATCTGGCCAGCAGCAGCGCAGTAGAACCGGGGCTGCGCGCAGGAGAACATTTTACAACAGAAAGCAATTAACAGAATAAAGCCCTTTTTAAAATCCAGTAATTAAAAACAGTCCCTCCCCCTTGTTTTCCTTTTAAGCTGAAAGTTGCTGTTTACTCATTTGCTTTACAAAGTGTGCCTTGTTGTGGCTTCAGAAGAAATGAAAGTTTGAAGTGGTTAGAGAAGAAAGGCTTTGGGGCTGGTGCGTTCCAGGCAGGGCGGAGGGGCAGGGGCTCTCCAGCCCGGCTTGTTTGTGTTTGTTCTTGTCTACTCACAAGATCGCTAAATACACATTTAACAAGTGGTGAAACTGTCTCCCAGCCCGATCTCTCCCAGGGTTCATGAGAAGAGGGCTGGCACATTAGCATGGCTGGGGGAAGGGGAGGGGGAGGACAGGCCTTTTGAAGGGTTGGTGTTTTGGGGCTGAGCAGGGAAGGGCCAAGTCCCAAACAAAGGCATTGTGTTCCCCGGAGCCCTGGGGACCGGCCCCGGGGGAAGGCCAGGACCTTGTCTCGCCAGCCAAGGGTTTTCCCATCCCAGCTCCTCGTTTCCAAGCAGGGGTGCAGCCCTAAGGCCATCCAAGGCTTTCCAGTGGGCAGAGGTGGGAGCTGGCACTTCCAGGGCTGGCCCATCCATCCCTGAGAGCGAGAGCCACGGAACCCAGGGCTGCAGTGGTCATGGGGACCATCCTGTGCCACAGCAGCTCACCTTGTCCCCACCACCCTCCCCTTGTCCCCACCACCCTCCCCTTGTCCCCACCACTCTCACCTTGTCCCCACCATCCTCACCTTGTCCCCACCACCCTCATCTCATCCCTATCACCCTCACCTCGTCCCCACCACCCTCACCTCGTCCCCACCACCCTCACCTCGTCCCCACCACCCTCACTTCGTCCCCACCACCCTCACCTTGTCCCCACCATCCTCACCTTGTCCCCACCACCCTCACCTCGTCCCCACCACCCTCACCTTCTCCCCACCAGTCTCACCTTGTCCCCACCACCCTCACCTTGTCCCCATCACCCTCCCCTTGTCCCCACCACCCTCTCTGGGTACAAAATACCAGAGGAGCAGTCCAGTGTCCAGTGGCAAGGAGCCTTCAGTCCTCTCTGTGTGGCCACAGGGGAGCCCTGATCTCAGGGGGTTCCTGGGCACGCAGTGACCCCATCTGTGGGCAGGTTTGGTGAAATATCAATTATCACTCGTTGTGGCTTCTCTGCAAAGCAAGTGCCCAGTGCAGCTGCATCATTACGGGTGGGGAAACTGAGGCATGTCAAGGGCCCAACCCACTGGTGGTGTCCCACAGCAGGATGTCCTCTGATTCCAGAGCAGGATGGTGATCCTGTCCCTGGCTGTCCCTCAGCCCCACTGAGCCGGTGCCACCGAGTGGCACAGACTCAAGGGGACAGCAGCAGCTGCGTCCCAGCCGTGAGCTCAGCAGGTGCAGCCTGGTGGAGCCCCATCCCATGGGATTGCAGGGCTGAGCCACATTCCCAGACCTGCCATGGGGCAAGAGGTGTGAGGACACAGACAGCCCTGCCAGGGTGGTGAGGGCAGCGCCGAATTCCAGCTCCAGGATCTGCCCTGTCCCTGCCTGGGGAAGGGTGAGGCCACGGGTTTGTGGGAAAATGTTGTTTTTCCCTCCCCTGGACTGCCCGTAGCAGTGGGCTGGGCGGGCTCTGGATTGCGTGGGCCGGGGAAGTGGGGGGGAGTTTGCAATTGTGGAGCCTCTGCCTTGGAGCGGAGCCACGGCAAACAATCCTCTGCTGGCCCTGCTCCAGATCTGCCAGAGCACCGAGGTGATGCTGCATTCATCCCTCCACGCCTTCATCCCAAATCACCTCCTGGAAGCGAATCTGCTCAGCCACAGAGCGAGGCAGCCTGTCCACAGCCAGGAATCCTGTCCAGCATCCCCGTGAGGCCTCTGCTGTGGAAATTACAGCTGTGGCTCTGGCAGTGGGTGGGACCTGAGGTTAGGAGGTGATGTTGACTGAAGATGTGAGGACAGGGCATCCCAGGCATGCACGGGGTTAAACCAGAGGTGTCAGTTCACGGGGAGGTAACAGATAAGTCCTGCTCCTCACTGCCTCTGGCTTTCCAGAAGCCTTGCCCTCCCTCCCACATTCCAGCTGCTGCAGCTTTTCACAGCTGGCCGCTCTCCTGGGACATTTCCCAGAGCTGGGAAGGCGGGAGGGGAGGGAGCAGCAGCTCGGTCCCAGCGTGGGAAGGGGGTTGGTGGCTGGGCTGGCTCCCCAGGGACACTCAGCACCCTCAGGACACCCTCAGGACGGGCCTGGCACAGGCAAACCTAGGCAATCCCAGGTCCTGGCAGGGATCCACCCTCAGTCCTGGCCCGGAGAGTTTTTCCTGCTGTAGGGAAGGGACATCAATCTTTGCAGCTCACTCATTCCTTGGCCTCTGAAGCAGGGGAGCCAATTAGTGCTGGGTGTGATGGATGGCTTAGCCCGCTCCTCGTGACGCCCATCCTCTGGAACCAGTTCCCACCACGGAGAGGCACAGCCAGCCGGAGCAGGGGACAGCTCTCAGCAGCTCCTGAGTCCCTGAGGGTCTCACAGGGGTCCCAGGGACGGGGACAGGCATTGCAGCAATGGGGAGGGTGAAACAGCCCTGAGCACGGGGCCAGCGCTGTTAATTCAGGGCTTGGGGAGAGATTTCCTCTGATAATTCCCTGATTTGGCTGTGGCAAAGCCTGGAGCTCTCCAGGGAAGAGCAAATCAGCTCTGGGCAGAGGTTGGTCACCCACTGCTTGTGGCTCTGCTCTCGGGGTCACGGTACCACGGGAATTGGCTGCAAAGACGCCCAGTGAGAGGCCAGGAGGGGCAGCACCCCCATTTCTGCACCCCAGCTCCCCTTGCCCGCAGTGGGGGAGGCCTGGCTGCTCCCTCCCGTGGGACATGGGTGACACCCTGAAATCCAGCACCCCTCACACAGCTAAGCTCGTTTAATCCTTCCCTGTTGTGAACCGGCCCGTGAGGGGTCTCTGCTCGGTCTGGGGTGGGTCAGATGTCCCTCCCAATCCCCCCGGGATCCCTGGGGTCGATTATAAACCACGCTCCAGGAGCACAGGCTGGAGAACAGATCCGATTACAGGAGAAGTGGGTTTTGGGGCCCCTGCTCTGTTCATAATGAAGTGTAATCCTAGAAAAACATGTTGCCAATTACACTTCAATTGAACCCAGATAATGATGCTTAGGCAGGGCCCAGAAAAGATGGAGTCTGGACAGAGAATTCCTCTCTAATGGAGAAGAAAAGTGTTCCTCTGTGGCAGGTCTGGGCTCAGCTTGGTTAAGGCTTGCTGTGATATGAGCAAGAGTCTGAAACAACCAATCTCAGGATCCCATTTAAATGGTTTTATCAGTGGAAAGAGTATTAATCTCTCAAAACCCCATGTTTATGGGAAGTTTGGTTTGGGGTTGTATGTGTTTCTAACTGAAATCACTTTGGAAAGGGAGGAGGAACGGGTCTGAAAACTGCTAAAATAACACTTTCCTAATTCTTCTGGTTCAAAGTAACTTTTCACTTGGAAATGTAAGCTAATAACAGCTCGGCTTCTTGACCACTTCTCTTAGTGAAAACAAACCACCAGAATTAGAGTAACAAAGTGCTGTGACCTAAAGCACAGGTTTTACTCCCATTTTTCAGTTTACAAACACTGCCGAGGTGTCAGTTTTCCACTCCAGCCCGGGACTGCTGGTTCAGGTCCCTGCTGCTTCCCTTCAGAAGGGAGGATGGTGTGATTCAGCCCCAAAAACCGCTCGTGGGGGGTCCGTGCTTCGCTCAGCTGGGGCGGGCGTGGGCCAAGGGCAGGCAGGGGCCGGGATTTGGCTTTTCCGGAGCTGCTGGGGAATTGCAGACACATCTCAGCAGCGTGGGTGAGCTGGCAGAGATGGCTGAGGGAGATAGGGAGCACCCCAGGAGGCCACGGGAGACGGGTGGCTTGGCTGGGGCTCTTATCGCCACCATGGTCTCTGCAGAAGGGCTTTGGGAAACCCACGTGTTGCCAGATCTCAGCGCTGATTATTTTCTTCAAAATAAAAAGGCATTATTTTCGTACTGGGAACCTCCACTTCAGCGCTCTCCCTCCTCCCCTCTCTCTGTCTCTCTCCCACACGCACACGTTTTTGCTGCCTTGGGGGATTTTAGCAGCGCAGGGCTCTGAAAAACAGATTCCTGCCTCCTTCCTGCAGGAGCGGGGAAAGGGAGATGCTCGCTCAGTGCTGGGCTGTGGCTTAAAGTTTCCAGTTTGTGGAAAGAGCCCAGAAAACAGCCATCCATCCCAGTGTCACCACTTGAAGAGGCTCCAAGGCTGTGGGAGCGTGGCAGGAGGCCGAGCTCCGGGCGAGCGCGGTGCCAGGCCTGGCCCGAGCGCGGTGCCACTGCTGCCACCCCGGCGCTGGCAGCGGGTGTTGAGCTGTGCCAGCCTTTTGAGGGCCCTTGGCCAGGCCCGAGCTGATCCGTGCCAGCCCTTTGAGGGCCCTTGGCCTGGCCTGAGCGCGGTGCCACCGCTGCCACCCCGGCCCTGGCAGTGGGTGCTGATCCGTGCCAGCCTTTTGAGGGCCCTTGGCCTGGCCCGAGCGCGGTGCCACCGCTGCCACCGCGGCGCTGGCAGCGGGTGCTGATCCGTGCCAGCCCTTTGAGGGCCCTTGGGCTGGCTGGAGCGTGGTGCCACCGCTGCCACCCCAGCCCTGGCAGCGGGTGTTGAGCCATGCCAGCCTTTTGAGGGCCCTTGGCCAGGCCCGAGCTGATCTGTGCCAGCCCTTTGGGGGCCCTTGGCCTGGCCCAAGAGCAGTGCCACCGGTGCCACCCCGGCCCTGGTAGCAGGTGCTGATCCGTGCCAGCCTTTTGAGGGCCCTCGGCCTGGCCCGAGCGCGGTGCCACCGCTGCCACCCCAGCGCTGGCAGCGGGTGCTGATCCGTGCCAGCCTTTTGAGGGCCCTTGGCCAGGCCCGAGCTGATCCGTGCCAGCCCTTTGAGGGCCCTTGGCCTGGCCTGAGCACGGTGCCACTGCTGCCACCCCGGCCCTTTGAGGGCCCTTGGCCTGGCTGGAGCGCGGTGCCACCGGTGCCACCGCGGCCCTGGCAGCGGGTGCTGATCCGTGCCAGCCCTTTGAGGGCCCTTGGCCTGGCCCAAGCGCGGTGCCACCGGTGCCACCCTGGCCCTGGCAGCGGGTGCTGATCCGTGCCAGCCCTTTGAGGGCCCTGGGAGCGACATCCTCCAGCAGCAGCAGCCCCGAGGAGCCGCTCGCCATCGGAACCGCGGAGTGCCGGGCAGACATGTGTGTGCGTGTGGGGCTGGATGTTGATTTTTCCCTGAAACAACTCGAGGCTTTATCAGTCCCATCTCTTTCCCACGGTTTTCTGTTGCCAGTGAGGTCACTGGTCCCTTTAAACTGGGGCTGAGGCCAATGTGCGGCGGGTGGAAGGGGGGCCGCGGGCAGGAGGGGGGGACATGAGACGGTTCACACAGACTGTTCCTTTTACAGGAAGACTTTGGGATTTCGACCAGCGAGCGGGAGGAGGCGGCGGGGCGAGGAGGGGGGGCCCTGGGAACCGGGGAGCGCCGGCGCGGCCGCGTAATCCGTCACTCCCGGGAGATGGTGGCTCATTAACCCATTACCCGGGAGGTGGGGACGTGAGCCGGGGAAGCAGAGCCGGGGGTGGGAGAGGCAGAGCGGGCAGGGGAGGAGCCCGGGCAGGGACAGAGCGCTGCCCCGAGCGCGGCGGGTAAGGACGGCTGCGGCCACCGGGGCCACGCGTGGGGCGACCTCGCCGAGCCCACCGGCCTCTCCCCTCGCCAGGATGAAGCGGCTTTGCGAGGAGAGCTCGTCCGACACGGAGTCTGACGGCACCATCGATGTGGGCCGGGAGGAGGAGTACAGGTGAGGGCAGCTCCGGCCCACGCGGGTTTTTGGGGTCTCGGCACCGCTCCCCGCGAGTCATCGGGGCGGCAGCGCTCGGTGCGTGCCGGGGCACGGCACGGGAGGGCACCGGGTCTGCCACCGGGTCTGCCACCGGGTCTGCCACGGCTGCACCGGGTCTGCCACCGGGTCTGCCACGGTTGCACCGGGACACGGCACGGGAGGGCACCGGGTCTGCCACCGGGTCTGCCACGGTTGCACCGGGACACGGCACGGGAGGGCACCGGGTCTGCCACGGGGTCTGCCACCGGGTCTGCCACAGCTGCACCGGGGCACGGCACCGGGAGGGCACCGGGTCTGCCACCGGGTCTGCCACCGGGTCTGCCACCGGGTCTGCCACGGCTGCACCGGGACACGGCACCGGGTCTGCCACCGGGTCTGCCACCGGGTCTGCCACAGCTCCACCGGGGCACGGCACCGGGAGGGCACCGGGTCTGCCAAGCCGCACCGGGACACGGCACCGGGTCTGCCCCGGCTGCACCGGGGCACGGCACGGGAGGGCACCGGGTCTGCCACCGGGTCTGCCACGGCTGCACCGGGACACAGCACCGGGTCTGCCACGGCTGCACCGGGTCTGCCACCGGGTCTGCCACGGCTGCACCGGGACACAGCACGGGAGGGCACCGGGTCTGCCAAGCCACGGCTGCACCGGGACACGGCACCGGGTATGCCAAGCCGCACCGGGAGTCCCTCGCACCTCGCTTAACCCCTCGGGGTCGTGCTGGTCCTGCGGCGACCAGCAGGATGACCCCAGAGCGCTGGGTAGGGCTGGTGCTGCCCATAGGGCTGACCCCGCAAGGAAACCGAAGTGCCCATACAAATGTTAAAGCCGCGTTAGGAGGGAGCTTCAGGAGAATCCCATCAAAGCCAGAGCGATGGGCTCCTCCTGCCCGGTGGCAGAAGGGCAGCGGGAGCCCGTTCTCTGCACCCCGAGATGGGGCAGCCCCCCAGGGCAGAGGCACCCACGCCCCTGCGCTCCCGGCAGTCCGAGGGTTTGCAGGGAATGTGGAAGAAATTAGAGGTTTTGCGTGAGAAAAACGTTCCTGCTGTGCTGATGCATTGGTGAGGGGCTGTGGGGTGTTAAGCCTGAGCAGGGAAGCGCTGCCCCGGTGCCCCTCAGCAGGGCAGGCTCTGTCCCATCTGCTTTGGGTTTTGCAGTTTGTGAGGGAATGGTGAGGACAGGACCCGTGTGTGGTTCCCCAGGTGATGCCCTCAGGCTCCCCTGGCACTGGGCATCCCCAGTGATGCCCGGTTCCCAGGCTGGGTCAGACCTCCCAGGCTCTGCAGACGGCACAGGGGATGAAGGAAAGGCTCTGTTATTTGTTCCCATCCAAAAATCAGCTGCTTTTGAACTCTTGTTTCAGTAGCCAAGTGTTTCCCCTCCCTCCACGTCCAGCAAGGCCTTGGATTAATTCATTCCCTCTTGCTCTTTGGTATCCTGAGCGGAGGAACTGCCTGGCTGGTGCCAAGCTCAGCTTCTCATGGGACTAAATTCATGAATCTGCTTCTGAGACATTTGCAGCAGAGTCGGGCACGTCTTACACAAAATGTCCTGCAGAAATTCCCTGAGCCCTTATGCATTTCCAAGTGCATCAATATTTAAGCTGCTTTCCTGCTGCAGCTGAAATGTATCCCACCTCTTCACATCAGTGCAGCACGGAGTCCATAGGACCCCGAGGGATAAAATACTGGAATTGTCACAATATTTTATCTCGGTGAGCAGTAATGATGAACTTTTCATCTCCCTCTGGTGCTGCAAATGTGTTTTGTCTTCTGGAGCCAGTGGTGGAACCAGGCTGGCTGCGATCTGGTGATATTTGTATAGGTGGATGTTGTTCCTCATGTCACGCAAATCTACGGCCAAAAGAGCTGTTCCTGCTGAGGTCACACCCCAAGTCATGCCATCCTGCATGGGATGCTGGTGCACCCAGAAAAATCAAACATTTCCAGGTGGGAAGTGAGGAGGAGTGATTAGAGCAGAGAGAGGCTGCCTGGCTGGGGTTCCCAGCCCATTACCCATCGGGTGAGTGGTTTGGGCAAACCAGTTTCCCTGTAGTGAGGGGATGAGTCACGCCGGGTGTGAGGCTTGAATCAGTTTGTGGAGCAAGTTTAGGCTCCGGGGTCACTGCAGAAGTGCAAGACCTGCCCAGTTCACAGCCAAAGTTATGCTGTGGATGATAAAACCAAGCAAAGAGCAATGCAGAAATTTTAACCACCAGAGAATATACTCACACCATCTTTTATGTGGCTCAAATCCACCAGATGTATTTTTAAAATACATTCTGCAGTGAGATGGGTGTTGATATCCACATCTGGACCTGAAGCTCACCAAGAGCAACGCATCCAGACAGCTCTACAAAGAGAGTTTCAAAAATCCCTATTCCTCTTTGGGTGCCTATTTTGCATTTCCAGGTGAATTTAGCACCTACCCCCTGCACCTAAAACACTCTGGTGTCCGTGCAGAGTCTGTTTTCACACCAAAATTGCTCGTTCTGTGTGTGTCTGTGTAGCTGGTGACGCATGTTAGTACTTGTGGTGCCAGCCAGCACCTCTGCCCAGAGAGAGCCCACCCAGCAGACATTCAAATAGGGGATCTGTACAGAGATGAGCAGGGCAGGCAGTAGAAGAACGTGTTTTTGTGTAAAACCACTTCTGAAAGCACCTCGCTTGGGCCTATTTTTAATAGACTGCGCTGGGTCGGCTCGCTGCAGACAGCAGCGTCTGTGCAGGAAAATCCTTAGTAGACTCTTATTAAAATGCTTTGTCAAACTGAAAAACATTTGGATTGGGGTGAAGCCGAGTGCCCCTTTTGCAGATTTGGGTGTCTGACAGCAGCTCTGGTCCCTCGGCGCGCCGGGCTGGCCGGGATTGCAGGCGTGTTCCCAGCCCTGCTCCGAGTTTCGTAAGGCACAGGAACAGCCCTGAGCCAGCTGCCCTTTCCAGGGGACAACCCCTGCTTGGGGCTGCTGGGAGGTGGCCCAGCCAGCCTCATCCCCCTCCTCGGCCCCAGGAGTTTCCCATGCCTGCTCATCCATGGTTATGGAGACTTCACCTCCGTGGGGACCTGCGGGCTGAACTTTGCCTCTCTCTGCGTGTCTAGTGCTGACCTTTGGTGCTTTTAGCCGGGCAAGCACAGGCTGGTTTGTGGGGCCCTGTTGTGTAGACTTGTCCCCATGATGTCCCTCATCCCCTAGGCAGAGCTGTGAGCCAGCAGGAAGGTCCCTGCCCTGTCACCTCCTGCCAGGTGTCCCCCCTGCCCAGCTCCTGGCCCCTCTCTGGATGGTTCAGGGGTGTCTGTGAGTTCAGAACATCCCAGCCCACCCCGAAAATTGTGGTTTGGGAAGCGACTGTCTGGGGAGCCCTCAGAAACCACATCAGTGCCACCACTGGCCTCACCCTGAGGAGCAGGCAGCCCTCCCTGGGTGGGAGCTGGGATCCCAGGGCTCAGATCCCTCCTGCTATCGCCGCTCCGAGATGCAAAGCCCTGCAGACAGGGCAGGCTCAGACATGAGAGACTGAAGGTTCACACACGGAGGAAGAAAGGCCACGACTCCAGAGCTCAGATCGCTGCTTTTCCAGCTCTGTGGAGATGCAGGTTGGGATGGAAGAATTGTGCCTGGGAGAGGATGAACAGTTTGGTGCAGAAATCTGTCCCAGGCTGGTGGGATATTCTCGGTGGGAAGAGAGTCCCCATCCCCAATTCCTGAGCTCTGTGTTGTGGGAAAAAATGAGATGGGAACCACAGGAGACATTTTTTGGGGTGGGGGGAGGAAACTGCAGATGGCAAACGTGTGTAGAACACATGTGCGAGAGATGTTGCTCACCAGCCAGAAATTATCCCCTCTCCTTCCTTTCCAGCCATGTTTCCAGGTCTGTCTCTCCCACCACGACATCTCAGATACAAGCCAGGAAGAAGAGGAGAGGGGTAAGTGTCCTTTATGATGACCAGGGCAGCAGTGTCCCCTGTGAGCCAACTCTTGGCCCATCCTTCCTGTTAAAATCACCTTTACACTGCTCCTGCCCCACCTCTCCCCAAACCCAATTTTTTCCCCAGAGATTTGGCCTCAAACCTGGCAGAAAAGGGGAGAGCCATTCCACCTGGGCTTATCACACCAGTCCACGTTTCTTCACTCAACCTCTGCACCCCAAAACATTCACCCACACAGCCCTTCCAAAGCACCTGAGGGCTTTAGAGCTGTGAGCCATGGCTGTAAAGTGACTGTGGTTTCTTCTGTCTGCTCGGAAATCTCCCACAGATCATCGAGAAGCGGCGCCGTGACCGCATCAACAGCAGCCTCTCGGAGCTGCGGCGCCTGGTGCCCACGGCCTTCGAGAAGCAGGTGGGTGTTTGTGGGAGCCCCTGGTGCCCCCCTGAGGCCTGTGGGGTTTGGGGTGCAGCCCCCAGGATGAGGGAGTCCGGAGCAAGGCTATGCCTTTCTTATCCTCCTCGCCCCGGGGTGTAAGTAAGTGGTGGAAATGGGGTGGTGAAACGATATTAGCAAATATTCAGGAGCCCTGGGGAGGATAAAATCAGTCTAGGAAGCGTTTTGCAGATATGAGGAAGCACAGAAATGGGGATTTTTTTCAATCTGAATCGGGAAGGAGCTCTTTTTTCTGCTCACTTGATGTAAAAAACAGCCCTGGTGGATGCCCTGCGCCGTTGTGAGCACTCCTGGGCTTAAGGGAGGTTTCAGGGAGGAAATCATTGACCAGACCTCGGCTCCTGAGAGGCACAAAGCCCTGGACCATAAAATGACAAATGGCTTTTCCTTTCTGCTCCCAACACAGGGGTCTTCCAAGCTGGAGAAGGCAGAAATTCTACAAATGACAGTGGATCACTTAAAAATGCTTCACGCCACAGGAGGAGCAGGTAAGAACTGCCCTTATGAGCACATGGGTGAGGTGAAGGTGCAAACCTGGAAGGAAAATTCCCCAGCAGCAGCAGCAGCAAGCTGCCTCCAGCCAGCTCTGCCTGCTTCCCAAGGGAAATACCTTTTCAGGGAGGGCAGATGGGCATTTTCCTTCAGATGGGTCAGCATCCCATGCATCCATCTGGGAGACTGGGGTATGTGGGGTGGTAAACCCCCAGCCCCACAGGGACAGCAGGGGTGTCACACCCCCTGCTAAAAGCTGTTTTGCCAGAGACTCATTTATTCCTGCTCAGAAATGGAGCCTGCTTCCAGAAAAAAAAACATATTAAACTCTTTACCTCCTCCCTGAGATACATTTCCTGCGGAGGCTGAATTCTGCATGAGGACTCTGCAAATAAACAAGGCTTTTTTTCCTTTTCTGTCCTTTTTTTTTTTTTTTTTTTTTTTTTTTCTGTGTGTCTCTTGGTTGTTATAAGAAGAGACAGGGAGCCCTGTGCAAAATCCAACAAAGATCTTATTTGTACTGAGACCTCAGTACAGACCCTCTGTCCTGTTCCAGTTAACAGGATGGAGATCACAGCTCCAGTAAAGAAGCCTCTGGCTTGCTTACCACCCAGTTTTGGCTTGCTGGGGACATTGCTGGCATCCAGGCTTTGGTTCAGGGCTGTAACTTGGTCTGGAACATTTGTTTAGATATTCAGTTTGACTGCACTGCAACAAAGGGCTGCATTGTCACGAGAGACCCCATCAAGCACAGTGGTCCAGCGCTTCACTGTGCTGTGACATTCTCTGCTTTATTGCTTATGGTCTCATGAAGCTGCAAGTTGGGAGCAGAAACCTGAAGATCAGCGGTTGGTTACTGTTTTCTGTGGCTTTGAACTTTCTCAGCCCAGCTGTTTTGGTTCTGCCACTGCCCTGTGACATGGCTTTAAAGGGAGTGTAAATTTTAAGAGCCAGGCAGAGGGAAGTGGTGCTCAGCTGTGCCTTGAGGAGACACTGTCCTGAGTGGAATATCCCGCTGGCAAAGGCAGCTCAATCCCAATCCCAGTGCCCATCTAGCCCACAGCCATGTCTCCAGCGTCACTGATAGAATCCAACAGGGAAAAAACCCTCCCTTGCTGAGCACAGCTAATGAAACCTCCTTTTGGTCTCACAGCAGTGAGAGGCTCCCTGACCCTGGCGGGTTTATCCCGGTGAGATAACCGCAGACGCCGCTCTCATGCCCACAAACCTCCTGTCCCTTGGGACACCCACTTGGCTGCCTGCTTCAGGAATATCACCCGGCAGCAAAGTGCCTCAAGTGAAAAACACAGTGCATTAGAGAGGGTAGTGAAATGCAGGCGCATTCCTGAGCTCTGCAGGGTTTTACTGTCACCCACGTCCTCTCCCTCCAGGCTTCCTGGACGCCCGGGCTCTGGCTGTGGATTACAGAAGCATCGGCTTCCGCGAGTGCCTCACCGAAGTTGTCAGGTACCTGGGCATCCTCGAGGGCCAAAACGCTGCCGACCCCATCCGGCTGCGACTCCTCTCCCACCTGAATAATTACGTGGCAGAAATGGAGCCTTCGCCCGTGGCCACCTCCCTGCTGCCCATCCAGACCTGGCCCTGGTCCTTCCTGCACGGCCCTGTGCAGATCCCCAGGAGGGAGGCTGCTCCCGCTCCGCTTGTTCTGACTGCATCTTCCCTGGCTTACCCCAGCCCCGCGGTGAGGCCGGCCCCTGTCCGCCGTGTCCCCGGTGAGATGCTGCCATCCCGCCGGAGCTTCCTGGCCAGCAGGATGGGCTCGTCCAGCCGGAGGGCCCGCGGTGCCAGCTCGGCCGCAGCCGTGCCAGCCGTGCCCAGGATGCCATCACCGGGAGCGCTGAGAGAGGGCTCATCCAAGAGCAGCCAAATCGCCACATTCCTCTTCTCCCCAACCTCTGCCGGCATCCCTGTGCCGCCAGCTTACGCGGCGCCTCCCGTTTTGGGCGCTGCCACGCAGGGACCAGGCATCAGGGTTGGGACATCCAGGATCTGCCGCTCCTGGGCGACGGAAATTGGGGCGTTCTGACCCTCCCTTCCCCTCCGGAGACAGGAGTTCCCCAGCGCTCATCGCCCGCAGGGCTGAGAACAAACTCGGTTGAAAAGGCATCTTTCCTGCTTTGCAGAAGCCAAGGATCCATAGAGAAAATTCTCTCTGCTCTTCCCTCTCTCCTTGCACCGCCCTCGTTGCCTCACCATCACATCCTCTCCCTCGTGATGCCAAATCACATCCAGTGCCACGCGCTTGTCCGCACGAGGCCACGCTCCAGACCCTTCTGGATGCGAGGGAAGGAGCACACGCAGATCCCAACCCCGTTCCTCCTCCAGCAAACCCCTCTGCAGACCCCAGCCTTGCTCTCCTTTGGAAATACAGCCAGCCTTGAAATACTGCCTTTATTTCCCCGGGGACTCGGAGCTGCCAGCCAGACTTGCTCGTGCCGATTCCCTGCGACGCATCCCCCAGCTGCAGCACCTAATTTTGGTGTGGTGGGATGGACACAGCTCACACCCCTTGCCCAGCACTGCTGGCACCCACAAGGCAGGTTCCAGCCCCCCCAGCTCCTGAAGAGAACTGGCTGCCTGCTAATCCCTGTGCTTTCCTCTCTGCATTACCAGCTTTTCCCACTTATGTGCCCTTAAGGTGGAGTGAGGCAGCGGCTTAGCAGGGCTCGTTCCCACAGCCCGGCTGAGATCCCGCCGTGGCTGCAGGGCCTGCGCTGGGTTCCTGGCACAAACCCTGCTGGAGCAGCCGGCCAGGCCACCCGGGCACAGCCCCTGCCCCGCTCCGAGGTGTGAAGAGGTGAGACAGAGGATTTCAAAGGGACGCCTGTCACCGAGGGCAAGGCTCTGACTGCCAAAGTGAGAAGAAAATGCCTTTCCCTCTGCCAGCCTCCCTGCTGGAGCTGTCTCTCCTCCACCCCCTGCTGAACAGCAGTGTCTGCAAAGGGGGAAAATGGGTTGGAGCAGCCTGAATTTGAAGTGCCTCCCTCGTTCTCCCTGAGCCCAGCATCCTTCACCCTCCCCTCCCACAATGTCTCTGTTTTCTTTCTCCAGCACTATGTTTGAGTCTCACACTTCTCATCCCCCCTCCCTGGGCTGGGGACCAAAACCCACCAAGGTGTCACTGGACTTGTCCTGAGCCCTGAGAGCTCTCCCTGCCTTGCCCTGTGTGCCCCTAGGTGGCTGTCACAGCCGACCACACCTCTGCTCTTGCAGCTGGCCTCCCCTTCTCTCTTCTGTGGGCAGAAAGAACAGAAGCTTGAAGCTTTCAAGCCACCCTGCCCCTGTGCCACGTCCTGTGGTGGCAGGGCAGGGTGTCCCAGTGCTCCCCGCCACCTGAACAGCTCCCTGCATTTGTGCCTTGACGTGCTGGGATACACGTGCAGAATATTCTGGACCCAGCTGCATGCCCAACCCTTGCCCACCTCTACAGCACTCCAACATGGAAAGAGAGAAGAGGACAGTGCAAAGGAAGGTAAAAAAGAGGGAGAAGATCTCTTTTGAATGGGAGAGACTCTTCCCATGCCTCAGGTCAGAGGTGCAGCCGGTTGGGCTGTGTGGATGAGCTGTTGTTTTCCTCCCTGCAGATGGTATCTGCCATGTGCATGTCAATGTATGTATCTGCCACTGCTTGGGAAGTGAGTCCCTCCCAGTTGTTTTGGTGGAAGTCATCGCACTTAACACACAGAAACACCTCTGCTGCTTCTCACCCTTGTCCTCAAGTGCCGGAATCAGCCAGGAACAACATATTCCTTTTTAATAAAGTCACAGGAGGGAAATCCTCGTGGAGCCTGGCTGTTCCTGCAGCTGGTTTGTGCACTAGAGCTCACGGCCTCACTTTACACTGTGCAGTGCTCTTAGATTCACGAGCTGTGACATCAGTAAAGGTGTCAAATAAAGTCTTTCAAACCCCTGTCCTGGTTGTGAAATTTAGTGTTGAAGTGAATCCCATCTGCTCATCCAGCCTGCCTGGATCACAGAAGGGACTTGGGAAGGTCATTGATGAGTTGTTTTGTGGCAGGTTTTGATCCCTGAAAAGTTTCAAAAAAAAGGTAAGATGCAGCTTTTAAGGTGACATCTCTGATTTTTTTATAGCTCCAGGACATTCTGGCCCCAAGACTTTTTACTTTGGAAAATGAGTCAAAATCAGAGGGCTATTCACCGAGGCTTGCCCTGAGATTGGCAATAACCCGTCACTTGAGAAGAAATAATTTCATTTAGGGTCTACAGAAGTGTCAGGGAACAGACGGGGTCTGGCAGAGCCTTGCAGCCAGGCTGAGGGCTCGCCCTGGTCCCCTGACCCTTTGCAGCCAGGACCAGAATAACCCCTGTGGCATCTCACTGTCGGGAAACGCTTTGGACAAAACAAAGAGCCACAGCTGAGAGCCTGTCTCTGTTTTGAGGAAAGGAGCAGTAAATGATCCCTCTTCGTGAAAGATGCCTGGGAGAATTTTACTGGGGAATGGTGGGAATTCAACTTCCTTTCCCATAACTCCTCCTCGCTGCAAAATGCCTTTCAAAACCGCCCATTAATCCCTTCCTTAAGAGCTGTGTGGGGAATTGCTGGAAGGGAGCAACTGCAGCTGTGATGGGGTAATGCAGCATCCTTCTGGAAGCAGGGAGAAACTTGAAGAGCAATAATAGGGCTATTGATGATGGGTCATCCCGACCCGGCTGGAGCTCAGTGCTCTGGTGTGGCCTTGGCCAGAGAGAGGAACCAAATTTCCCTCCGTGGGAGGCAGGCACACAAACCGGCCCCGCGGGCTACAGTGCTAAAACAAAACAGAGACAGTGGGAAAAAAAAAAGAAAGAAAAAAAAAAAACACCACAAAAAAAAACAAACCCCACTTCCTGATCTCCGCGGATCAAACGGGAGCCAGGGTGGGTGGAAGGGCATCGGTTCAGGCCCGTGGGGTTTTCTCCACACAGCAACACAGTGATTACTGACAGCTTGGGACTGCAGCTTCATTTAAATTTATTTTTTTTCCCAGGGTTTTCTTTAGCCTAAACTCTTATACATCCTGGCAGCTTTTGATCTACCCTGCAGGGGAAATCCCCGAACTCTTCGTGCACTCCCTTCATCCTTGTTCTTCAGGCAAAAAGAATTGCTGATGGAGAGGCCTGTGGGAAGGCGTGGGCTGCTCGGTGGCACAGCGGTGTTAAGCAAGGCTCCTGCTGGAACAAAACAGGCTCCTGATGAACGAGCTCGGAGGGGACAGGGCCACTTCCAGGCTGTGGGAGATCTGCTGGGCAGCAGGTGCTCCAGGAGCCAGCCTGCCCTCCCAAATTCCCCTGCATGAAAAACATTGCTCATCTCCCTTCTGCCCTGGGTGAAATGTTCTCCCTCCTTTCTGCTGGTGGAGCAATCCCGCCCTGCCATCTGCTGGTGAAACCCTAAAGCCGAGGAGGAGAAATCCTAAACCAGGGGCAGCATCTGGTGGAAAGCCTGCCTGCCGTCTGTGCTGAGAACTGGGGGATGTTTCAGGGTGACCATGAGGCACAGCACGGTGGCACAGCAGCTTGGAGGGAGGCCTCTGGATGATGGATGGGGATGGATTGGCCAGATAAAGCCATTAACAGATGTCCCCTCTGCTCCAGGCGCTGCTGAAGGTCCTGAGAGGATCTCAGGTGTCACTGGTCACCAGGAGCAGCTGCACCCGTGTGTTGAGGGCACCAAGAGCAGGGGGGTCCCTGCAGGGCAGTTTGGTACCCCCATCCCATCAGGAGTGAAAAGGATCGAGCAGGACACAGGACTGTGGCTGTCTGCGCCGAGTCCCCTGGGAGGGAGCAGAAATGTCACAAAATATGTTTCAAATCAGAGCCCCAGCAGCTGCTGCAGCCAAAGGGCGTTTTAATGTGGAAACACGCTCTTGGAGCTGGGCTGTGTTTTGACTTTAGCTGTCAAAGCAGGAGCTGAACACTTCCACAGCGACGTGCCTGTGTCAGTCCCTGGTTTCCCAGCGGAGGAGGTGCCAGCTGTGAAGGACCAAGCACAAAACAGTGGCAGGTGTGACCCCACCAGTGCAGCCTCACGGCACCATCAGCTGTTGGGAGAACCATGAGAGCAGGAGGAGGAGGAGGATTTGTGTCATTTGTGTTTTTCAAGACAGAAAATATTGCAAATCACTACAATTTGCTTTGCTATTTTTGCCTTTTTTTCTGCTACTCTTGATTATTCCACTGTAGTAAAGGGGAAGACATCATATTTCGTTTTTATGATAATGTTGTATCTCACTTTTAAAGCAAATTAAAGGCAATTTAACAATTGAAAAGCCACAATGCCCAGCTAACCAGTGTCTATAGACAATCTTAGTCCCCCTTAACAGGACAGCCATGGAGCCTGAAGGTCACTGATGAATCACTGAATCCTGCACGCTCCACTAAAGATGCTGGAAATAGATAATTACGGATCTCCCTGGAGCTGATCTCGTGAGCGTGAAGCCACGGGACAGCAGCAGAGGGAGGTGAATCCCTCTCCCATTCCAGCAGCTTTCTGCTGGGAGCTGTTTAAGCCTGGTCCTGGGAAGAGGGACTGACAGCTCGCTTCCATGGGGAGATGGCAGGACCCTTGGTCCCGCTCCAGGGCAGCCCTGATGGGAGCTGGAACAGCGCCAGGGCTGCCGCAGGAACTCGTGGTTATTTGGGGAAAAATGATGCTCTGAAGAGGAGGAGTTTGTGGGAACAGCTCCAGCTCCGACCGCTCCTCGTCCTGCTGCCAGCGACACCTCCAAATCCAGAGCTCGGAGCAGTGAGGAGAAAAATCCCAGAGGAATTTTTCGCTCTCCTGGTGCATTCCTCTGATCAACCTGCTCCTTGCCCTGTCCCAGCCCCATGGCCCCGCTCTCCACAGGAGCTTCCCTGGATTTTTTGTGTTTTATGGTGGGGCTGAGCTGCCCTGTGAGACATCTGCACATGTAGGATGGGGTGGGAGGGAAGAAAACCCCAAAAACTCTTCTGGGGTTTGTTGCTGTGGGTCCATCTCCCTGCCAGCTGCCCACAGGGGATTGTTCATCCCTAGATCTGTTGAGGTGAAAACTGTGCTTTAGTTTATGTCTGTTGCTCCATCTCGGGAACACTGAACAGTCTGGCACATTCCTCTGACACCCCTTGGGGATATTTTATGGATTTATGGGATCCATAATCTTATGATTTATGGGATCCTTCTCAGCTTTCCCTCGTCCGTCTAGACTGACCAGGCCCAGCTCCTGCAGTCTCCCCTCATGAGGGTGATGCTCCAGATGCTCCCAAATCATTTCTGTGACTCTGCCGGACCCCGCTGTGAAAAACGCCAATCACTTGGTTGTAACATTCGCAAATGTTACAATGAATATTATATGTGTAATGTTAGAAAGCTATGCCGTATTAATTCTTTTAAGTAGTGTGTTAAATGTAGATTTAGGTTACAACATAATGTTAAAATAGAAATTCTGCGATATAGGATTTGTTACAAGCTCAAGCGAGAAGGTGAGATAATCAAGAAACTCTTCACACAGAGATGTCAGTGAAGGGGGCCCATAAAAAGTTCCTCCTTATCAAAAAAGACAAACATTCTTCCACCTTCTCTCCATCTTTATTGGAACCAGCAAGATTAAGGAGAAGTTGACAAAAAACAGAAAAGTCCTCAATTTACAAGGAATTTATGCATCATGTATGAGATATATTCCCTTGTGGGAATCCAGGGCTTCCCTCTGGCTGCCCTGGCAGGTCTGGGACCCTGGCAGGGGTCAGAATCCCCCTGGACAGAGCCCCCAGAGACACTGTCTGTGATCTCTGGCCATGGAAAAGAGTTTTCAATCTTACAGGGTGAATTACAAGCTCTGAGTGTTTGATATAAGTAATAATTAAGTGTGGCACGGGTGCAAAAGTAAAATTTTAGGATTCTAGATGAGGGGTCCAAAGGGGACAAGATGGAGGAAATTGGGTGTGTCTTGTCCTTTTTCTCCTTCTTCATGCCCTCCATGTTTCACTGTGGTGTTGGCATTTTTCTGTTGGTTCAGGCTGGGGACACACTGTCCAACGTAGGTGACAGATATTGGCACGTTATTGTAAATCCAGCACAGGTAGTTTGTGGTATTTAATGTTTGTACCATCCCAGTGAGGGCAGAGCCCCACACGCTGCCCTGCAGGACAGAGCTGCGGCAGGGCAGCAGAACATGTTAGAGATAAACAGAATAAACAACCTTGAAACCAGCACAGATGAATTATGACTTCTTCTTTGGCAATGGGGCTGAAAAACAGAGACTTTCTACAATCTCGGAATCATCAATACCTGCAGATTCCGACACACCATAACTCTAAACTTTATTCCTCTAATTGCATCACTATTTTTATAACCATTTTATTATTTTTAAACTCTTAAAAACTTTAAAAACCAAGCGATCGGCGTTTTTCACGCGCACAATTTCCAACAATTTAACCGCTGCCAACGCCGGCCGCTCTCCCGTGAGGGCCCCGAAATGGCGGGAGCCGGGCGGGTCCTCCCGCCCGCCGGGGGGCGCTGCGCGCGGCGCGGGGCGCTGCGGGCCGGGCCCGGCCGCCTCCTCCCGGCGGCACCGCGGCCCACTCGCGCCGCCGCGGCGCCTATAAAGGGCCGCCCGCCGCCTATAAAGGGCCGCCCGCCGCCCCGAACCGCCGCCTCTCCGCCCGCCGCGGCCGCACCGCGTGAGTCGGGGTCGGGACCGGCGCCGCCGAGCCCGCCGCGGGGGTAGGGAGCGCTTCTGAGGGGAGCGCGGCGCGCCGCGGCCGCGCCCTGCCCTGCCCGCCCTCAGGCCGCCGCGTGCCGCGCTGGTTTATTTATAATACCTATAGGCTGTCTAGCCAAGCCAGTTTTACGATAAATAGTTTATTGGTGCGCCTTGGAGCCTTATTTCTTTATTTGTGTATTTTTGCTTATTATATAATCAATTATATAAATATTATAATATTTATTTGTTTTATTATTTTGTTTATTTGTGGTTTTTTATTTCCCCAGAAAATCAACGGGCCGCCGCTCTGCAGGATCCGAAGCAAAAGATAAGAGACGTTGGGGTTTTAGGAGGTTTTTCTTTTCTTTTTTTATGGCCTCAAAGCGCTTGGGAGCTGGCGTATGAATTTCGGCGTCTTATCCCATCCCTGCTCTCCAGGAGGTGTAACTTTGGGGTGTTTTTGCTGATTTTTAAGCTTGCACAAGCCCTCTAAGCTGCTCTGTGTCCTGGTGCCCACCCTCCCCCTTCCCCCAAGCTTCTGCCGGCCGCAGCTTAGCCTTTAATTAACAGTTTTGAGTGTTCCCCAAAATTAATATTATTAAGCAGTTTTACTTGAGACCCCCCCCAAAGTGAAAAAGCCCAGTGGGTGAGAGCGCCGAGGGGAAGGAAGATGAACACGGCCGCCAGCAGTTACCCCATGGCCTCGCTGTACGTGGGGGACCTGCACCCCGATATCACCGAGGCCATGCTCTACGAGAAGTTCAGCCCGGCTGGCCCCGTGCTGTCCATTCGGGTCTGCAGGGACATGATCACCCGCCGCTCCCTGGGCTACGCCTACGTCAACTTCCAGCAGCCCGCAGATGGTGAGTGACAATTTGCAGACACATCCGTGGCTTTTTCCCACCTCGTTTTTCCTCCTTTCCCCCCACTGTTTCACGTGTTAGCTGCCCACCGCAACCTTACAGGGTGAGTCGTCGCTTTCTGGTGATTGCAGCTGGAATATTTTTCACTGCGCTGCAAAATGCACTTGTTAACTAATATCTCTAATGTTAGGCCTGTTTCTTGCACTCATAGTAAATTTCAGAGATTTGTGTTTGCTCCTCGCATGAGAAAATAATCCCTGCTGTGTTTCCCTTCATTCTGGGGTAGTTTGGGGCTGATTCTGTGGGGCTTTGTGCTGCCAGTCCTGGCAGAGAAACTTCAGAGTAGGCTGAGTGCTCAGTTAAGTGACTGATGCTGTGGCTGCTCCACACACTCCCAGTTTAATAAATTTAATATCTCCTCTTGTTTAAGCAGCTGGATGTGCCTCCTAGTTGGAGAAGTGGTGTTCTTGCTCTAAAGTGAAATAAAACGCTTTGTTCAACTTGTGGAGCACCAGACTGTCTCCTGTGCAGAAGCCACATTTGCTTTGCTCTTGCCAGACTCCCTTTTTCACACTTTGCTTCCTGCTCAAAGGCAGGTGTTGCAGAGCTGAAGCAGCACATGAAAGATGGAACAGGAGAGGTCATTTTGGAACACGTCTTTTCTGGAAGGAAAATGGGTCAGCATTTTCTGCCCCAGTTTTCAGAGCTCTGCCTGCTGACTGCTGCGAGTTTATTGCTCCGTGCTAGGGTTTAACAGCATCTCTGTGTGACAGAGGCATCCAAGTGGAGATGAGAGTGAGCTTTTCCCTTGAGTTCACAATCAGTTTACAACAGCACAGACTTTGTAAACTTTCCTTTAGCCTGTAGTAGGATTTCTTACTTTGTTTTTTGCAGAGCTTCCATCCTCTCCCAGGGCAGTTCCTTGTGATGCCATTTCCTTGGACTGAGCACTTTTGATCCTTTCCGTTGTCCTGGTGATTAAAAGCTGACTTGCACCCTAATTTCTCATTCATGGCACAAAAAAAAGCTTTTTTAAAATTTTTTTGGGCAGTGTATTTGTGTTTTAAAGATTCTCAGGGAGAAAGAAGGAACCTGAGAGCCTCTACATGTGATCCTGTCCTGCCCTGAGTGCCTCTTATAAAACCACCTTGGTACATTTATCAAAAACAAATTTATTCCAGCTCACCTGCCTTCCTTGGGCTCTGACCTCATTTTGCAGGATCAGAGACATAAAAACAAGCAGCAGAAACAAAGCCAGGAAGGAGCTCCAGCATGGATTAGATAAATTTTGGGGAGATGGGGGGCAGAAGTGTCGATGAAGTTCCCTCAAAGCAGAGAAGAGTGATCTCAGAAGGGATCAGTGCCTGTTCCCACGTGCTTTAGCAGAAGGATTCTGCACCTTGTACAAATGGGGGCCTTCCCAATATATTCCAAGGTAATCTTTTATGGTAATAAATAGGCAGGAATTTAGGGGGAGGTTGCACCATTCTGGGCTGCTGGGGAGGCAGCAGACATTTTAGGAAGCTCCTGGACTTGAAGTGATACTTGGAGCAAGTAGGTGGTGTCTTGTTACTGGTAGGTCTTAGAAGGTCAAGTGGTTTAAACCTAATCATTGAGTGAGTATTGGGACAGGGAAAGAGTCTAACTCCTCCTGCCCTCATGAAGAGATGTGAATTTCTGAATTTCTCCTGTCAAACCGCAGCGTGTGTTACCCTGCATAAATAAAAAACCCAGCTGCTGCACTCCATGAGTTGAATTCCAAACACTGACAGTCACAAAAGGGTAATGAAGGAGTGAAACTTCAGTTTGGCTGCAGAGATAAGGTGTTCTGGAAGTGTAGGAAAGCCAGAATGTTTCCCAAGCTAAGGAGGATCCCAGGGCTGGAAATAGATATGTGTTTCTGTAGGAAACTATAGATAAACTTGTTTGTTCTCCTCCTTGAAGACAGTGTAAAGGAGGAGCTCTGTAAGGCAAATTGTGAAGTTAAAAGGGAAAAGTTGGTACTGACACAAGCTTCATTGCAGCAGCATTTTGTTGTAAGACCAGTGATTGAGGAATGTAATTATTTTGAATATGCACCATCACTTTTTTTTAAAAATAAGTGGCTAAATTTGCACTGTGTGCTTTCCTTGTCAGGACTTTTTTTGCTCAGTGACCTAAGTGAGAGCCTGGAGGTTTGGGGAGAATAAAACTCTTTGTGTGGAGTTTCCTATGCATGAATCTTGAGGTGTGAGATTGGTTATTGATCTTCATGCTGCTCAACCACAGCCACTAATTCCACATTGTGTTAACTCTGCACCTGTAAGGGAGGCTAATTGCTCTTGAGGCCTGAGGCAAACTGCAGTTGAGTGTCCAGGTTCTCTCCCTGTCCAGAAAGAGAATGAAAAGGAAGCCTGAAAGGGGCTGTGAGTGTGTTTTGTGTTCTGTATGAGCTGCAGTTGAGTCTGCTGGAAGGATGACAGGAACCAGTGGGAGAGAAACAGATACAGGAACTGAAATGGCTGAAGCTTTGTGGCTTAAATAGAAGAAAACGAGAAGGTGTTTGCTCGGATGAAGGAAATGAATCAGATGTGCTTGGTGTGAGTCATTCCCAGAACTCTTGCAGATCCTTTACAGGTTTTCTGAGGTCCTGGTGTAGAGGGGCTGCATCTCCACCTGTGGGTGTGGCACACATCCCTCGGGGAATCCTTGTAGGGCTTTCACCGCTCACCAGAAGTGTCTTGGTGTAATAATAGAGTGGAACAGTAGCAACCCGTTGAAAGAGCAGTGCAAGAATATCTCCTCAGGGAGCTCGGGAGAACCGGGAGGAACTTCCTAACTGCTCTGGAGCTGGGTGGTGGCTCTGGAGCCTTCACACTCCCCCTGGTTACAGCCTCTGCTTGTCACCTTCCAGCAGGAGCCTGTTCCTGCTGCAAATGGTATTATGCACCCAGTTTGTGCCCTTGCCAGCACATGCTTCTGCAGGACCTCTGCCTGCTATAAATAAACACTGCCAAATTTGACGAGCTGCACCGGGTCGCCTGCTGAGCTGCCTACACTAGGAAAGGACTGCAGGAAGAACCTGGCTTGCATGGACTTGGAGCAGCAGCTGATGAATCGTTTTAGCCTGGCAGTTAATTGCCTTTAACACCTTGGTATAAGCAGAGCTGTTGGAGTCCTTAAATGATGCTTTTTTTTCAAGCAGAGCTTGTTTCCAACTGGATTTGTGTGTTGGGAGAACAGTGATGGTCCCATTTCAATTTAAAAAGCAGCAAGAACAAAAAAAAAAACAAACACATTTCAAAGCACATGAAAATTTCAGAGAAGCTTCCATGCAGTAGTGGGGGCTGGCACTGGGTGTAGGGAGTGCAGGCTTTGTAGGCAATATTCCATTGGAATTCCTGGAGGTAGTTTTGGGACATGCTGAGTAGTTAATCGGGCTGCACGAGCCAAGTCACGTGCAAGGTGCTCAGATTGGTCTTTTCCTTGAGTTTTCTGCTCCTGAAAACTAATCAGCAAATACCACAGGGTGAAGGTGGCCTGGGAGAACTGAGCCAAACAAATTTGGAAAACTTGGGTTCTGGCCTGTTAATTTTCCTGAGTTTTAATGCATGTCTTTCCATCTCTTTGCCTGCTCCACTGCTGGGAATTAAGACTCTTTCTTTCTTCTCTGCTTGCTCCATGCTGGGAGTGTTTTCTGGCACAGAACAGTGCAAGCATCTCAATTTTATGAACAAGATCCTGATGTGTGTATGTAATGATCCTTTTAATACACCAGTAGGCAGCAGAAATAGCCTCATGGAGGGGGGTTTCAGTGCAGGTTAGAATGACAGTGCTGGAGTTTGAGAGCTTAGATAAACACTTCCCTGTTAATCAGATGGGGTGTGCAGACATTTTCCCCCCTCAGAATTTTCTAAACTCTCTTGTCATCTTTAGCTTGAGCAACTTGGGAATCATTTTTTTGGCCACATAAGTTATGTAGAGGCTGACTCACGTCCTCACAGCCAGCCATGTGTTCATGCACATTTTCCCTGACCTGACAGGGAGATGATCCTTCTCTCTGAATAGAAATGAGGATGGGGAGATGTGAGCTTCATGAAAAGCAAAACAGCTACACAGTTACTCTTTTTACTTCTTTTTTTTTTTTTTTTAACAGAGTTTCCTGTTTTTCATTTCCTTCTTTGGGTGGAGCAATTTACCTTTATAATAATTCAGAACATGACTAATAAACCAGGCATTTTGATATCAGTTTTGCTGTGGCAGTAAATATATTGCTATAATGTAAATTTTAAGTCTGTGAAACCTTTTATATACTTAGTGACTGTGCTGCAAAGACCTCCCTTGAAACATTGAGTTAAAAGTCATTGATCACTTCTGATAATACCCCAAATGCCTCCGTGAGCTGAGTAAAATTCAGAGAAAAGGATCACCCACCCACTGGAAACCTTTATTTTGTAACCAACCACAGAAAATCTGTTCTTGGCTTCTCTTGTAGCTGAGCGAGCTCTCGATACCATGAATTTTGATGTGATCAAAGGGAAACCCATTCGCATCATGTGGTCTCAGAGGGACCCTTCCCTGAGGAAGTCAGGGGTTGGGAATGTCTTCATCAAGAACCTGGACAAATCCATTGATAACAAGGCACTTTACGACACATTCTCAGCCTTCGGAAACATTTTGTCCTGCAAGGTGAGATGTGGTTAAGTTGTCCAGTTCTTTTAGGGTGGGGACATGATCAGAGATTGGAGTGTAGGTAGTGAAAGGGACACTTCTTGTCAAGTGTAAGGGGCAGATTCACAGAATATTCCGAGTTGAGACACACAAGGCTCATCAAGTCCAACTCTTTAAATGAACGCGGCCTACAGAGATCAAACCTGTGACCTTGGTGTTAAAACAGAATCTGTGAAAGGCAGTGTTGGCCCAAAGCTGAAATTACATCAGATTTGGTCATGAAGTGCAGGAATCTGACACTCAGGTGGTGTCTGCCAGGTGCTGGCCCTGGTCAGGAGCTGCTTGGTGCTGACCCTTGGCAGTGACACATTTTCACCCGCCGGCCCGTGGCAGAGGAGGCACGCTGACAGCTGGCTTTGCTCCCTCTCCTGCAGGTGGTGTGTGATGAGAATGGCTCTAAGGGCTACGCCTTTGTGCACTTTGAGACCCAGGATGCTGCAGATAGGGCCATCGAGAAGATGAACGGCATGCTGCTCAACGACCGCAAAGTGTGAGTGTCACAGGCGGCAGCAGCAGCGCTCACATGCTCCGGGATGCATCTCGGTATTAACAGGGACACACAAGGCACTGGTTCTCCTGGCCCAAGCCTTGGCCTGCTACCTCTCCACTCCAGGGCTGGTGAGTGACCCTGCCCAAGCCATGGCCTGCTACCCCTCCATTCCAGGACTGGTGGGTTTCCCTGACTGGGCCTTGATTTGCCACCTCTCTGTGAGCGGGCTGGGGTGGGTTCTGTCTAGGGCCAGTGGGAGTCCTTGGCCAGCCACAGCACAGGTGATTTTTCTGGTTGGTCTGTGGCCTGTTTGTTGTCCTCTGCTGTCACCCTTTCTTGTCCCCATTCCCAGCTCCTACTGCACACTCATTTTTTTTGCCTCGCCGCAAGTCACACATTGTCTTTGTGCTCTTGAAACCGATCTGTTTATTGGGATTTTCTTTTTTTTTTTATCTTACAGATTTGTTGGGAGATTCAAGTCTCGTAAAGAGAGGGAGGCTGAACTGGGAGCCAAGGCGAAGGAATTCACCAATGTCTATATTAAAAACTTCGGGGATGACATGGATGATGAAAGACTGAAGGAGCTCTTTGGCAAATATGGTAAATGCAGAAATACTTTCATTGAGGCTGTGAATTTCATGAAATGTGGTAGTTTGAGTGCTGCTGTGTACTCCCTACCCGGATCATTTTAAGGCTGAGGACTTGAGATATTACATGTAATTTAATAATCTTGAAATACTTTTGGTGTTTTACTAATCTTGTTCCTTGGTAACAGGTAAAACTCTGAGTGTTAAAGTGATGACAGACCCCACTGGAAAATCTAAAGGCTTTGGCTTTGTAAGCTTTGAAAAGCATGAAGAGGCCAACAAGGTAGGACCAACTTTTATGTTGCTTAGATAACTTCAGAGAAGAAAAGCTTGGTTTATCTTGGGAGCCTGTTTCTGAAATGGAAGAAAATTCTGCCTCTTCTAGATGTGGGAACTTGGAAACCTTTTGCACCTTAATAGCTTGACATTCAAGGGTAACTTGGCATCCCTCCAGTTTCCTAGATCCACACAGAGTGCAGTGGCATAATCAAGAATGTTAATTGCTGAAGAAATACTACAGTGCAGGGCTGAAGGAGCAGGAGGGCACCAAGAGTGAGAACATTGCTCAAAAATGGTCTTTTCTAAGCAGAATGCTTGTTAAAGTGACAAGTTTTAATTACAAGAAAGGGTGGGGATGGATTTCCAAGTTATTCAGCACTCCGTGGTGTGTCAGCTTGATCTGTGTGATAACTTCAGCCTGTCTTTAATGAGCCTGTTGTTAACAGGAAAAGTGCAAAGGTAACGTGCAAGCTCTGGTTTATTGACTGACAGGCAGGGACACAGCTCTGGGCAGTCCTGTTCTGGCAGGATCAGGGGCTGTCCTGCTGCAGCAGCTGAGAGTTTCCTCTTGGACCCTCTGTGCAGGCAGTGGAAGAAATGAACGGGAAGGACATCAATGGGAAAATGCTCTTTGTGGGCAGAGCACAGAAGAAGGCTGAGCGCCAGGCAGAGCTGAAAAGAAGATTTGAACAGCTAAAACAGGAGAGACTCAGCCGGTACCAGGTGAATAATGTTCCTTTTCTCAACTGATGCAGTATTTCTGGTCTGTTGAAGGAATTGCCAGAGCAGTTATTGTCCTGGGGGACATCCTGGGTTAAAACACAGAGGTGTCTCTGTGGTATTAGGGGGCATCAGGGCTTAGTCTTGGTACTGAAAGTGTTTAGGAGGATGTGAGACAACAGGCATGAAGTCTCCTTGACTTTCAAACGGGGATCCCTGGAGGGGTGGGAAGAGACAGCACAACTCTGCACTGCTCTCTGTAATTTGTGGCGGAACTGGGTCGTGTCAGAGGTGGCATCTGAAACTCCCCCACTCCCTGAGGCGCAGTGCTGGACTGGGGACATGTGGTGATGCCACAGGAAGGCAGAGGAAATCCAGACAAGCTCCCTTTCACCACAGTGGGACTTGTCTCTACGCCTTTGCAACATTTATCACCTTCAGCTTTGGGTGGTGTGGAAGGAACACGATGCTAAATTAGGAGTTTTCAGATAAATTACAGCTCTGGCAGATGGGTAACAGTTGATGTGATTAAGATTTCTTTTTGATGTTGAGAATGTCATGCTGTTCTGTCCCTTTCCAGGGTGTTAACCTGTACATTAAAAACCTAGATGACACTATAGATGATGAAAAACTGAGGAAGGAGTTCTCACCTTTTGGGTCAATAACGAGTGCCAAGGTACTGTGGGATTTGGGGGTTACTTGGATTTTAAAGCCTCAAGAAGGAATTATTGTCTGACGTGGGATTAAAGGGCTGTTCTTAACCTGTGGTTATTGTGATTCTGAAAACACCTTGGCTAGTAAATAGTGGGATTTTACTGAAAACTTCATTCCCCTACTAAAAAGGGAGGCAGGAAGTGGCAAACATGCTTGCTTGAGGTGGTGAGCATGAAATGGCACTTTCCTCTGTGCATTTAGGACTGCACCAAATCTTTCCCATTCCTTACTGTGCAGTGTGGGCCTGGGGACACATGGTGCTGACAGCAACGCAGAGCAAATCCAGACAGGTGACTCTTCATGAGAACCTGTCTCTACACCTCTGCAACAAGTTATGTGCTACCTAAAATCTAAAAAAACAGATTTTCAGCTCAGTTGTGCTGGTACTCCATTAGTAATTGATCTTTACTGCAGGTAATGCTGGAAGATGGACGGAGCAAAGGGTTTGGCTTTGTCTGCTTTTCCTCTCCAGAGGAGGCCACCAAAGCTGTGACAGAGATGAACGGGCGCATCGTGGGCTCCAAGCCCCTCTATGTGGCACTGGCACAGAGGAAGGAGGAGAGGAAGGCTCACCTCACCAACCAGTACATGCAGCGCATCGCTGGCATGAGGGCCTTGCCTGCCAACACCATCATCAACCAGTTCCAGCCCGCTGCTGGCGGCTATTTCATGCCTGCTGTGCCCCAGGTGAGCTGCTGTGGGGCTTTTAACCTGTGCTAATCTCACAGCCTTTCTCATGCCTGTAAGCAACAACTCCTAATGAGGGGTGCAGCAGTGGAGTTAATTCTGTGACTTGCCAGCTGCCTGTTCTCTTAATCCGACCTGAGTGTTGAGTCCTGGCAACGGCTGCCAAAACACGCTGTAAACAATGTTTGTGATGCACTTGGATATTGCCTCTGAGCTTATCTGATCTTCCTCCAGGCTCAGAGCAGACCCACTTACTATGCACCCAACCAAATGACACAGATGAGACCCAACCCACGATGGCAGCAAGGAGGGAGACCTCAAGGTGAGAGCGCCAGAGGCTGTTTTGGTTGTAGAACCCTTTGGGAGCTGTACTTCCCAACAGGAACAACTCATGCTTTCCTCTGTGAGAATGATCCTGTGCAGGGCCAGGAGCTAGACTCTGATCCTTGTGTGTCCCTTCCAACTCGGCATATTCCATGATTCTCTCATTCTTCCCATGCACCACCCCTGTAGCTGACTGTCCTGCCTTGCCAGGTGCTTCTCTTTTGAGGATTTCCCCTGTTCCATCCTCCAGGCTTCCAGGGAATGCCCAATGCCATGCGCCAGTCGGGGCCCCGGCCCGCCCTGCGCCACCTGAGCCCTGCCAACGCTCCCGCCTCCCGCGGCCTCCCCGCTGCTGCCCAGAGAGTTGGTAAGGAGCGCTCTCTTCTGGGCTTTTCCCCTTCTCTGGGAGGGAGGAGGATGCTGTGGAGACTTGGCTTCTCCCAAAGATGGTTGTCAGAGCTGGGCTGTCTGCAAAGAGCAGAGCCAGCACCTGCTGCTTTCCTGTTCCTCGCTGTCTGGTGCAGGTCTGGGGGCACCTGGTGCTACAGCACAGCAGTGGAAATCCAGATGGGTTCTTCTCCACTGGTTTGGGACTCATCTCTACACCTCTGCAACACCACCCAAAAATCTCCATAGCTTGTGGGTTTTGCTTTCAGAGGAAAGCAGCCAAATTAATTTTTTCCCAGTGATCAGCTGTAGAACAAAAGGTGTGGAATCTATGGATTGGTTCTAGGGAGAACAGCCCTTTCCTGAAGTAGCCAGCTACACTTTGGTTTCTGAAGAATTATCACCATGGAGAGCATAGTTTGAATTAAAACCAGACATCCCAACTTGTTAGCATGTTGCTGCAGGTGTTTGTCACAGTGTTCTCCTTCCTTTGCAGGTGTTGGCACAGCAGCACAGAATTTGGCTCCCCGCCCTCCTGTAGCTGCCCCTGCTCCCAGGGCTGTTCCTCCTTACAAATATGCCTCAAGTGTCCGCAGCCCACACCCAGGTGTCCAACCTCTGCAGGTACCACCAGGGCAGGGCTGGGCTGGGAAGTCCCTGCAGTTTCACATGCAACTGAAGTATTTTTATAGAAACTTGAAGCTCCTTTTATGACCCAGACAGTGTTAATTTGGAGTTTAAAAACCTGGCAGTTGTGTCTTTGCCAGGGGCACTCTGGTTGGATGATCTGTCTTGTACTCACAAGCCCTTTTGTAGCCAGACTGGCTGTAAGGATATTTCTCTTGGTTCTTTGTTCCCGTTTTGCAACCATTTAGGTCTCTCTCCTCTTTGCCAAGTTCTCACTGGGGTATCATTGAAAGAAAGAGCACCATCTACACCTGGCTTTCTCAACATCTCATGATGTTTGATCCAGTTTTTGTAAGATATTTACGGTGCTCCTGTGTGACATTCCAGGGTTTTGAGCTCAAGACTTGCAGGGAGTGTTTGTGAACCAAGGGCACCTTACCTGCCCTTTTCTGAAGCTGAGGTGTTCTGTAGGCTTGACAAAGATTGTGTTTTAGGAGGGAACATCTTAGAATTGTCTAAATATGAAGCAATCAGCCTCATCCTTATTTCAGAACTGATTTTCTGTCCTTTTCAGGCACCTCAGCCTGCAGTGCTTGTGCAGGGCCAGGAGCCACTGACAGCCTCCATGCTGGCTGCTGCCCCTCCCCAGGAGCAGAAACAGATGCTGGGTGAGTAAAACCCCGCCGCTCACCGATCGTTGTTCATCCCCTCAGGTTCCAAAACTCCAAACTCATCCACCTGAACTCCTTTTTCTCCCTCAGGAGAACGTTTGTTCCCTCTGATCCAAGCTATGCACCCCAGCCTGGCGGGGAAGATCACGGGAATGCTGCTAGAGATTGACAACTCAGAGCTGCTGCACATGCTGGAATCTCCAGAGTCCCTCCGGTCCAAGGTGAGCTGCTGTGTCCCTTTTTTTGTATGGGGGAGTCTCTGAGCAGGGAGAAAATCTGACTGGATTTGTGTCCCCAGGTGGAGGAGGCCGTGGCCGTGCTGCAGGCTCACCAAGCTAAGAAAGAAGCTGCCCAGAAAGTGGGTGTGGTTGCTGCTACCTCTTGAACCAGGACGACTGGTGAGTGTCTCAGTCCTCAGCTTCAGTGAAAAGCTTCCAGAATCAGTAAATAAAACACCGTTGTTAGTGAACAGTTCATGTGGGTCTGTGACCAGCACTTTCCTGATTGTAATCCACTCTTCAACAACAAAAAGCTCCTAATACAGCTTCTCTCACAGAATACTTATGTAGAACTTCAGCAATATTCATTCTGATGCTCATTTAAGGGATCTAAAGATGTTATTGGAGTCCCTGAGGTGTTGCTTGGAGCTGACATGCTGGGCATGAGTCTTGTGGAACTGCTGATCTGGGAAATAGCCACAAGGAGCTCCGGTGATTTTGAGGCTAAACAGGCTCTTAGTGCCCATTCCTTATTCTGGAAACCACCTGCCTTCAGGATATAATAAATGTTGGAAATGCTTCACTGGATATGTCTGTCCACACAAGTGGTGTCACCAGTGTTTGGGGTTGGCTCTTGTTTTATTTATGGATAAGGATCTTGATTCTGTTTTTCATGATCCATTTTTGTGTGGGTTGTCTGGAATTGCCATCTCCAGGACTTTCTCTGTTGCTGTTCGTGATCAGATGTGACAGCTCAAGCTGGTGAAGAATGAGGAGTATTCTTAATTTTCTCTGGGTGGTCTAGCAAAGAATTAGAGTTTCTTGTGGATAATAATTTCTGATCATCTGACCACCACGAGCAGCTTCTCTGTACCTTCCCAATTATACTGGAATCCTTATTCCTTGGAATGCTGGAATATTCCCTAGCCTGGAGCAGGGATGCAGTGAATAACTTCTCTCCCTTTTCCCCCCTCTAGGATACAGAGAAGCCAAATAGCCCCTTCCTAGACATCAGCTCAAGATGTGTGAAGATCCTTCACTGTCCTGCAGATCTCAAGGCCATGCATTGTATCACATAGTTATATTGCATTTTGTAAATTAATCTTAAAGATCTTACTTAAAAAGCCAACTCTGAAGCTCAAGGTTTCCAAAACCAGAATCTGAAGGGGTTGCAAGCTTTTCCTTTGCTAGAACAGAGCTGCCCCTTGTGTCTTCTAAAGAGGACGTTGAGGATTTTAGGTTGGAAGTATTTTTGTGAGTTTGAACAATCCAGTTTGGAAAGTTTGGGAAACATTTATCAATAAAGGAATAAACTTGCACTGTGTTTGTCATCATTTCTCTCTGTTGGATAAATAAATGTGGTGTGTCTTTTGTGAAATCAAACTGATGGGCAGTTATTGGGGGGGGGGGGGTGAATATATTAAACAGGGATTTGACTTATTCTGCTTGCTAATTTTGGATAATGAGTATTTAAATAATATTTATTTAATAATTATTACTTATTAAATAATAAGTATTTAAAATCATGAATGGGGCAGTATCTGGAGGCGGATGGCTGTTAACAGCTTTCCCCTATAAACGCAGCCGAGCCGCGCTCCGCTCCGTGCTGAGCCGTGCCGAGCCGTGCCGAGCCGCGCTCCGCTCCGTGCTGAGCCGTGCCGAGCCGTGCCGAGCCGCGCTCCGTGCCGTGCCGAACCGCGGCGATCCGCTCCGTGCCGAGCCGTGCCGAGCTGCGCTCCGGTCCGTGCCGAACCGCGCCGATCCGCTCCGTGCCGAGCCGTGCCGAGCTGCGCTCCGGTCCGTGCCGAACCGCGCCGATCCGCTCCGTGCCGAGCCTCGCTCCGCTCCGTGCCGAGCCGCGCTCCGTGCCGTGCCGAACCGTGCCGATCCGCTCCGTGCCGAGCCGTGCCCATCCGCGCTCCGTGCCAGCGGAGGGCGGAGCGCTGCCGCCGTTCCGTTCCGGGGCGGGCCGAGCCGCTCCGAGCCGTTCCGGGCCACCGGGGCACGATGGCGGCCACCAAGCGGGTGCTGTACGTGGGTGAGTGGCCGGGCTGGGGGAGCCCCGCGGGGCCGGGGCCGCCGGCGGTGCCCGGTGACCGCTGGCCGCCCCGCAGGCGGGCTGGCCGAGGAGGTGGACGAGAAGGTGCTGCACGCCGCCTTCATCCCCTTCGGAGACATCACCGACATCCAGATCCCGCTGGACTACGAGACCGGTGCGTGCCGGGCCGGGTGGAGCATCCCCGGGGTGCGGGCAGCGTTCGCGGTGTTACCGATAAATTATGCGGACCCCCGCCGTGGTACCGATGTGTCCGTGCTGGCCCTGACCCCTCCCTTCCTTCCCTCCAGAAAAGCACCGCGGGTTCGCCTTCGTGGAGTTTGAGCTGGCAGAGGTGAGGAACCAGCAAGTGCTTGAGTCGTTTTTTGAGGGGTTTTTGCACCCCTCTTCCTGCTGGAGCAATCTGTGAAATCGCACATTGTTCTGCTCTTCCAAGTCCCCACTATTCCCATTTCCTTTTGGGGTGAAGTTCCCACTTTTCCTGTTTCCAACCCAAACTGCTCCCCTGCCACTGGGTTCCTTGGTTTCATGGGCTGTCATATATTTGTCCTCTGATCATCTGTCCTGGGCTTTGTACACAAATCCCTTCTCTCCCAGAAGCTCATGGCAGCAATAAAACATCTTAAATATGAGGGGTTAGTGGGAAGATGAGACCCACATGGGGTTTGGAAACCCCACATGGATGGGGTTTGGATATGGCTGTTACAAAACCCATCAGTTCATACATTCCTGGCATAGATGAGGCTTAATAAAACCTGGCAGTTGTCTTTATAATGAGATGCTGGATGTGGCTATGCTGGACCTTGAGAATAAATGTTAATAATGATTTTGATTTTTTTTCTTTTGGCAGGATGCAGCAGCAGCTATTGACAACATGGTATGGACCCTGCTCCCAGTGCTGCTCCCTGTTCCTTGGGGATGTGTGGCTTTGCTGCCCTGGGTACAGAGAGAGCAGAAGCTCTATCCTCTGAGCCCTGCAGGGTTTTGGGGGGCACGGTGGGTTTATACCTTTTGGTGGGCTTGGCTCTGCTTTTCTCCTCTCTGTAGAACGAGTCTGAGCTCTTTGGCAGGACAATCCGAGTGAACCTGGCCAAACCCATGAGGATTAAAGAAGGATCATCCAGGCCTGGTGAGCTGGGGAGCAGAGCATCCCTGGGTGTGCTCGGAGCTCTGTGCATAAGCTGAGCTGTGGCCCTTTGGGTCAGTTCCTGTGCTCTGACCTTTCCTTTTGTGGCCACAGTCTGGTCAGATGATGAGTGGCTGAAGAAGTTCTCAGGGAAGACTTTGGAGGAGAACAAGGAGGAGGGAGGAGCAGAGGCCCCCAAAGCAGAGGCACAGGAGGTAGGAAAAACAACCGGAGCCATCTGTATCCCCCTTATCCCAAAGGATGAGAGTGCAAAGCAGAGAAACGTCACCTCAACTTGCTTTTCTTTCTTTTCCTGCCCAGGAGGAGCCTCCTGCCAAGAAATCCCGGGTTAACCCCCAGGTTTACATGGACATCAAGATCGGGAACAAGCCCGCGGGGCGGCTGCGGATCCTCCTGCGCTCCGACGTGGTGCCCATGACTGCAGGTGAGGAGAAGGCTCAGAAATGGGGCATCACACCATGATCAATATGATCAAGTCAAGCCACTTTTATTGTAGAGAAGCCTATATTTATAATAAGTTCTGCTGTTCATGCTCCTCTGGCTAATACATGAAGATCACCCGATTCTTCACGCGTCTTCCTTTGGTTGTCTGACCCACCCTCAGTTCTCTTTTTTACTTTCTTAAACCTTGCTGACAACTTTTGCTGATTCTCTGACTTTTCTTTTCCTGTCTTCAGGGATTCACTGACCCCACTCCTTGCAGTGATTACTTTGATACCAGAAGGCTGGATTGTGCATCTGCTGAATGCGTCCATTGTCCTGCAAAAAATCCTCAACACCTGGTGACCCCCAGGGGGACACAGCTCTCACCTCCTTCCCCTTTGCTCCCCACACAGAGAATTTCCGCTGCCTCTGCACCCACGAGAAAGGATTTGGCTTCAAAGGCAGCAGCTTCCACCGCGTCATCCCCCAGTTCATGTGCCAGGCCGGAGACTTCACCAACCACAACGGCACCGGCGGCAAATCCATCTACGGGAAGAAGTTTGATGATGAAAACTTCATCCTCAAGCACACAGGGCCAGGTAAGGCCATCTCCAGGCAGGCACTGGAGAGAAAATAGCTCAGCATTATCTAGGAACTCCATTTGGGTTGTTTTGGCCATGTTGATAGCAACAGCCCTGAATTATAATTATAATTATTATCATCTACATTGGCCAGATTTTTCTGCCACATTCAGACCCTTCTGTCTCACCAAATGCATGGTTCCCTCTCCATCACTTTATTTGCAGTATTACATAAAGGAAAAACAATTTCAAAGCTGCTTTTCCTGCTTGATTTTAAACGAGGATTGTCACAGCGTGGCAGGAGCGAGCAAAAGCAGGTTTATCTCCATACAAACAGCTTTGCTGTTTGTGCAGCTAAAATTAGCTGAGCATCTTTCACACTTGCAAGTGTTTCTCAGCATAATTGATTTCTGGTGGTTTCTGTGGGTTTTGCTATCCAGCAGCTCCCCTGAATCCAGCAGGGATGTGGGGACGGGGCTGGGCTGGGGTAGGAGCTCCTGAGCTCAGCCATAGCTCTGCACTCTCTGATCCCAGGGATGGTGTCCATGGCAAACTCGGGCCCAAACACCAACGGCTCCCAGTTCTTCATCACCTGTGACAAAACAGACTGGCTGGACGGGAAGCACGTGGTGTTCGGGGAGGTGACAGAGGGCATGGACGTGGTCAGGGAGATCGAGGTAGGTGAGGGCAGCTGGGGGCAGAGCCCGCTTCCTTCCAGGTGTCACACCTGGAATTCCTGCTGCTCTCTCCTCCAAGGCTCAGGGCACCAAAGATGGGAAGCCAAAGCAGAAGGTGATCATCTCGGACTGCGGGGAGTGCGCGTGAGCTCGGTGCTTGCAGGGGCTGGATGGAGGGAGCCTGGCCTGGAGGGACAGGGAACCAGCAGGGATGGGACACCCAGGGGACTCCCCAGCACTGCCCATCCTGCAGCTTTCATAGGAATTCCCCTACAAAGCTTCCTGTGGGCAGGACTTTTCCTTCCCGGGATAAATCCTTCCCAGCCTGCGCTGTCCCAGCTGGGCTGGGCTGGTCCTGCTGCTGTGTTCTGTAAAAAAATTTACGTTTGGTAAAAATAAAACCTAGTTTTGAAAATACTGAGGGCCTGGCTGCTGATTTCCCTCTGTGGGAGGCTGGTCTTTGAGCAAAGATGCTTTTTTTTTAAATTTTTTTTGTATTTGCCCTCATCTTCATGAATGCCATGCCTAAATCCTGGCTCCAGGGGAAGGTACCTGTGCCAGGGAGAGAGAGCAGAGCTGAACCTCTCATGTTTGTTGCACAGCAGCATCTCCTGCAGGTGTTTTTGCCTTTGTAGTGTCCTTTTCCAGCAGCAGAGGGAGGCAGGTCCTGGCTGGTGTCTCTCCTGCTGGGAAGGCTGGTCCAGCTCCATCCCCACCCCAACGGGACAAGGAGCACCAGGAAGTGAGGGAGCTCTTTAGGTGATGAACCAGAAAAAATCCCAGAGTGATGAGGATGGAAGGGATTTCCAGCCTCCAGGTTGCAGAGTGGGATAAACCACATGGATTTATAGTGGTGGGCAGCCCTGGCTTTGCACTTAAAGCTCACCGGGACATGATGGATTTTGGGTTTCCAGTGAAATTATGGAAGGGATGTTTGGTTCTGAGCTTGTGCAGGTGTTGGCAGGAGGGATGAGGCAGAGAGGAAGATCTGATAGTTGGATTTTGGGGATGTTTGGAAGTGCCATTGTGGACTTTGGGTTTGCCCAGCCCAGCCCCTCACAAGTCATGGTGTTTTTCCATCAGGGTTGCTTCTTTTTGGTTTCCTGGGGTGCTTGGGGGTTGTGCATTGTCCCAAAACTGAGACAAGGTGAGATGCACGGATGTGATTCCTGACAGACAAACCAGCCCAGCTTTCCCCTTCCTTGCTCCCTTCTTTTTGTTTAAATCCCACATTTTAAAGTCAACCCTTGCAGGCATCTTCAGCAAGACCTGAGAGGGGAGCCCAGGGTCAGGGCAAGGCCTGGGTGTTCCCTCTGCAGGAGGCACCACATCCCACAGAGCCAGGACTGCATCCTGAGCTGGATTTCGTGTGGAATTAAACACCCAGACAAGCCAGACATTCCCTTGGGAAGCCTGGCACTGACAGGGAGCAAACCTTCCTTATTTTGGTGGGGTTTTATTGGGATTTTTCCCTGACTGTGCCAGCTTCTTTTCTTGTTTATTGATGTAAAGCTCCCCAGGTATCCGAGCTGAGAACCAGGACAGGCCTTTTCCTTTTATAATCAGAGCAAATAAATAATTTAATTGTGCAAATAACCTGGGGAAGCTGCTTGGGGCTGGTGCGGTCACAACCCCGCTGGGAGCCCACGGGATGGGCACAGCCTGACCTAAAACTCACATCAGGGCTCATTTTCAAGCAAATAGGTACAATTTTAGCCAGTTCTGAGTATTTTTTCAGTGCAAAAGGCCCTCTGAACAGAGCCCTGTTGTGCTGTGACATTAAAAAACAAAGAGCAAGAGAAACTCTGTGTTTACTTTCCAAACTTTGCGTTTATTTTATAACAGTGCTGTAGCTCAATATGGATATTTTATTTTTTTTTCCCAACTGGCTGAGTTTGGTGAACTTTGGGTAAACAGGAGGGGGTTAGTCAGCCAGCTACTTAATTGGCTGATGATATTTTCATTAAGGGAATTAAAAGCACTTGGATAGAGGTGGGTTAGTGGAGAAATACACAGCTAGAAACAGCTCAGTCCCAAAGCAGCCTGGATGCTGCCTGCCCCCCTAAACTGCCTCCACCACAGGGAAAACACATCAGTCACAGACAAAACAGAATCAGCCAAAAATCCTCTCTTTCCTATATATATATATGTTTGTATATATCTATGTGTCTCATCAAGCAGGATAAGAAAAAAAGTTTTATATTATTTACATCCACTTCTAGAAAGGGGTGGGAGGGGTTTAATTTTGGTTTTTTTTATTATTATTATTATTATTAATGAATTTTGCTCTGATGCAGCCCACAAAGCTCCTCTTCCACGCATGCAGCAGAAACCCAGGGTCACATTGCTCTGGTGGGAGTGGGAGGGGACAGGAATGGGACAGGAATGGGACATCCAGGGGTGGGAATGGGACACTCAGGGACGGGAATGGGACATCCAGGGGTGGGAATGGGACACTCAGGAGTGGGGATGGGACACTCAGGAGTGGGAATGGGACACTCAGGGACAGGAATGGGACATCCAGGAGTGGGAATGGGACACTCAGAGGTGGGAATGGGACATCCAGGAGTGGGAATGGGACACTCAGGAGTGGGGATGGGACATCCAGGGGTGGGAATGGGACACTCAGGGGTGGGAATGGGACATCCAGGAGTGGGAATGGGACACTCAGGGGTGGGGATGGGACATCCAGGGGTGGGAATGGGACACTCAGGGGCGGGAATGGGACATCCAGGGGTGGGGATGGGACATCCAGGAGTGGGAATGGGACATCCAGGAGTGGGAATGGGACACTCAGGGGTGGGGATGGGACATCCAGGAGTTGGAATGGGACACTCAGGGGTGGGGATGGGACATCCAGGGGTGGGAATGGGACACTCAGGGGTGGGAATGGGACACTCAGGGACAGGAATGGGACATCCAGGGGTGGGAATGGGACATCCAGGGACAGAAATGGGACACTCAGGAGTGGGAATGGGACACTCAGGACACTCAGAGGTGGGAATGGGACACTCAGAGGTGGGAATGGGACACTCAGGGGTGGGAATGGGACACTCAGGGGTGGGAATGGGACACTCAGGAGTGGGAATGAGACCTGTCCATCAGTGGCAGCCGCAGGATTTCACCACCATGTTCCGATGCTTTTTGAGGATGACGTTGTTGTTGCTGTCGTAGTAGAGGACAGAGGTGGCACTGAGCTTGGTGGGGGCACAGCACGCCTTGGGCACGGCCTCAGGCTTCATCAGGTGGACCTGGGGGATGGATGGAGCCCGTCAGCGCCAGCAAACGTGGCTCCAGGCAACAGAAAAAGCGTCAAAGCGACCAAAAAACCCTGGGTGAATGGGGGGATTATTTCCATCTTTTTGCAAAAATATTTATTCTAAACTCCAGGCAGTCCCTGCTGCGGTTTACATTGGATCAGCGCTCATGGCACTGCGTGGGCCAGGCAGCCCCTTCATTAATTTAGGATTTCAGGGCCCTTTTTCTCACAAAAACAGACAAATGACTGAAATAAACCCCATAAATCAGCGCAGCACGGGTCAGGCTCCCGTGTGGGCGGGGGGTGCTGGGTGTTGTTCCGACAGAGATTCTCCACCCCAAACTTAAAACCTGAAGTCCACAACAGCTCTGTGACCAGGGCTGCACTCTGGGATGGTTTTTCCCTGCTGGGGACAGGCGTTATCCCGGTGTTTTCCTGGTGTTTTCCTGCAGGAGGGAGGCTGGCAGGATGCGCGCAGCCCTCGCTGGCTGCCCCGACATGTGAGATTAATTTATGGCAGGGGCAGCCGAGCTCTCCCAGCTCGGAAGTCCGGTGTTTTTGCTGTCCAACCCTGCTATTTGCAGCTCAGCCTGGGGTTGGCACAGCTCCTCAGCCAACTTTGCCCAGGCTCTTCCCAGAAGGGCCGGATCCAGGTGATTCACATCCTGCCCCGACGGTTTTGGGAACAGCGCTGGGTTTGGGGGCGATGGGTGGGCGTAGTGGGGGGAAAGAGCCTCTCCCTGCCCTGCCAGGGTGGTTCCCAGCCCCTGGATGGTTCCTGGAAGTTTTGTTCGTGTCAAAATTAAACCCAGCCAGGCGACACCTTCAAAGGCTGGGCCGCGCTCCCTGTAATTAACCGCGAGCACCGGAGCCGGGGTGGCTCTGCCATTGGGAAACCAAAACACTCACAGGGCAGGAAATTCCAGAAATTAAAGCGCTGGCTGGGATGTGGGGTGGGTTTGGGAAAAGAACAAACCCACGGCATTAAAGCTTTCTTGCTCGGAATATGCTGAGCCCAACGTTTGGGTGCCGGGGCTGTGGATAAACCCTCGGAAGCAGCTGGAGAGGAGGATGCAGGGATGACACAGAGCCTTTTTTGGGGGGCTTTGGTGTGCTCTGGGCTTGTCCCTGCTCCCCAGCTCGCTGCCAGGGCAGAGGGAGCATTAACTTGTCAGAAATCATCAGTTTTGCCTCAGCTGCTGTGAAACTGGAGCGGGATCGTGTCAGTCAGAAAAATCAAGAGGTGAGGGAGCTGTGGGATGACAAAATCTGTAACTGAGGGATTGTGATTGAGGGTGGGGGACAGAGATTTGTGCCCTCGCTCTGGGTCTCTCCATGAATGCCTTGAAATTCCATATTGGAACCTCCTGTGAGCCTGGGCTGTGAGCAGCCACCCAGATGTGTGAGCAGCCACCCAGATGGGCATGAACCCACCCAGATGTGTGAGCACCCACCCAGATGTGTGAGCAGCCATCCATGTGTGTAAGCACCCACCCAGATGTGCGTTCACCCACCAATTTAATTCTTTATTTCAATCAGGAGCCCAGCTGCACCCTCCCACCCGAACACCCTCAAACCCAACCGTGCTCATCCCAAAATCCATCTCCTCCTCAGCACCTGCCGGGCTCTGCCTGCTCCCCAGGACCCTGGATGTCCCCCCAGGGCTGCCCTGCACTGACCAGGGACTGCAGGATGGCGTGGTTGGTGGCGTTCATGCAGGAGTCCAGTGGGAATGCACACTCCCCCTCGCAGTAGTAGGCTGAGTATCCCTGTGGAGCAATCACCCAATCCTGCAAAAAAAAAAAAAAAAAAATGGGATTACATGGAGGGCTTCACCCTCCTGCGCCCCACTCATCCATTCCCCACCTGCACAAACAGCTCAGCCGCCTCCTCCCCGCGGGGCTGTGCCAGCAGCAAGGGTTTATTTTGGTTTTTTGGATCAGCCATGAGTTGTTGGGGGTCACCAGTGGGGTTTGGGGTTGTGGCAGTTCATGTTTGCCTTCCCAGCTCCCGGGATGGTTTCATGGGCAGGAGAATCCAGCCTGGGAGGGAGCCCAGGGTGGGGGCATGGAATGATGAGGGGTTTTTTTCTTTTTTTTTTTTGGTCATTTACTTCTCCCAGCAGACAAGTACCAGCCAGCCGAGGTCCTGGAAGCTGACGTAGAGCTCGTGGCGCCGGCAGACCTGCCGCCCATCTGTGGCGTGGACATCATCTGTGGGAAAAGGGAACAGGGATTTCAGCCCTGGAATTCCCCCTCAGAGGTGGGATCCAGCCCCTGAGAGCCAAAGGAGAGGAGCCTTTGTTGCTGCACAAAGGGAAAAGCAGCTCCAGACTGGCCTATAAATTGATATTCCAATATTGGGATGAAAGAGCTCAGCCTTGAAAGGGCCAAACCCCAGCTTTGCTCGTTTTGAGGGTTTCCCAAACTCAGGCCTTCCCGTTCCCCTTCTTCCTGAGCTTTCTGGAGCTGTGACACCTTCCCAGGTCTCCAAAGCCAAGGGCAATGAGGCAAAAATTCCAATATTCGGTAATCCTGACACGCTCATAAAACACCATTTCCTTGAGGGCATCCAACCCAAACTCTCTCTGCACCTCCCAAACTTCAAAAACCTCCAATCCTAAAACCTCAGAACTTTTCGCTCAGTTTCCCTTGGGCCAAAAAAATTGGGATTTCAAGGTGCTGACGAGCAGAGCCTCGTGTTTTCCGTAGGGAGATCCCCCCCCCCACCTCCTCCAGAAAACACCTTACCAAAAATTCCCGGGAGCTTGTTGGGGTGGGGGAGGTCATTGGATTTCTTGGGCTGTCGCCTCCTCGGGGGTTTGGCTGCTCGTGTGACACGGGAGGGGCTGGGGCTGGCCCGGAAAAATGTCACCATGAAGGGCTGCTTGGAGCGGGGGCCCCGGCGCCCCAGGAGCCCGGCCGAGCCCGGATCGACGCTGTGCCCTGCAGGGACAGGACCAGGGGTGATTTGTCCCCAAACTGAAGTCGTTTGGTTAAAGCAGAGATTAGAAAGGCAGGAAATTTGCAGCAGGATATGTGGTTTTGGCATCCCAAGGGGTTGGAGCCCCCTGAGGGTCCTGCTCCAGCACGAAATGGTCACACGGGGCTGTTCAAGGGTTAAAATGGATTTTCTCCTTCAGCCCAAGGAAGACTTTCCTGACTGTGATTCCTCCTCCCATGGAAGAGGAGCTGCTCTTTTTGCACCTTCTCACCTGGAAAAGGCACTGCTGGAGCAGATTTAATCCCGTGGAGAAAAGAGGGTGAATCCTCTGCCACACACACAGAGGATCCCTCCAGGTAAGGAGTTCATTAACTGTTAATGAGGTTAATTACAGTCCAGGCCATCAGAACCTGCAAACCCAGACTGCTGGCACCCATCACAGCTGGAAATTTAAAATTGCGCTGAGATCAACCCCCCACCACATCCACAGCACCGAGAGGACTCCAATTCCTGGGAATTTGTCCCCAAACGCTGCGGGCAGGTCGGGCAGGCTCACCATCATCTGTCTCCACGTAGAGCCGCAGCCCCAGGTTGTATTTCTGATCCACTGACCAGTGGTTGCTGGCAGCTGTGACATCAAACACCAGCCAGCCCTCTGTCCCAGCACGCAGGTCCTGCACATCCAGCAGGAACAGGTCAGACTCCCTGCAGGAACAGGGGAAAAGCAGCAGGTGAGTAACAGCACCCGAGGGGCTCCAGCAGCACGGGGAATTAATGGAAATGACTCCTCGGAGCTGTGTCCAGGCAGATCCCGGCTCTCGGTGCCACTGGCTGTGCTGGACACCACGGGGGTGTCCTGGGAAAAGCTCCCTCCCTGCCCAGGTGGAAATGCCAGGGCGTGGCACTGCCCGTGGGAAGGTGTGGGAGCAGCCGGACACGGCGGTGCCGCCTCAGGTGGGGTGGGAAGGGAAAGCCTGGGGCTGGTCCCCGCACCTGTCTCCGTCTTCATCCCAATTCCCATCCCCATCACCCCATTCCCACCCCCATTCTCCTCTTCTTCAGTTCTATTCCCATGCCCATCTTCATTCCTGTACCCACACCCATTCCCATCATCTCCATTCCCATTACCTTCATTCCCATTCCCATTATCAACCCCTATCCCCAGTAACCTTGTTCCCATTCCCATTATCAACCCCTATCCCCATTAACCTTGTTCCCATTCCCATTTTCAATCCCTATCCCCATTAACCTTGTTCCCATTCCCATTTTCAATCCCTATCCCTGTTAACCTTGTTCCCATTCCCATTTTCAACCCCTATCCCCATTAACCTTGTTCCCATTCCCATTTTCAATCCCTATCCCCATTAACCTTGTTCCCATTCCCATTTTCAATCCCTATCCCCAGTAACCTTGCTCCTATTCCCATTTTCAATCTATCCCCATTAACTTTGTTCCCATTCCCATTATCAATCCCTGTCCCCATTAACCTTGCTCCCATTCCCATTTTCAACCCCTATCCCCAGTAACCTTGTTCCCATTCCCATTACCAATCCCTATCCCCTTTAACCTTGCTCCCATTCCCATTATCAATCCCTGTCCCCTTTAACCTTGTTCCCATTCCCATTTTCAATCCCTATCCCCATTAACCCTGTTCCCATTCCCATTATCAACCCCTATCCCCATTAACCTTGTTCCCATTCCCATTTTCAACCCCTATCCCAAGTAACTTTGTTCCCATTCCCATTATCAATCCCTATCCCCATTAACCTTATTCCCATTCCCATTATCAACCCCTATCCCCATTAACCTTGTTCCCATTCCCATTTTCAATCCCTGTCCCCTTTAACCTTGTTCCCATTCCCATTTTCAACCCCTATCCAAAATAACCTTGTTCCCATTCCCATTTTCAACCCCTATCCCCATTAATCTTGTTCCCATTCCCATCCTCTCCATTCCCTTACCCATTCACGTTTCCATTCCCACTCCCATCATCCCCATCCCCACATTCTCACCCCCAATCCCATCACCTTCACTCCTATCCCCATTCCCTTCATTCCCACCCCCACCACCTCCATCCCCACCCCATCCCCGCCACCCCACCCCATTTTCTCCGTGCCGTACCCACTCCCCCGACCTCCATCCCCCTCCTCCTCATTCCCAGCCCCTCACCTGTTGGAATGCTGGGCAGCCACCTCGTAGATGCTGACGTGGAGGCTGCTGTTGGCGTGCCTGGGGACACCCCTGGATTTGTAAATGCGGAACTCGGCGGCCGTCACGGCTTCTCCCACCGGCACCTGGGTCAGGTCGAACCTGAACTCCTTCCAGTAGGGCTTGGGGGAGAACAGGTCCCGGTCCTGCTCCACTGAGGAGAAAAAAAAAAAGGGATCAGGGATGGCTGAGCCAAGCTTGGAACCTCCCCACTGAGCCCCACCAAATTTTGGGTGATCAACTCGCTGGTTCTGAGCCGCTCACCCTTGGTTGGAAGTTCCCATCTCCTGAAGGTTTGAATCCGGATCAGCCTCCCCTGTTTCTGCAATTTATTTTGCTGTAAACCCACCAGCTTCCCCTCCCAACCCTCTTCCTTTATTATTAATTAAAATTAAAATAAATTAAAATTAAAAGCGCAAACGCTGGCTGTGGGAGGAGCACAGAGAATGTGACAGGCTTTAAAGGCTGCAGCCTTCTGTGCTTCATCAAAAGGTGAAAAACACATTCAAAATTCTGAGGTTTTGGGGGTCAGCAGGACCACGTGGAGCAGGAATTGGGGTTTTCCAAACTTTTCTTGCAGCAGACAAGCCCAGGGCTCATCAGGGCCACCACTGGATGTTACAGGTCCACAAGTAAAGATTTATCCACAAGCAAAAAATTTATCCACAAGTAAAGCTTTCCAGCCTGTGTGTTTTTGGGGAGTTGGAGGGGGTATTATCAGATCACTGGTCTGTAAAAAAAACCCTCCCTTTTCCCTGAAAACACCTTATTTCTCCATCACACTGGGACAGGAAAAATCTGATTTTATTTTGTTCATCCATAAAGAATAAACCTTTCTTTCTCTATGGTAATGCAGCCCCCACAGTTTTGTTAATGTGCAATTATTTGCTTCAAATTGTTCTTTAAAAATATCCCAATCTTCCCAGTCTAATTAAAGTTTATGATTAAATATGATTCAATGTGACTAAAGCTTCTCCCGCTTCAGGCGCAAAGGCAACGTAACCTGGCGCTTACTTTTAAAGCTAAAACAAATAATTAACTACATAAAAAATAAACATTTTAAATACATTTTTTAACCAGTTCCAGGTGGGAAATATTCCAAATTTAACCCACCATAAGCTTGCCATTCCCATTTACACAGAGGGAGCAGCACATCCCTCCAAACCCAACACCGAGATTTTACCCACAAGTTCTTTTCCTTCTTCTTCCTATTTTTTCCTCTTTTTTTTTTTTTTTGCCCCCCTTTTTTTTTTTTTTTGGTTTTGTTTTGTTTTTCAAATCCCACATTCCCTCCAGCTCCTGGCCTCACCACAAGCTGGGTTATAAAAAGAGCTCGGGGCCAGGCGAGCAGGGCGGATGCGGAGAGCGCTTCCTGCTCCTGCGGCTGCCAGCTGGACACGAGGATGCTGTGGGGACCTGACCCAACCCCTGCCCCCCTCGTGGGGGAGAGCCCCCCAAACCCTCTGCAGCCCCTCAGGCTCTTCCCTTTTTTCCATTTTTTCCACCGTCCCATGGTGGGGTGGTTTTATTCTCCTGGATTATCGGCGCTGCCAAAGCCGCCGAGGCCTCGTGGCGCTCACAGAAATCTTGTGATTCCCCCCAAAACACGAGCAGAGGAGTCACCCCTGGTTTTTTAGCACTGATAAGCCACCAGTGGGTGTCCCACAGTCAGTCCAAGGGACACTCGGGTACAGAGTGGTGTCCCCTTGGGTGTTTTGGGTCACTTGGGTGACCCCTTTGCTCCAAAACCTTTGGCTGTAGCTGGACCCTCACCCAGAGGGATTTTTTGTCAGAGCCAAGGGGGTCTGACAGAGACCCCATGCCAGATAAAAAAAGCCAAAAAGGTGATTTTTGTCCCTAAAGAAGAGTGAAAGCCTCTGTTAATTTTTTAAACTAAAACCTCCTGTTGCTGTGGAGGTGATGGAGGCGTCCAGGGGTGAAGGCAGAGGAGGAGATTTGGTGGGAGGAGAGCCCAGGGACACCTTGGCAGCAGGAGAAATGCAAAAAGGGCTGCAATTAGCTGATGAACTAAATAAGCTGGATCTGACAGCAATCTGTCTGTCTTTGGGATGAAATTCTAGGAGGAATCCCTGAATTCTCTGCTTTTCGGGGAGGAAAAAAGGCAAACCCTTTGGGAAGGGGAGGACCCAGGGAGAAGCTTCCCCCTTCTGTGCCACGACTGGTGCACCAACAGGAGCTTGGGGAGGGCTCAACAGCACCGTGTTTGCTGCTGAAATAAAAAGGGTTGTGACATGAGAGCCCTGCAGTCCCCCCCGAGCACCCAAAGGAGCCGTGGGTGCTCAGATGCTGCTGGGGGTGTGCCCAGTATTGTAAATTTAGGCGAACTTGGTGGGAAGAAATGGTGATGTCTGCTTTTAGTTTAGAAGGTTGGATGATTTCTTTATTATAGCTATACTACAATACGTTAATATACTACTTAAAAGAGATACTAAAATGCCCAAGTATTTTTTAAACCCCTCTATTTAAGTAACTCACAACTCTTGACCCTCTGTGGAGAGCCCGGCCACAGGTGAATTGGATTTCCCATCAGGCTCAAACAATCCTCACCAGAACCTAATCAAGCAATCACTTCAGGTAAACAATTTTTAAAAATACATTTCACAGGTGAAAAACAAGGAGGAGAAATAGAAAATATTTTCTCTTTTTTTCCTCTGGGCTGCTCTATGAAAGAAAGGAGAATGTTTCTGCCACACCGGAGGTGCCCCCCTGGCTGCTCTGGGAACCTGCCCCTGATTCGGGTTGACTCAGCCACACCAGCAACCCTCAATTATCTGTGGGTGGATTATCCGGATTGCAGAGGAGAAGCACTAAAAAAGCCCAACCCAAGCGCTTTGCTCTCCTTTCCCCCTCCTTTGGCATCATCCCCAGGAGCTGCTGCATCTTCCCCCGAAGCTGAGTGTCCCCCTGTGCTCCCATCACCCCCAAAAAATGATATAAAATGATTATAAACTGACACAAACAGCCTTGGGGCTGTTCCCCTGGCAGGGGATGCCCAGCTCCATCTCCACTGAGCCTCCTGGTGTCTCCCAGTCCCTGAGCATTCCCAGATCCCTTCCTCCTGCTCCCCAGGTTATTCTTAGCTGCACGTTTTTCATTCTGCACTTTCTGGGCTTCTCTAAACTGTGCATCAGTCGTAATTACCGGTCCTGGCTGCTCCCAATGGGTCCCCACGATCATTTCAGACACCAAATTAAAAGGAAATGCCAGGATATTCAACCACATCAAGTGCTCTGGATCCTAAAATAGGTTTAAAGGAGATGCAGGGAAGATGCTGTCCTTCGCTAGCAAGCAGGAAAAAATAAGCTCTGGAGGATTTCTGAAGTGGGGAGGGATTTAGGCGTTATCCCAACACATCCAGACTCCCAGTTTGCCTCATGAGTGCTTCCTCCATCCTCCTGGGATGAGCACTGGGAGCTGCAGGACACAGGGCTCAGCTCTGGACACCCCCAGCCTTGGCCTTGGCCCCTGCCCTGCACACCCAGCTGGGAGCACCATGCCACAGGTGGATCCCAGGATTTATTTGGGAAGCTTTTCCCATGAAAACACACACGGAGGGTCCATAGAGAGCAGTGACACCTTGGCACAGCCTGCCCTGGGGTGGATGCCCAGGAGAGGAAGCTCAAATGGCTGCAAAATGAAGCCAGGGGTGGGAAAATCATGATTTCAGTGGTAATTGTGTGGGGGTGAGGGCAGTGGGTGATGAACTTGCAGTTTGGAGTGGAGCAGCACTTCCCAACTCCTAAAATTCAATTAAAGAGGCTGCCCTGAGCTCCCACCCCACATTTCGGGTTCCCTGAAGTGCCCAGGGTGCTGTGGCTGTTTTTGCCAAGGTGTCCTGTGTTCCTCTCCAGTGCTCCCTGGATTTCCCATCTGAAACAGCCACAGGGGAGTCCAGCAACAGGGAATCACAGACTGCTTTGGGTCGGAAAGAACCTTAGAGATCACCTAATTCCAACCCCTTGCCATGGGCAGGGACACCTGCCAATAACCAGGAGCCGTGGATGCCGGGAGGGAAAGGGGGGATGTGTGTGCTGTGGTGCCCTGGGGGGCTCGGGAATGCTGTGAGTCCTCACCCCCTTCCCACTACACATCTCTGCACCCCACAATTACACCCTGCCCGTATCCATGACCCACAGCTGAGGAGAAATCCCAAAGCCCATCCTCACCCCGGCCTTCAAAACCCAAAATCTGCAGCGAGGGCACAGGAACAGCACAGGCCAGGCTTCATCCTCGTTTCGGGAGGAGCAGGAGGGGTGGGATACCGGATCCACCATCCCCCAAGGCAGCTGGGGGTGTCCATGCCCCCCAAAATGGGCCGTGTTTGTGCTCCAGGGAGGTTTGTCACTCCCCCTCGCCCGAGAGGTCCAAGTGCCCAATGGGGCACAGGCTTTACCCCATTTGCATGTCCCATCAGGATAATTGTGCAGCTAATTATGTATGCAAATAAGAGCTGGCCTTCTCCCACAAAAAAATACTCCTTGTTTAATTAACATGAAGGGGCTGACGAAGCTGCAGAAATCAAAGCCATTCAAATTGAAGGCTGGAGCTGTGCTCCCCGACTCTCCTGCCTACTCCAGGAGCGCTGGGCAGGGCAGCAGTGCCCCCGTGCCTGCACCCCTGTGCCAGCAGTGACACCTCCCAAAGGCTCCCCTGAGCATCCCACTCTGGTTGCCATCAAACCCGACCATTTTACAGCCCGTTTGGGCGCTTGGGTGTTGGCCCAGGTGATGAGGGGATTCGGTGTTTCAGTTTTTGGCTCCATCACTCTCAGCTTTCCCAGGTTTCTGAGCTCCAGCAGCTCCCTCAGGACTCTGGAGAGGAGCTGGGTGCCCGCACTGTGGGCACCCCAAGCACCTGGGTCTGTCCCAGGGAGACTCCTGACACCCACACATGGCACAGGGGGTGTAGGAATGAGTGGGAGACACCTTTACACCCCCTCTTCCTCATAAGAGTGCAGATCCCCCCTCCCTGCCTCCAATCTCCAAGGAGGGATTCTCCCCATCCTCCGAGGTTGTGGTGGATTTTGTGCTCGGGACACCCAAACACCCCTTAAAGCAAAGAGCAGGGGCAGGGAAAAACTCCATATCCGAGTTCCCAATCTGTGAATCCCACTGGGTTCAGGCCGCCCCAGTGCCTGAGCTCATCTCACCCCGAGTGTTGGTGGCCCCGCTGATGCTGGGAACAGCCCCGCTGCTGCCTGGAAATCCGCGGGATGCTGGAGCTGGAGCCTGCTAAGCAGCTGGACGGGATTCCAGCAATAATTAGCAGCCTCGAGGGTTTTATTTGGAGCCGGGATTCAGTGTCCCATCGAGGGTCACCCAGAGCCGCTGTCCCGCCTGTCCTGAGCCCCGTTCGCTGCCCACCGAAACGGGGAGAGCCTCCCTCAGCTGCCCCTTGCTGCGGGGTATTCCCCTTCTCCATTTCCCCTTTTTAAGCGGAATTGGGATTCATCCCGGCCACTTTCAGCCGACACTCGTGCCCTCACGGCCGCCGTGTCCCTCACGGTCACCGTGTCCCTCACGGCCGCTCTCCCCGTTCCTGAGCTTAACTTTGGGCAAAAGAGCTCCTTATTTGAGCAAGGACTGAGAAACCGTCCCGAGGCATGCCCGGAGCTGCCGGTGCCACAGTCACGGACCGGGAATTGGGGCTGGGGTCAGCACAGCCCCGTGCCCGCCCCGCCGGTCCTGCCCGTCCACTCCCGTCTGCTTTCGTCCCCCCGGTCCCTCCGTGCGTCCCGGTCCCCCCGCCCCGGTGCTGCCTAAACCACCTGGATCCAGCCTGCACATCCCGGTATCCCCTCCCGGTAGCCTCGGTGAGCGCCGGTGCGCTCCGATCGTCCCGGTGCCCCGGTCCTGCCAAAGCCGCCGGGATCGTGCCCGTATATCCCGGTACCCCCGATGCGCTCCGGTCTCCTCGATGCCCCGCACATCCCGGTACCCCCCATGCCCCGCACATCCCGGTACCTCCGGTGCGCTCCGGTCCCCCCGATGTCCCGCACGTCCCGGTGCTACCCGGTGCGCTCCGGTACCCCCGATGCCCCGCACGTGCCGGTGCTCCCCGGTGCGCTCCGGTACCCCCGATGTCCCGCACATCCCGGTACCCCCGATGTCCCGCACGTCCCGGTGCTCCCCGGTGCGCTCCGGTCCCCCCGACGCCCCGCACATCCCCGTATCCCTGGTGCGCTCCGGTACCCCCGATGTCCCGCACATCCCGGTACCCCCGGTGCGCTCCGGTACCCCCGATGTCCCGCACATCCCGGTACCCCCGAGGCGCTCCGGTACCCCCGATGCCCCGCACATCCCGGTGCCCCCGGTGTGCTCCGGTCCCCTCGATGCCCCGCACATCCCGGTACCCCCGATGTCCCGCACGTCCCGGTACTCCCGGTGCGCTCCGGTACCCCCGATGTCCCGCACGTCCCGGTACTCCCGGTGCGCTCCGGTCCCCTCGATGCCCCGCACATCCCGGTACCCCCGATGTCCCGCACGTCCCGGTACTCCCGGTGCGCTCCGGTCCCCCCGATGCCCCGCATATCCCGGTACCCACGGTGCCCCGCACGTCCCGGTGCCCCCGATGTCCCGCACATCCCGGTGCCCCCCGGTCTACCCCGATACTCTCGGTGCTCCCCCCGCCCTCCCGGTGCCCCGCAGCGGTTCTCACCCATGTTGACGAGGCTGACCACGGTGTCCGCGCGGCTCACGACGCTACCGGGCGGGGGGCTCTGAGTGCTGAGCCCGGTGAGCACCGGGCGCGACACCGCCGCTTCCTCACCCTCCTCCTCATCCTCCTCGCCGGCCACGGCGTGGTACAGATCGAGCATGAAGAGCGGCGCGGCGGCGGCGGGGGCGCGGGCGGGGGCGCGGGGCCGGGGCCGGCCGGGCAGCCCCAGCACGGCCAGGATCTCCCGCTGCACGTCCCGCCGCTCGCCGCCGCTCAGCCGCCGCTGCGGGACCCCGGCGGCGTGGAGCCGGCGGCGGAGGACGCTGCCGCTGCCCAGCTGGCACAGCACGGCCGCCACCCACAGCAACGCCACGGCCCCACGCCGCCCCCCGCCCGCCCAGCGCCCCGGCCCCATGGCACCGCCGGGACCCCCCGCCCGCCCGGTGCGGTGCCGTGCGGCCCCGGGCACCGGCACGGCCCCGGACCGCCCCGGCGGGGCGAGGGAAAGGGACGGTCCCTCCAGCGGCACCGCCCCGGCCCTCCCCGCCCGGCTGCTCCGGGGCACGGGGAGCAGCGCTGGGCAGGAGAAGCGGCCGGCACCCAAAGCCGTGGGGACACAAATTGGTGGGAACCCATCTCTGGGGATGTTTATTGTCATGAGGACCCAAATTCATGGGAACCCATCCCTAGGGATGCTTATCCTCGTGGGCACCCAAATTGATGGGAATCCATCCCTAGGGATGTTAATCCTCATGGGCACCCAAATTCACGGGAATCCATCCCTAGGGATGTTAATCTTCGTGGGCACCCAAATTGATTGGAACCCATCTCTAGGGCTGCTTATCGTCACGAGCACCCAAATTGATGGGAACCTATCCCTAGGGATGTTAATCCTCGTGGGCACCCAAATTCACGGGAATCCATCCCTAGGGATCTTTATCCTCGTGGGCACCCAAATTGATGGGAACCCATCCCTAGGGATGTTAATCCTCGTGGGCACCCAAATTCACGGGAATCCATCCCTAGGGGTGTTTATCCTCGTGGGCCCCCAAAGCCGTGGGTTGCCAGCCTCACTCACAGCCAAAGCCATGGGCACCCATCCCTAGGGATGCTCCTGCTGGTGGGTGCACAAACCCATTCACCCCATGGGCACACACTTCTAAGGAGGCTCCCCCGTGTAGGCAGCCAAACCAGGGACACCCACCCTCGCTGGCACCCAAATCCCTGAACATCCACAGCTGGGGACACTCCCCCTTGTGGGAAACCAAACCCAGGATACCCAAATCCATGAACACTCACACCTGGGGACACTCACCCACTTGGGCATCCACTCCCAAGGCCACTCAAATTCTTGGACACCCCCTTGCATCCCTTCCCCTCACAGGCACCCCCTTCCCCACCCCACTGAGCACCTCACCAGCCTCACCCACCCACCTGGACCGTTTAATTTTGGGGCTGGCTGGCTCCCTGCTCCATCCCACAAGAAAACCCGGGTGCAAACACCCCCTGACTTCCCCAGCCACTGCCTTCCCACACGGGATAACCAGCTCCAGCTCATCCTTACAAAGCTAACACCGGGGAATAAAGTAGGAGGCAAGATCGTTTATTACCGCAAGCAATTTTAATACAAAAATGTGTCTGGTTCTTTTAAACAATTCATTGGTAGAGCTTCGGTTTTGCCTCAATTTGAAACCAATTGAGAGAATCACACAGCAACACGGTCAGAGCCGGAGAGGAACAATATTTAATAAATACAGGAGCTGTGGAGAGCCCTCGGCCCCGGCCCGTCTCCTGGTCACTTGGTCAGTTGGATTTTATTACAAAGAAAAAGGAGCGTACAAAAGCGAGACAGGACTTGCAGCGAGTGTGCTGGTGAGACTCATTTCAAGGACAAGCAACTGTGCGTGTAAGTCCAGATTTCTCCTAGGAGCAGAGTTCACATCAATCTCAGCCTGGCTGGAAGTGGAATGACCAGTTAAATAATAAATAGGAAACAAAGAGATGCAGATAAAACAGTGATTGTGTAAGGAACGCCTCGGGGCGGGCTGGTTAAGCCATCAGTCCAGAAGAATCCTTGATTTTGGAGGGCCCACCACCTCTAAGGGATGCATCCCAGTGATCCAGACCTGCAATCCTACCCCGTGTATCCCCTGGTGTGAGGCTCCTCCTCAAACCCCTCCCCAAACCCTTCACCCTCGGTTTGTTCTTTAAAAACAAAGTTGTCAGGACAGTATTTTCAAGACAGCAAAATTGTCACGGCCTTTGCTGTAGTGTGTGCAAATTTTATTAAAGTCAAACTCCGCTTTCTTCAGATAAAACCACGTAGCTTTAAAAAAAATGGAAACATAAGCCCCAAGTCCCCTCACCTCATGTTTCTCTGGTTGAGGTATCTGTGATTTACAAAAAGAGAGTTCCTTGAACACTGCAGGATTCAGGTCTTTGCTTTTAAATATAATTTACCTTGCTGAGACAGCAAGTTAAGTTTATAAAGATGCATTTAGGAAACAATCCTAAAAGATAAAGCAGGTTCACACCCTGCACCGCGCAGAAATCCTATTTATATTTTAGTTTTTCTTTACACTTTCACATCTTGACCTTTTTTTTTTTTGCTTCCTTTTTTTTTTAACTCTTTTTCTTGGTTTTTTTTTTTCTTTCTCTCCCACATTTCAGTTTTCCAGGCCCCTCTCGGGGTCACCGAGAGGCAATTTTTTTTATCTACATAAATATTCACATGAAAATAGTAACTTACAAAAAAAGGAAAAAAAAAATCAAAAACAAAACAAAACAAAAAACCCCAAATAAGGCAGCTTCATAACACAACTTCTCTTTTACACTTTTAACAATATAGTTTCTCCCATTTAGAATAAATATACATCCAATGTACGGAGCAGGGTTAAAAACTGGAACACGGGTGGGTGCGTTTTTTTTGTTTTTACGTGTTGTTTTTCCTTCCTCTCTGTCGGGAGGGCGGCGGGTACAGTATTATCTCTTAGGGCCGGGCGTTTTTGGGGTGGCAGCGGGCGTTTTCTTGGACATGGTGGGGATTTTGGAGGGTTTGGCGGCGCGGCGCGAGCTCTGCCCACCGGCTGTGCTGCTCTCCGAGGTGTCCGAGCACGCCGACTGTGTCTCCAGCAGGTCGAAGTCTGAGGCGTCGCTGCCCCTCCGGCTGCTGGCCCGGCTCCCGGTGCGGCTCCCGGCGCGGCTGGTGGGACGGCTGGCTGCCTTCTTGGGGTCTGCAGGGAGAGCCCACGGAGCTGTGACAGGGAGGGGCTGTGTCCCCTGAGACCCCCAGGTTTGTGTCCCCTGAGACCCCCAGGTTTGTATCTCCTGATGCCCTAAAGTTTGTGTCCCCTGATACCCCAAGATTTTCTCCTCCTGACGCCCCAAGATTTGTGTCTCCTGATACCCCAAGGTTTGTATCTCCTGATACCCTAAGATTTGTTTCTCCTGATACCCTAAGGTTTGTGTTTCCTGATGTCTTAAGTTTGGTCACTCCTGATGCCCTAAGTTTTGTTCTTCCTGATACTTTAAGTTGGGTCACTCCTGATGCTCTAAGTTTTGTTCCTCCTAATGCCCTCTGTTCCTCCTGATACCTTAAGTTTTGTCACTCCTGATGCCCCAAGGTTTGTGTTCCCTGACACCCCAAGGTTTGTGTCTCCTGACACCCCAAGGTTTCTGTCCCCTGATACCCCAAGGTTTGTGTCTCCTGATGCCCCAAGGTTTGTGTCTCCTGCCACCCCAAGGTTTGTGTCTCCTGATACCTCAAGATTTTCTCCTCCTGATGCCCCAAGGTTTTTGACTCCTGATACCCCAAGGTTTGTGTCTCCTGACACCCCAAGGTTTGTGTCTCCTGACACCCCAAGGTTTGTGTCCCCTGATACCCCAAGGTTTGTGTCTCCTGATGTCTTAAGTTTTGTTCCTCCTAATGCCCTCTGTTCCTCCTGATACCTTAAGTTTTGTCACTCCTCATGACCTAAGGTTTACTCCTCCTGATACCCCAAGGTTTGTGTCCCCTGATGCCCTAAGTTTTGTTCTTCCTGATACTTTAAGTTGGGTCACTCCTGATGCTCTAAGTTTTGTTCCTCCTAATGCCCTCTGTTCCTCCTGATACCTTAAGTTTTGTCACTCCTGATACCCCAAGGTTTGTGTCTCCTGATACCCTAAAGTTTGTTTGTCCCGATACCCCAAGGTTTGTCTCTCCTGATACCCCAAGGTTTGTCTCTCCTGATACCCCAAGGTTTGTGTCTCCTGCCACCCCAAGGTTTGTGTCTCCTGCCACCCCAAGGTTTGTGTCTCCTGATACCTCAAGGTTTGTGTCTCCTGATACCCCAAGGTTTGTGTCTCCTGATGCCCCAAGGTTTGCTCCTCCTGATACCCCAAGGTTTGTGTCTCCTGATACCCCAAGATTTTCTCCTCCTGATACCCCAAGTTTTGTGTCTCCTGATGTCTTAAAGTTTGGTCACTCCTGATGCTCTAAGTTTTGTTCCTCCTAATGCCCTCGGTTCCTCCTGATACCTTAAGTTTTGTCACTCCTGATGCCCCAAGGTTTGTGTCCCCTGACACCCCAAGGTTTCTGTCCCCTGATACCCCAAGGTTTGTGTCTCCTGCCACCCCAAGCATCTCCCCCACCACTGCCCATCCCTCGAATATTCTGTATTTTCTCCACTGCGCCGGGGGGGAGTTTTTCCATCTTTTCCCCTCACTCACCTGCCCGAGTGGCTTTGGCACCTGTCGAGGCCGGCGAGGAGCTGTTACTGGTGTCCCCAGCCAGGGAGGTCCGGCTGGAGTGGAAGGTGGGGCGCTTCAGCTTGCTGCCCGCCGAGGGGGTCACCTTGGGAGGAAGCACACACAGGACATCCTTCAGCTGTCACCTGCACCGTGACGGGCCCAGGTCACACCCCAGATCACATCCTCAGCAAAAATCTGGGCACTTAAGGAACCCCCATCTCAATGGTCAGGGAAGGCACAAGCTGCTGTTTCGGTTTCGGTTCCCCTATTTATAAAAGAAAGGAAAAGCCCAAATGCTGAAAATTTGGAGGGGAACGGCAGTTTGTGAGCTGCAGGCTGGTGAAAGGGAATTTGCTGGGAAAAAGAAAATTCCAAGCAAAGCTGTTAAGAGGCAGCATCAGCTGGGCTCGAAACCTCTACGAAGGGAATATGGAAAAACAGGGGTTTTAGCATCCAAGCAGCTCAGGAGCATTTTGGAAGGTCAAGTCCAACTCGACTTTGGGGGCAGAGGTGCAGGGGCACCCTGGTGCTGATGTTCACACCTCTCCCAGTGCCCAGAGGCAGCCAAATTGGAGAAGTGATGGGCAGGGACACAAACCACAGCAGAAGAGCTCTGGCTGCATCCCAAAGCGGTGCCTTTTCCCGACCTTTGAGATGTTGGAAGTGCAGCTGGTGTGGGGTGAAGCAGCACAACAGGCAACTCTGCTCCCGCCGCTGCTGCAGGAAGCCAAGGGGAAGGTGCCAGCAGGGCGAGGGCACCTGGATCCAGCTGGAAAAGGCAGCTCCAGTTCCAGTTCATCATCCCAAGCTCTGGGTTTGGGGCAGCGCTGCAGGAAAGCGCCTGCCTGTGGTGTCCCCAGCCCTGGGGGTTTTAGGGGTGCTGCATCCCTGGAGAGATGGACACAGATCCCAGAGGGCATTTTCCACACTTGGAGGGATTTTCCGCCATCCCCTGCGATTTTGTGATTTTTGGGAACCTCAGAAATGTTGGAATGTGATGAAACTGGAGCTGCAGGGGGAGAGGGGCAGCTGAGGGAATCAAAATCCATTAGCACGCGATTTTCGAGGTACCATTGTCATCATCAGAGATTTCGATTCTCATCCTTGATCCTATTTTAAAATAGGCAGCAAGCATCAATTTGGGGCAATTGGGGAAGTGCTCCTGACCTCCTGGTGAATCAAATGAATCCATTTTCCACATGGAAGCAGCGCTGAGCAGGACAGTTACCTCACCAGAGCAGTGAGCCACCGGGATCTACCCGGTGCTTCTCATCACCCACTCACACAAGGGCAGGAAAAGTCCACGAGGAGGCTGAAAACTTTAGGGAAACCAAAGTCTCAGCCCAAATTCATCCTCCTGGGAGCATCAAGGCGGTGGCTGGACACACCAGACGTGCTTTGACACGCTGATAAACACAAGCTCTCCATAAAACTGAGGCGGTGTGCTTACGGTGCATGCGCTGTAGCTGATTTTCAAGTCTCAACTCGGCTGCTGGATTTCAATTTTTGGGAAAGCCAAACGCGGCCCCTTTCCAATAAAGCTCGGAAAATCAATACATTTTTCAAAGCACGAGAGGATTAACACGGTTTGGAAGCAGGTGAAGGTGGATTGAAAGCGTTGTGCTTCACTCTGAAGCCGGTATTTTAATTTTAATCCGAGTTGGAGACCCATGAAAAACGCCAACAGTCGGAGCGTTAGCGGTGCTACAAGCGCTGCTCTACCACGAGGAAAGCGTTAGGAGCAGGCAGGGCAGTGGGGTGACTCCGTGCCAGGGGCACTCCAGCCTGCCAGCAGCTCCCTGGGGCTGGCAGACCATACTCTACCTCAGCATTCGGGAGCTGGAAGTCGGAATAATCGATTCCCCTCAGGGGGGTGCCCGCTTTACTGTTTATCAACCAGGGTTTGTCATAACATCGAGAGAAGTGGTGTGGAGTCTGTGAAATGGAAAAGCCAAGGAAGGGGGGGGAGAGGTGGGATGAGTGGTAAAAAAAAAAAAAAAATAAAAAAAGAGAAATGGGAGAGCATCCGGAAAATGGGGGGGAACGGCACTAAAATGGAGCAGAATTGCATAAATTAAAATAAAGGGAAGAAACCCAAAAGGTGATGAAATAATGACGTGGTGGGGAAGGAGAGATGAGGGGTGATGGCTTCCTCCTGACACCACAGCCCTGCCTCGGGCACCAGGAGCCTTCAGTGCTGGGGACACTCCTTGGAGCCACAGCGATCCAAGTCTGGGCTGGAAAGCTGGAAACCTGCAGCATCCCACCCCCATCCCACCTGGACACCAAGGAGCACCTTCTAGAGCCCTCCTCAATCCCCCAAGCCCCAACCTTCCTCCTCCCTACACCTGCAGCTGCTCAGCTGGGTGCTGGAGACCAGCGGTTTCTAAAGGGAAGGGGAAGCTTCACCCCTGCCCCACCTTGGCCCCGCTGGCCGGAGTGGCCGGAGAGGAGGGCATGGAGGCGCAGCTGTGGTTGCTCTGGCTGGCGCTGGAGCTGGAGCGGGTCGGGGAGGCTGCCCGGGAGGAGGGTTTGGATCTCCTGCCCCGCGACCGGAACGGGGTCATTCCCTGCGAGGCTCCTTCGGGCAGGATGAACTTCTCCCGCAGCTCCAGGTTGGTCCGTCCTCGTGCTGGAAGGGGAGAAAGGAGAGGAGAGCTCAGCTTTGGAGGGACCCAACATCCTCAGCGGGGCTCAGGAGGCTCCAGGGCTGGGAGCAGCTTCCTTGGGCATCTCCCCACGCCCATCTCCGAGGGCAGTGAGGCCACCCTGGTTCTCCTGCTCTGCCTTAGAACCACCTCCTGCCACGGATCAGCTCTTTGAGAAACTGGCTGATTAAAAGCTGCCCAGGACCTGGAATTCCTCTGTTCCTCTCTTGTGGAAAAGCATCCTGGTGGCCTTTACCTCACCATGTCACAGCAGCGGCCAATGTGATTTTAACGTGGCTTACAAACAGCAAAAGCAGCTTTGAAGGGTTGAGGTTCCTGAGAATCTGAGAGAGATTCTGCTCTCTCGCAGCTCTCCACGATTTTTTTGGGGAGAGAGGAGAGCAAACCACCTTCCCAACTTTTCCAACCAGCCATTGAAAACCAACTTTTCCAACTCTTTCATCCAAACACCTCAAAGAGCTGGAGGGTCTCCCTTTGACAAGCAAGGGGCAACCAAGCAGGGAGAAGGTCTGTGGGCTTCAGCTGACGTGTGCCAGAGTGCTTCATGCTCAGGGGTGTTCAGACAGAGAGCCAGGGCATGCACTGAGCCTTACGGGACACCGGAGGGATTCCGGGGCCGACGGATTATGGAACCAGAAAGCCAAGAAAGCAACTGCAGGAGGGAAGCACCACGCTGAGATAACCAAGGGATAGAAACAACCTCGATGTCAGCGCTGCAAAACATCTGCTGCAAAGCGTGAAGGGCGGAGGAGGAGCAGGAAAACCCTGAGGGCTCTCCCCGGAGCTCGCTGTAAATCATGCTGCTCTCAGCAACAGCCGTCGGGCAGCCGGAGCACGGAATGCAGCAGCTTGAACAAGACACAGCCGAAGCAATTAACATCCCAGAGACCCCAGGGAAACGTGGAGCACTCACCAAAACTCGCTCCAGTCCTGGCCAGCCCCTGGCTAATCCTGCTCTGTCTCCCGGGCATGGCTCTTGTCCAGCCCGGTGGCTCTGACCACTGCCAAACCTCAAGGTTTTGGGGAGGAGGTGACCCCAGCTCCGCTTGCTGAGGTCTTAAAGCCAAGGGAAACACAACCCTTCCCTCTTTCCCTGGATAAACACTGCCAGGTTAGCTGCAGCACCACCAAATCTGGTGATTCCAAATCCTTGGTTTTGCTTTGGATCTGTTTTCTCCAGCTCCTGCCCACGCTGGTCACCAGCCACAGCATCCAAACTCCCCTGGGTGGGTGAGGAGACTCTGATTGCATTGAGCCTTACCTCTGCACGGGTCATTCTTCACTAGGAACTCGTCCAGGGCCATCCATCCTCCGCCCACACGGACCATGACCGTGCTCCTCAGGATACGGACCAGCCGCAGCTGCTGGGAATCGCCGAACTGTGGGGCGAGGAGAAGGTCAGGGAGAGGAGAACAACCAGGGCAAGGCGGCTCCTTCCCTCCCCAGGCTGCACCAAAGGCTTTCATCCATCTATTCCACACTTTAAAGGCTTCTCCAGACAGGTTCTTCTGGAATAAGTGAGAAGCAATCCCAATTGATGAGTTTTCCTGCCTGGTTTGAAGATGATGCAACCAACCCAAATCCTTGAACACAAAGGAGATTTTAGATTTTGGGGTTGGATGGGTTTTCTCAACTAGAATTCTAGGTTTTTTTCTCTTTTTTTCGTGAAAGAAATAGAGGCTGGCAATGCCCTGACCCTCCTGGTGCAGCCCACGTGGGAAGGAGCCGGCTGATTCAGCAGGACAAGCCAAGCCAGACACCTCTGATCACCACCAAGTCTGAAATCCAGGGATTCCCCTGAGCCTCAGACTTGACCCCACCAGCCACAAAGCCCCTGCTGCAGCAATTGCCCAGTGAGGATGTTTGGATGAGTGCAGAGTGATGGGAATCCAGGCAGGAACCCCCAGCGATGTTGATTAGTGATTGTGATGCTCATTAGTGGTTTGAAATGCCTGTGATATCAAAAAAGTGAGCCCCAGATCAAAAGCATGTGTTTATAAAGCTCCCCTAAATCTCCTGGACACCCGAGCCCAGGCTCCTGGGTGTCTGCCAGGCATGGGAGGGACATGGAGAGCCTGGCAGGGCTGTGGCAGCTCTGCAGAGCACCTGCTGCAATGAGAAGACAGGAGAACCATGTCTTGCAAGCAAGACCCTCCCCAGAATGATTAAAAAAAATGGGGGAAAAATCCAAATAAGAACATTTTCCGTGGGTGGAGATGCAAAAAAATAGCAGATTCAATGAAAACAGAGAGTGCAGAGTGACTGGGATGGGTCAGGGCAGGAGGTGACATCTCTGACCCGCAGGGACACAGGACCTGGACCATTGGTGGATCTCCCTGCTCCAGGGTCCTACCAAGCTGTCCTTGGCTAGTTAAAGAGCTGCCACTGTGCTCACAGGCAGGGAAGGGAGCAGGGAAACCTCTTCCCTCTCTCCAGGCTCTCCATGAGATGTCCTTCAAGAGCCAACCCCAGGGATGAATCAATTCTCGTTATTTTTCAGTTTTTGTTGAAGACATTTCTATAATCACTGCCTAAATTAAAGCCAGAGCTCTCAGGAGTCACCCACTTCCAACACCCAAGTTTGTTTCATTCTGGGCATCTTTTGGGGCATCTTTTTGGGTGGGCACCATCACTGCATGTGAAAAAGAAGCTTTTTTTTCATCTGAGCAGGGGCAGTGGGGACATCAGAGGGACACAGGGTGCTCCAGCCCTGTTCAAAAGGGGTCTGGATTATCTCAGGTCACGACACTCTCAGGATTCATGCAGGTTCTGGAGCCCCAGTGAGGAGTTACTCAGTGGGAGTAGCAGGGATGAGGGTTTAGTTGTCCTACAGGATTACTCAGCGCTCTCATTCCGTGGTGATTGCAGTCCAAACCCACCCTGAGCCTGGTGCAGGTTGTGCCCCCTGGGCTGGCTGTGCCCCTCAGGAGAACACATCCATCTGTGCCCCAGTGAATCACCACCATGAATATATCCAGGGGAGGATCCCAGAGAGAAAAATCTCTCTGCTTTTGCCAAATCTTACTTTTTCCATCAATTTTTTTTCCTCATTTTTTCTGTCCAGATTTTTTTTTGGGGGGTGGCACTCCCCTGTACCAGGCTCTGCTGAGTAGAGTTCCCAGATCATATCCTCCCACAGCACCACAGCATCACAACACACAGAGCTACAGTGGTTAAAAGAATTCCAGAGGTGAGAGACAGCACCACAAGGTAAACTAAACTGTACCTGATTGCCGAGGAAGAACTATGGAGGGACAGGAGTGGTGTGGGGAGGGGGAACGGGGAGAGGGGAGGAAAGTCCAGAGGAAGAGGAGGGGAAAGAAAAACAAGAAAAACATTTATGGGATTAACAGTGCAATAATCATGAAATCTGTTAACTGCAGGAGTTAGAAATCTGGGGGGGTTTGGGCTATTTGGGGGGAAGGAGAAGCTTTGGGAGCTTGGGGCGAGCTCCTCCCGGCTGGAACATCAACCCCAAACCCAGCTAGGGCAGGGAAGTGGGAATTCTGCCGCCACTTCACCTCGGGGAAGGGTTTGAAACACAACCAGCAGCTGGTTACAAAGAGATTCTGTCAGGAAATTATTCTCCCTTCTTCGGGAGCGAGCTAAGAAAAACACAGGCACAAGGTACGCTCATCCAGGAGGGAAACTTCAAGGGCGGCTCCGGCCCAGTGAATGCGGCGTTTCACGGGGGCCCCGCGCTGCCTGCCCCAGAACAGGGACACTTTTATGTTCTCCCAGCTCAGGGAACGCCCTGGGGCCAAGGATGGAGCTGGGAAAACACATCCCAGCCACCTCTGCCAGCGCCAGGGGATGAGTCTCTGCCTCACCCCGGGTTCCCCCCCGTGCCAAGCTGGGCACCCCCTGGGTGATGCCCGCTCCCTTGGTGGGAAAAAGGAGGATTTGGGGAGGTTTCCAGCCCCCTCTGCCTTACCCGGTATTTGTTCTCGCCGATCTGCTCCACTTGGAATCTCTTGGCACACTTGCACTGGGCCACTTGCCTGGTGACCTGCCACCACCAACACAAGAGGTGAGGAACCAGGATTTTGGGAGTCCCCCCCCAGCACAAATCACTGCTCAGATAAAACAGCCCCAAGCAGCCTTTCCTTCTAAAACACGCTCACTTCCAACCAATTAATTTGGCTCAGCACCACCAAAATCCTCTTTTAATCGAATCTTTCTCTTCCCCACTGCCAACCCACAGCCTGAACCACCCCCAGCCTTGCTGAGCACCCCATTTTTTTGGTGCTTCACCTCATCCTCGATCTTGTCAGCATCAGTGGTGGGTCTGTAGGCGTCCTTGTTGGGATGGAGGGCGGCCACAAACTCGTAGTAGTCGATGTAGCCGTCACCGTCGCGGTCAAAGATATCGGCCACCGCCGTCATCTCCAGCTTCGTGGTGGGGAATTCTGGAAGGAGAAGGAAATGAGGAGAGGATGAGCTCCTCAATCAGAGACAGGCACGCAGGAGCAGCAAGGCTGTTTCCCAGGGACTCACTGGAAGCCAGGATGCCGTCGATGAATTCCTGCCGGGTGATTTTCCCGTCCTGGTCCTTGTCGATGCGCCGGAAGAAATCCATGACCCGGGATTTCTTGTGGTTCATCCAGCGCATGTACTTCTTCCTCCAGACGTCAAAGTCGAAGTTTGCAAACTCCTTCAACTGGAAGGAAAACCCACAGAGAGTCAGTGGGGGAAATCCCAAAGGAGCAGCACCCACCAACCACCCCAAAACGCCTCGGGTGAGCTCCCGGCGCTACCGCTCCCTGCCCGCCCTCCTGGGAAGGTTTATCTGGATTTATCCAGGCAATTCCCAGCGCAGGGCTTGCCCAGACTGAATTCCCAGCACAGGACACACAGCAGAGGCAACAGGCAGCACGTGGATTGTGCATCCCAGGGGCTGGGGATGCAGCGCTGCCCACGCTGCTGCGGGGACACACAGGCAGGGAGGATCAGCTACAGGCACACAGACACACACACAGCCCGTCTGCTCCGCCTTCTGGGGAGCCTTCCTCACCCCAGGGACTTGCCAGAGAGGAATTCCCACTGCCAGCATCGATCTGGGCACGGACCTCCCCTCTCCCTCTCCCTCTGAGCAGCCAAGAAGGGATTTCTTGCTCATCTCCCAGCTCCACAAGCCCCAGCCTAATTTAGACCCTCCAATTTAAACACCCATCTTATCTCCCCACCCCAAAAGGACCCCACCAGCTCAAGCAGCTCACATAAAGGTAAGACAACAATTTTAAGTTTGGTTTTGTTTTCTTTTTTTTGTCTCTAAACACTTTTGGGGTGAAAAGCAACAAAGAAAAAACATGGATACGAAGGAACTGAACTGACCTACAGCAAAAGCAACAGAAAACAAAAAAAAAACCACTCACTTCTGGGCATAGCTGCTTTGTTAAGCATAAATAAAAACAAAAATGACATTAGATGGTTGGATAAAATAGAGACAGTAATTATTAAACTAATTACTAGGAGGAAAGTAGGGTCTGGCTGTCATTAACTCTATAGATACCAAATACAGGGGCACAAAGCTGGTTAATGTGCAGTCAATTACTTAATTACCAAAAGGTTTTTTGCCTTAATATTTTAGGAATATTTGATTTCCAAAAAGGCAGCAGGAACTGTCTGAAAGAGCTGGGGCAGCACTGATTTAAAATGCTTCTTGCACCTCTCTGGGGATGAACTCCCAGCTCCCACCCTGCCCAGAGCAGCCAGGGGCTGTTACCTCCTCCAGCCTGTCCAGGGCATCGTTGAGCTTCCTCTGCCTCTCCAGAGCCAGCAGCCAGACCTGCTGCCAGCGTGCTGAGAGCTGGTTTATCCTGGGATTCTTTGTTTCTGACTGGGAGATAATGGGCATGCTGGGGGGAGCAGCCTGCCCCAAGCACTTCCCTGGAAAAAAAGGGAGAGAAGTTGTTTGAGGTGCTGTTCATGGAGTCTGAAGAGCAGCAGAGGAATGTGTTTTGCCTTTTTTTTTTTTTTTTTGGAAGGGAAAACCTCCCACGGCCTTGCTGGCTGCTGTCCCCAGGTGGGAGGACAGGGTGACAGACAGCTCTACACCCACATCCCCCAGCACTCAGGAATTCACTGGACTCTGGCTTTGAGAAAAAAAGACCCCAAAATTTCATCCTAAAGCAACTGCAGAGAGAGAGAGAGAGAGAGAGAGAGGGGAGAAGTGCTGGCCCAAGCACCCCCAGGAACAGCACACCCAGCAGGGCTGTTTTGGGACATGTCACCTGGATTCTCCCCTCCTGAGGAGGCTCAGCCGCCTTCCTGGTGGCTGTTAGTGCAGGATGCCTTGTTAATTGATAATCACAGCTAATTAACTTCCTAGGGATTTCGTTTCCTGCCATCCCAGGACCCAAAGCAGACTCACTGTTGCTGCGGGATTTGTCGATGAAGGGCCCGTGGGGAGGCTCAGTCGCTTTTCTTTTGTAAGTTTTCGTCACCCGGTCCACGTCCGGCTGTTTCCGTGTCATCTCCTCCATAAAGGACTGTCAAAACACAGAAAAGAGGAAAAAAACCTTTGCAATTTCAGCCTTTTTGGCTTTCCAGCCCTCACTGGGACATGCCAGGCCTGCAGAGGCAGGTGAACATCGAGCCCCAGCGATTGGGGATTGTGGTTGAGCTGCTGCTCACTCAGAGCTGGCTTGGATTTGCCAGGAGATGATCCCTGGGCTGGTTTTGCTCCAGCTGGGAATAGGGAATTCCAGGAGAAGGCAGTGTCTCCTCCACCCAGGGAGCCAGGGGAAGCCTCCCTCCCCTGCCCCTCTCCCGAGCTCGGGGCTCACCTGGTGCTCGGAGATGAGCGCTTTGACCTGATCAATATTCTGGGGCATGGGGTCCTGGTCCCGCTGGATCAGGGTGGTCTCAGCCCACTGGATCCAAGCCAGGAGCTCCTCCAGAAGCTCTGCATTGGCCACCAGCTCGGAAAGCGCCGACTCCAACCTCTGCTGGTGCTGCTTTGCCCACGTGAGAACCTGTTGGAAGCACGGGGTGAGCACCCAGCGTGGGGAAACCTGGAGCAGGACCTGCCACTGCCTGGAAGCACCACCAGCCTGGAACCAGCCCTGCAGGACTCACCTCCTCGAACCTGGCTCGGATGATGGTGATCCAGTGCTTGATGGTGGTGATGCAGTCGGGGTGGCAGGCGCCCAGGATGACCTCGCCCATCCCCACCGCCGCGTTCACGTCCACCCTCTTCTCCTCCACCTTCTTCATGAACTCCTGCAAGCCCCAAAGCAATTACTTGATTATTTCCCCCCTCTAAACTTGGCCTGGGTGGTGTTTTGGAGCTCCCCCTTACCTTGTGGGCATCGATGAGGGCCTGCAGGGCCTCGGCGTCGTCCGGCAGCGCTCCCCGAAACCGCAGGGACTGCTCGGCTTCCGAGAGCCACTCCAGCAGCATGTGCACGGCTGTCCTGAACTCCTCAGCCTGCAGCAACAACAGCACAGGCTTCTGTCAGCCCTCCCCATCCCCAGACACGCTGCTGCATTCACTCCTGCCAGCTGGAGTGACAACAGGGCTGAAAAGGGCTTTAAAAGTACATTAAAAATGAGGGAAAAGCTCTGTTTGGGGCTGGGGTTTGGGCCGGGTACCTCCCTGCCTTCGGCATCAGCTGCACTGAAGAAGGAAATGTTTTTAAAAACAGCACAAGTGCTGTATCCTGAGCAATTTGGCACCTGGGTAGTTTATTCTGTAAATTGCCTACTTGAAGTAAAAGCTGCTTAAGAGCCTTTGACCTTTTTGGTTGGTTTTTTTTTCATTTTTTTAGCTTCAATCGAGTCTCTCTGGACACTGGCAAACACCGGCCTGGCCTGTCTGATCACTGCCGTGCACATCAGTGAGATCTTGCCATCCTCCCCTTTCAAACCAGCCTTTATCTGCTCTTTTTTTTTAGGAAAAACAACCACTAAGAGGCTGATACCACCCCACTGCTTCTCAGGAACCACTGCAGGGCTGGCGTGTCCTGCCTGGAGAAGGCAAAACCTCTTCCCTGAGCTTGGTGTGGAACAAACCTGGAGCCCAGCAAAGCACCCCAAGAGAGTTTCCAACCACGGAATTTCTCCTCACCTGCTTCAGGGCCTGTTCCAGGCGGGTTTGCTTGGACACAGACAGCTTGCACACCGTGTCCCAGCGGTTGCTCAGCTCCTGCAGCTGCACCTTCACCCAGGTGGTGTCGTCCCGGCTGTTGTCGATGAGCTCCCGGCCCGAGCGCTTCAGCACCTGCACTGTCCCTGTGCGCTTCCCCAGCTCCTTCTGGAACACCTGGATGGACACAGCAGAAGCTGAGCAAGGTCAGGCAGCTCCACTCCTGTCGCCTTCCCAGTAATGTGGAAGTTCTTCCCGTTTTTTTGATGTTTTTCCCCCTTTTTATCCACTCCAGTAAAGCAGGACAGGCATTCCTGCTCTGCGCCTGCTCTTTGGCTCTTGGGGAGGACAAACCCCACTCAGGTCTTGGAGAAGAGCTGGGGAAAGGTGCTCTCACCTTGTGAGCATCCATCAGGTTCATGACCAGATCCAGGTCCCCGTGGACAGGCTGGTCCTCAGCTAACTGGGGCTCCACCTTGTAGAGCCAGTCCACCAGAGCCTGCAGCGCATCCATGAACTGCCCAGAGAACAGCAGGGCCTCCTCCAGCTTGTGCTGCCTGGAAAACAATCATCCCAGTGAGCAAATCGCCTCTTTTTGTCACACCCCAGTGACCCCACACCCACCCTGTGGCACTGCTGGTACAACCCTGGGGCTGGGCTCACCTTTCCACGGATTTCCCACACACCGTGTCCCACTTATCCCGGACTTCTCCCAGCAGATTGTCCAGCTTTTGAGTGTCATCTGAAAGCAAGGCTTTTTCTTTGAGGGCTCTGCCTGTCCTGATGGTGGTGTCATACACAGGCTGCTTCCCACCCAGAGTTTTCTGGAACTCCTGGGAAATGGAGAGAAAACAAAACTGCTTCAGAAAGCCTGGCCTTGGCTCTGAGGATTCCCAGATTTCCATGGCAATGGGAGGCATGAACATGCTTTTCTCCTGTCCTGGCAGAGGAGATATTGCCCTGCTCACCCTCCCAACAGAGCCCCTTCCACCCTGTCCAGCACCAGCCTGGCTTTGGCAGAGCTTCACCTTGTGTTTGGAGAGCTGGAGCTTGATTTTGTCAGGATCATTGGAGATCTCCAGCTCCGAGTCCAGGTGATTCTCTGCATCCTCCAGCCAATCAATCAGCTTCTTCCAGGCTTCATGGAACTGCAAGGCAACACCAGCAAGGCTGAAACTTCACCCTGGTGGTGCCCCCAGTCCTTTTGTGGTCGTGGGATCTCCTGCTGGCCGTTCCTTGGGGTCTGCCACAGCCTTCCCACGCCTCTCACCTGCTTGGCTCTCTTCCTGGCGTCGTCAAGAGCCCGGCCCCGCTCCACCGAGCGCTGCACCACCTTCTCCCAGCGGGACTGGACGCTGACCAGCAGGTTCTTGATCAGCACCACGTCCTGCTTCTGGCTGAGGAACTTCAGCTGGTTCCCGGTCTGATCCAGCTCGATGATGCGATCCCGGTGCGCGTTCACCTCGTTGGCGAACACCTGCCAACAACCAAGGGTGTCCCAGGTGTCAGAGGAGATGGCTGTGACCTCGAGGAGCCACAGGCAAGGAGAGGAGCCACCCTGGCTCCCTCCATGCCGGGGATGGAGCCTTTGGGTACCTTGTGCTCGTCGATCTGGGCCAGCACCGCGGCCAGGATGAGGCTGGGGGGTGGTGCAATGTTCAGGCTCTGCTCAGCCAGGGTCAGCCAGTTGATGAAATCCTGCAGGGAGTTCTGGAAGTCCGTGGCCAGGGCCAATGCCTCCTCCAGCTTCGCCTGGGGCAGCGGGGAGGGAGAGAAAGAGAGGAAAAAACACAACACGGAGGGTGAGAGCTCTGATCTGCAGACAGAGGCAGCCTTTGTGTCCCTCAGCGCCCCGGCCCGGGAACGCCGCTGCCTTGCCAAGGGGAGGGGGCTGCAGTGAAAGGCAAGGCTTTCTCTGCAAACAAGAATGGTCCCTGAAAGAGGAGCCCTTCCTCAGCACACCAGCAGCTGCGTCACCCTCAGCTTCCTGGGAAAGGGATCTCCGTGGGGACGGGGCTGGGTGCAAGGGGGATGAGGTTCTGATGGCAGCAGCTGCGGCACTGCAAATTTATTCTGGGCCCGGGCCACCACGGCCCTTGTTTTATCTCATCCCCAGCCAAAAGCTGAGGATGGAGTCAGCTTGGAGGAGGGTTTGGCTTGACCAACAAAGCCTGCCTTTGAGAGCTGCGGGAGGCTTCTTCCCACCTCCCTGAATTAACCCAAAGTGCCATTTCACCCTCATTTTCTGTGTGATTTAACCAGTTCTGATGACAATCGACAAAAAAAAAAACCCACGCTAACAGCTTGACACTCAGCACCACCTGACAAACAGACTCAACCTTTACAGCCAAGGGAGATGGATTAAAAAAACCCCAATTCCCAACTTTGTGGGGAAAGCAGAGTGGGAGCAGCTGCTGTCAGACCATGGGGCAAGGCTGGATGCGTTTTTCCCTCAACGTTACCTTTCTCTCCTCCATCTTGGTGCTGACCAGACACCATTTCTGTTCCAGCAGGGCCACGCTCTGCTCTGTCTTGGAGCTGGAGCCGGAATCGTCGCGGTTGAGCAGCATCAGCCTCCCCTTGGCCAGCAGTTGGCTGTAGACATCCTCCTTGGCTTTGAGCTGGCTGTACAGCTCCTGCAAAGAGCCACCAGCCAAGGGTTAGGCAGAGAAAAGCTCAGAGAGGGAACACGCCGTGCTGCAAGGCTGCAGGTGATGGGAACACGAGGCTGGGAAGTGACAGCAGGGCGACACTTTGAGCTGAGAAAAGGTGGTTAAAGCATCCTGATGGTTGTTCCAGGCATAAAGAGCAAAATTATCTGGAAGAGGAGACCAGAGCAGCCTATTCTCCCCATCACACACAGGAAGGAGAACTTTTGATGCTGACATTTGACAGGAACTTGCTGAATTAAAAGCATATATATATATATATATAAAAAAAAAAATCTCTCCTGAGAAATTACCATGTGGGCATTGAGCTGTTCCCGGGCAGTTTCTGGCAGACCTCCTGTGGGTTTCGATGCCGACAATTGGCTCTCCATCCTCGTTAGCCACAGGAGGAAGTCTTCAATCTCACCATGGAAACCCTGAGCCTGTTGGGGAGCAGAGAATCGGCCCCGGATCAGATGACATCAGCCACCATTGATCCTGTGCCAGGGGTAATGCTGGGTTTGCTTTGAAAGCAGATAAAGAGGCAGAGCTGGATGTGCCAGCGTGCTCAGGAGGGTGAGACTGGTGTGGCCACAACCCACAGGTGTGCCTGCTCCCCACTGCACTTCTGGGCAGGCACTGAACCACAGCAGGTGCAGAAAAACGTCCACAAAAAAATCCCAGCGTCGCCCCAGCTCCTTCCCCGCTTCTATTTCTCCCTAAAACAAAGGGAAAAAGGGACACCCCACTGCACACAGGGGTATTCCCACTGCCTCTTGCTGACCTGCTGGAGCGTGGACTGCAGCTGCTGCTCCCTCTCCTCTGTTTTCTGCAGCACTGATTCCCAGCAGGAATTCAGCTTCTCCAGGCGGTTCCGCAGGCTGCTGGCATCGTCCCCTGCGCTCGACTCCAGCAGCTCGTTCCCTGCTTTGTTCACTGTCTCCACGGTGGCTTGGTGGGCCAGGACGTCGTTCTTCAGCACCTGCACAAGGTGGGCAAAGGTTGGACACCGCTCCTAAACCCCCTGCCTCGCTCTCAGGGATCAAAACAGCTGAAAGCCCTCATGAGAAATTGAGTCCTGCCAGGGGAACAGGCTAAGAGTGTACCTGGAGGGGGAAAATACTCACGTGGTGCTTTGCAAGTTCAACCTCGATGACTTTTGGGTCCCCGTTGATGGGTTTTTGGGCATCCAGCAGCTCCTCGGTGTGGGTCAGCCAGGCCATCAGCTCTGCCAGGGCGTGCTGGAACTGGCCCAGTGCCAGCAGGGCGGCTTCCAGCTTGTGCTGGGCAAGGACAGGGATGGAAAAGGGGAGTTTTAAAGGGTTGGGGAGCACCACAGCCAGTTTCATCCTGTGACAGCCCCAGGTGTTCACTCTACCTGTCTGTGAGCAATTTTCTCGCCCAAGTTCTCCCAGAGATGTTTGAGCTCTGTCAGTGGTTCCTTGATGATGTCTCTGTCTGTCTCATCCGTAGCCTTTTTTAGCATCAGTTCACCTTGGTGATTAAGCTTTTCCATCTCAATCTGCTGCTGGTAAACCTCCATTTTAAACTCCTGCCAAGACAAGCAGGACAAGAACCAGAAGCGAGTGAATCACCGGAGCTCTGTGAGGCGAAGCAGCGCCGCAGAACCGCTCCCTGCCCTCCCAGCTACCTTCATCTCGTTCATCTGCTCCTTGACCGTGCTGAGGTCGGTGCCCACAGGGGACATGTTGCACAGTTTGATCACGGCGTTGTCCAGCCAGTCAAACATGGCCTGCAAGGAGCAAGGACAACGTGAGGCAATGGCAAAGTGTCCCCGCTGCAGCTGGTCAGGGGACAAAGATGATCCCTCCACCACCCCACAGCCATGAAGCTCGTCTGCCAGGGCAGCTCTGCCTGCCCAGCTCCCTCCTGCCTTCCCCCATCCTGCTGCTCTGAGCAGGAATCAAGTTTTGGGAATGCCGGAACCCCCGGCCTGGTTCAGGGGTCCCGTGTGGTGCTAAAGTCTCTCCTCCAACCTGAGCTTCCAAAGAAAAACTCTGCAGCCTCTTGTTGTTCGGTCTCAAGGCAGTTTATTGCAAGTTATCTAAAAGATTTTCTTCTGGGGCTGCTGTGGTTTGCTCACAGCTCAGGCAGAGGCACACACACACCCTGACATCCTCTCTGACTCCCGACTGCTTCTTCTCTCCCTGCCCAGGGCTGCTGCTGTCTTTTATATGGTACACTCTTTTATATGTTTACACTTTTCCCCAATGCCTATTACCTATATTAAATGCTGCTTTTCTACTCTAAACCAATCCATGAGTGCCAACATCACCAAGAACATGGAGGTAAGGACGAAGAAGGAGGAAGAACAGGATCAGACCCACTTTCCTCCATCTTAAAACTTCTGACCCCCATGTACAAAGTAAAGACCCCCCTGTACAGGTGTTAAAACCCCCCTGTACAATACTAAAATATTTTCCCCTCTACTTTGTAACTACTCCTACTATACCATCTAACCCTTTGCGACTGCTTGTTCCACCTTCAATGGTGGTAACTCATTCCGTGGCTCAAACCCAAAATGACAGCTGTTTCCAGCTGCCTGCCAGGGTCTCAAATGCTTCTGACCTGGGCCTGGAACCTCCAAAAATGTCTGAGGGACATTTTGAGTTCCATGGGGAAGGTCAATGTAATCAAATATCTGCTCCTCCTCGGAGCTGGTGGCTGAGCTCAGGCTCGCTCAGAGCCTGCAGACGCTCGCCCAGGAGATGCTTCCTGCCCTAAGGAAGTGCAAATCCCAGCAGAACTGCAGGGAAAGGGCTCCCAGTGGTGTTCCCCAGGCCCACCCACGCCACACCAGCAGCCCTGCCTCTTACTTGGAGCGTGTCTTGGTACTGCACAGCTGACTGCATGGCTTCCTCCAGCTTCTCCAGCCTCTCCTTCCATGTTTTGTTTAGGTTCTCCCACGCGTTGTTCATCTGTGGAACACAAAATTCGCCAGGCTCCTCAACCAGAGCTCCCACTTGCTCCCACCTGATTTTATCTGCAGGGGAAGCTCTCCCTACCTCATCAATGCTCTTTTTCACTTCTGGCTTCTCAGTCTCGCCACAGGCAAAGATCAGGTCAGTCCCGAGGAGGCGGATGAACTCCAGCTCTTCGTGCAGCCCGTCTGTCTCCTCCTTGATAGTCTGCAGAGGCACAGCCACAGAAGAAAAACCTTTATGATCAAACCCTCTTCCAAAGGGTTTGGAGGGTCCTTCCTGCTCCAGTGCCCCACTCCTTGGCCAACAGCCCAACTCCAAACCCCACGAGCAGGTGACACAGAGTGCTGCTGTTGAGATGGTTGCACAGAAGAACAATTCTGAAAATAATAAATTCTGAAATTTATGCAATTTCAGAAGGCTTCTCTCTTCTCTCTTTGTTTCAAGATTCCCAAATCTTGATTGTAACAGCATGCTCTTATACCTCCCCACAAAGTTTATACTTTACTCATTGGTTACAACAGATCAACACAGTGCTCATTGGTACAAAGCAGTCTCCTCCACTGTTTTCAGCTAACATCCAACTGCAGGTTTCTCTCCTTTATCTTTTTCTTCTTCTCAGTTTCCATGTCAACAACCTTGGCAGAATTCCTTTCAGGGGTAAACGTGAACCTTATCAGCTTCTTCTCCAGCCAACTCTTCCTGGCTCACCAGCTGTCAGCCCCTTCCACACCAGAGAGCAGGTGGTCATTTTTGTCACCACCACCACCACCCTGGTCTGCTCCCACCTCTGGGACCAAAATAAGAACATCTGTATTTAGCTGGGAGCCTGAACTGTCCTGGCTGAAGATGCTGTTTACAGGAGCGTTTTGTCAATACAGGAGTGATGGTTTTGAGGTTCAAAAGGTACAAACCAGAGTTAGAATGGTTATGAAAAGGGAGCAGCAAGGCTATACTTAGCAGAGCATAAAGAAACATCCCAGCTCCTCATGGCCTGAGTCAACTCAAATCCACCTGAAGTGGATTTTGCCACTTACTTGAAGCAACGAGCAACAGACAAATCCAAGCACTTTATCTCTGGTCTGACCAAAATCTAAATATACTCCTCCCACGCCAGCCAGCCTCTGGCTTGGGCTGGGAGCAGAGCCCTGCAAGCCTCCACATCACTCCAAGCAAGTGGGCACAGAGCTCTGACCACACAGAGCTCCGTGTGCTTCCCAAAAGAGCTGCAGATAATGTGATTTAAGGTGAAGGATATGTGAAATCCACCTCTGGCTTTTTCCTTGCAGCTCCAAACCGCAATGGAAATAACTCTTCATAATCTGCCTGACCGCCAACAAAACTGATTTACAGCCACCTCTGGCCACAGTCATGATCTAAGGTCTTCCCAGTTTAGCAGATAATCTGAGGGAAGAGCAGCTGCAGGCATGGGCCTCACCTCTGCTGCTTCCACCTGCTGCTTGATGATGGAGGGGTCAATGCCTGGGCTCTCCAGGTCGTGGACAATGTCCTGGGTGTCCTTGATGGTTGTCAGGAGCGCTGCCATGTCGTACCAGAACTTCTCTGCAAGCTCCAGGACATCAAGGAACTTCATCTCGCGTTCCTCGGTGCGAGCTTTGATGTCTTCCCAGAAGAAAACCATCTGATCCAACTTGTCCTGGATGACTGTGGAAGGAAATGGAAGTATTCGGTGAAGGAGGGAACCTTTTGACAATGCAAGAACATTTTGAATACACTCAGGAACAGCCCACAGAATATCCAGAGGGGAATAAAGATGGCCAGGGCTATCGGAGCATTAACTCTGGGAGACGCTGAAGGACGTGAGAAACTCCAGCTTGCAGAAAAGCCTTTATTTATGTGCAAGCTCGGGGCAAATTTGCCCACACACTCTCCCTCCAACAAACCTCTGTTCTGGCCACCTCTAGCATGAAGTCCCTGCTCACTCAGTGCATGAGCTGCCTGTTGATCTGCCAAGGAAGGTGCCAATTAGTGCCAATCGTGCTGACGGGCTTTTTGTGCTGGGGGAGGTCCCTCCCCTCCATTAGATGCTGAAGCCATGTCAACAAATCCTGTCCCAGGGGCCACCAACGAGAGGCCAGCTGGGCTGAGAAGCCACAAATAGTTATTTTCTCTTCTGACTGATGCCACCCTGTCTGTTCCAGATGGAAGCCGGTGCATCCATCCATCCATCCATCCATCCATCCATCCATCCATCCATCCAACCATCCATCCATCCATCCAACAGACTCATCCTTCCTCCTAAAGCCAGGAGAACCTCCCAAATCCATCCAGAACACTCACCCTTCCTCTTAAAGCCAGGAGAACCTCCAAAACACACCCCTGGCACATCAAAGCCTCCCCAGCAGTGACGGAGCCACGGTTTGGGGAGAAGTTGGGATGCTTAAATCCACCCAGAGCTACCTTTGGCTGCCAGGTCCTTGTCTGCTCCCTGGGAGCGGGCGATGAGCTCTTCCCCACGGCGTTTGAGGGCCTCGAAGGAGGGCTGCAGCTTCTCCAGCTCCACCGTGGAGTTTTTGTTCTCGCTGATGCACTCCCGGATCTTGTCGACCTCGGCGGGGATCAGGGGCGGCAGCCGCAGGCGGGAGGAGAGGCCCTCCAGGGTCTCCAGCATGGGCTCGATCTTGTCGTGGAACTGGAGAGGAGCGAAGCCGTCAGGGCAGGAGGGAGGGGACAAGGGGACACCGCGGGGCCGCCAGCGCGAGACGCGGCCCTGGAGAGGGGACGGGCAGAGCCTGCAGCAGCAGCAACGCCACCTCTGCAGCAGCAATGACACCTCTGCAACAGCAATGACACCCCTGCAGCAGCAATACCACCTCTGCAGCAGCAATGGCACCTCTGCAGCAGCAATGCCACCTCTGCAGCAGCAATGACACCCCTGCAGCAGCAATGACACCCCTGCAGCAGCAACGAGATCCCTGCAGCAGCAATGGCATCTCTGCAGCATCAATGGCACCTCTGCAGCAGCAATGCCACCTCTGCAGCAGCAATGCCACCCCTGCAGCAGCAATGACACCCCTGCAGCATCAATGGCACCTCTGCAGCAGCAATGCCACCTCTGCAGCAGCAATGACATCCCTGCAGCATCAATGGCACCTCTGCAGCAGCAATGACACCCCTGCAGCACCAACGCCACCTCTGCAGCAGCACTGAGATCTCTGCAGCAGCAATGACACCTCTGCAGCATCAATGACACCTCTGCAGCAGCAACGCCACCCTTGCAGCAGCAATGACACCTCTGCAGCCTCCTGCTCACACCTGCCCTGCTCCAGCAGAGCACCCACAGACACTCACAGAGCCACCGCCAGCACTTGGCACCCAAACACGGCAGCACCCTAAAAATCCACTTTTTTAGCTGCTGTCTCGGTTTTGGGGGCATGGCAGAAAACCTCAGTGCTGGCTGGGGGAATACCCAGGCAAAAAATGCTGCTGGAAAAGCGCCTGTGCTTGGTGCTGATGGGAACCTCCACGTGGTGGAAACCCATCCCAGTTTTTAGGATCAGCAGGAGCTGCATGCAGGTGGGGAGGAGCTGCGGCCTCAAAAGCAGAACCAGGAGTGAGGGAGGGAGGGGGTCCAGCAGGGTTTATTGTTGGGTTTTTGTAGAGAGAAGTCAACTTTGGCCTTAAAGATCCCAAACTGTCTCTGCTGGTGGGAAGGACAGCTCAGCACTGGGGCTGCTCTTGTCCCTCTCCCATTCCTACTGGGAACACACCGGTGCAGGCCCCCCAAATCTCTCCCAGCAGAGAGGGGCTGGGGCTCTCGGTGCAAAGTTGATCAGGACAGGCTGGCCCAGCCAACAAGCAGGAGCAAGCCAGCACATCCAGCTGGAGCAGTGTGAACCCTTCCAAAAGCAAAACCTCTGCCCTGCAGGAAGCATTCCCAGCAGAAGCTGAGACCAGGCGGCAACGCAACGAAAGCCATCCCAAAAAATGTGATTCCAGCCCCCGCCCCCGGCCTTAGATTTGAAGCACGTTCTGCTGAGCTGTGCACGGACCAGAAATGAAAGTCTGGGTGTCAAACAGAGCCAGGCCAGGGAGGGTTAATGAACATCTGTGGTGGGGGGACTCGCTTACCTCCGAAATCTGCAATGGTGGGGCGCAGTCAACACAAGAATGAAATGGGACCATGTGGGGAGGACGGGCACAGGCAGCAACACACACAGACAACACATTCCACAATGGGAGTGAGAGATGAGAGGGGAGGGGAATGTGGGGGGGAAAAACTCGGAGTTAATACAAGTGCAAACCAAGAGAAGTGACTACACAATACAGGAATTAAGAAAATAAACACCCAGGACGTGACAAAAACCAACTGCGCTACGGTAACATGGGGTGAAATGAAACATAACTGGGGGTCATCAACCCTCAGCAGCAGGAGCCTTCACCCCCTTTCTGGACTTTAGCACCTCCAGTCTCTGCAATTCCTTTCCTATTTCTCCTCCTGCACTCACCCACCTCCTCAGGAGATGCCCAGACCCCGGAGACATCCCTTACCTCTCCCATACAAAGCATCCCATGGCTCTCACAGCTTATCAGAACTGAAAATTATCTCTTCAAGCTCTTTCAGGGGGCCCTTCCAACCTTGGGTGGATGCCAGAGCAGCCCTTTGAACCAGCATCATTACTGAGGTAGTAAAAATTTACGGCCCTATTTCCTGTGTGGAGCCTCAAATGCCTTCTCCTCTGCTCCCACAGCCAGCAGGAAACTCCCCTGGAGGTGCCTGACCACTTTATGCCTTATAAAGGGGTTTTACAGGGGGAATAAAACCACATTCCAAAGCACGTGGCTATCCCAGGGGGCCGTGAGAGGAAGATTCACCTCCCTGGCACCCCGGCGTACCTGGGTGGATTGTGAGAATGCCTCATCCAGGGCCAGGGCTCGCTGGCAAACCTCCTCCTTGATTTTGGCATACAAGGCCTCAGCCCTGGAATATTTTTCCTGCACCATCTCCCCTTCCTCGGGATTGAGGTCCTTGAGCTGGGGCCCGATTTTCAGCAGCTTGTCGATGTGAGGTTTGTGTTCCGCGATGGACTCTCTCAGTTGCTAGGGAATAGAGGGAGGGGGGGTGAAAAAAAAGCCACATTTGTTTAGAAATCTGCTGCGAGCTGCTGCCTGTTTATTCCAAACAGCACTCCAAGAGCAGTGATGGTATCTGGGAGGAACTCACACCCTGGATTTCATGCCCCAGCATCTGCCAAGCACATGGCACTCAGCTCTTCCCAACATGGCTATGGCACAGCGCCTGGCACGGGTCCTTCCCCAGCCTCTGACCCTCCCCACAGCTCCACGGGGGACCCCACTGGGAATTTTTTGCTCTGCAGTCTCTGCCCTAAAAGCACAAGGTGTTTTTTTCCTGCCATGAACAGAAGGAGATCCAAAACCAGCCAAGGTTTCCTTGGGAGCAAGCTGAATTTTGGTAAGGAGTGCTCCAACGTAACAAGGGATTTTCTTGTATTACACAAGCAAACTCCGCAAGAAGAACAGAAAATGGAGGAAAATTCAGAAGAAAAATGTGCTTTTGCCCTCTGTTGATGGACAGGAGGTGCAAACTCTCCATCCTCTTACCCTCATGTCATCCTGCTGCTGCTTGAGCTGCTCGTGGTCGATGGCTGGGGGTGGCAGTTGGGAGATGAGGGCTTGGGTCTCCTCAATCCATGGGTTCAGCTCCTCATAGGTCTCCCAAAACTGGTTGACCAGGACCTGGGCACGCTCCAAGCGGGCGTAGCGCTCCGAGTTGAGCTGGCTCACAGCCTCATACTGCTGCACCAGGGACTCGGTTTTCTCCTAAAAAAAAACAAAACAGGGAGGAGAGTTATGGGGAGGGATGCAAAAGGGCCCAGGAAAAGGGCCAGCTCCATGCTGAGAGCTGGAAGAGAAGGAGGTGCCTTTGGTGGCCTTCCACGCTGTAATTCCAATTAAAGCAGCCTCGTGAATCTCCCCCTTCCCCATCCCCAAACCTTGCAATAAAAACAGGCAATAAAGGAGAGTCATAAATGTAAAGAGATTTCTGCTAACGCTGGTGGGAATTACTGCAGATGGAGTAATTTTAAACTCCTTCAGCCTGTGCAAGGGCTGAGGATTCACCTCTCTGCCCTCTCTGTGCCCCCCTGTTGCAGTAAATAGCAGAGGGGGCTCACCTGGAGAAGAGCTTTTTGCTCCTCACCACATGTGCCGAAGATCTCGTTGCGCTGGCTGAACAGCTCATCCATGGAGTCTTTGTGCCGGATGATGTCGATGGAAAACGCCTGCAGGAAGAGAAAGGGGAGAACTCAGAGCTGAGCCCAACCTCCCCCCAGCCCATCGGCAGCATCCTCCTGCCAAAGAGACCCCGCAAAACTCAGCGCAAGCGTCCTGTGGCAAACTCAAAGTCTGGCTGGGAATGCAGACTCCTGCCTGTTTTCCTCATCTACAGCAACCTCTCTCTTTCAAAGACCCGAAAACAGCTCTTAAAAATACCTATAACCCACACCCAAGGTCCTCACTGGAGGAAAAGCTCCATCATTCATTTGTTAGTGAATGTTATCCCACAAATTATGCTCTCCAGAGCTGCATCCACCAATGACTTTGCCATTCCCAAGGTCCACGAGATTAACAGTGGGAAGCTGAGCTCAATTTAACTTAATGCTTGATGGTTCAGTCCCCCCTCTCTTATAACACTGTCTTATTTTCCTTTTCTTTCTTTAATTTTAAATCCAATAAGCCTGTGTGCTGCTCTGATTGCCCAGGCAGAGGGAAGAAAAAGGCCGTTTATTTAAAGTGCACGTTCTTTCAGGCATGAGCTCATCTCAAAGATACATAGGAAAAAAAAAACAACAACCCCTCCAGCACCTCTTTGTTCCACGTCTGGCTGCTGGGAGGGAACTGTGGAGTCCCTCACTGCAGGGAACAATGAGCAAAAAGCAAATGGAAACCACCCTCATTAATCAATATATACATTTCTCTAAACCCTTCCTGCTGCCAGCTCTGGTGAGACCCTGGCAGGGCTTGATCTGGTGGTCACAAAAAAATTCTTCCATGGGAGCAGTTCTCCCAAGGGAGACCAAAACAAAGCACCCATCAAGCCCTAAATGGCTCCTGTAAACAGACAGGAAGATTTTTCCCTGGGAAGCCCAACATTTGGATGATTTAGAGCAATTTTTTCCTTTGGGTTTTTTTTTCCCTTTCACACCTCAAGGACAAGTGTTGCATCTCTCCTGCTGCTCTGAGCTCAGCACTGCACACCCCAGGGTAAAGCTGCTCCCCCAAAATGCATCCCATGACCCAAACTGGACCACCCCTCCTTGCTGCCCACCCCACAGAGCCCACCAGGGAGTGCACACAGACCTTCTGCACCTGCAGCTGAGCCGTTGTCTGGTCCTGCTCCAGGCGGATGGGACCCAGAGCCATCAGCTTCCTCTTGGTCTCAGCCACCCAGGCCAGCTCTGCATCAGCTGCCTGCTCGTACTGGCACAGGGGAGAGGAGGGGCAGTGGTCAGGGATGGAGCACACAGAGCTGGGGACAATCACAGAGGGACAAACGCCTCACCCCGGCGTGTGGAGGAGAAGGGGACACTGGGGTGGGGCTCAGGTTTCTGATTCCACGCTGCCCTCATGGCTCCTGCTGCTGGTTTTGGGGCAAGCTGGAGCAGCCACCTCTCCCCACACCCTCCCTGCCTGCAGGGAAAGGGACACCCCTATAATCAGGAGCATTTCCTTTGCTCCTCCATGGAGAACTGACTCTGTGGAGCGAGGTTGGGTATTCCCAGCACTCCACAGCCTCCAGTTCGTGCAGGATAAGCCTTTTTGGGGAGGACTGCTGGCCTGGAACAAATCCCTGTGCTCTCCCAGTGGGGGATGATGCTTTCCCAGCTTTGACAGACCCATCACCAGTTTCACACCATCTACATCACCCCTGCAGGCAGAAGTTCACAGGCAGGATAACACAGTGCTGCTCCAGAGTTATCCCAACCCAAAAACACACACCAGCACAGGTCAGCCACCATCCCTGCTGCCACATGCTGCTGCTGGGGTCCATTCCTTGGCATCCCTGATGGGATTTGCCCTTTGTCTGGCCGTGCTTGCCATCCCTCCCACTGCCAGGGCCCCGTGTGATGAGCAGAGCCCGGCTGCTCGCTGCTGCTCTCCCAAGCAAACCCTGCAGGAGTTATTCACTCACCTGCTGAGACCTCTGAATAGCAGCATCGATTTCCTCCACCCTCTGCTTGATGGTGTCGCTGACCAGCTTGTAGCGCTCGTTGGTGTCCGACACCAGCTTGTCCAGCCCCTCCCGGGCTCTCCAGGGAACCAGCTCCAGCAGAGCCCGGCTCACCTCGTTCACCGTGTCCAGGACGAGCCTGTGCTCCATCACCTCCTTCTTCAGCTCCTGTGGAAGGCACCCATGGGTGTGTGTCCTTCCCAGCTCCTCCCCAGCCTCCCAAAGCTGAGAAGAAACCATCCCAACCCGGGCTGCCGCTCCCGCACCTTTTGCCGCTGCTGGAACTGGGGGATCTGCTCGCCCGCAGGGGATTGTGCCCCGCTGGATGCCAGCTCGTCCTCCACCTTGCTCATCCACCCAGTCAGCTCCTCGTGGGTGGACTGGAATTTGGTGGCCAGCTGCCGGGCCTGCTCCAGCGTGCGCAGGGCCTTGGAGCTGGCGGCGGTGATGTCGGAGTAGCGGGTCTTGATTCCATCCAGCTTCTCCTGGATCAGCAGCACCTCCTCCCCTGCGGGACAGCAGCAAGGGGAAAATGATGCTGGGCTCCGGGGGCTGAAGGAGCCACCCCAGGAGGCTTCAGAGGCCAGTTTTTTCTGTCTTTCCCCCTTTTAAAGAGTGAATTCCAGCATCACTTTTCTTTGTATTAATTCAACCGTTTTTACTAAGAGTTGACATCTTCCACCAGCATGGTGTCCACCTCATCCTGGGATGGGATGGGATGGGATGGGATGGGATGGGATGGGATGGGATAATGGGATGGGATGGGATGGGATAATGGGATGGGATGGGATAATGGGATGGGATGGGATGGGATAATGGGATGGGATGGGATGGGATAATGGGATGGGATGGGATAATGGGATGGGATGGGATGGGATAATGGGATGGGATGGGATGGGATAATGGGATGGGATGGGATAATGGGATGGGATGGGATGGGATAATGGGATGGGATGGGATAATGGGATGGGATGGGATGGGATAATGGGATGGGATGGGATGGGATGGGATGGGATGGGATGGGATGGGATGGGATGGGATGGGATGGGATGGGATGGGATGGGATGGGATGGGATGGGATGGGATGGGATGGGATGGGATGGGATGGGATGGGATGGGATGGGATGGGATGGGATGGGATGGGATGGGATGGGATGGGATGGAAGTGTGCTGCCAAGCCCAGCTTTGCCACAAGCCCCAAAAGCCACCCCAACTCAGTTCTCATCAACGTGTCAAAGCGCCAAGAAAAAAGGGTCAGTTCACCCCTCGCTGCTGTTTCCAAGAGGACACAGAGCTGCCTGCCAAACCCTTTGTAATCACTCTTCCTGCTCCACAGCTCCCACAAGGACACAGGGCTGTACATCTGCTCTGAGCAGACCACATCTGAAGGAAACGCAGCGCCCCGACCTCTCTTCCCACTCATAAACATAAACTCACACCCACGTGGCAACAGCCACAACTGCTCAGTCTGGGAAAGCAGCATTAGGAGAGGGCTGGGGGTATTTTTAACCTCTTTTCCATGTGATTTAGCAGCTGGCTGCAGTGAGAAAAGCCTCCCTCAGCACTGAGCATCCCCACAGCAGCAGTGGGAATCACCCGCTCCCCAAGCTGTGAGGTTGGGATTTTGGGACCAAGCAAATCCTGAGCTGGAGTGTTTGTGGCTTAGCATCCAAGGCTGGATTCAAACCAGCTACTTTGGGAGTTTCCAAAAGGAAATGAAGACCTGAGGGAGAAAAGCCTCCACCCAACAGAGCATGGACTTCCCAAGGAAAAGCATGTGGAGGATGGATTCCCAGACCCCCCACATTTCCCACAGCATGCCAAGATCTCCTCTGTGTTACCTGTGGTTTGCTTCAGGAGAGCCTGTCCATTTCTAATGGCTTGGTCCACGTTCTTCTTCCTATTCACAATTTCTTCATTCAGAGCCTGAAGATAAAGGCAAATTTGGGTTATCCTGCTGCAGGCAGGTCCCTGTGTCCTGCCAGCCAGAGATGCTGTGGGGAGCATGAACTTCCCTGCTGAGCACAGACAGGCTGGACAACCATGTGTAAACTGTCCAGTGGGAATTATTGGGATTTTTGGGACTCAAAGGCCCAAATCTCAGAGCAAACCCCACCCAACCCATTGGATCTGTGTCACCAAAGGACTCGCCCTTGTATTAGACAGAACCTCACTCTTGAAAAGAGTCTGCACAGCCTCAGGGAGCGGATGCAGAGGCTTCCTCAGTGGCCAGCCCAGCTCCAAAAACCCACCAGACTTTTCCAGCTCTCTGTTTTGGAAACAGCATCCAGCTTTCTGAAGGCACAGGGTGGCCAAGCTGGCTCAGACACTGTTCACAAATCAAACAAACCATTTGAAGTTCCCCCGCCTCAAAAAAGCCATTTTTTGGGAGTGGGGGCCCACAATTGTTGTTTATAACACATAAAATCTCTTTACACTCCTCTCCAAGCCTCACAGAGACCCAGCAGCAGAACGAGCTCCACAAAATTAAAACCAGGCCAGAAACATAAACAAAACCAGATAAAATGCAACAAAACAAACAACACAAACATGGAATTTAAAAAAAAAAAAAAAAAAAAAAAAGGGAAATACCAGCTGGTCGGCATGCTGCTTCTGCAGGACGTCCCGTTTGTAATCCTTTATGGACACTGAGCCCAGCTTGTCCTCCACCTCAGCCAGCCAGTTGAGCACTTCCACCTCCTCCTCCCCAAAAAGCCTGGCGTTGGCCAGAGCCTGGTCCAGCAGTGCTGCCTTGCGGCCGCACCGCTCCCGGACCTCGCCGTAGCGGCTCTGCAGAGCCTCTAATTTCTCTGCCAGCAGCCTCTGCTCAGCAGCACAGCTCAGGGAGGACAGCGACTGCCCGACCCCCAGCGCCCGAGACACGTTGGTAGCGTGGCTCTCTATCTCTTCCTCGAGAGCCTGAATGGTGGGGGGTAGAATGGACAACAGAAAGGGGAAAAAAAAAATGAGTGGAGAATGAGGGAAATGAAAGAAACTCAACGTAAAAGGGGGAACGCGACAGTGAACGTAACTGAAAAATGGAGGAGACATAAAAGCCACCCGTGAATGGGCAAACTGAGTGGAAATTTAAAAGAAACACACGAATGGGAATGTTTTTTTTCTATCCAAACCTGCTGGGAGGTGCAAGGACATTGGTTTAATGTTTACCCACGTGGATGGGTCAAGGCTTGCAGCCTTCTCTGTACATAAAACAGCCTGGATAACTCCTCCAGTCCTTGTTTGTGCCAAAAACCTCTCTGGTTGTGGTGGAAACAACCACTGGAGCGGGGCCTGACTCCAACCACCTCCATCCTGCTCCTGCACAGGTCCTACCTTGTGGCGGCTGATCTGCTGCTGGATTTTGGCAGTCTGGGTACCAATGGGCTCAGAGTTGGCCAGTTTCTTCTCTGTCACCGACAGCCAGTCGGACACGGGCTCCGTGGTTTCATGGAACTGCTTTGCCAGCACCAAGATATCCTCCAGCTGCTTCTGCCTATAAAAAGTAATCATAAAATTAGAAGGAAATAATTGCTCAAGGACAGGTTGGATGCGGCCCTGAGTGTCCTGGTCTGGCAGAAGGTGTCCCTGCTCTCAGCAAGGGGCTGGAACAAGATGGTTTTTCAGGTCCCCTCCAACTAAAAGCAGTCTGTGATTGTTTGAGTCAATGAAAACACTAAGGAGCAGCTCCCAGCTGGAGCCAGGCATGGGAAGCAGCTTCAGGTATTTGGAAGAAGCAGCTCTGTTCAGAGCAAGGTGAGACACCATTGTCAGGCGAGCTACAATGGCAAAGATAAAATCAATGTGCAAGAACTGCAAAATACGCTTTTCCTGCAGCTGTGCCTTTAGTTTATTGCCCTGTGAAGGTAGCAGAAGGGCTTCCCCATTGTGCAGCTTTTCATGAAACAGTTTGAGATGGAAAGGACCTTAAAGATCATGTAGTTCCATTTGTTCCGTCCCTATCACTCTCTTGCAGATCCCCTCAGCTTGTGGCCAGGCTCTTGGTCTTTCAGAGCTTCTGGTTAAAGACAATCCTGGATGGACAACCCTGGATGGACAGTCCAGCTTGCTGGCAATGATTAAAAACACAGAGAAAGGTCCAATCTGGCCTCAGAAGTGACTTCATAACCTTAAACATCAGCTTAGGTGGAAATAAGTAACTCATAAACAAGATTCTGGCAGCACAAAGGTGTCAACAGGATGTTGCTAAACGTTAAAGCTTACAGGAATAAAAATAACATCCCTCCCCTGCAGGGAAATTATTTAATCTCAGCTCTTCCCTGCCATTGTAAACCACTGCTATCAGCACCAGCTCCCAGCCAGCCTTTGATTCCTCATGTTTTCCAGCTGTTTCCAGGATGTATCTGCACTGAGATCTCCGCCAGCTTCCCCAGCGCTGTCACCCCTGGCTCTGGGGCACCACAGCTGCCGGGCTGAGCTGGTCCCAGTGCCTCTCACCTGGCAGCAGCCCTGCCCAGCAGCCCTTCCCAGCGCCGTGCCAGGCTCTCCAGCTGCCCCACGATCTTGTCCCGGTCCGCGGGCTCGGCCGCCTGCGCGATCCTGTCGCCCTCCGCCTGGATCATCTCCACCGTGGCTTTGCGATCGTCCAGGAGGCGCTGGAGCAGCTGGGGGGAGGCAAAGGAAGGGGGGAAGTCACCAGATTGGGGCAGCAGAACCAAATCCAGCCCTTGGAGGGGTCAGATCCAGAAGCAAATCCAGCCCTTGGAGGGGTCAGATCTCTAATTGTGGCTCAGAATTGCTGCCAGCACTGGGCTGAGACCAGGCCCAGCCCAGGGGGGCAGCTCTGCCTTCAAAACCAGTTCAAAAAATTACAGAGTTATATCGTATTGTTATATTATATTACATTATAATAATCACATGCTTTGATTTGGGCAGCCCTGAAGTGGTCAAGCAGCTGGGCAGGGTGATCATTGTAGGTTCCATCCAACTGAACTTTCATTTATTCTATTCTATTCTATTCTATTCTATTCTATTCTATTCTATTCTATTCTATTCTATTCTATTCTATTCTATTCTATTCTATTCTATTCTATTCTATTCTATTCTATCCTATCCTATCCTATCCTATCCTATCCTATCCTATCCTATCCTATCCTATCCTATTCCATTCCATTCTCCTTTCCATTCCATTCTCCTTTCCCTTTTCACTTCCCCTTTTCTTTCTCCTCCCCTCCCCTTCCCTATTTTACACTCCCCAAGATCCAAACCACTTCTGTGCCAGAAGAGTTTTCCCAGTCTTTCCCACCAACCCCCTCCAACTTATCAAGTTCTTAACTTCCACTTGAAGCACATTTCCTCTTCCAACCTCCACACGTCAGACCAAGCCTGGGTAAGAATTCATTTCTAAAATATTTCCCCATGACCACACTTGACCTTCCCTCCTCCCACTCCAAGGGCAGGCGCCGACCTCGGGCTGTTATCTCAGCAAACACCGGCACACCTTGGGCCTGCTCTCACACTTCATAACGTTCCCTTTGTCCAAACACCCAAACCAGGCCCTGCACCACCACCAGCTCGCTCCTGACACAGCAGAATTAGCAGCAGAAAGCAAAACTCAGGGCTGGAAAAACACGGCCCACCAGCAAAACCAACTTCAAGAGGCAGCGGGACAACGATGGCGATGGAGATGGTTGAGTGTGGGCGAACTGTTCATTACACTGGGATGTGAGGAACTGAGAGAAGCATGGACACCCCAGCTGAACCCCTAAAATACTGCCTGCCTGTCCTGAGCTCCTCTGCCATAGAGCCACCCAGTGCTCACTCACCTTCTGCTCTTGGATCTGGGCTTTCACCACCTTGTACTCGGCAGAGGGAGGTTTCTGGTTGGAGATGAGCTCCTCGGTGTCTGCCAGCCAGCTCAGCAGCGGCTCCAGGGCGTCCTGGAACTTCCCGCAGTGCAACAGGGCCTCCTGCAGCTGAGCCACTCGCTGGGCCACCTGAATCCCAAAAACAACCCCACTGCAGAGTCAGGCACCGGCACCGGAGCCTCAGCTCCCTGCCCCGATCCCCTCTGTCCCCCAGACCCCAGAAAAAGCAGGGACAGCCCCTCCCCATGCTCCCACCTTCTTGTTGAGGGTGTTCCAGCGGGTGTTGATTTCTTCCATGTCATGCTCCAGCCCTTGGACATCACAGTTTTTCCCGGCGCTTTGGATGAGTCCCTGACCAACTCCATTGACTTGCTGCAGCTTTAGCTGGAGGGGATCCACTTGCTCCTTCTGGAATTGCTGTGGGGTGGAAAAGGTGGGAGAGAAAAGGTGATTTATAAGTTATGAGCTGCTCTTCCAGCTGCTCAGTCTTTCCATGGATACTACAGCTTTCCTCTCTAGGGAAGATGCAGTAGCCACTTGCACTGATTTTATTGGAATTGTGCAAGTTTGTCTAAACTCCTCCCTTGCCTTGACCTAGTGACACAGATGTCACAGGAATCTGCTGGTTTGGAGCACAACTCGGGGTCTATCCACACCCACCTCTGGTTTTAAATGGGTAAATCCCATCTTTCCAAGCACTGGAGTGAGGTAAAAAGAGAAAACTGAGGAAGAAATGAGAGCATCGGCTCTGACTCGCCATCAGATTGGGAAATAATGCTCCTGAGGAAAAACCCCAAGCAATTCTCACAGTGAAGCTATTGAGAACGGAGACCTGACATCATATGAGTTTTGTTAACCACGAAATTACAGGCAGCGAGGAGCTCGCTGTATTTCGAAAGACAAAGGCAATAGGCAATTAATGTGCGAGTCGTTTACCACGGATTTGGCACGGTCCTGCCTGGGAATCCTGTGGGGAAAAGCTTTCTAAACCAAAAAAGATTTGATAGGGAAGGGGGAGGAGAGCGAATGAAGCTCCCCATTGTCAGCAGAGGCAGCAGGGAGAATCCTGTTTCTCCGGAGGAGATAAATGCTCTTTATCAGAGCTGGGGATCTGCTGGAACCACACGCTGCCCGTGCACCACCGTCCCTCTGCAATCCTTCCCCACCGCTCCCAAGGGACAAGCCTGCCCTGTCCCCCACAGCAAACACCCCAAAACCAGGGAGCAGATTCCTGGCTGACTCTGCTCCCCTGGCCCAGGAGCCCATGCAGAGCACGGGTCACCCCGCAGCCGGCGCTGGGCAGGAGCAGAGCCCTTGGCCCTGTCCCGATGTTTTCCCGTTGGGAAGCAGAGGGGATGGCAGCCAGCCACCTGCTCCCTGTGCCCAAGAATGCACGGGCACTGCCTGCACTGAAAAATTCCCACTTGGATGCAAGATCTCCCCCAGCAGAGCAGCAGCTCTGGAGGACACGGCTCTCTGCGCCCAGCAATCGCTTTCCTCCGGAGGAGCACGAAACAAAACCTCCTAAAAACACCAAAATCCCCCAAAACACACGGGCACAGCTCCCAGCCTGAGCAAGAGGCACTGCTTTGACTTTCCCTGCCTCATTTCCAAAGGAAAAAAAAGCTACTTTTTCCCAGCAGAGCTCAGCAACCGGAGGGCAGGGAGGTCCCTCCAGGACATGAGCAAAGGGTGAGCTGGCAGACACTGTCCAGAGCTGTTTGCTCATGGAGAATTCTGCCACGGTTATAAGAAATAAATGGGGACTTGGAATCACCAATTCCCGGGCTGTTCTCCTGTTACTGTTTATATATGGAGCTGCTGGGTAGAAGAGCCAAACCCACAAAAGGATCAGGCTGATAAGCCTGGCATGCCAGGCTGGTCCGAGCTCTCCATGTACAGCAAAACAAACTCCAAAGGAGCCAGGCAGGGAGGGAGCCCTGTGGAAAAGCCTGGGTGATCCAACCAGGGGTACCTGCAACACAGGTATCAGCCAGCCTGAGAGCCTGATGCTCCCTGAGGAGCCTGACAAAAATAATCCCAGCAACAGCCTGAGGGTGAGAGTGTCCAACACACTTGTTTTCCTTTGCTCATAAAAGATTCCAGTGATTTAGCTCATTAACCTCACTGTGACTCAGCTTGGAAACAAATATTTAACGACTCCCCTTTGCTGTGGAGCAAGGTGTCCTGCCCTGGGGAAGCGCTGGACAGACATTTTGGGAGAGCAGAAGGACATCTGCTCCACCACACCTCCTCCTCCTCACTCCCAGGAAGGCTTCCCAAAGCATCCCCTTGCTTTCTGCTTCCCTCATCTCCCTTAACCCCTCTGCTGCTGGATGTGGAATTCCAGGAAGCATCTCCAGCAGTGCTTGGAGCGAGGGGAAGGTTTGTGGGGTTAACAATCAGAGGTGCTGAACCTAAAATAAGGACTCCCGCTGCTGAATTTCAAGCAACAGACAAGAACCCAATGGTTTCTCCCTCACCCAGGTCCCCTCTGGGTGTCCCAGCCCGTGCTCACGTGGACCCCCATGTGAAACCACCTCTCCAAGCCCCTCCACGTGGTTATCTCAAAGGGGTGGTACAGCCCAAAGGATGAGTAATTGCCACCAAATCGGGATTTTTGGTGCTGACTAACTTCTGATGTCTCCTTAGTGATATTTCTCCTATTCCAGATGGCAGGAAATCAGCGCTCGGCTGTGGGAACTCCAGCACCGAGGTCTCTCCAGGCAAGAGCCACGAGCAACACAAATCCCCAAAGAGCAGAGAGAATCTGAGCCCTTTCCTGAGCGCCTTCCACGCCTCGGCACCTCAACGCTCACAGAAAAAGCTACAGACAGCGATGACTGCACGGGACAGGAATTGCTTGCACTTAATTCATTTTACAGGTTTCTCTTTCCTGATTATTTTTTACTTCAAAGATGGGAACTCCCTGCCAGGAGCCAGCGAGAAGGATTTTCTAAAGTCTGTGATCTCCGTCTGAGTGACCATAGTGTACTTTAATAAGCCAAAAAAGTGTAAGTCAACATTTCAGGTCATCGAGCAGCGAGAATCTTTTGCCTCCCTTACTTACACAATCACACAATTTCCCCCCACCCCCCCACCCAAAAAACTTTTTCCCTGCCAAATTCAAGCCGATCTCAGGAGGGAGAAGGCTGTTTGGAAGCCCAGATCGTGCGTTACTGAGTGGGCTCCCACCTCCCACCCATCCTTGGAGTGCAAAATAAAGCGAATTCTGTGCCTGAAGCCCCGGCTGTGGGAGCCTGAGCAACAAATACCTCGTTATCTGGAACGAATCCATCTGGGAGAGCGGGGGGCCCTTCTGCCATGAGAGCAGCGCCGAGGGGTCCCTCCGTGCCCGACGTCCCCTCTCCCTCGCTGGGACAGGGGGACAGGGCACCCCCACAGCTGCGGGGACGGAGGGGGCCCCTCAACACCGCCCTGGGGAGGGTTTGTGCCCTGGCTGCTGTGGCAAAGCGTGTCCCCAGCAGCTCTGGGCTGGTGGGACCTTCTGGGAGGGGTGAGAAGGCACCAGGGGGACCCTCCCAAGCTGCCGCCCCTGCTGCAGGTAAGCTCGCAACGGGGTCATCCTCCAAAGCCAACACTTCAGCAGGCAGGTGCTCCAGGATGGGCGGCGCAACCATGATGGCAAAGTCATCTGTATCCCCCAAGGCCACCGCCAATGGCACGGGGTCACCACCGAGGTCCCCGGCACCTGAGGCGAGTGGCTCGGCCGCTGGTGGTGGCACAGTGGCAACAGGCACGTCAGCAAATGGTGGTGGGGCTTCCAGAAGCTCCTCCACCATCAAGGGCATGGCAGTGGTGGTGGCTCCTGCAGGTTCCTCAGCATCCACGGTAGGATCACCGGTGGCTGGTGGCATCCCCCGAGCCTGGGGCTCCAGGACAGCCACATCTCCTGCTGAAAGTGGGTGGGTTGGAGAAGAAAGCTCCCCAAAATCCCATGGGATGGCAGGCCCTGCAATGGATAATGTGCCAGGAAGCTCTTCGGGGGCGGCTGGGCTGGCAGCACATGGGACCTCCCAGCTGGGGGCAAACAACAAGTCCACATCTCCTGGCTGCAGGATGGCTGCTGGTGTCCCCCCATGTGTGACAGCCACCTCCACGGGGCACCCCTCTATGTGGGCAGCCCCTTCCAGAGACAGAGCACGGCCCAGGGAAACCATTTCCCACGGGGGGTCCTCATCAGGCACCGGGAATGTTGTCAGAGCCTTGGAGCCTGGCTCTGATGCAGAGCCAGCGTGGAAAGGCAGCAGAGAACCACAGCAAACATCCCCACTCCCTGCTGGATGAGTCCAGCCCTCAGCTCCACTCCCTGATCCCAAATCTGTGGCTTCATCCTCAGAAACCAGTTCTGGGACATCCCAGTTGGTGACCTCAGTCCTTCCAGGCAGCAGGTGACGGGTCCTGAACGGATCCATGGCCTCAACGCCAGCCTGGCTGTGCCGTGGGGGGGACCCCAGCTCCTCCACCGCTGTGTCCGGAGCTGGGGGCTGGCAGGGGGACACTCGGCCAGGACAGGTCCCCTCGGGAAGCAAGTCTTGGTTATCTTCACCCCACCCCACCGGAGCACTGGGGTATCCATCTCCCCCCAGCCCAGCAGCTGGATGTGCCCCCGTGCCAGGACACGGCATCCCACCAGCCACGAGCTCCGGGTCCACCAGTGGGTCAGGATCAACCTCCCCCACCGGCGCTGGGGAGCACTCCAGGAGGGACCCCAGCCCTGCCATGGCCACGGGGCTGGGGGAGGCCCCTCCGTCCGAGTCCGTCGGGGTGACAGCCAAGGTGTCCCTTTCTGAGAAGGGCTCTGTCAAGGGCTCCAGCGTGCTCAGCACCTGTGAGCTGCAGGTGACATCAAAGTCCTCCAGATCCGACACAACGGCAGAGTCCGAGGCGCTGATATCCAAGGGGGCTCTGTGCTGACCCCCTTCAACCACCAACCCGGCCAGTTTGGCCGAATCGGTGTCCAGCCCCTCTGAGTCCATTGGGGACATCTGAATCTCCAGGCAGCTGGGGACAGCTCCATCACTCCCATCCTCATTCAGGCACTGCTCTTCCAGCTCCAGGAACATCTGCACCGAGTCCGTGTCGGACAGCTCGGGGCCTGTGGGGCTGGCTGAGCGCTCCAAAACTGGAGCAAAGTCCTCAACCCCACATTGCACCGCCACGTCCTCCGTGCAGCACGCGCTGCCACCACCCCCAGGGGACGTGCAGGACCGGGAGGGCCCCGGGCTGGGGGCAGAGCCATCCTCTGGAGCCGTGGATTGTTCCCTCTCTTCAGAAATATCTGCCAAGCAACAGCTCCTCTTCTCCTCTGCCACCAGAACAGCCTTTCCTCTCTCTGACAGCGTCGCCTCCTCCCACTCCTCCATCATCACCCAGCGCTCGTCCTCCTCAAATCTCAGCTCAGACTCCGTTTTCTCCCTGAGATTGGAGGTGATGAGAATATCCAGTCCCGTATCCAGCAGCTCTTCACTAAGGCACGGAGAGAGGTTGACGTTCTCCACTGTAGAGTCCGACTCGGAGGCCTCCAGGGTCTCCTGGTGCCCATCGTTGAAGTTCCCCCTGATGAAGTTCTTCCTGGCTCGTGGCCAGGTGGCACTGGGGAGCCGGCGGGCCCTGGCCAGGTCCCTGGCACGGCTGTCACCGGCGTTCAGCAGGGCCTGGCGCTCGTCCCGGGGACCGCCATAGCCATCCACGCTGAACTGCTTGGCCACCAGAGCCTCTGCCGTGCCAGATGATTTGGAGACGTGCTCCAAGGTGAGAGACTCCGACATGGGCTCGCCGTGGTCGGGCTGGCCCGGCTGCTCGGCGAGCATGGCACTGGAATCCCGCTTATCCCGCAGGGAAGGGTTGGAAGCACCCGCCTCCGACACCTCGCTCAGCGAAGCCCCCATCCTTTCCGCAAACTCGGTGAAGTTGGGCGGCATGAAGGACTTCCAGGAGCGCCGGTTGACGTTCTCCTTCTTCTCAGGGTTCGGTCGCCTCTTTGGCGGAGCCGGCGCCGGCTTGGAGACGTCGCTGCTGAGCTTCAGCTGGTCAAAGATGACTCGCTCATCCAACTTTTTGGGTTCCGGCGGCCTGGACTCGAAGACGTTGGCAGCTCCCAGAGTCCCGTTGCTGGATATGGTGCTGCCATCCCCCTTGCCCAGGGTGCTCTTGGAGAGCTGGTTGAGCTTCGATCCCTGATCGATCTGCTCGTTAATTCTCATCGTGTCGTATATCGATCTCTGGGGCACGTAGCAATCCTCTATATAACCATCCTCATCCTCGCCCTTCCCCAGGCAAGTGCGGTTCTGCCGTAAACAGTCTGGCCGGCTCAGTGGTTTGCCCATACTCTCGTCCTTACGGATGACGGAACCACGCCGGCAACCTTTCGCCCGCCACGGCAGGAAGCATCACACGGCCAGCAGGTCCCAAACCCGCCGGGGCAGCCTCGAATCCCAAAGTGACACTTACGGGGATGGCAAGGGGGACCGGCAGCACCGCGCCGGCTCAGCAGCCCGACCGGCAGTCCCGAGCGGTGAAACAACCCATCTCGTTCCCGCGGCCCCCCTAGAAAACCCCATCCATCAGCGGATCATCCAAAATCCAACAGCTCCGGGAAAATATTCCAAGCGGTTTGCGACAAAAAGGGCGGAAGAGTTTGAAGCTCTTAAATTATCCCGTCCGTCCTTCTTTACTAACAAAGGCACGGCTTGTCCCGGCCGCTCCCGGCTGGCAGTGGCGAGCGGTTCCGCGCGTTCTCTGCCCAGCCCCGAGCGCCGTGGAAGTCCAGCTGGTCCGAATTAGCCTCTCCCCCCGACTCTCGTGTTTTCATTTGAACCGAGCTTGTCAGCGGATATTCGTACAACTTTAAACACAGGAAGTTCTTCATTCAGGGCAAACTCGGAGGTTTCCTGTCTCAAAAACATGATGGCATTGTCGCTGCCGTCACCTCGCCCGGTGTCACCGGCAGTGCCGGAACCCCCAAAATCCAGCCGGTGGGTGCGTGGCGGTGGCGGCACGGCCGCGGAGCCCAGCGGCGGAGGAAGGCTGCTTGGTCTTCGCTTTTTTTTTTTTTTTTCGCTTTCTCCCCAGGATAAAAAAAAAAAAAAATTGGCTATAAAACGCATCCAAAAATGGCAAAGGGACGGAGCGGGATGGAATCCCCTGAGTTGCCTCCGGGAGCCGACGGGGGGGACGGGGAGCAGCCGCGGCTGGAGGCGGCTGTTGCCGCTGCTGCTGCTGCTTCTTCTTCTTCTTCCTCCTCCTCCTCCTGCTGCTGCTGCCGGCCCCGCTCGCACTAACTTTCCCGGCGGCCGGTGTCGGGCTGCGGCGGCTCCGCGCCACCGGGCGGCCCGGCCATGGCGGGGCGGGCGCGGGGCCGGTACCGGCGGCGATGCGGGGCGTACCGGGGCTGGGAACGGGGCGGGCAGATACACACACACACACACACAAACCCCGGGGCCGCCTTCCCGTTCCCCTTCCCCGCCGCTCTCGCCCCTTTTGTGCGCGGCTCAGCGGCCGGGCCGGGGGCGGGGGGCTCCGCGCCGCCCCCGCGGGCAGCCCCCGGCCGGCGCGGCGGGATGCATGGCCGCTGCCTTCCTCCTCCTCCTCCTCCTCCTGCTGCTCCTCCTCGTCCTCCTCCTGCTCCCGGCCGCCGCTCTCCTTCCCGCCGGCGGAACAAAAGGCCGAGCCGCGCAGGCCGCCGCACGCCCCGGCCCCGCCGCCGCCGCCAGCACCGGCTCCCGCGGAGCTCCAGCCCCGGCGGAGGGCGGGGGGACGCGGGGGCGGCGCCGCGGGGCGGAGCGGCAGCGCCGGGGCCGCCCCTTCCAGCCCCGAGCGCCGCCGTGCCTCCCGCACCCTCCCCGCACCGACCCCCCCACACCGGCCCCGGGGAGGGGGGGACCGGAGCGCGACCCGGCTGGGAACCGGGGGGATGCCCGGTGGCAGCGCGGGGGTGGTCCCCGCCCGCCCCGCCGGGGATGGCCCCTCCTCCGGGGGGAGGCGGCAGCCCCCGACAAAGAGCAGCAACGCCCTGGCTCGGCGGCGGCTCCGGCTCCGGCTCCCACCGCCACCGGCCCCGCTCCCCCGGCTCTTTGTCCGCTGCTCGCGCTGCCAGGGAGATGGCGACCCCCTGCCACACACACGTCGGGTGTCCCTGCTCCTCGCACAATGAACCGAGTTGCGAATTCACCGGAGAAACGCACCCGAAACACCCCCGAAGTACCAGTGTTGCCTTCCCCCATCGCTCTGCCAAAAAGCCACCCGCAACTTGTTACCGTTCCCCTCAACCACTGCAGGCTCTTTTCCTAAAAATCATGATTTTTATAGCCCCAGCTCTTGGGTAGCATCCTGCTCCTCCCATCCTGAGTCCTGTCACCCTCTTTTCCTCCCCCAAAACCCTTGGGTTTAAGAGATGGGGAACATTGGAAGTGGGGAGGGAGGCAGCCCGGGCGCGTGAATCACCGCTGCGAAGTGATGCTGAGGGAAGTCACAGACTTGGGAGAGAAAACAGGAGGGTTGGGAACAGCCTCCACGCATCTCCAGGCAACAACCCGCCCCACCAGCCACCCGGCCTGCTACTTTGGGATGAATTATGGCATCGGGATAAAAATACAAGGTGTTTAATACAGAATAACGTGCAGCATTGCGCTCCAAAAGCACCAACACCGGGAGAATCAGATCTCGGTCTGTGCCTTGCTGTGCCACAGCTTCACCAAAAGCCTTCCCACCTGGCCATGGTGAGCCACAGCCAAAAGAAGATGAAATCCCGAATATTTTTTTGATGCACTGCCATCCTGAAAACACTGAGGCTTTTGCCAAAGTCATGGTATGGTGTGGTGGGAGCCCAGCTCCCACATCCCCAAACTCTCAGGCCCTGCATCCCCACGTCCCGGCACCAACTGCACATGCAGCAGCTCCAGCACCGCATTCCCGAAGCTTTGTTTTGCTTTGGAGAGATGGGAACGGATGTTTTATGGAAGGGGAGGGTTCGGGGGAAATTGCCCATTAAATAACCCGAAGTGCTCCTCAGATGGAGATTTTTGCACAGTGGGAAACCTTCGGAACCCCTTTTTTCCCACCATCAAATACAACCAAGGAAAAGAGCGGGAGGTGGGGAGGGAGTGGGGATCTGGGGGGGACGGTGGGATTCCAAACATCCCGCAGGGAGCCCCTCTGCCCATCCAGGGCTCGTCCCCTCCACATCCCCCCAGGACAGACAGCCGGACATTCATTCATCCCTCCAGCCTCCTCCAGCTGCCAACACTGCCGGAGTGTCCCAACGCCTGGATTTTTCCCCTTTGGCGGGGGACACCGCTGCTCCCGGTCCCTGCTCTTAATCCAGAGCAGCTGAAACAACAAGAGGACAACGGTGCCGTGCCAAAAAACGCCGGCCCAGCTCCTCGCTACCACCTTGGCCCGGAGCTGGTGGAGCTGCACCGTTACCGCTCCGCTCCGGGGCCCCTCCGCCAGGAATCCCAGGCATCCGGGCTGGGGCGAGGAGGCTTTTTTGTTCCACTGGAAGAAGGAACGATCCCTCTCTTTCTCTTTTTCTCTCTCTCTCTCTCTCTCTCGACGTGGAGCTACCCCGTTTCACAGCCAGAAATTCTTTTCCCATTTCCTCACCGAATCACGCGCCAGGAGCGAGCCGAGTCTTCCTCCGACACATTCCCCCACCACCACCAATTTCTAAAGCCATTAGGGAAATATTGGGCAGCCAGTTGGAAACCTGCTGTTCTCGGCCCAAATCCCGGCCACAGCTTGTGCAGGTTCCTCAAATCACGGCTTTAAGCCTCCAAGTGCCACTCCAGCGATGGGGACAGGAGCCAAACAGTGCTGGGAATTGCAAGGTCAGGGCTTTGCTCGAGCTTTGTGTCGGTGCAAGGGGTGGATTGGAAGGACATGAAGGTCCTGCCTGATTTTTGTCCTTTCTGGTGTTTCCAAGTGATCACCAAGACCCCTCACTTGGCTTTTGCTCAGTCCCCAAACAGCTCCTGTCACCCAACCCAGACCTGCACCCACCCCAGGCCACGTCCTGCAGATTTAACACCCTCAGCTAAAACCCACCCAGAGGCTTTCCAAGACCTTCTCCAAGCAGGACCATCCCCATTTGTCTCCTGAACCTGCTGGTTTCAAGCTTTCCTCACATGGCCACTGGCCCTGGTGCCTGGGGACACGCGCTGTCCCTGTCACGGGCTGATGTCACCCTGTTTATGGCTGTGCTACATCCTGCCACCTCTGCCACCACTGTTTACATGGCACAGCACTCTTTGGAAACCAGTGTATTTTTAGCTTTCTTTTAATGCATCTCAGCAGCTGGAAGCGAGGGACCTGCGTTATGTGATGAGCAAGAGAGCCCAGAGGCAGCTCAAAATCTCTGTGGATGGGTCATTTATGAGATCAGGGTGCAACCAAGGGGTTTTTTCACCCTCAAAGCTTCTTTAAACTTCACCTTTGTGCCCTCCTGCCCTGGGAGTGTGGGTGAGTGGAGAAGAGCTCCTAGCACTATGAGCTTTGTCCCTGCAGGTCCAGGTCTTGCTGACCATGTCACAAAATCATAGAATAGTTTGTGTTGGAAGGACAAGAAAACTCATCTTGTCCCACTCTGTGCTCTGAGCAGGGACACTTTCCACTAGACCAGGCTGCTCCAGCCTGGCCTTGAGGGATGGGGTAGCCACAGCTTCTCTGGGCAACCTGCTCCCCGTGTCTGACATCGTGTGGGTCACTGTGTCCCTCAAATGTGACTCCACGAGTGCCACCCCTGGGCTGGGACACTGTGCCATGTCCAAGCAAGGCAGAGTGGATAACCCCAAGTGCCTGCAGCCCAGCAGAAGGACTGAGGGCGCATTCCACCCTCCCTCAGACACTGCAATAAAAGCACAAAGCCAAATCAAGCACACACAAAATCTCCCTTAGAAACGGCGCTTTAGGTTGCGCTGGGATTTTTAGCAGAGGATTCATGTTTTTTTAAAGCCTTTGCTGTGTTTGTCAGAAGGTCAGAGAGACTTCTTTCTTTCCCTCTTGCTCTCCTCCTAACTCTTTCCTTTTCCAAAATCTTTGTGATTGCCATTCCAGCTCCTGATCCGGGCAGGGGCACTGGGGCTATTCCCAGCCCGCTGTGCTGCCCTGGGTGCTCCCTGATCCCTTTGGCTCACAGCTGACTTCAAACCAACCTCACATCAGAGCTCTGCCACCACTCAATCCCTCTTCAAAGGCTACAGCTGCTCGGGATGCAGGGAGCCAGCACATCTTTAAATCAGCCATTTGGAACCCGGAGCCTGTTCCTTCAGGACTCTCCTCCACAGGGCTGTAGGAGGAAACCTCGGCAGGCTCCATGGGGGTCTGCACCTCCACGGGGAAAGTTTTAGGAAGAGGTTAAAATCCAAACTCCCAGAGAAAGGTCTTGCACTTTGGATGCACAGCTGCAGTGAGCGGTATGTTAAAAAAAAAAAAAAATTAAATTAATTTTGCTCTTCCAAGAGTGCAGGAGCTGCGCTGCAGCGCTTTCCCTGCAAGGCAGCTAATATAGATGTTGGTATAAATAATTCTCCAGAACGAAGCCTGGAGCCCACGTGTTACAGCAGAGCTCAGGCACAGCCCCACGGCACTCAGCGTTCCCACGGAACCCCCAGAGCGCCCAAAAACTCCCTGAGATGGGACTGTGAGACAAGGGTAGAGCCCCGTGCCAGGGCCCTCGTGGCCAGGAGGTGAAAGCTGCTGAAATGCCCATTTTTGTCCTCAGCTGCTCTGTTTCCCCGCAAATTGAAGCACCCTGAGCTCTCCGGGCATCCCACTGCCACCCCACAGCCCACAAACTGCAGAAGCTGCTCCCCAGAGCAGAGGGGGACAACAGGGATGGGGTGAGCAAGGAGCTGTTCTGAGGCTCTTTAGGAAGTGAGGTAAGTGTGCTATCATCCTGAGAATCCTCTGGATGGGAGACATCTAAACCACTCCTTCAGCAGGAGAATTGGCAATTGTTCTTGAAAGGCTGCAGTGACTAATCCAAGCCCGAGTCCTTCCCTGCTTGCTCCAGACCCAGTGGCCACAGTCCCTCCCTTCCCAAGCCTGGCTTGGATGCTGTGGCTGATGGCAATGTCCCCACAGATCCCCCCTCCACGGCTGCATCCTGCCAGGACCAGGCTCCTCTCCCTCCTCTGCTCAGCCCTTGCAGACAAAAAGCTTCCCATCTCCTCCTCCCTCGGATCCTCAGCTCTCCTGGTCTTATGCAAAGCTGGTATTTTTAGTCTCTCCTGGAAACGCTGTGAAGTGTCATCACCAGCAGCTAACGAGAGAGGACATTCCTCCGGCCACCTCCCTCGGCTGGGACCTGGCAGGGTCACCAAAGCATCTGCAAGTGGGTGGCTTTTGGAGCACTGACCCAAGGGAGCTCCTGAAAGGCACCATTTGATCACAGCCCGATTGTTTCACAGTCAAGAAAAGAAAAGGAAAGGAGGAGGAAAAAAAAAAAAAAAAAAAAAAAAAAGCTACGATTTGGTCGATCTCAGCAACTCTTGGCTTAATTTGCTCTTGTTCTCAAGATCAGGGAAGCCTCTGCTGACACGTCAAGGTCAAAGCCCACCCGTGGTTTGCTGATGAACCAGCACACCAGCAGCATGCCCTCTGGGAAGGAGGAGCTCCAGGGGTACCTTTGCTCTTCCCTCACTGCTAAAATTTACTCCCAAGGAGTGAGGAGGCTGCCAGGGCCACTCAAACTCCTGGGCAAGCACAAGACTGCCAGGTTAGAAATGCACCCAGCCCCAGCAGGGCTCTGCAGCTTGGGCCACTCTCCCCAGCCAGGCCCGGTGACAGCCCTGTCACCCAGCACAGCCCTTCTTATCACCCCCATTTATCATCCCCTTCCCAACGAGGGGAGATGGTGCCTTTAAGGCAGCTTAACAGCTGTCAGAGAGGAGGCATTTCTGCGTGTGCTGCTGATGCTGAAAATACAAGCCAGAGATACTTTAAGTAGGTCTGGAAAGCGTTCAACGAGAAGACACCGTCCCCACTCCCAGCCCGGTCCCACCCAGCTGCTCCCAGCCCCACGACTGTCGGGAGCCTCACGCATTCCTCCGGGGGCACACAAGGGTTAAAAATACCCCGGGCCAGGCTGGGGCACAGCAAGTGGCAGAGTGTCCCTTCCCTGCCACATCCCATTCTCAGAAACCCACCTCCCCTCGCCCACCCGCCGGGGCTTCGGCTGTTTGATGGGGTGTGGAGTGCCCAAAAAAGCCACCCCCAAGGCATGGGCTGGGTGCTGGGGCATGGCCTGTGTGACCACTTGTCCTGGCTAAGGATCACTCTTGTCCTGCTGCCTCCAGAAATTAAGGCTTCGAGTGTCAATACCTTGTGACATCAGCACATGGAGTCACTCCTGCCCTCCAGTCCAGCCCCTCAATCCCAAAATGGGATGCTGCTTTTCCTCTCTGCCCACCCTCCTTAGGAGGGTTGGAATGAGGTGATCTTTAAGGTCCCTTCCAACCCAAACCATTCTCTGATTTTCAAGAGAAGCTCTGCAGCGGCAGGAGCAGAGCTAAGAGTCCCACGGAGAACCACAAAATCACTCAAGATCACCCTACAAAGGAAGGTCACAAAATGCCCCTTGTGTACCCAGGGACCACAAGCATCAAACCTAAATGGGCTAAAACCTCTGGGGAGAAACCCAAACTCTGATCCTCCTGCAAAATATCCTCGATGAAAAACACTGCAGGATGCTGGGCAGTCCCCGTCCCATCCCTCCCTGCCTCTGACATCAGTGGCTTAGGAGGTCACAGCAGTGGCAATCCCCTCTCCAAAACCATCACCCTCAGGCAGTGACACCTGGGAGAAACCCAGGGACACAGGCACTGGGTACAGGCACCGGTGGTAGAAAGGTTGGGGGAATTAGGAGTCATAAAGGAAGTGCTGAGAGAAGCTGACATCCCCCAGGCAGGAACTGGGGACAGAGGAGGGCACAGGAGCCAGTGTGGGCTCCTAAGTGCTGCCTTGTCCCAGGAGCAAGGTCAGACAGCAGCATTGCAATGGCCAGATGAGTAATTCTGGTTTGGGCCTCACTCAGTGCATCACCATTCCCAGGATTTCTTTCCTGATTTTTTTTTTTTTTTTTATTTAATTGAAGCAGACAAAGAGGGTGCTGGAGGCACAACGGCTGTGCAGGCCCTGGCTGACCTGACCTACTCTAAAATAAAGCAGTGAGGCTTCAGTTATTGCTGTCTAGGGATTCTCCCTCCCCTCCCTTCATCATCCAGCATTAAACCTTTATTCGTTCACTGCATTGAACAACTCCAAAAAACTCCCCAAAAATGCCAGGAGGAGAGGCGGGATCCCAAAATCCCACCTCTTGGCAAAGCCATCACCCAGCGAAGGCTGGATGCAGGAGACCCTCTCCTGCTCCTCCCTGCTCTCCAGGGTGGGGTTGAATTAACTCTGGGACAAACAGCCCGGCGGTGCCAGCTGGGCAGGTCCTGGCTCGCCGCATTCCTGCGCCGTGCCCCAGCGCCACCGAGCTCAGCTGTGGTGACAACAGGAGCCACCAGCCACACACAGACACCTCACCAGGTGTCCCCCCCTCAGCCAACTGCAGCTGCACCCACCCCAAAGTGACGGCGACCTTTGGTTGTGTCAAGTTTGATGCTTTTTTTCCCCCCTTGGGTTTCGTTTTGGGGGAAGCTCCCCGGATTCTTGCAGGAATCCCTCCTGGCTGTTGAGCACAGCTCGGAAGGAACGCGGGGTTGATCCTGCTCTCATCTTCCTCCTCACGGGGACAAAGTGTCCCCCAGCAAAGCAGAGCACCCTGGCACGATACAGCTGAGATTCTTCCTGGAGGAAATGCCCACAGAAGCTGTGGCTGCCTCATCCCTGGAAGAGATCAAGGACAAGTTGGACAGAGCTTGGAGCAAGCTGGGAGAGTGGAAGGTGTCCCTGCCCCTTCTCACCCAAACCATTCCATGATTCCACGACTGGGGAGGCACCAGGATCCATCACTCCTGAGCACTGCAAGGCAGACAGCCCAAAAATCCCTGCCAGCTGACCCAGGGCTGAGCCTTAATGCTGTGAATTTTGTAGGTGAAATGTGACAACGTTAAGAGTTTCTCCAAAATCAACACCGTGAATCAAAGAGGGTCCCAGTTCAGAACTGCCAACGCCAAGCACAAGCCACGCTTTGAAACCCAAGTTCAAAATCCACTGTGTAAAAGATAAACAAAAGCCAAGCTTAAGCTTGCTTAGCCAGGAGGCTGAGCTACCCCAGCACAGATGTCTCCCCAAAACACCCAAGAATTTGGTGGCTGCTCTTTGGCCAGACAGGACGAGCCCATGCCTGGGGCATTCTGGCACCTCTGCTCCCAACCAGCAAACCTCACCTCTGCTCCTTCAGCATGTCAAGGAGGATGAGCCACTTGCACTGAGCAGCACAAGCTTCACCCCATTAGTTTCACCATTTTTGGGGTGAAAAGTTCTCACTCAGGGTCTTCCAGCTGGTCAGGGGTTGCTGATGATGGAGACAAAGCAATGCAGAAACCCCCTATGCCTCCATGTGAGTGACCCCCCCATCTCATCTGTACCTGGGGAATCATTTCCCTGGGGAATTCTGCTGTTTGCCAAACTGAATCCACAGAGCTGTTATGTTTAGAAACATCTCAACTGTAGCTCATTTGATTCCGTCATTAAAATTTAATATTAGTGTAAGCTTTGAGAAACCTGAGCTGACAGCAGAGACAGTGGAGGGGGAAGAAGTGTCCCAGCCTGGAAACTCCTACGAGCAGCTCTTGCTGGTGCCTGGCACTTGTCCCTCGTGCTGAAGAGCCCAACTTGGCCGTGTGAAGCTCAGCACAAAGATTCTCCTGACTTTTAGCACCTTTTTTCACAAAACAGAGGCTCCTCAGAGAAGCAGCAAAGGAACGTGAGCCACTTGGGTTAAACTCCTGCTGGAGATCAGGAGTTAAAGATGAGGTTCCTTTGCTCTGACAGCTTAACATGAGCTAAACCCATGTTATTTCTTCTGTGGCACAGCTGGATCTGAAGCGATCCATCAGGATGTCCATATAAGCACAGGCTCCAAACCACAGAAATGCCTTTCAGCTGCACTTGCTCTCACCAGAAAACTCAGGGCTGAATTCGATGACCCCTTGAAGTCTCCTCCAGATGGGTTTTCTTACAACCCTGCTACAACCAACCAGTCCCAGCCTGGTTTTCCCACACTCCCAGAACTCCAGCTCCACCCTGGATCGCTGTCCTGGCTCCTGATGGGAGCTGGTGAGGACCAGTCCCCAAAATCGCATCCGCTCACTGAAGCAAAACCCCTCCTGCAAACAAAGCTTCCCCCTGAGCATGATCCGACAGCTGCTTCCCAGCCTCCTGCCTCATAGGAACCCGGCCAGGAGGAAAACTTACAGCAGGAGAGGGCTCATCCATCCCAAAGCCAGGATTAGTCCCTCTGTGACCTGGGAAAGGGGCTGGGGGGATAGAGAGGAAATGCACAAATGGCAGCTTTCCAAAAGTTAAGGAGGTTGTGGCCTTTTGGGGAAAGAAAAGGGAAAAGAAAAATACATGGGAAGCTTCAAATATGAGCTGCTTCCAAAGTCATCCGTTCCCAGCCTCCACCAGAGCCTTCAATGTATCTTCTTTATTAAAATCTGGACACAATGAGTCCAGAAGTGCCCACCTTTGTCAGGGCTCTATTGGCAACTTGCCTGGAGCCCCCGGGGCCATGCCTAATTTGCATCTCATTTACACAGATGTTCATTAAAATTAATGCCTTAAGACATAATATCTGCCTGCATTTGATCCTTCTGGAGAGACGGAGCGCGACCGCTCCCGGAGAGGCCCCATCACCCCATCCCTCACCCCGAGGCACTGCCAGCATCAGCAGCTCCTCTGCTCCACCAGGACACTCCGGGCACGCCCCTGGTTTGCAATCCAAGGAGGGCAAGAGTTGTGATGTTGTGCTAGAGAGAGAATTTGTTGGGAAATCAAAGCAAGAGAAGCCCCCCGAGCTCCCCTCAGAGCACGAGCCAGACTTTTCCACAGCCTCCCTCCAGGCCCTGCTGATGCCCTTCCATGTACAGATCAGGCTCTGGGATTGTGTTCCCCTTAGGTAGGAGCAGAAGGTGAAGCTTTGCCAAGATCAGCCCTGCAACCTTTAGGATTTGTGTAAAAATCCCTGGGGATGAGCCGTGCACGGGATGAGCGGAGGAAAGGAGGAGAGAAGGAATGCTGCTGCAACCACCATTGCTCCATCCTCCACTCGTGCTTCTCCCCCATTTCATTCCCAGCCATTACACAGCCAAACCTTCTCACCACGGCTGCAACTTTCACTTCCCCACCCACAAAGGCCCCAACTGCTCCACGTGGCCTCGATGGGCAGGGAATGACTCTTGGTAAGGACACCTCAGGCCCCCAAACCCCCTCGGCCCAGGTCCCCCATGCCTTAAGGGGTCATCCTCAAGGTCACTGAGCTGTGGACCACGTGCAAACCCCACGGTGGGTTAAGCTGTTCCTGCCCAATCTGGGTTTTGTCATCGTTCCTAATGAGAGCTGCTCAGCCAGGCATAATCCCGTGTTCTGCAGGAAAGGTTCACTGATTTTAAGGACTAAAACCTCTTTTTTGGGTATGTTTGTTCCAAGTGACTCGGTGGTGTTTAATGATGAATTTAAATCCTTCCCGTTGACATCAGCTCAAAGCAAACTGCCCAACACAAGCAACACCATCAGGTGAGGTTGAATTTGCCCCATAAATACACTTCTGCTCTTTTTTCTTTGGACAGGCAAACCCCAAACCAGAAACCCCTTGTCCTGGTGAAGGTTTCACAGAACTGCTCAAATGGTGGAACGGGATCAATTAGCCATGAGATGAAAAGTAAATGGCTGTAAAACTGCCTCTCCCTCCCACCCTCCCATTAACACCAGGAAACAAGCAGCCAGATGTAAATCAGCCCAATCATCAGCTCCTGAGCACATCAGGAATAGAAGTTTCACAGCAAGAGAATTTCTAAGCCGTGTTAATGTAATTAATGTAGTGTAACAGCATGACCCACCAGCATAATACTGTACAGAAATATATCAAACACACTTCAACTCTTCCCTCTCTCAGTGCTTCATGCAAGTCTTGATGGTCTCCATCAGCTCCTTGCTGGAAATGTGAACAGCCACATAAAATTTCACCTTGGTTTTATTTCCTTGTCTCACAGTTTATCTGTGGCTCTTTTTATACCCAAGGATCCCAAAATGGGTGTAATGTGTGACCCAGATGGAGTGAACAACAAACAGGAACAGTGGGCCAGGCAGAGCCAGACCTACAGGATAATCTGATGTGAACTAGACTCTCAAACAGTGCAAATTCACAGCTCAAGTGGACTCAAACCCCTCCCTTCCTCCCCCAAAATCTAAATGCCACCCACCTCTACCAGCCCACGAGGTGCTGGCATGCCAACATCACACATCACCAGGAGAACAGGGATTTTCCTGCCAATCCCATCATCTTTCCACACCTTTTCACCACAGACTAGCAAGTCCACCAGCAGGATCTCACATCCTCCAGAGCAAGGACGTTTCAGTGCAGACCCAATCACAGCAACAAAAACAACGGAGACGCCACGGCTTGAAGCCCACCAAAAAAAAAAAAAACAAAAAACCCACAACGCCAAAAACCACTTCAAAAAAAAAAACCAAAAAAAAACCAACAAAACAAAACCATCATGGAATCAAGCTTACCTTGAAGTCTGCCAGCTGCTGGTTGATGGTTTCCACCTCTGTCCCCACCACCCACTGCAAGGCCTCGTGCTCCTCGGCCGCCGCGGTCATGCGGCTCAGCTCCTTCAGGCGGCTGTAGAAGTCCTCGACGCGGGACAGGGTGGTCTCCACCTGCTCCTGCCGGCTCCTGCCCCTCTCTGTCAGCTTGCTGCACTGCTTGTTCAGCGTCTCCAACTCCCGCTTCAGCCCCAGCAGGTCGGGGCTGCCCTCGTCCTCCAGCATCTTCCTGCACTCGCTCTCGGAGGATTCGATGTCGCTTTTCAGCCGCTGGAGTTTGCCCAGGAAGGCGCGGACGTCCTCGGCCTGGGACTGGAGGCTGTCCGAGTCCCTGCCGATGGGGCCCATGCTGTCCAGCTCATCATCCAGATCCGCCAGCTGGGAGAACATCTCCCTGACCCTGCTGTTGAACTGGCCGATCCCTTCCAGCTTGTTTTCCATGAGAGCACAGCAATCGTTGACTTTCTGCTTCACAGCCTTGAAGTCCTGCTGAGCCACCTCAGCTTGGCTTAAGAGCTGGGAGCAGTCGGATCCAGCCGGAGCATCTTCTACCAGACCTTGAGTGAGGTTTTTCAGATACTCCACTTGTGGCTCCAGGGTCTGCAGCACTTCCTGCTGTGCCCTGAGCTTCTCCAAATTCTTGTTGCTGCAGGCTTGCGGCCCGAGGGCATCGTAGATCTCCAGCTGGTGCTTGGCCCCTTCCAGCTTCTTCTCGATGTTCTTGAAGCTCTCCTGGAACTCCTTGAGCCTCTGGGACATTTCTTCAATGGAGCCAGTCTTGGTCTGCAGCTCTTCTGTGATGGCATCCATCTTCTGGTTGATGCTGGCCTTCTCATCCCGGATGTCATCCTCGTCCGTCTGGGAAGCGTCAGTCAGGATGTCAGCAGCACTGTTGAGCATCTCCAGCAGGGACCGGCGCTTCTCCACGTCACTCAGCATGGCCTTGGACCTCAGGAGAGTGGCCTCCAGCTGCACTGGATCCAGGGTTACCTCCAGCTCCACCATCCTCGCCTTGCAGTCCTCCACCCAGGGCAGGAGATCGTCCGCGTGCCGCTGGTACTTCTGAGCTTTCTGCAAGCAGTCCTTGAGCTTGGAGTGCCTGTCAGCAGCCTGTTTGCTGAGCTCCTCCCAGTGTGTTTTCAGGCTGACCAGCTGGTTCTGCAGAGTGGTCTTCTCCTCCCCAGGCTGGACTGAAAGCAGCAAAGATTCTCCCTCGGCCACAATCATCTCGTAGGAGCCGCTGTGTTGGTTGAGGCTCTTCTGGAACTCTTCTTGCTCCTGGATTTGGCTCTGCAGCCTCTCCAGTTTAGCAGAGATGGGTTGGCTCTGGGCTTGCTGGCACCTTTTGTCATCCAGCCAGGTCCTGAGTTCATCAAACATGTGCTGGAACTGCTGGGAGCTGGCGAGCGCAGTCTGCAGTCGGTTCATCCGGTCGGCTGGAACGGCAATAAGATTAGAAGGCGACAATTAAGCTCAAATCAAATAAGCGAAGTGCAATTATTTAAAATCATCTCAGATGCACCAACTGTGTTTTGATTAACAGGAAGGAGCTTTCCATTGCATCACCAGCCCTTTTTGCTCATTGATTCATAAATTTTTTAAGTAGTAAGAGGCAGTGGCAATGCAGAAGTCTCAGCTCTTCTTACCAGTCTCTAAATGTAACCTCTCAGAGACCAGAAGATCATCCCAAGACCAGAGGGTGGCCACTGAATTTAGGAACCTGGTTTGTTTCCCAAGCATGTGCCACCCTGCTTGGTGAAGAGTCATGTGAGTGGGGCTAAACACCTCTGCTCCCTCTCCAGGCTCAGGTATTTCTGGAGTGGGAACTCTCCCATGTTTGGTGTCACATAAAACAAGCAAGAAGAACCCTAAAAAGTGATAAATGGCGCTTCCCTGTTTATTTTCATAAACCCAGTGGTGGGAGAGCCTTTTAGCAAAGAGCAGGGGTGCAGCTTGACATCCTAACATCTTAAGCAACTCCTCCATCTCACCTGCCAGATCCTCCAACCCTTTGAGGGGAAGTGCCACCGTCTCCAGACGTTTCCTCAGCTCATCTTTGAGGTACTGCTCCCCAATCAGGACGGAGAGGTCATCACAGAGGGTCTGAGCCTCCGAGATCTCCTCTTCCAGCTGCTCCAGGTCCGAGCGGATCTCACTGGTCTCCTCCAGCTGCTGTTTGACAGCATCAGGCTGGGTGCTGATGGCTGACTGGCTGCTCAGGCGCTGCCCAACAGCCTTCACCTTCTCTGAGAGGCCCTGGAGAAGCTCCTGGTACTGGGTGCTCTTTACTATGGCTTGGTCGATCTGGCTGGAGCGGGAGTTGAGGCGCTCGGTGAGCTCGGACCATTTCTGGTTGACCCCTTGGAGCTCATCCCGCACCTGGCTGGTGGATGGAGAAACATCTCCCGGGCCAGTCAGGATGCTCTGAGCTGCCTGGTTGAGCTGCTCGTGCTGTTGTCGGCGAGCTTCGAATTCCTTCAGCATAAACTGGAACAGAAATAACATAAAAATGTTTGCATAAAACTGACAGCTCCGAGTACACACAGTCAAAACAAACCAGACCTCCAGGGGCTTTATCCAGCCCATGGAACCAGCAGGAATAGGCCCTGGGGTGGGACAGCAGTTGGGCTGGGTAGCTCAGGATCTACTGTGACCTTGGGAGTGAAAAAGCTGGGAGGGGTCTGCGACTCCAGGACTTTGCTGTCTCTCTTATTTGTCTTGTAATGTAGCATAAACCACTGAGATGAGATGAAATCTAATTATCTCCACTGGGGTTTTTTTTGCTCCATGATGTGGCTGGTTACAGCCATGTTAGGATTTGGAAGCAGGAGGAATGGAAGGTCAGGCTGGCAGGCAGAGGGGCAACATTAGCAAGTCCTGCAGAGCATCAGCACAGGCCTTGTTTAAATCAATTCCACTCTCCAAGAGGGGCCAAGTGATTCACTGCTGAGTCAACCCAGCGCAGGAAGGCAGCTCAGCACTGCACCCTTTTCAGGTTACTCACAGCGGTTTGGGCTCAGCGGGGTTTGGAGGACTTGGAAGAGGAGCCATGAGGTCTCTGAACACTCACTGCACGTCCGAGCGCTCACAAGACACCCACAACCTCCCCCCTCCCTCCTGGGCGAGACCCTCTCCTCCATCCCGCGCCCACCACGGAGGCACAAACCCCTCTCACCTGCACCTGCTGCTTCTGAGCGTTCAGCATGTTGGGGTCGATGGAGAGGGGGCCCAGCACACTCATCATCAGCTCCTTCTCCATCAGCCAGGGCCGCAGCTGGGCCTCGGTGGCCTGGAAGGTGGCCAGCTGGCTCGCCGACTCCTCCAGCTTCTGCTGCCGCGCGGCCGTGGCCTGGCTGGCCCTCTCCCACCTGCAATCTGGAGCACAACCTCTGTGGTCAAGCTCCTGGCCAGCCCACCTCTCCATCACCAAGGTTGTTTTCCCCTCCTCGTGGTTTTCCCAATGGGAAATCTCTGTTTTTCAATAAAACTTAGCGTGGCTCTGTCCACTCCCCATCTAAGGAGCCATTACCCAAATTTAGCAGCCATATGGTGTGGAAGCTCCTAGGAGAAAACCTTGCAAGCAGGATTTCTGTGCTCTAGTCACTGCTGCCATCACCTTGGGTGAGCCACCTCACATTCCTGGCCCGATAAATGAGGGTACTCGCACGGGTACCCATCCTCACACGGCACACTCGGATCTCCTGGGATGGAGTCAACACGTTCCTGCCACTTCAAAGAAGGGAATCTCCGGGATTCTTTTTGAACACACAGCCTTGTTTAGTCAACACCTAATTACCTAGGGTAGCCTCACTAATGACTAGATTTTTATATCAAGCAGTGAAGCTTTTAATCAAAACAATCAACCTGTGCCACTAACACATTTCCCTCCCCACACCCATTTTTTTTTTTAAGAAGCAATTTAAGGAGGCAATCCTTTAAAATCCACATCCATCACAGAGATTTCACTAATCACGACACTGTTCATCTCAGGAACACCTTCCACACCAGACAGCTCAGAGATAGGTTTGCTATTTACTGAATTTTAATTAGAAGTGACTCTGCTCTAGCGTGACTTTGGGATCGCCCCACACTCCTGAACCACGTCTAACGTGATGTTTGGAGACAGAAGCCTCATTAATGCTTCAGGCACTTACTCAGGTCTTCCTGCATCTTCTTCCAGTTTGCTGCTTCTGGGGAATCTGGATATTTCTCCAGCAAGCCAGAAAGTGCTTCCTTTACCTTCTGGATCTTCCCAGAATTCTGTTCCAATTCAGCCAGAAATGCCTGAAAAAGAATGATTTTAACTTCCTCAGATACAGGGCAGAAGAATCACTGAGTAGGAATGAAGCTGCACCTACAAGCTGGAGCTGGATAATTTCTAATTTCTGTTCTTTGCTCTGTAGTTAAATCATTTTTTTTAGCACTGTTGTGAGCTAACTTGGCCACAAGGGCAGGGAAACGCTGCGAATTGCTTTCCAGGAGAAGCTGGAGTGACCCAGCAGCAAGGGCTCCAAATAATCTCTGTTCCCCTCAGCCTGACATCAGTAGGTCTAAAAGCAAAGGGGAACTTTGGGCTGCTGCTCCATGAATCTGCCAGGAATTCACAGAATTCACAGAATGACCAGGTTGGAAGAGACCTTCCAGATCATCGAGTCCAACCCAGCCCTAACACCTCAACTAACACCCAGTGCCACATCCAGTCTTTTTTAAAACACATCCAGTGATGATGACTCCCTCACCTCCCTGGGCAGGCCATTCCAGAACTTTATTATTCTTTCCATAAAAAACTTTTTCCTAATATCCAGCCTGTATTTCCCTTGGAGCAGCCCGAGACCGTGCCTGGGAATGCCCTACTTTAACTCAGAGCAAACCCTTGTGGCTAATTCTGTGCACCTCTGGGATCCTTTGGGAGCTGCATGGCAGAGGGGTGGAACTGGATGACATTTAGGGGTTGTTTTGTGACCCTGTGATCCCAGAAAGTGATCCCAGAAAGTCGGGAAGAGCAGTCACCTTGTTGTGCTCAGCCTGGGCTCTCATCGTCTCCGTCTTGGTGGGCGAGGAGGAGGCCTCCAGCTCGGACAGCATCCTTTCCTTGGACTCCAGCCACTTGAGCATGGAGCTGGCCTCCTCCTGCACCTCCTGCATCCTGTCCAGCATGGCTGAGAGCTGCTGCTGGCGCTCCCGCAGCGCCGTGCCCAGCGCCTGGTACCGCCGCCTCACCTCCGACACGTCGCACTGGATCTCCGTCAGATCTGCCCCCAAAAAACCAGCCCGGGGTCAGCACCGCTGCCCCCGCTCTCCACCTCACACCATCAGCTCCTCAGCCAGCCCCAGGCAGCCACAGAGAGATGAGATGAGATGAGATGAGATGAGGAGCAAGAGGCCACACTCTGCCCACCCGCCCGCAGAGCGACGTGGCATCATCCTCGCCTCTCCTGCCACGGGGGATTTTCCTCTTGTCCCCCCCGTGCCCTTTGACAGTTTACAAACAAAGCTCTCTGTTGGTGAGCTTGATGCAAACTGAGCTCCCTTTTCGTAAAGCCACTGCTAATACAAGGTTAAATAATTTGGCACCAAGATATGAAGCCGTTTTTATGCACCTATTATCTCATTGAACCGGCGAACTAACAGCAGATAACGGGCAATAATTAAAATTGCTCTTCAAACTGGAGGGTTGGACACCATTACAATCCCACAGAAGCAATAAATTTAATTGCAGGCCTTAAAATGATCTCCCATTTATCAGCTCCTAACACCACCTGACGAGGTGTCAGGGTGCTGTCACTCCCCAAGGCTGCCCCTCTCCGTCCTTCAGCCTGACCTCCACCCTCCATCACAGCAGCTGAGAATTCCCAACCCATTGCCAAGCTTGTTTCCCTTCTGCTGGGATGCTGAGGGTGTCACGCTGAGGTTTGTATTCCCAGGGAATGGAAATGCTTAGACAAAAACGGGACAGGGGGACGGCTCACAGCGGTGTTGACAGCGAGCTCACCTTTGCACGTGTGGTATCCGTTCACGCTGCCTCCTGAGCCTCCTGGAGTGGGCAGAGTGGCACCTGGGCAGAGGGGACAAGGACAAGAGGGACAAGACAGAAGTGTTAGGGATGCAGACAGCAAGTGATGAATGGCTGCTGCATGACAGGGACCACCAAGCACTGACATGGCATCTCCACCGCCCACCTGCCCAGCACTGGGCATTAATTTGGTTTGGAGCCCCTTTATCTCTCCTCCTCCTGCTCCCCTCACTTTCCTGGAGCTGTTCCTGCCTTTATGGAGCTTCTGAAGGTTCTGGAGCAGCTCTCCCAACATCCCAACATCACCCAGAGCAGGCATAACGTGCCTGCTGCATGGGCTGCAATGCTGGGGACCACAGGCCTGGGAAGCTGCTACCCTGAGCATGGTTTTGTGATTTATACCAAATAAAACTGCTGAATGCCTTCCCTGAAGGGATTCATTCCCCCATATCCTCCTTTTTCGATGGGATGAAACTATTCAAACCAGCCCTGTGCTCATGCTGTCTTTGCCCAGAGATGCAGGATGCACCAGTGTCCCTTCTCTGGACACCAGATGTCACAACCAAAGGGAGATTCACATTTTCAGGCAAGTCTCTCTTTTCTAACCACATATTTTAAAGCTTTCCTGAACATAAGGGGCTGCACCTTTGGTCACCCACAAGCCTCTCCTCACTTCTCCTGATGGTTTCCCAAAGAACTGCTCATGAACTTAATCCTAACAAACAAATCCAGACAGTAAATTCCCATAAATTCCCATCAGTGATGAGAGTCCAGGGACTAGTTCTCACAAGCTGGAAGACATCTTTGAGCTGCTTTCCAAATGAACCAGACATAATCTCATTGCTTCACAGACTTGAAGCCAAAAGGGAGACCAGGAAATCACATCTGACTATCGCATCCCCAAATGTCATCCAGATATGAAACCCAAATGCTGGAGGTTGATTAAAACACTCCAGCCTTCAGGAGGCTGAAGAACATCACCAGGAGAGAGCATGAGCCACTTCCATGAGCTCCCAAGCTCTACCAGAGAGTGATATGTGTCCCCACAGCAAACACAGGGCTCGTTAGGCTACAGTTAATTAAGCCAAGTCAGGATGATGCATTAACGCAATGAGTGCCAGTGACTCAACCACTGAGCTGAGCCCCATGATACTCAGATCACCACAGGCCCTCTGAATTTGGTTAAAAGGAGGAAATAACCAATTTTTTTTGCTGAAGGCAGGCTCAGAGAAGACGCAGTGGTGACAGCAGAGTTGTCCTCAGGAGTGCTGGCCACAACTCACCTGCCTTGGGTGGGGTGCTGGGGGCCGTGATCTCCACGATCAGGTTCTCCAGGAGGGTCCCTCTGCGGCCAATCTCCTCCACCTGGGGCCCCTTCCCCTTCCATTCCTCCAGGAGATCCTGCTCAAAAGCAAAGTTTGGCATTGGAGGCCACGTTTGCCCGGCCACTGTCCCCTCTGTGGTGACATGGTGACACCAGGACACGGCACCCAGGGAAGCAGCTCATGGCTGCACCGGGGGAAGTGGGTGTGACACATCTATTTTTGCCAGGGGGGAATCAAACAGCGAAAAAAGCTCTTCCCAACTAACAGGTCTGCTGAAGGAAACCTTCTCCCTCCCACCATTCCAGGGACATCCCTCCTCCCGCTCCCTGCAGAGCCCAGCCTGGCTGAGCCCAATCCTGGGTGCCGTGGGGTGTGAGGGCTGTGGGTGACTCAGCAGAGCTGCTCTGCCTCTGAGTCAAAGCCCAGCACATCCTCATTTATCACATTTTTATCACATTCCTCTGCTGGAGGCTCGGGTGACAGGAGGCCACCTTCCACACCTACCACGGGAAACATTCACAAAAAACCAGCGTGCTCAGGTCTCCCACTCCCAAATCCCACCCAGAGCTGGCACAGGGAGTGACAGGAAACCAGGCAGTGCCCAAGGAAGCTCTCACACTGCTCCCTGCTCTGCAAGCCACTGGATGCACGCCGAGACCGTAAACCGCCCCCCAGGCCTCAGCTTCCTGGGATTTGTTTCACATCCCAGCATTTCAACGCTTTCCCAGCTTGATTCCAGCTTCCCTTGGCCCACCTGGATCTGCTGCCTGTGCTGCTGCAGCTCCTGGGTGCCCAGGGAGGTCTCAGCAGGTGGAATTTTGCCTTCGCTCTCCCTCAGCCACTTCCTCACGGCGCCAACCAGATCCCGAAACTCATCCAGTTGCTCCTGGCAGGATGATGCATCCTTTTCTCTGGGAGTGAAAAGGTTTTGGAGAGTCAGAGCTCGTGCTCTGCCTTGCAATTACCCCCTCCTGAATGCAGCACGGTTGTGTCTCTAGGAGCCCTTTTTATAATTATTATTATTATTATTAGATGTTGCCTGGGAACAGCACAAAATGGGGTGCAAGCAGTGCCAGCCCCTCACTGCTGCTGACCCCCTCAAATCCTGGCTGGTGGCACTTTTGGGCACTCCAGTGGTGGCCAACAGCCACGGGACCACCGCTGCCAAGCTGCCCAGGCTCTTTGTCCTGGGAAAATCGACACTTTTGGGAAGACAGGGCTTATTCATGCCGTGTCCCCCCAGGCACCTGCATCCCGGGGGAGCCCAGGCTGTGCTGCCCCTCCTCCCTGGCCACAGCTCCAGCCATTCAGCCCATCCTGGGGGAACAAGGCAGCCCCTGGGTGGGAGTCACTGGCCCCTCTGGCTCGTCCTTGCTGGCCAGGGCTGTGAGCAGCCTGCCCAGCCCTGAATTACTGGGGATTATTTGGAGTTGTTGGAATCTGTGCTATTGATGATTCCGAGATTGTAGAAAGTCTCTGTCTTTCAGCCCCGCTGCCAAAGAAGAAGCCATAATTCGTCTGTGCTGTTTCAAGGTTGTTTATTCTGTTTATCTCTAACATGTTCTGCTGCCCTGCCGCAGCTCTGTCCTGCAGGGCAGCGTGTGGGGCTCTGCCCTCAGTGGGATGGTACAAACATTAAATACCACAAACTCCCTGTGCTGCATTTACAATAACGTGCCAATATCTGTCACCTACGTTGGACAGTGTGTCCCCAGCCTGAACCAACAGAAAAATGCCAACACTGCAGTGAAACATGGAGGGCATGAAGAAGGAGAAAAAGGACAAGGCACACCCAATTTCCTCCATCTTGTCCCCTCTGAACCCCTAATCTAGAATCCTAAAATTTTACTTTTGCACCCGTGCCACACTTAATTATTACTTATATCAAACACTCAGAGCTGGTAATTCATCCTGTGAGATTGAAAACTCTTTTCCATGGACAGAGATCATAGACAGTGTCTGTGGGGGCTCTGTCCAGGGGGGTTCTGACCCCTGCCAGGGTCCCAGACCTGCCAGGGCAGCCAGAGGGATGCCCTGGATTCCCACAGGGAGTTTCATCTGCTTTTCCCCACCACCTTCCCTGCATTCCGCAGGGATTTTGGAGATGCAGCCAGAGAGGGGTGGCTCCCAGGGATGCTGTTGCTCTGACCCTGCTCAAGCTCCCTTTTATCCCCATTTCAGGGCGCTCCAGGAACCGGCTGCTCTGCTGTCACCTCGCTTTCCCATCCTCCCAGCAGCAAGCAGGCTGCTCTGGGATGGAGCTGTGAAACACAGAGCTCCTGCTCCTGCTGCAGCACCAGGAATTTTTCACAACGCCCCCAGCCAAGGCTTTTTTTAAAGCGTCAGCTGGAGCAAAGCTGCCTCAGGATCCTGGCGTGGGAGGAGGGTGGCAGGAAGAGCTGGCTCATGCCCCCCTGCTCCTTGGAAAGGAGATCTCCACAGGGCCTTGCTCGGACCATGAAGCCACCCCCAGGCTCCCCTCCGTGGGACTCACCTGTCTTTTGCCACCTTTTGTAGCTGCAGGAAATCTTTCTTCAGGCTCTGCAGCTTCTCCTGCTGCTGGAAGGCGCCGGGGGCGAAGCCACAGGAGCTCAGCTCCTCAGCCAGGTGCTCCAGGGTGGCCAGGTCCTCCTGGTGCTGCCTCAGCTCCGAATTCAGCTCCTGCCAAGAGCGAAGGGTGATGCTGACCATGTCCCCCAGCAGCAGAGGGGATGAACTGGGCAGCCCCACACCCTGCTGAGATGGACAGACCCTCTGTGGGCAGTGCCACGCGTGGTACCAGTGCCAAATGCTGGGCACAGCTCACTGCCACCTGCTCCTCCAGCTCAGCAAATGCTTTGAGCAGCTGCAGGGGCAAATCCCACTTTCCCCAGTGCTGGTGACTGGGATGGGATGGGGAGCTCTAGATCAAGCCAAATCAACCCCTGGCACAGCACAGGTGTCTGGTTTCATGTCATCTTCCAGCATTTCTGAGGCTGTGGATGAACCACCCCCTGTGGGAAGCCAGAGGGAGGAATCCTGCCTAGCCACCATGGCCCACAGCACCCCTGAAAATGTCCAAGACAACCCGAAACAACCTGGTCTAGTGGAAAGCATCTCTGTCCCTGAGAGGGGGCTTGGAATGAGATGATCTGTAAGGTCCCTTCCAACCCAAACCATTCGAGGATTCTCTGGCTCTAAGCCCTCCAAGGTCTGTCACATCCTGCCAGCACGGGGGTATTTTCCTGTATGAACCTCAGAGTCTTTAAGTGGTAAAATCCTGCTACGTTTGGAGTGGATCCTATAAAATCCCATCTGAAAAGCAGCCTGGCTCCTCAGAAAGCCAGCCTGGACCTTCCTCAGCCACCTGGTGCAGGCAGAACTTCTGCAGGGCCTCACCTGGATGTGCTGGGAGAAGTGGGCGATGCCGCGGTCCGGCTGATTCCCGGACGCCAACATCCGCGTCCTGCTCTCGGTGAACTGCTGCAGCCTCTCCCACAGCTGCTCATACTGCTCCACCGTGGGGAGGAGGCCCTTGAGGGCGTCCTCCCTCTCCTGCTGCTGCTGGCACAGCCTCCCAAAGTGCTCTGTCACCTGGGCCAGCTTGTCCTGCAGGGCAGAGGCCGCGGGGCTGTCGGCCGCCTCTGTGAACCGTGTCACCATCTCCCGGGTGGCCTCCAGGCAGCTCCTCTGCCTGGCAATGTCCTGCTTCAGCTTCTGTGGGGAGCACAGGAGGAGAGGGAGGGTTTTTTTAAGGAAGTTTCTCGAGCAGAACTAACTGGGCTGCCCTCGGGAGCTTTGGCACAACCAGAGTTGGGGAAAAAAATAGTTTTATATCCCAGTTTTCCTTCTTTTTCTGACCTGCCCAACATGCTCTGCTTTTCCCTGTGTCTGAAATCTTGCTAGGGAAGAAAAAAAAATGGAGATTTTCAACAAGTCTGTGACCTTGCACAGTTTGCCCAGAGATGTTGGAGCTGCCCCATCCTTGGAAATGTCCAAGGCCAGATTGTACAGGGCCCTGAGCAACCTGGTCTAGTGGAAGGTGTCCCTGCCTACGGCAGGACATTGGAATTAAATGGTCCTTAAGGTTCCTTCCCACCCAAACCATTCAGTGATTCTATGAAAATAAGAACATTCTGCTCCTATACCTTTTTAGGTTTTTTTTTGGTGCTTTCAGCACTCAGGAGTTACCCCTGCACGGTGCAGGCGCTGCTCTGGGGTGTTTGGGGTGAGGGAGCTGGGCCCAGCCTTACCACACTGGTGGCAAGTGAGTCCTGGATGGAAGCAGAGGAGAGCACAGCAGGCTGATCCTTCTCCAGGTTCTTCTCAACCTCAGCCACCGACTGCAGGAGGCTCTCCAGGCTCTCCTGGACGCTCTGGGACTGGGCGATGGATTTCTGCAGCAGGTCTGAGCGCTCGGACATCTGCTGGGAGAGGCTCTGGAAGCGGCTCACGATGGCATCTGCAGGGTTCAGCATGGAGCACACTCAGTGGCACAGAGCTCCAAGTGCTCAGAGAGCAGCCAGGGTCGCCTCTGGCTCCCCCAAAACTCTCAGTGATGACAAATCCCTGCCCCAAACTCAGCAGCGAGACGGGGGACGCAACACAAGTGGCCACATCCCTCCCCCCACATGCAAACACAAACCCTGAGGATGCACTGCCATGTGATTACCCCCAAATTCCCAAAAAAAGGGATTTATCTCTGCCCCTTCTGGCTTGTTCCCACTCTCCCCAACCCTCCCTACCAACACTGGCAGCTGCTTTGCTCTGTACCTGTTGTTTCCTGAATGTGGCCGTGGTCTGGGGCTGGCTCCCCTTGGATGTCCAGCAGGGTCCGAGCTGCTTTCTGGAGCTTCTCCACTGGCACCTGGTGCTCAGCCAGGTCTCCCTGCAGTTGCTGTTTGCACACAAGACCAGCCAAAAATCAGAGATGAATCCCAGGCAGGATTGCCACACTCATGGAGCTCACAGCTCCTTTTACATCCTCTGAGGTTTCCTCTGTACTTCACCACTAAATCATTAAGAAATTATGGAAAAATCTATCCCCACACTGCAGGCAGAGCTGGATCAGAGGGTTTGGGCTGTGCACCCTCATGAGAGAGCAGTGCCCCCTCTGTGTCCCTCTGGGGTGTCTGTGCCTGCAGCTCCTGCTCCTTACCCTGAGCACCTCTCCCAGAAATCTGACCCCACCTGACCTGCAGCACCAGAACCTGCAACATCTGCAGGTGCATCTTTGCCCTCAACCAGCAAAAAAAACACCAACAAACACCAACAGGTCAAGTCTCCTCCCTGCCAGCCAAATTCTCACCCAGGCTCCAGCACTTCCCAGGAAATCCCTCAAGTGTACCTTGGTGCTGGCCAGCTGCTTCTGCAGCACGGCCAGGTCTGATGAAACCGTCTCAGAGAGCAGCTTCCCCAGGGCAGCTTCACTCTCCTGCAGCCACGTCCTGAGAGACTCTGCCACCTCCTGGAACTGCTGGTAGTGATCCAGCAAGGTGTTCAGGTGGGAGCCCAGCTTGGAGCACTGCGAGGGAGACACGAGAGGTGACAGGGATGCACACAAGCACTGAGCAGCCCGTGGGGAAATGCACAGGAATCGGCAAGAAAGAAAAAGCAATTTAAAAAAATCAATCTTGCCACAGGCTAAATGAATTACCAGGGGGAACATGCAGACCAGCAGCAAGACAAGGGTGTTGCCCATGCCCTGAAGAAGACAATCCTTGTCCTACAATCTATAAATGTCCTCACAGCTGGGACAAATATCCCATCCCTAATATCCTCTGCGCAGGAGGAAAAGAGGACGCAGCTCACAGCCCTGCCCATACCTTGGAGTGCAGCGTGGTGTATCTCTGCGTGGCATCCTCCAGCTTGCTCTTGACCACCCTCCTGGACATCAGCAGCTGGGATTCAGCATCCCCAGCATCCCCATCCAGAAACTTCTCCCCCGACATGGTGACGAAGCGCAGGTCACCCTTGTGGGAGATGACATCCTCCGAGAAGCTGCCCTGGCGCCGCAGCAGCTGCCGGAGGGAGGCAGGGTCACTGTCCCCTTTGCACATCCCTTGCAGATCCTGCTCCGCCTGCTCCAGCCAGGCCTCGAACTCGCCGTGGTCCCGCAGGAACTTCTGCAGCTCCTCCCGCAGGAGCTGTGCCCGTTTCAGCCGTGTCTCAGCGCGCGCCAGCGAGGCCGGGTACCGCTCCCGCAGCTCCGCCAGCCGCGCCCGCAGCCGCTCCCGCTCCTCCCCGGGGCCCTGCTTGTCCAGGAAAGCCTGTGCTGCCTGCCAGGCCAGGATCACGTCCTGCTGCTGCGACAGCAGCTCCTGGTGCTGCGCCTGCAAGGGACAAAGGCGAGGCTCGGCGCTGTGGCAGCAGCTCTGCGGCCACAGAGAGCCAGCACGGACCTTCCCAGGTGTTTTCCTGGGGGATGGCCAGAGGAAAGAACGAGAAACAATTCTTATCTCTACTTGTTGCACTTGCTGTCGTGCAGGTGTGGAATGTGTCATTAAGAAATCACCAAAGGATGATTTCTGTGATTTCTTAATTGGACGCTGGATGGTGTTTGGATGGGTTGACCAATTAAGTCAAAGCTGTATTGGACTGGCTGGAAGGCTTAGCGAGTTTCTTAAGTAGTATAACATAGTGTAAGCTGATATAATAAAGCAATTGATCAGCCTTCTGCAATAATTAGTCAATGTTAATTATTCCCTGGCTGGGGGCCTGTGGTGACACTGCCCCCCGTGCACGACCCGGCCTCTGCCTCCCCCAGCAGCTGTGGCTGGGCCATGCCTGGAAGGGTTCAAGGCCAGAGTGGAGCAGCCTGGTCTAGCTGGAGGTGTGAGTGGAACAGGATGATCCTTAAGATCCTTCCCAAACCAGTCATTTTCATGATTCTGTGACAAAGCACCAGCAGGGTGGGGAAAACTGGGAATGCCCCAGGTTGGGCTACAGCAGTTCTGCTCACAGCAGAGTGACCCCTCCTGTGGCCATCATGGGCACCTTCTGGACCCTGATTACACCTTGCCACAGCACACACCCACCACACATTCTGCATCTCCCGCAGGAAGCCGGGCGGGAACTTCCCACACGGAGCATCCCATGTTTCAGACCAACAGCAGGGTCAGGGCGTGGGGCAGGAGGCTTTGGGTGGGACAAGGTGTCAGTGCTGACCTTCAGCCTCTCGTAGTGCTCATCCAGGCTCTCAGCAGCACTGTCTGCTCCCACAGCGTGGCCATCAGGGACATCCCCAGTGCTTTTTCCTGCTGGTGTCCCCGTGCCTTGATGGACAGGGTGTGGTCTGTACTCTGGGAGCGCTCCCTTCTCCTCCAGCGATGCCACCCAGTCCAAAAGGGAATCGATCTTATTGCTGTTCTCCTCCAGCTCTTTGGCAGCTTTCACCTGAAAGCACAAGGGCTCCAGATAAGAATGACCCAGTTCTTGCATGTTCAGCAAACTGCTGCACGGGGGAGGGAGACAAAAATCAGCAGAAGTAAAAAAAACCAAAAAAACCCGAGGAGTTTCCCAGCCTCAGCAAATGCCTGAGACTCCCCCAGACCCTTTGTGGCTCTCTGGAAGGTACAAAGAAGCTGTGAAAAATCTCAGCCTCGCTTCTACATTGAATTTTTCATCCTCATACAACCCAGGGCCCCCACCCCAAAAGGGCTGGGATGTGATTGACAATCCTCACCCATTAGGGGTCACCCCAAAGGCAGAGTAAGGGACTTTTCCTCCCCCATTCCCTCCACAACCAGCTCATCCCTGGCTGCAGCTCCCAAGGCATTTCATGACAGAAATATCTGGGGGGAGCCTCGCCCGGGGAACACCCAGGAAGGAACCACAAATTGCTCCGTGCTGCATCACCCAGATGGGCTTCCAGGACCTCCCAGTCCCCCTCAAGCAAAGCCTGGAGGCTCTACAGCTCCTGGCACGTTACCTTCTCAGTCTCCTGCTGCACTGCAGCACTCACAGCACTCTCCAGCTCCTTCTGGGCCACCTCTGTCCTCTCCTGCAGGGACTGGTACTGCTCCTTGGCACGCTGCAGGTCCTGCTGCAGTGCTGCCAGCTCTCCGGGCTCCAGCTTGGCTTTGTTCTCCTCCAAGAACTGCTCTGTGCTCTTGAGGACGCCGGCGAAGGAGGCGGCTCTGCTGTGCATGCTCCTCTGCAGCTCCTGGGTGGACAACGCCGTGAGGCTCTGGCCACTCCTGAGGTGAAACTTCTCCACCTCTACCCCTCAAATTTTAAATATCACTGACCTTAACATCGCTTTGCCTCTGCTGCAAGGCAGGCAGGTCTCCCTCTGCTCTCTGCTGCTCTGCCAGCGTGTCCTCTGCCTGGCCCAGCCAGCGGCTCAGCTCGGCCAGGCTCCGTGCCCGGGCTGCCTGCTGCTCCTGCAGGGTCTGCGGGCACAGCAAAGGGGACAGGGGACAGTCAGAACCAGCCCAGCACCTCCTCCCACACTGCTGAAAGGCAAGGTGAGGTTACAGCTGGAGCAGCTCCTGGAGGGGAGGATGCAGCACAGAAAACTTGGTGGCTCTCCGAGTGCTCCCTGTCCGGCAGCAGGTGCCACGTCCCTGCTGAGCTGGTGGCACCTTTGTCACCACTGGAGGTTTCTCTCTGAGGAGACTGTTGAGCTGCAAGATGGAGCTGCACTGCTCTCCCAGGAAAACTCAGCCACGAGTTTCTGTGCCTTTCCCATTGCACCTCACAAACATTAAAACAGCAGCAGAAACTCGCTGAATGAGAGGCAACAACGACCTGGGTCAGGCAGCACCACTGTGGAGCCCCAGACAACCCCAAATTAGGGTTTTTTTAATGATTTGGGGTTGGAAAGGGAGCCCTGGAGAGGGAAAGTGTTTCTGTAGCTGATCCAGCTCCTCTTTTTGCTGCCAGAGCATAACACAGAAGCGCCTGTTTGAGCAATTGAGCATGATGTGACCTGAGAGTCCCTGTGACACCCCTGTCCCCCTCTGCCAGGGGGAATAAAAGGTTTTTGAGTATTTCACTGGGCATTTCAGCAAGGTGATGTACAAACTTGTGCAAAACACTGTGCCTGTTTCTCCCAGTCATAAGATAAAACAACAGAAGCAAATTGAAAAGAGCCTTCTTAAGAGCTCTTCAGCTGCAAAGCGAGTTCTTCCTGGGTTAGGATGGGCGCACACTCAATCTGAAAAGGCAAAGCAAACTGGTTAATACACACACACACTCCAGAGAGGACAGGCAAGAGTTACAGAGAGCAATTGTTAATACAAAAACACATTAATCCTGTCTTGGATGAGAGGATCCATGCAGTGGTGGGTGCTGCAGCAGTGCAGCAGAGATCTGAGGACTTGTTTTTGTCCTTGCCAGCTGTTTCCCTGGGACAGCAATGCCTGATGCGTGCAGGGGAAATAGGACATTGGGTGTCTGTGGTGGTTCTTCTGCACAGGGATTTTGGGGCTGATTACAGGGTTTATTCCCAAACAATTCCATATCTATCAGAGAACTGCTACCCAGACCTCGGCAGGGCTCCGTATTTTGGGAGCAAAGCAACCTTCTGCCTGGTAGGAAGAAGAAAGACTTTTAGAGGAAGCTCATGACGTGCAGTGAGAACTCCTGAACTGGGAGTGGCATGCAAGGGAAATCCCAAATTTGAGGTGCCTCAGCTCCTGTTCCTGTGGCTGGGAAGCGCTTCAGCGAGCAAAGGGCAGCCAGGGAGGAGATGTCTCACAACCTTCACCTGCTCCGTCTGCTCCACTTGCTGGAGACAGACCTGCAGCACCTCCAGCCGCGCTGTCACATGCTCTGACAGGTCCCTGAAGGCTTTCTGCAGCTCATTGAGCAGCCTCAGCAGCTGCCTGCTCTGCTGGGGGGTTAAATCCTGGGCATGCTCCGAGATCAGGAACTGGATGTCGAAGGCAGTGGCATCCAGCTCAGCCTTGGTGGCAGCAAGGGGCTCCTTCAGCTCCTGAATGGGAGAGAAAAACAGCTCAAACGACCCTGCAGCCAGGGCTGTGCTGCACTGCTTCCCATCTGCAGGTGCCACATGAAATATATTCCAGAAACTCTCCCAAATATATTCACCAAACTCTCCCAAAACAGCACTCAGCATGGAGGTGAGAGCGTCTCACCACAGGGGTTTTCCAACTTCCCTTTGCACTGGGCGCTGGATGCACCTCACCAAGAGGTTTCTTGCATGTGTGTAGGGCTGCCCTTGGGTCTGAAGATGACCCAAACCTGGCCACAGTGACTCCACGTGCCACCACCAGCTCTCAAAGCCTTCAATCCCCTGATTTCCATGCCAAGATGCCACCACCAAGCTTGGAAATAATCTTTATTGCTAGAAGAGGGATAAGGCGACTGGGGCTCCTCGTACAGGGGATGGAGAGGATGCAGCTCTCTCCTCAACAGCCTGACAGGAATCTCCCCAGGTCACTCAGCCACCTTGCACAGGAGCATGTCCAAACAACCAAACCGTGTATCATGGAAACAAACGACTTTGGAGAACACCCACCACCGCGGCTCTGCTGCAGCACCAGCTAACAGCAAACCCTTGGTAGGCTCTGGGAGAGAAGCAGGATTAAAAGCTTCTCCTCTGTGCAGAGGGCAGCAAGTTCATCAGGCTGCAGGATTGGGGGCATTGCCATGGTTACCTCGTAGTGCTGCAGGCAGTGGCTCAAGCTGCTGGCATCGGTGGCCGGCTGGAGATCGCCGTCACCCAGCGACGCCGCGGTGCCAGAGACCCAGCTCAGCAGCTCCTGCAGCCTGCCCTGAAGAGCCTCGTGGTGGGCCAGGATTTTAGCCTTAAAAGCAGAAAATCATCGTTTAAATGAGGAATTTTAGGAAGCTTGTGGGGCAGCAGCGGGGCAAGTTGCCAGCTCTACCTTTTCAGCTTCTGCCGCCCCACGAAGGTTTTGCAGCCGGGACTGCAGGACTTCACTTGCAGAGCCCAGAGACTTCTGGAGGTTCTTGGCATCCTTCTCCAAAGCCTTCAGCAACTGCTCAGGGACTTCTTCAGGGGGGTTGGCCACAATCCTCTGCACAGCATCCAGCTCCTGATTCACTGAGAAGCTCAGCTCCTGCAGCTCAGCTCCCAGGGCCTGAGACAAAGGCAGCATCGTTACGTCTACGACAGGGTGACTTCACCTCTCTGCTGCCAAAACCCAGCAGGGGTTTTGGAGAGGCAGCTCCAAACACTGAGTCTAGAAAAATTCATCCCACCCTCCAGCCCTGCTCAGCTGCCAGCACTCTCCTGCCTTTCTCCAGGCTGTAAAATTCACATCAGCCAAGCTCGGGCTGTTGTCTGGGCAGGGTGGATGGGAGAAGGAGGGATGAGGTTTGATATAAAACCTGTTAAACCTGAGACAAATCTCCCAGAAGCAGGGAGGGCTGTGCAGGAAGCTGGGGAGAGGGGGAAAAGCTTTGTCTAACACCAGCCAAGCCTAGCCCAGCCTCACTCACCTCTGCTTGCTGCCTCAGGTCGTGCAGGGCTGCCAAATTCTGCTCCGCCGGCTGCACCCGTTTGATTCTCATCTCGATGTCTCGGAGCATGGAGAGATAAGATATCAACCTCTGGTCGTGCTCCAGACACATCTTCTTGCTGAACTTGATCTGCAAAATCAGACAGGAAATCAAAGCTTCAAACGTGGGCAGAAAAGGTGACAAAGTGTTCTGAAAAATTCTTTTTTTTTTTTTTTCTCCAAAAGAGAAATTTGTTAATAACGTTCCCGCTCATGGACTTGCCACTTGCCAGCCTTATCTACAAGATTTACTACAGGAAAAATAAAACACACGGTTCTTTTTCCAACATAAGCTTATAAACGGCAAGAGATCTCTTGGAGCTGCAGCAAAAGTGCCAAAAAAAAAAAAAAAGAGTTCTACTTGTTAGTCATTTAGCAGTAATGCTCCAGCAAAAAGAGCCACAGCTCAGCCCTGAATGTTTCCAGTTGTACATCACCAGTTCCTTTGCCAAATCCACTGCAGCCGATACTGCAACATCCACTCCTCACGCTTCAGCTGCCCTCTGTCCCGAGGACCTCAGACAGATTTAGCCCCAAACACCCACAAACAGCTCAGAAAAATTGCCAAAATAGCAAAAATATTCACTGACCTGGGCTGGTCTCGTGGACTCCCTGGAGGTTTCCAGCAGCTCCCCCTCCACGATCACAGGTAAGAGCAAACCCCGATCACCCGGACCTGGCTGCTTGCTCCTCTCCTGGGGGGGCTCTTCTTGGGATTTTGGGGGAGCAGGGGCTTGGTCTGCTCTGAGCTCAGCTCTTTCCTCGTGCTGTTTCTCCTCTCCAAGCTCCAGGACTGCAGAGGTTTCCTGAACTTCTGTGGGCTCCTCTGTGATAATTAAGTCATGGGGCAGCTCCTGTGCCACGGTGGCTGTGCTGGACACATCCCAGGTGGTTTCCACCCTGGTGTCTTCCTGAGCCATCCTCTCCTCCAGACTCAGGGCCACCAAGGAATCGTGACCATCCTTGATCCCACCTTTCACCACCTCTTGAGTTTCCCCGTGCTTGGGGGGCACAGGGAACCCCTGATCCTCTCTGGGGGTTTCTGTGTCTTTCCCAGGAATTGTTTTCTTTCCTTTTCCACCCTTGTGCTTGGCTGTGTCTCGTGCCAACCCAGCAGCAGTCTCGATGCTGGATTCAGGTTTTGGCTCTGGCACCCTGGAGACAAAGTGCTCCTCCTCACCCTTTTTCCTTGGAATTTCATGGGAAACCAGAGAAGGAAGGAGCTGCTTTTCTGCAGGCTTCTCTGGCTGAGTGCTGTCTCCTGGAATGCTGCCCTGCTTTGCTTTCTTTTTCTTGCTTTTCTTTTTCTGGGTAGGTTTCAGCTCAGTTTCACTTGTTTTTTCCTGATCAATTGGACCTTCTGTGCGAGAGGTTTCTCTTTCTGTGTGCTTCACAGCTTTTTTCCCTCCAAGCTCATCTCCCACAGGAACATCAACCTCAGGGGGTTCTCCAGACTCTGCAGGGCCCATCCCTCCTTTCTCTGGGCCCACAGTGACAGATTCCCACAGAGCTGCTGGAGTCTCCTGGACCACACTGGTCACTCTCTCTCTTTGCCCAGAAGTCACCACTGCACCTTCTCCACCTGCCACAACTCCCTCTTCACTTACAAACTCTCTCCTCCTCTCCTCACCATCCTCCTCCCTGTGAAACACCTCTGTGCCCAAGAACAACTGCTCCTTCTCCAAGTCCAGTCTCTCTATTTTCTCTGTCTCTCCATCCACTTCTCCCCTGGATTCCTTGCCCCGGGCTGCTCTCACTTGGGTGCTGCTTTTTGGGATCCCTTTTTCCACCACTGCCCCTTCAGGGAGAGATGCTGTCCCCAACACTGAGGGGTGCTCTGGAGTCACCTCAGCCTTTGCCTGGGGGTGATGAAGATGATGATGTTCCTCTTGGGGATGGACACCATCCTCTGAAGCTTCCTGGGGTTTCAATTTCCTTTCTGTCTGTGCTTTGGGGGATTTCTCAGTGGCTGCAGCAGCACTCTGAGCTGTGTCATAGCTCACAGGTTCAGGCTGAGCTTTGGGCTCGGCACCATCAGACCTGGCAGGGAGGATGACACCTTCCTCTTTTGGAGACAGTTTTTCTACTTTTTCTTGCGAAAGTTGCCTTTTTCCTACTATGCAAACCTCAGAACCAACTTCCTCATCAGGTATTTCCACATCCCGAAGACCAGCAGCTAATTTTTGGCTAATCAGCCCTTTTCCAACAGCTTCCTTCACAGTCAACCTCTTCCCACCAGGGGCATCAACAATTCCACCAGCCCTGAGCTGGTTGGTGGCGATGACTTTGGCCATGGGCTCATCCAGCACGCCCTGCTCCACAGCTGCCCTCAGGGACAGCCTCTGGCTGACACTGCCCTCCACCACCCCTCCACTGTCTGCCTGTGCCTGCAGCAGCCTCAGGGCGGGCAGGGGGTCCACCTTCCCCAGCCTGACCGCCTCAGCACACGGCAGCTTGGTCCCTGTCACCTCGTCCCTGATGGCCTGGAAGGGATGGACCTCCAGGTACCTCTGGCCGGATTCGATATCGATTTTACACTTCTTCAGGAACTCCGAGTAGGGAACGACCATGCAGGTCTCGGGGTCCACAATTCCTTCTCTCATCTCTGGAGATGCCAGGGCTTTCTCCACCACCTGCTGGGGTACCAAGCCCTCCTGCACCGCTTGGCTCAGCGCCAGTCGCTGGCCAGAAGCCGGATCAAGAATGCTTCCGCTCTCAGCCTGGATTTCCTGCACTTTCCTCTGGAATTCTGAGCTAAGGATCCCCAGTGACACTGCCTGGGGCAAGGGCAGCTTCTCCTTTGTAGCTGGATGGACAAAGTCCTGCCGGACCACACTTTCAGCCTTCCTGAGCTCCTTGCATAGATCTGGGTTGATCAAACCGTGTTTCATCGCGCTGTCCACCGAAAGCCTCATCCCAGACATGTGGTGGATGATTCCTCCATCAGCAACCTGCTTGGTCAAGAGCTGAAAAGCTTTTTCCTTCTCCAGGAGCCCTTTCTCAACAGACTCTGCCACAGTCAGAGGCCGTTTGGTTTCAAGATCCGCAATTCCACTGGTCTCAGCCTGCAGATTAATGAGCTTCTGCCTGGTCACCTCATCGGTGCCTTTCCCCTTGGAAGCCTTCTCCAGCTTCACCAGCTCTGTCCGACCCGTTGGCTCTATGAGGCCCAGATTTGAAGCCAAAGTCACCGACACTTTTTTGCCACGTTTCAAGTCAACAATCCCCCCAGTAACCACCTGCCCTTCCAAGATCCTCATGGCTGTCTCCTTGTCCAGAAGGCCAACAGCAGCAGCATCCTTGATGGAGTAGACAAAGTTGTTGCCTGGGTCAAGGACACCACTTATGGCTTTGTCGGACGCGAGGACCTTCTGGAGCAGCTTCTCATCCATCAGACCTTCTTCAATCACGTCCTCGGTGGTCAAGGATTCACACACCTGAGAGTCAAAGAAGCCGCTGAACATCTTCATCCTCTCCATGAGTTTCACGGCCGTGTGGCCGGACACCACTCCAGAGGCCACGGCCTCGTCCAGCAGCAGCGCCCTGCCCGTCTGCTCGTGGATGATGCCACCGCTTTGGAGCTGCATCAGCAGCTTTTCCAAGGTGTCCTCTGCTTCCTGCTCCTCAGGGGCTGGCAGGGATGGTTCCTCAACGCCCTCATCACCCAACACTCCTTCCCACTCTCCTTCTTCCACTTTCAACACAGTTTCCATGTCTGTGCTTTGCCTCTCTGCCGGTGCTGCCTCCCCACGTGCAGGGAGCACAACCTCCTCTCCTTCCAGCACACCATTTTCAGCTGTCCCCTCCTTTGGCAAATAAACCTCTCTAACTTCTTCTGCCTCTCGTTCAGGTTCCCTCACACCCTGAGACCTCTCTGCCATGATTTTCAGACTGTCTCTACTTTCTGGAACGCCCATTGTTATGCAGATTTCACTTTTCACAACCACTGCCCCACTTTCCAATTCCCTCTTCTGGTGTTCGGGACCTTCCACTCCATCTATAGCAGGAGGCTTCGACTCTTCTTCTGCCTCAACCATCATTTCCTCTGTTTCTCTGATTAATCCACTATCAAGGTCACTGGGAGGTTCTGGCATCAATAATTTTACCTGATGTTTATCCTTGGCTGTAAAAGTGATGTGTTCTTTCCCAAATTCAGCATCAGCTTCACTCCTGGTGATCTCCTGTTCAGTGGAAATCTGCTCCTGCTCTTCCACACGCAGGAAATCCTCTGCATCCTCCAAGAGGAGACTTTCAGGTCCCACCACCACCTCCCCATTCTCCAAAGCAGTTCTGGGTGACAGGATCTTCTCGCTTTCACCTTTTGAAGGAGCAAATTGAAGCTCAAGCTGCTGCAAAGCCACACCATTGCAAGGTTCACTTTCAAGGGCTGCGTCTGCCTGTGTCTCCTCAAAGCCTTCCAACACCTGGGCACAGGATCCATTTTCTTGGCTTTGGATGAGAGTTTTAGTGAGATTGTTCAACTCTGCATCCACTAAGAGCACCTTCTGGCCATCGTGGATGTTGATGTAGCTGTGGGTCATCAAGTGGAACATCAGCTTTTCGTCGTCACTCCTCAGCAGAGGCTCCTCCTGACCTGTGGGGCTCCTTCCAAGGGAGCTCTGGCTGTGCCTGCTCCTGCTTGGAGATCCAGCGAGCTGCATGCTGGCCATGACATCAGGTATGGCCGTTGACTTCAGCTTCTTCACCACCTCTCTCTCCAGGACGCCCCGTTCCACTGCCTTCTGCCAGGACAGCACCTCCGTGGTGTCCGGTGTAAGAACACCTTGAAGGAGCTGCCTCTTGCTGAGAACCTCCTGAATCAGCTCTGTGGAGAGGATCCCCTGCTCCAAAGCATCTGCAACGGGGATGATCTCCCCCGTCTCTGGCCACAGCAGCCCCACAAAGGACCCCAGGGATTCCAGCACCAGCAGTGCAATCCTTGGAGCTACCAACCCCTTCCTTAGGGCTTCATCCACGGTCAGCCTCTCTCCCGTGACGCTGTCCATGATCCCACCCGTCTGCAGCTGCCGGATCAGAAGCGTGCAGGCCAAATCCTGGTCAATCAAATTGTGCCTGACAGCCTCATCCACGGTCAGCCTGTGTCCCGTCCTGGGGTCAACAATGCCACCAGCAAAGAGGTGGGCTTCCAGCAACCTGATGGTCACCTGCCTGTCTATCAGCCCCTCCTGCACTGCACGGAAGATGCTGACCTCCCTGCCTGACCTCAAGCTCACCATCCCACCTGCCAGCTGCTTGACTGGGAGCAGCCTCAGCCCAGTCTCCTGGTGGATGATGCACCTCTCCAGGAGCTCAGGCAGACTGATCTTCTCAGCAGTGTTGGGGTCAATCAAATCCTTGCCACCTTCCAGGTGAGACAGGAGCCTGGAGTGGAGCTGGGTGGGGAGGAGATTTTCTTGCACTGCTGTCTCCATGCTGATTCTGCCCTGCTGGAATTTAAAGCCCCCAGTGATGAGCTCAGCCTCAAGAATCTTCAGCCCATGGCTCTCACTGATCCTCCCCTCTTCTATGGCAGCGACGACGGGGAGGAGCTGCCTCCCTTCACATCTGATTTCTTCCACCTGCTGGAGAGCATCCTTCAGTTCCTGCAGCACCTGGAACGCCCTGAGATCAATGATGTTTCTTGCCAGAGCTTTCTCCAAGGAGAGTTTCTCACTGGTCTCTGGGACAACTAAGTCAGAGGAGATCACCTGGGCCTCCAGGAGGGCCAGGCCCGTGTCCTGATCTATAAGACCTCTCTGCATGGCACCAAAGACAGGGAATATTTCTACCGTGCCAAGATCGATCACTCCTGCCACGGCTTCGCTGCCCTGGAACAGAAAGAGAAGGGAAAGAATTAAATCAGAATCCAGCATTTCCAGCACTCATTTTATGATTTTCAGGGAGGCCTCAGTTTAAAAAAACAAAAAAACAAAACAAAAAAAAAATCAACAAAAACAAACAAAAAAATCCCAAACAAAACAAAACAAAAAAAAAAAAACAAAAAAACCCCAAAAAAAAAGCCAAACTTAAAATCCCTAAACAGGCTAGAAAGTCCTAAAGCCTTTGAAATCTAGTCCATCACCAGGGCAACACCAAGATGCTTCCAATATCCACCAGCAGTAATGCAGCAAAGCAGCAAGCACCAAAACTCGGAATCATTCCTAATGCTCCACAGAAAAGAGGGCAGGAGACCAACAAGCACAAAAAAGCCCTTCAACAACTCCAGCTTTAAAAAGTAAAGACAACACAAACCCCACTGTGCACTCACGGGGAAGAAAACCTCCCCAAAACCACCCACTCTGGGGTAAAGAGGAACCTTTCCCAGCACAGCATCCATGCTGATTCCTGCCATGCTGAAAATCCTGCACTTCCCAAGCAAATCCCAAGTGCCAGGAAGGGTGGGGAACACCCCAGAGCCATGGAGCAGCTCCCAGCCATGCATCAGGGCAGGAGCAGCACAGCTCCCCAGGCATGACCACAGACCCTGCTCTGACCCTGCTCAGCACCTCCAAGTTGCTCCTCAGGCAGGGCCAGGGGAGAAATGGAACAAGTTGGAGGTTCCAGCATGGGAACAGTGACAAACTGGGACCACACCAACTACTGTGGTGTTTTTTTTGGAGGGGCTTTTCTTGCTGCTATCTCCACAGGGAGGATAATAATTTAGGTGATAACGTGTCTTTGTTCAAAGCCTCTCTGGATGTTTGGGTTTCTCCCAGTGCCACTGGTTGGGTGAAAGGCTGGCCCAAGCACACCAAGATTTTTGTGGGGATAGCAAGGAGGGAATCAGGACTATGGAATGAATTCCTTTTGCATCCCAACACCCTGCTGTGGGGACAGGAGAAACCTTCTGGGACAACCTAAGCTCTCCACCACCATGGCCAGACCCTGACGTGCATACTCAGAGATGAACAAGCTGTGGAAAGACAGAGAAGAGGGAAAGGGGGGAAAACAAAAGAGAAGGATAAAAAAGGAGATGGATGGGAGGGAGGGGAGTAAAAGGCTTTTACTTACCGACTTGCAGGGTGTGCCTTGAGCAGTTAAAGACAGAGCCTTATGGAGCAGTTCAGCCGTATCACACACAGTGTAAAGCTTGGGGTTAGCGTCCAGCATGCGACTGTTTTGTTTTGCAAAAAGAACCCCCACACACAGGTCCGTCCTCTTTCCCTTTTGTGTGTTTTGTTTGTTTAAATCCCAGGGGGGTTAGTTAAACTTGTAAGCAAGGATGTCAGTTAATCTTAAAAACAGTTGACATGAAACACAAACCATACAGGGACACATCATGCTCAATTTAGCGCGCTCTGCTTTGCATTTTTTGGTCTTTTGTAACTTCTTTCTGACGGATGTTTCCAGCAAGCAAATGTTAAAGAGTTCTTCATGCTCCCTCTACAGTGAAGCAACAGCTCTGCACCAGAGCCGCAGGGATGGTTTTGCAGACGGGGATTTAAGGTGAAGCCCCACTGACATCTCTTGTTTTGCTCTTGGGCTTCATCGAGTCCGTGAGTGAAAACTGTTCCAGCCCCAAAGCAGCCTCATGCTGGACCAAAACAAGCCCTGGAGAAGGCTTTTGCTCTAAAATAATTTTCCTGACCAAAAGGGAGGAAAAGGGAAAGGAAAAAAAGCATCCATTCCACAGGGAGGCTGCACCAAATCTGTGATGGCTTAAAAAAATGATGTGTTCACCTTTCTGCTGCCAGCACAAGGGCTAAAGGGCTTGCAATAAAATAAATAATTTCCTGCTCTGAAACACCTGGAATGTGCTGTAAAGTCCAGCTTGGAGCAAATCACTACATATTTAGGTGAAAGCTGGACAGGCAGATCTCAAAAAGAGCAGCTCTGCCACCTTCTCCCCATGAGTGGCTTGAACAGGGCTTCACTCACAGACCTGAGAGCCAAAACCTGCGTCTCACAGCCAGATGTGAGCGGGCTGTTGCTTCAGGGTACAGGGAGCCAGCAAGCAAACACACAAAAATATCCATTGACACATGAATATACACTTAGAGAACACGCACACGTAAATCTGTGAATGACAGCTGGTAACAGAGGCAATAAGGATGCGCTTCCAGCCCTCCCTACAAGGATGGGACCTGGTGGATATGGACAGGGAACGGGTCCTGAAGGTCTCCCAGGTCAGTTGAAGGGCTGGATAATGCAGTTGCCTTCCACAAGGAAGAGCTACTTGGTTCAGCCAGCGCTAAGAAAAAGCCTTGGCCAGACCCTGAGATCCCTGAGGAGTGAGTCCCACCTTCCTGCACGCCCTGCCCGCAGGCAGCTGTGGGACTGAGCCCTCTGAAGGTTACAGCCCTCAGGGGACACAGATTTCCTCAGGGGGACACAGATTTCCAGGGCAGAATTCCATCTGCCACCCTGCTCGCCGAGCACAAACGAGCCTTGTGCAGAGGGCAGAGCCCTGATGGCAACCAAAGGACAACTCTCCCATGGAGCTGGAAGGCAGCAGGAAAACAGCTCCTGCTTGGCACCCCCAGATGCTTTGGGTGACCATGAATAGGAGAGAAAGGAGGGCAACCAAGAGGCTGTGAGTGGCCAGTGGCCAGGAGACACACAACAAAACGAAACCTTTTGCACCGCCTGAGGAGAGAAGTGAGGAGGGAACAGGGCTGAGCAGGGAGCAGTACCTTGTGCTCTGTCTCCTGAGCCAGCTGGCTCTGGAGCTGCTGGAGCTGCTCCGTGGAGTTGCTGCAGAGAGCCTGGTAGGTTTCCTTCAAAGCATCAATCTGAGCAGAAATCTGATCCTTTTCTGGTTGGGAAAGCCTGTAAGGGGAAGGGGAAATACCTCAGCCCAAACCATCTCCACAGAATCATCACATCCTTCCAAGCACAGGAAAAGGCCAAATCCACCAGGAGTCCCATCCTCTCCCTGCCCTGCTCAGCTAAACCTGCCAGGATAACTGAGCAAAGGCTGGCCTGCCTTGTAACAATCAAATCCCCAAACATATGGGGCTGAATCTCAACTAAAGAGGATTAATATCGTCCCACAGCATAAATGGGTTGCACATTTCACAGGTCTCATCGCAGACAATAGAGAAGACAACTGTGTGCAGCTCATTGTTTTTAACTGGAGTCAGGCACTGGATCCCATGGATCCACCAGCTCTAAGGAATCTCACCTCCAGCCCCTGTTCTCCCCCTGGTCACACTCACTTGTGGCTGTGTTTTGCCAGGAAGATTTGGGAAGTTTTGATGGCCTCAGAGACCTGCTCCTTCTTCGCAGTCAGCTCCTCATTCAGGGCCTGGAAAAAAAAAAAGTGAAAAAGAAAGGAAGGATCTTAATGCAGCTGTGAAAAAAGAGCAGAAGTTAAACCCCAGGGCCTGGCGTCAGTCCTGCTTTACCTGCTGCTCCGAGATGGATTTCTCGATGTCTCCCAGCTCTCTGCTGCCAGCAGCAGCTGTCCTGCCCTGCACACTCTGCTTCAAGCCCAGGGCCCAGCCCAGCAGCTCCTTCACCTTGTCCACGTGCTCCTGCTTCTCCTCCTCCACCACTTTCTGCAAACACAGGGGAAAGGAGGAAGACAAACCACGTCAAAAGGGATTTCCAAAGGGGGAGCAGCGCCCAGGACGTGCCCTCAGCACGGAGCAGCATCCTTGGGGGTGGGGGGGATGTGGGGACAGAGTGCAGGTGAAACGTAAATTTTAAGGAATTTAGAGATTGTAGAGCAGCTAAGATTTTAGTTAGAAATAAGCCTTACTAGAGTTAATTAAAATAAATGAGTAGGCCTTGATGAAGTTAAGAGTTAGTAGTTAACTGATAATTGATTGCTTGTCAGCACAATGTTTAGTTAGCTGGGTTTATAATGAAGAATACAAACTGACAAATAGCGTTTAGAACATAAGACAATTGTGGCCTCCTCTGTTCAGAAACCAATTGAAGACAAGGAATGGGAGTTCTACCAAGAGTTCATTTGTTATCTTTGCATTGAAAAGGTAGAAAGGCCAGAGCGAGGAAGACTTCATTTACTTCCTCATTTTGAGACCCCTCCCCATGAAAGGGACACCAATCCATTTCAAGGAACAAATTATGCATGCTTCATAACTTTTTTAAATGATTAGCATAGGAAGTGAGGAAGGGGATGTACCAAAATGATGAATATTTGTATTTTGGCTATTCAATACTTGTATGGATAAAAGGGCTCTGTAATCACCTGAGAGGTGCAGTGTGGATTTGGGAGCTATCCCACATGCAATAAACACACACTTTTTAACTTTAAACTGTTAGAGAGTTTTTGTCCATCACAGTTGGATATCGGTGATAGATCAATATCCAGATTTCTTTAATAATTCAGAAATTGTAGCTTTGTAAACACACACTTTCTAACTTTAAACTGTTAGAGAGTTTTTGTCCATCACAGTTGGGTATCGGTTCTAAATCAATATCCACATTTCTTTAAGAATTCCCACCGACCCATTTCAAGGAACAAACTACCCATGCTGAATAGTTTTTTAAATTATTAGCCTATGAAATGAGGAAGGGGATGTACCAAAATGATGAATATGTATTTGTATTTTGGGTATTCAACACTTGGATGGATAAAAAGACTCTGTAATCACCTGGAAGCTGCGGTGTGTGTTTGGGAGCTATCCCACACACAATAAACACACACTTTTTAACTTTAAACTGTTAGAGAGTTTTTGTCCATCACAGTTGGGTATCGGTCCTAGATCAATATCCGTATTTTTTTAAGAAATCACAGGTGTGTCCCACGGCCTCACCTCCTCCTCCTCCAGCCGCCGCAGCGCGTCGCTGATGTACTTCACGTGCTGGGTGGTCAGTGTCACCAGGGCCGTGTAGCGAGTCCTCAAATCCATGAACTGCCAAGGGACAGAGGGGAAAACAGAGGGAAGAGGGGGTGCATCAGTCCTGCTGGTGGATGCAGAGCGTCCCTCTCCACAGTGCATGACAGGGATGAGGCACCTGTGGCTTGGGAACCCCCCAGGGCACCTGGCAGAGCCGGGATGGCACCAATGGAATGCAGCAGGTCTGCTGGGGAGGGTGGTGGCCACACAAGGCATGCTGCACGACACTGGAGCGAGGGGACACTCCGGCCACGGACACTGGGGCGGATGCTCAACTCTTACAGAGGGCTACCGGGATCTTTAATATCCACACAGAGCAGACAGGGAGCTCGGGTCCCTAAAAAGGTTCTCATCCCAAAGATGCACACACAGCAACACTGCATGGTGCTCTGGTTATTTACCTCGCGAGGCTGAAGGGCTGAGCCGACCCCGCTGGATTTGACCCAGGGGTTCCCAGGAGTCTAGGTATGGCATACCTGGTGCTTAGGGCACTAAGCCATCCTCTCTGGCTATTGGAAAAAACAGCGAGGGTGGAAACTTTATTTATACAAGAGAGTTCAGCAGGAAGGAGCTCATTTCACAGAGGCTGCTGGGTGGTTTTGCTGAGCATGGAAGAACCCCCCCACCCAAAATTTCCCCTCTGCTGAGCTTAGGTGGGCTCCTACCTCCTGGGTGATGGCATCTGAGGAGGAGAGCATCCGCCGGCGCTTCATGGGGGACTTCTGCTGCGACTCCACGAAGGCCCTGTAGGTCATCAGCTGCAGCTCATAGTCCTGAGAAGGTGGGGAGATGTGGAGCTTGTGAGATCTGCAAACTCTGCCAGGGCTGCTCCTGCCCAGCCCACCCTACCCAGGAACTGTACCTTGACGGCGGCCGAGTACTGCTGGGAGAATTTCTGACACTGGTCCAGCTTGGCTTGGTTTTTCTCAATTTCTGCAGCCAAAGCCTTCAAGGAAATTCAAAGCAAAAGTGGTTGTCAGAACAGGTTGGCTGAGTTGCTGCCCAGAGAAGTTGTGGATGCCCCAACCCTGGAAGTGTTCAAGGTCAGGTTGGACAGGGCTTGGAGCAACCTGGTCTAGTGGAAGGTGTCCCTGCCCGTGGCAGGAGGATGGAAAGATGATGATTTTGGAGAACATTTCCAACCCAACCTGTCTGGGATTCTATGACAGTGGCCATGAGCACGTGAGCAGAATTTTGGTTCCCATCCCTCCAATTTTTCATGCAAGACCTCACATGCACCTCAAACCAAGCAGAGCTCCTCCACTTCCCAGACACCCAGCTCAGGCCTGCAGCCTCTTCCCTGCTGCTTTTCATATTTCCAAGCTCAGAGATGAAAAGAAGTGACATGCTCACGGCAGCAAGGAGACATCACGAGGTCCTGCCTCACCGTTTGCTGGCTGAGCTGCTCCGACAGCACCCGGCTGTCCTCAGCCTGGCCAGGCTTCATCAGCTCCTGCTGGGCTGTGATCTCCTCAATCCACTGGATCAGGGCTCTGTGGCACTGCCGGTAATCACTCAGCACCTCCTGGATGCTCTCCAGCTCCGTGTGGCTGAGAGAAAACCATGACAGGTAAGAGGAGGGGGTGAAAACAGCACCAGCAGGAATCCCAGGCAGAAAGATTTCACCTCCACCAAGCCTGCCCCAAGGTGTCAGCTGAAGGATGAGAGTAAATCTGGAAGAGGAGGCAGGAGTCTCTCACCGGGTCTCGATCTGGGCGCAGGCTCGCTGCCAGCGATCCCACAGCTGGCTCCCCTTCTCCTGGAAGCGCTCCAGGTCGATGCTGCGCTCCTGCCTCAGCCTCAACAGCTGCTCCCCCACCTCCTTGGCCTTGGCCATCTCCTCCTCCAGCGTGGAGAACACGGAGCCCTTGTCCTTCACCTCCCCGAGCCATTGCTGCAAAAGGAGACAGCACCGGGTCAGTGTCACTGAAAGCAGAAGGGACCCAGAGATGTCCTCCCAGCCACAGGTGACAAAGCTGCAAAGGGGTTAACGGGTTTATTTTCCCACTCTCCTTAAGCTGCAAAGAACTGGGAGCTGTAGAATGAAGGGGAAATGCTCCCAGTCAGATTGGTTCAGGCCCTGTCCCACAGCAGCAGACAGAGCACAAGGCACAGCACCTCCTCCACACTCACAAAACAATCAGGGCCCTCACAAAACCCTCTCAAATGTACCAAGGCAAAAAAAAAAACGTCCCACAGTCCAAATTCAGCAGAAAAAAGGGAAGGACGCTGCTTGACAAACCAACAGCACCCACCTGCAGGGCTGCCCTGTGAGTCTGAATGGCCGCCAGGTCAGCAGGAACAGCCTCCTCCTGGCTCAGCTTCACCTCGTAGCCTTTCACCAGGGACTCTGCTCCTTGGGTGCTGCGGATAATGATGTCAACCGTCTTCAGCCTGGCAAACCAAACAGAACACAGTGACATCCCAGGCGTGGCAGAGAGCTGGAGGCTGCACCGTGTGCTGCAGGGGCATGGATTCAGTCACACCCACCACAAGGTGTGTTGGAGGGACAGAACACGGCCTTTAGCAGAACACTCAAAAGGGAGTTTGGGAACTGAGGCACATCCCTACTCACTTTTCCAGGTAGATGGAAGACAGCCCATGTGTCTGCTCCATCTTGTTCACCACCAAGTCCAGCTCTGAACGCAGATGGGGCGTGCTGGGCCCTGCAGGAGCTTTGTCCAGGAAGCTGCAGCACCTCTGGGACACAACCCGCAGCTCCGACTGCAGCTGCTGCAGATCCGCCTGCGTGCGCTGCAGCGGGAGGGAGACAGCGTAAAAGGAGAGCCCAGAGAGGCAGGGAAAAGGCAGGAGTGCCCTTGGCAAAGGAGCTGGTAGGAAACGAGGCAGGGAGCCCGGTGCTGGTGCTCCCCGCTGCCTCCTGCGCAGCGAGATTCCCTCAAACCCCGCGCCCTTCGCCCACGCAGAGGAGCTACAGCTACTCTTGGATGTGGATTTTTGGATATTTTTGCCCACCTCACCCCTCCCTGCCCACCTCCCAGCAGCAGGCCTGACCTCCTGCTCTGCCATGCGGATGGCATTCTCCTGGATGGTGTCACCGTCGGCCCGGGCGCTGCTCGGGGACTGGATGCGGCTCACGAGCCGCTGCTCGCACTCCTCCAGCCGCAGGCGGATGTTCTTCAGCTCGGACAGGTAGCTCCTGGCAAGGGTCTCATCCTTGTCTTCTGCAAGCCAGAGACACACAAAGAGCAGCTCAAGCACCACTGGCCAGTATCTGTCCCAGACGGGACCTGCTGGAACCCCCAGAGCCGAGCGCTGACACCAGCATCTCTGCTCAGGTGTTCTTCATTTTTTTTATTTTTTTAATTAAAACGTCTCGTTCTGGAAATGAGTCCAGCCTCAGGGAGCCTGACGGGAATCCTCGGTCCGAGTGGGACTCACAAGTGCCACCAGCACGTGTATTTTCCCAAAGACTGAATGCAGGAAGAGCTCCTTGCTTGGAATGCATCCCCGTTGCCAACACGACAAGGGGAAGAGGGCTCAGCAGCTCAGCTGAAGCTGCAAAGCCAAGGCCTCTCTGCTGGAATAGTGCTGGACAAAGGCCCAACACTTGGAGGGATAGATGGAGAAATAAGGAGAGCAGCTGCTCACACCATCAACCAGCTAGCTCAGGAAAAGAACACTAAGCCATCCCATAAATCCTTTGTTTATGAGTTCCCACAGCTCCTGGTTAAGCCATCAGGCCCTTTGAAGCTCACCGTTCTCCATGGACTCCAGCAGATGCCGGATGTGTTCCTTGGAAGACTCCACTTCCTCCTCCAGGCGCAGCCGGTCCGACACGGAGAAGAGCTCGGAGTCCCGGCTGTCCTGCAGGAAATCCTCGTAGTGGGCCTGCAGGCTCTTCAGGGCTTGCTGACACTCCCCCTGGGCCAAGGATCTGAGCTGTGAGTGGAAAAAGAGGCACATGCAAACATCAGGAACAACTTCCTGCACACCAACTGAACCGCCTTCATTTGCCCAAGGAGCATTTTCAAATCCTCTCTATCAGACCCGTGCCTCCCTCCAGCTGTGCTCACTCCCTAATGAAATGCTCAATCCACCATCTCTCAGCAGCAGCAAGCTCCTGATCCTCTTTTTATTGGGAAAAGCTGCAATCCTTCTGCACAGCACCCCCAGACTCAGGTTTTCAAGGTGTGACTTGTTCCCCTTTTCCCCGTTGCTGTAAACTGTGACCCTTTTCAAGGTGTGCACTGTTCCAGGTGTAAAGATCCTTCATTTCCCCAGCCTTGCACTCCCTGGTTTTCTCCTCTTTTTGGCCACACAGAGAAGCCTGGAGAGCAGCACAACCCCAGAACCAGGCAGGGAAGCTCCTCTGTACCTTTTCCATGCTGAAGCTCTGCACCAGGGCTATGTCCTTCCTCAGGTAGTTCCAGGAGATGAGGCTCTTTGTGTTCATGTGCAGCTGGTGCCAGAGAGCCATCACTTTCTGGTACAGCTGTTCCACCCTGCAAGGGGAAAGGAGCAGATCCATCAGCCCTGGATCTTCCCAGCAAACCCAGCCCTGACCCCGTTAATCCCCCAGCCATCACTGCCAGGCAGCAGCTCATCAGCCCAGTGACCCCAGAGCGGCAGCACGCAGGGAGTGATGCTCCTGCTGTTCAGTGCCAGAGATCCCTGCGGGGATCCCTCCTCCCAAATTGTCTTTTTTTTTTCATTTTGCAAGCTACTGCAGCTTGCAAAAAAACCCTCTCTGCAGTAGAGTTTGCAGCTGTAGAAGCATGAGGGAGTCCTTTCCTCACCACAAACCACTTTCATACCTCCATCCCCACTCTCTTCCCATTCCCACCCCAAATCTGTCCCCTCCCATGCCACCATCCCATCTCTCTGTGATTGTCACCAAGTTACCTGCTGGCCATCTCGATGGCCTCTTTGTTGGGTGGGGGGATCAGGAAGCAGACAGAAGGCACCATGGCCTCATTCCCCGTGGGGCTGATCACCTTCCACTTGGTCCTCTGGGAATTGTCCTCCAGGACACACTCGTCGTTCCTGCAGATGGTGATCTGCAACAGCACCAACACCAGGAGCCCGTCAGAAACCAGCAGCAGGGCCCTGCTCACCTGCCCCTCTCCTGGGGGTGAGCCAGCTCCCAGAAATTCACAGATGGATGTGTTTGAATGGAGCAACAGCCTGGGACGGTGCCAGGCAGCGCGGCACACTCGTGCCGGGAGAGGAAGGGACAAGGAAGCTACAGGGAGCTGGCTGCCACCCACGTGCTTGTCTGGCTGAGGCTGATGAAGCCCATCCTCCTTGGAAGGGGAAAAGACTCCAGCTCCTGCCCAGAATAAATCTGAGACATGGAGATCTGCTCCAGGAAAAACACTCCTGCTGTTTTCCCTCCCCCTGCCTTCCCACTCTGCTCCTGCTTTCCACTGACAGATCCCACAGCGCTCATCCTAAACCACCCCGGGTGCCAACCCCTTGTCCCTGCCTTCCCTTCCCAAGGGCCACTGTTGGAACTCAAAATGTCCCTCAGACATTTTTGGAGGTTCCAGGCCCAGGTCAGAAGCATTTGAGACCCTGGCAGGTAGCTGGAAACAGCTGTGATTTTGGGTTTGAGCCATGGAACGATTTACCAACCTTGCAGGAAGAACAAGAAGTCACAAAAGTTTAGATGTTATAGTAGAAGTAGTCACAAAGTAGAGGGAAGAATTTTTTAGTGCTGTACAGGGGGGGTTTAACACCTGTACAGGGGGGTTTCTGTTTTGTACATGGGGTTCAGAGGTTTTAAGATGGAGGGATTTGGGCCTGTCCTGTCCTCCCTCTTTCTTCTTCCTTGCCTCCGTGTTCTTGGTGATGTTGGCACTCACAGATTGGTTTAGAGTAGAAAAGCACCATTTAATATAGGTAATAGGCACTGGGGAAAAACTGTACCCATGTAACACGTAATGTACCATATAAAAGATAGAAAAGCACCATTTAATATAGGTAATAGGTATTGAGGAAAAACTATAAACATGAACATGTAATGTGCCATATAAAAGATAGCAGCAGCCCTGGGTGGAGGGAGAAAAGAAGAAATTAGGGGACAGAGAGGATGTCAGGGTGTGTGTGTGCCTCTGCCTCAGCTGTGAGCAAACCACAGCAGCCCCAGAAGAAAATCTTTTAGATAACTTGCAATAAACTGCCTTGAGACCGAACAACAGAGACTGCTGAGCCTTTCTCTGGAAGCACAGGTTGGAGGAGAAGTTTTTTAACCACCCCTGACCTAGGGTGGTCTTTGACAGGTCACCAGCCCCCTGGCAGCCCTCACCTCAATCTGCCGGTAGTCGCAGACAGCCCTGATGGGGATGGTGCTCTTCACAGCCTGCTCGGGGTTCCTGGGCCGCAGCTGCACGATGGTTTTGGACCGTCCCACCAGGCTGGCCACCGAGCTCTTGGACTGGATCAGCTGCTCCTTCTCATCCTGGCAGGGACAAGGAGGATGGGATGCTCAAGGATGGTGAGGGGAGGTCTGTGCCGGGCGTCTCAGCTCGCCCCCCACCCCAGCGCTGGCCTGCAAGGGCTGAGCAAACACGTCAGGAGGATCCTGCTGCCCTGGAAGGGTGGGAAGAGGGCTCAGGAGATGGGATGGGACGTCACTGCTACTCCCACTGCCCTGCAAAGCCACATGCACACCTCTGGCTCTCTGGCTGGTAGGACAAGAAAATGTTTTCTTTCAAAAGGATAAAAAAAAAAAAAAAAGAGAACACAACATCCACCAAAACAACGTCCCAGCAGCTGAGAGGGGCCGAGAGCAGGACAATGTCCAGCCCAAAGCTGGTTTAGCTGCCTGGAGGAGAGCCCAGGGAAGCATGCTCCCTTCTCTAAAGCAAAGGATGAAGGGGTGTTTAAACAATGGCTGGAATGGGAGGCGATGAATTTTGGGGATAAAACATCTCAGGAGAAAGGGGCTCGGGGTGGAGCGACCGCACAGGCCTCCGGCTCTGGGGAGAAATCTGCCAGCTGAAGGTAATTGATTCCTACAAATCCCTGCTGGGTTTGGCCATGGCACCAACCCGGGGGAATGGTGGCAAAGCTGCCCTGGAACAGCCTCTGGCACCGTGGAGACGTGTGCGGATCACAACACTGGCAGCTCGTGTGATTAGTGACAGCTCAGCCCCTGCTGGCTGTGGCAAAAGGTTTAAAAAATAAAAAAAATTTAAAAAAAAGGATCCCAGAAAAGGTTCTCCCTCATGCTCGGTACTCTGGGGTTGGTTAGTGCGCTACAACAGTGGAGGAGAATTTAATGGTTAAAAAAAAATCAAATCAAATTAAATTAAAATAAAAGAATAAATGATTAAATAAACTACCTGTGCCTGTCCCAGGGAGCATGATTGGAAGAAATACAACTTTAACTTATTAGGTAAGAAAGAGTAATATAGCTGAGCTCAGGGCAGCTGCCCCAGTCCTGGGTTTGTGGCCACTCACTGGCTGCCCAGAACAGCCTCTCCCACCCCAGGTGACACCTGCCAGACTCCTGACGGTCCAGGGCTCCCAAACACAGACCCCAGCCTGGCTCTCCATGTCCTGGCAGCACCAGAGACAGGCCAGGACAACCCCGAGACCGTGACAGAGAGGATGGGGGAGCCCCCAGGCCTCCAGGAGAGAAGAGAGAGCTGATGCACCCACCACCCCGTGTAAGGGCACCCCAGTGCCCTGATGTGCACATCTTAGTGACCACTTGCCTCCACACACTCAGTGTCACCTCCTGACCCTGCCACCACAGCTCAGCACTTCAGCCACAGCCCAAATCCTCCCCTGACCCTGGTCTCAAACACCAGCTGATGCTTTGCTCCTTGGGGGTTGGTTTTAGGTTGTTTTTTTTCAGGCCAAATCAGGCAAGAAGGTGACAGTGCCACGGCCTGGGCTCTGCTCAGCTAAGCCAGGCCACGTGCTCAGAGATCAGCCCCTGGCACAGCCAGGCTGCCCTGGCTCTCCCCCCCATCCAGCAGGATGGATTAGCACAGGATTTAGGCTGGATAAAGAGCAGGCATTTCTCCACCAGCTCCAAAGCAGAACCAGGAGCATCCTAGAGGCCCTGCCTTTGTGCAGGATGGGCTTGGCTGGGGCAGGAGCAGCTCACACATCAGGCTGTGACCTTGCACAGCCAGCACAGCCTGCCTGCTCCTCACCCTGAGGACACAGAGAGCTCAGGTGGTGCCTCTAAATGACAGTGACCAACTCCAGCTACACCACACGGCCTGCAGCTCATTCAGCAGCTCCACAGGAAAACAAATCACCGCCCAAGATGGAACACAAACCACATCCCACCAAACCGCGGGGATAAGGAGCCCAGTTCTCCCTGGAGAAGAAAGAGGTGTCCCAGGCAAGGCTGCTGGAGCAGAGCAGGGTGGTGGGGTGCCAGAGAACCCACCATGGAGTCCTGCAGGAGGTCCTCCAGCCGTGTCAGGCTCGTGTTGTGGTCGCAGGAATATTTCCTTTTGATGGAGTCCTGCAGGTTCCGCAGGTACGTCTCCGACTCGCGGGCGTCGCTGAAGAACTGCGGAGGCAAAAAAGGGTCACAGGGACCTGGACAAGTCCCCTGAGCAGCCTGAAGGCAGGCAAGGAGCACCCCAAAGGCTCAGCCAGCAGCTCCTGACACTGCTCTGGCTTTAGGGCTGCAAGGGCAGGATCATCCCAGGTGGATGAGCAGAACTACAGGGAAGCTGATCCCTTTTTCCCCCTACAAACGCACAGGGAGCAGCTAACAGATATTCCAGAGAAAACACAAATCCCTCCTTCCCTCCCCATCACGGGCACCAGCAGTGTGAGCAGCTCATGGAGTGGGATTCAGCAGATGGGACTGAGGGAATTTGGCCCCAAATACCTGGAAATAGGCAGCGTTCTCCTTCACGTGCTGCTCCACGCACAGGCAGAGCTGCTTGATCCACTGCCACTGGGTGTGCACAGCAGCACTGTAGGCCTGTGGAAAACACAGAAAAGGGCACTGGAAAAGGGCAGCCACAGCCAGGAGGGGCACAGCAAGGACACAGGAGATGGAGGGAGAGGCAGACATGACCAAAATCTGGCTGCACCCAGGAGGGTTTGGACATGGGACATGGCAGACTCTGTCTCAGTGTTCCCATGTCACCCACGATGCCAGAGGCAGGAACAATTTTGCTTTTACCCCGTGGAAAATGTTCCCACAGCCCTTTGCTTCACCACCACAGTGCCCCTGGAAGCCTGGATGACTCCAGGGCAGCCAAGGCCATTCCCTGCATCACCTCTCTGTGGGAAAGGCTCATGCTCTGCGTGTTTGTGTCTGAATTCGAGCTGTGATTATTTGGGAACGGCCCCTTCCCAAAATTAAAAAGCTCCACCACTGCACTGATGTCCTGCCACCACAAAACACATCATCAGGCTCTGCGGGGTGGGGCAGCGAGTCTCCCAGTTGCAGATGAGGTGATCTGATCCTTGGGAACCCCACAGCTCTGCCAGGCTCCTGCTCACCTCCACGGTTTGCTTGGCCGGGTGGTTCTCCAGGGAGAGCAGCTCAGCCGTGTCCTGGAGGGAACGGAAGATGTCCTGCTTCTCCTCCAGCTCTGCTGTCAGCTCCTGCAGGAGGGAAAGTCCAAATCTCAGCACTGGGACCTCGCTCAGACCTTGTGTCCAACTAACACAGTGTGCCAGTGGATGCCAAGGAATCCAGCACAGCACCACAGCCACATTCCCAACAGGAATCTGCCTCCTGTGGGCACTGGAAACCTGCCCAGGGACCTCTTCACACATTGTGATTGGGGAAAGATGGGAATTTGTTTATACTGTTGTAAAGAGGAATTAACTTTCCTCTTCGGCTCAGACTTACCTCCCTCGCCCCCACCAGTTCAAGATGCCTTGAGCTCCAAAATAATGCTAAAAATACATCTTTTGATGCCTTTTTGATTGCAATTCAATTGAACACACACATTCACTTCACCTTCTGCTCTGGGGAGAGCTTCCATCAGCTCTGTTCAGGAGCAACAAGCTCAGTGAGCTGGGAGGGAGCATCCAGCCTCAGGATTTCGGGTCTGTTGGGAGCTGAGGGCTCCACAGAGGACCAAAAGCAGCACCTGCCCTGCCAGCACTCACCGAGAAGTAATTCTTCTTGGCTGCAATGTTGGGGTTGTTGTCACTCCAGTCGTAGGCCAGCTCCTCCTCCTCCTTCTCATTCAGCCAGATCAGCTCGGCCGTGGCCTGGGACACGAATCCATGCAAGCTCTGCAGGTGCCTCAGCCTGAAGCTCGAGGTTTCCTGGGCACAAAGAATGGTTTATCATTCCTCCTCCCTGCTCTGTGGCTGATGGGTTTCTGCCCCTCTGCCCAGCCTTGGGGCAGGGAGGGTCCCCAGGCTCCCTGGCAGTGCTCACCATCAGTTTGCAGTACTGAGTCTCCAGCTTGCCCAGCGTCTCCGTGTAGCTCGCGCGGAAATTCGGAGACATTTTACCCTGAAGGATGAGAAACGCTCCTGTTACCCATCACAGGGCAGCATCACTCAGAGCCCCATCCCCAAATCTTCCTCCACAGCTCTATACAAGGAAGGGGAGGGTGGAGAGGATGGCTCAGGACAGCACTGCATCAACTCAGAAGCTCCATCCTTAAAAATCACCTCTGTCCCAGGAAAGTGACCCACAAGAGCTGATCCTAACGCCCTCATCCCCCACGTGGGGCCATGCCTGGTGTCCCCACCACACCTCATACATCCTGGCCTCCTTCACGCTGGAGCCCAGGTCCTCCACGCTGGCATGGATGTGCCTCTGGGTCTCCAGCTGGGATTCCACGCTCGGCAGGTCGGTGCCCCACTCTGCCCGCTCCAGTCTCATCTGAAACCAAGAGGCTCGGTCAGCACTGCTCATTCTGCTCTCAAAGGGACACCAGGAATCCTCCCAGAAGGAGCAAACACCTCCCAGTCTTGGTAGAAGATCCTAAGCCAGTGCTCCAACACCGAATATTTCTGGGACAGCCCACACAAGCTTCCCACCCACGTAAGACCAAGTGACTGCATCAGCACAGATCTGCTTCCAGCCTTGAAAGGCTCCCACTGGCCAGCAGTGGGGATCAGAGAGAAACTGATCCCCAGTTTCCCTCTGGGGAGAAAGAGAGAAAACCCAGAGAGAAGAGAAAACAAGAGAGAAACCCCAGCTCCAGACAGAAGCCTCCGATCTCCAAAAACTACAAACCATCAAAGCAACCATTCACAGATAAAGGCAGGAGGAGGCCTGGGGCAGCTTCCCACATCACAGGCAGGAGGTTTGGCCCAGCACTCACCTGCATCTCCTCCACCCAGGCCAGCAGCTCGTAGACGAAGCGGAGGCTGCCTTCATCTTCGGAGGAGGAGATGGCCACCAGCTCCGTCCTGGTCATCGGCTTCCGGAACCAGGAGGCCGAGGAGGTGTGGAGCCCCTTGGTCAGGGACTCGCCCTTCAGGTGCGTCGTGCTCAGCGTGGACGTGGGCACCAGCTCCAGCGTGGAGAAATGGCCTTTCCTGTACAGGTTGGTGCACTCCAACCTCAGCGTCACCAGCTCGTCCTGCAGCCTCATGATCCTGGGGAAGCAAGCAAGGAGAGGGTGAGGAGATGGACACGTGCTCCCACACAGAGCAGATGTGCAGCCCCTGAGGAAGCTTCTCCAAGGTCACCTCCTTAGCGTTCTGGAACACAATAATCATGGGATATGATTATCTGCAGGTGCTTTAATAAGAGCTCTGGGAATCAGGGGTACAAACCCAAATCTGACTCCGACACGGCTTTCGAGCTGAATGTATTTTATATTCTATCATTATATAACTTACATATTAATTATTAAACTTATGTTGTTCTACTGTATACATTGACATGAGTTTCTCGTGATCTTTCTTAGGTCCCTGACCACAGTTTCTCATGATTATTCTTATGATTAAACAGCAATTATATTTAATTACTAAACAATCATCACATCTAACAATTATATCACTTATCATGTGCAGCTGCAGTTCTAGCAAGCACAAGTTCTCCATGTGCTACGGGTGGTTATTTTTCCAGGGCCTACTAAGCTTATTTTTCCTTTTAACCCTTAATCCCCATGATTTTAAAACCCTTTTACTATCAACCTGAACACCAGCTCCTCCAGCTGGTAGTAGTTCTCGTCCCGGAGGATCTGCACGTCCACCTGGAGCTGGCGGAGGAGCCCCTCGCACTCCTGCAGGTACACCACCACGTCGGACTCGTACTGCACCGGCTGGCCCGACTCCAGGTGAGCAGCATCCTGAGGGGACAGGGGACACTCAGGGCCACGTCCCCCCAGCCCAGGAGGGGCAGGCAGAACATCACAGCAACCCAGCTTGGAGACTGGAAACACCTTTGGATCCTCAAGCATAGCTGGAGCAGAACAGGAATCCAACCCCCCACACCACAGCCAGGACAAACCCTTTAGAAAAACTTCTGTTTGTGGAAACTTCCAGTTCATATCCAGATGGGATCACCATTTTTAGCTCCCAACCCTTTCAACCAACATCTCTTTCTCCCATAACAAAGAAAATCTCTTCAGAAACCTGCTCCCTACACAGGGTCGGCCACTGAGTCCTTTCCGCCAGGCAAATAAAACAGATTTTGGGGGTTTTAAGCCTCATTATACAACAAAAAATATTCAACAAGCTTTTCCAGAAGTACTGTTCTCCTCCACACCATTCCCATCAGCACCTCTGCAGATGTCTAGCTTCACTTGCTGTATTCCCAGAGACAAGACCATTCCCTACGCCCCTGTCCTCAAGGTGATCTGTGGATCAGCAAATATCTACCTCCATCCCTACAGCACCTCTGGGACAGGCTCAAGGGCTGAAAAGAAAGGAAAACATTCCAGGGGAACCCATCACCCCAGGCAGAAGAGAGGAGAGGAGATGGGTACAAAAAAAGAGTAGGAAAACAAATAAATCAATAAAATCAGGAGGGGGAAACCCCACTCCCCACTCACAGCCTGTAGCGTGTTCTTCGCCAGGGTGAGCTTTTCTTCACAGCTCAGAGCACCATTTTGGATTTTGTTAGCGATCTGTAGCAGCAATTCCAGCCTGGAATGACAGAGGGGGATGAGAGAGGGGTTTTGGATGTCCCTCTGGGCAGAGGGAGGAGCAGGGGATGTCCCTGCCTGGGCACAGCACCCACCTCTCCACCGCCGGCCGCAGGAGCTTCTCGCGCTCCAGCATCTCAATGATGAGCTTGCCCCACTCCTCCTCCACATCGTTGGGGTGGTAGCCCTGGGGCAACTTGATGCGTCCAAATTCAATCCAAACCTGGGGGAAACATCAGCAGAATGGCATTTCCCACCTCTGCCTTGAGCTGGCTGGGGATTCCAGCGAGGGAAGAGAGGCTCTGCCCCTGCTCCTGCAGTGCACTGCTCGCTGCCTCCTTTATCCTGAGGGGTGTTCCCACTTCTCCACTCCAAAATCAACCTGAACTGAGCAAGTTCAGCCTTGCTAAAAAAGCACAACATTCCCACCTACCAGCCTCTGGGCAGCCACAATGATCCTCACCTCTAGCAGTTTGTAGAGCTCCTCTATCTGTCCTTTCTCCTGCTCCTTCGCTGGGATTTCAGTTTCTTTGAAGTGTATGTACTGGTTATAAAGTGCCTGGGATGAGAAAGGCTCATCAGGAACCACCCTGGGGAATGCCACCAGCCGTCCCTCAGCACTGGACACAGGACACGCTGAGGAGAAACCTTGTGCAGCACCTACCTTTAGCTCCACAGGGTTCTGGGGGAAGGATTTGTCTGACATGAGTATCGTGTGCTGCTTGATCCACGAGATGAGGGACTCCACACGGGTCTGGTACTCCAGCCACCTCGAATCCACCTCCTGTGGGGTGAGAGTGTCTTTGCAAGCACTGCTGGTGGGCAAATCACAGAAAGGACTGAGGTGCCACAGACGAGCTACAGGGTGCATCATGTGCCAGGGCCTTCCTGCTGTGATGCCATCCCAGGTACAGAGATGAGGAAAATCTTCCTTGCCAGCTGCTCTGTGTAAATTCAGCTATTTTCCTGCAGGAAATTTTGGGAACGGCCTCTTCCCAAAATTACAAAGTTCCACCACTGCACTGAGAGCCTGGGCAGCGCTGTGGCCTTACAGACACGCCAGCAGGTCACAGGGCAGACACCATAAAGGGGCCTTCCTCCCTCTCCTCAGCCCTTTTCCACAGGGAACAGACCTTTTCCCAAACCCACAGCCCCCAGCTGCCTCCCAAATGCCCATCCCAGCCCTCAGCAGTGCTTACGATGGCGCTGATCCCTTCTCCTCCCTCGGGGACTTTGGGAAAGGCATCGTAGATTGAAGACACATAAGTTATCACGGATTTCTCATCCGGAGAGGGAACGTCCACGTCTGGCAGGAGGGAAGCAGAAAGGCAGTGAGGAAAGGGAGTGGGAAGAGAGGCTGGCATGTCCCTGCGCTGGTGACATGCCCTGGCCACCCACCTTCGGCGTCCAGCAGCCGTGTGACCCCCAGGCGCTCGGCGATCTCGAAGGCCTGCTCCAGGTTCTCCCGGTTACTCTGGATCTGCACCCTCTCCATGTCCACCAGATCTGGCCTGCAAGACACGCCCCAGAGTCACAACCAGCACCGGGCAGCCGGGGCAGAGCATCCAGGATGGGCACTGCTGCCATGGGTGGCTCTGAGCCCCTGTCCCAGGGTGGTGGCTCTCCAGGGGCTGCAGGACTTCCCTGTCTCATCCCCTTCGGGAAGGGGGTTCAGGCTGCAAAGAAAAACCCTCCCAGCTGAGGAAGGAGGAGCCAAGAGAGGTTTAACTGCTGTTTGGGAAACCTCCAAGAATCCGGGATAAAAGCATGGATGGAAGTGCTGCTGTTCATGGAGAGCGAAAGGGCAGTGCTGCAGCACTCATGACTTTAAAAGCTTTTCTTTTCTGCCTCTCTCCTCAGCGTCATTAAGATTTCTTTTTTCCTGCAACCTGATGTATCTTTTGCTCATTCCAAGCATCCCCCCCTCCACTGTCAGAAGAGAGAATTCCAGGTGAAAAAGACATTGCTCCCTGCCAGCCTCACCCACCTCTCCAAGCACCCCAGCCCATCACTGACCACAGTGGTGGGCAGAGACCCCTGGGAGATCCTCATCCCTCATGACACTCCCCATTGCTTCTTCCTGCCCACCTGTATCTGTGGATGAGGGCGTTGAACATCTTGCCATCGCTCCAGCAGGAGGAGAAGTTGGTGCATTTCAACCCGATGTAACCTGCTGTCACCTTCTGTGTCCACAGCAGGAGCTTCTCCTTGGCTGACATATCCCCCAGCTCCCCACTGATGTAGATGTCAGAGATCTGGAAGGAAGCAGCACAGCCATGGGAGGATGCAGGAGCAGGGAAACCTCCACCAGGCACATCCAGCTTCTGTGAACTTGCCCCAGACCTGGCTACCAGAAAGGGCAGGAGGCAACTTGTGGCCACCACGGGGGAGAGGGGACCCTGCGGCCGTGGAACTGGGGAAGGGGTCACAGGACCTGCATGGTGGGGTTTGGGCAGGCAGGAGATCCAAGCAGGCAGAGCCAGACACTTTCTAACCCCATTTCACAGGTGCTGCTTGGCCACACAGCCCAGCCCAGCCGTGACACGAGCTGACAACACCAGAGCCGCTCCCTCCACACCATCCCTGTCCCCACAGACAGGGACACACCTCCCTGGGAACACAATGTCCTGGAGAGAGGAGGCTCCAGGCAGGGCCCTTCCTGCCTCTCCCTGCTCCAAACACGCCGTGCACCCTCCTGTACCCCCTGCCCAGCACCCACCACGAGGAGCCCCAGCACCCTCAGACACCCAGGGCTCCCTCAGGAACAGTCACTGCCACCCAGCAGCACCCAGGGTGGGCAATGAGAAGGGACCACCACCACCATCTCTCGTTGGGGCTGCAGGTGTGGCAGGGGAGCTCCACCTGGAGCACCCTGTTGTAAAAAAATACCAACTAAAGAAGTGGGAAAGAGAGAGGAGGTCTCTCCCTGACCCCCAGCCATAGAGCAGCTCCACGTTGGGGGAAAAGGGAAGGATGGGGAGAAGGATGTGACATCCCCCCTGCAGCTTGCTGGTGCCAGGGGTGCTGTGACCCAATTCCCAACAAAAGACAGCGACAGTCACGGACCCCTCAGACAGGGCTGGCTGCGAATCCCAGACTGGCACGTGATGCCACACGCGTGTCCCCACATGCCAGCATATTCCTGATTGGCACGGCTTCCTCCTCACCCTCCCCTCTCCAGCTCCCCAGTTAGAACAATTACCTCCCCTTAATTAAGGGGAAGACAAAGAGGAGGATGGGAGCCGCTCGGATTTTTCAGGGTGCCTACGGAAAAGCAACACGGGCTGTTTGCTCCCCAATTCCTCCTCCCGGCACTGCAGGGTGCAGGCGTGCCAGGACCCAGCCCTCCTCACCGCCCTGAAAACACCCAAATACCCAAATCCCTCCCCAAAACACGTTCAGCTGGGTGCTGGCAGCGCTCAGGTCCGGCTGTCAGACATCCCTTTGCAGGCTGGAGACAGGGACCTGCGGGATTATCCCTCTCTGGTGGGGCGGATGCTGCCGGTGTCATTGGTATGCTGCAGCTCACCTCCCTCTCCAGCCTGATCCGCTCCTCACACATCAAACTGCTCTTTGTCAGCTGCTGCCACACTGCCGGAGCTGCCTTTAACCCCTCCAGCCCCGGGGCTGCCTCTCCCCGGGGATGTCGGGAGCCCAGCAGAGCTGGGATGGATGGGATGATGTGCTGGGTGAGCAGCAGGATGCTCCAGGACCCTCCACGCCTGCAGGGGAGCTCCCACAAAGCTCCCTCTGCTCAGCACCCCCTTATTAATTACCTGATGGCTCTTAATTAAGGGCAGAATGAAGCCTTCTGTGAACCCACCCACCAGCTGTGCCCCACCCGGACTCTCCAGCAGTGCTGCCCATCCAGGAGCACCTCACAGCACCCAGATCTGGTAAATCCTTTATTTTTAATCCCTGACACAGCACTGGGGTTCTCCAACCACTGGGCCTGTTCCCTGAGAGCATCCTTGAAGTAAACTCTCCTAGAGATGTGCTTATGGAGGTGCAGGGTGCGGCACCAGCTCCACCCTCCTTTCTTCACACGTCTGTGGCAGGACAAAGATTCAGGGAGGCACCAGCAAGAAAAGAGAGTGGAAACTCGCAGGACGTGGGGCCAAACCCTTCCAGAATCAGCTCTGTGCATCAAGCAACTGGTGGCAGGATGCTGAAGGCCACATGGTGGCTGTGACAGTGGTCCCAACCTGGCAAAGGCATCGGGGCCACAGCCCCTCACACCACAGGCTTGTCCTGGGGCATTCACAGCTTGACCAGACCCCAGGGCACCTTTGCCCATGCTGTCACCCCCACAAGAGTGACCAGCAAACAGCAACAGGCTCCAAAACACAGCATCATCCCCTCCTGTTCCTCCTGGAGACCCCTCAGAGCAGGCAGAGCCCCCATGGCTCCATGTTCATCCTGCTGCCATTCATCCTGCACAGGCAGCAGGAAGGGGACACCCCAAATTCACACCCTGAGGGCACGAGTGGCACTGGTGACAGCAGCCACCAGCCTCACCCGCTGGATCCCACAGGGACTGTCACTCCCAGCCTGCCTGTGCCAGGAGTGGGGAACAGGACAGGTCAGTACCCAAGGGAGACTTTCCCAGTGGAGATGCTGGAGGGGAAAAGCTTCAGGAGTTTTCCTCTCCAGCACCCTGCCACCCCTGCTCAGCATGAAGCTGCCCCTTGCCGAAATGACCGTGCCCAGGAGCCGCCAGGATTTGGGGTCCACTGAGCCAGGTCCCCCCACCCCGCTGCGGAAAGGGGGCGAGGGCACACTCACACACTGACCATTGCTCCGGCTGTCCCCGAGCTCCCCCTCCAAGCCCGGCCCTCCACAGCGAGCCTGAGGCCACCATCAGAGGGTGACACCGTGGTCCCACCAGCTCCTGTGCCCTTGGCCGGCCGGTCGCTGCCGTACCCCGAGGAGCTCCGGGCCGCGCTGCCGCTGAAGGAGGACGGGCTGCGGGAAGCCACCAGCCCGTGACCATCTCCCTCCCCGGCCCCAGAGGACGACGGCAACCCCGAGCTTCTTCCCACGCTGGGGTTTTCCAGCTGATCCACCATGGGGGACGGCGTAGACAGCTCGGACACGGTGCCCGGCTCTGCTGCGGAGGAGCAGGTCCAGGCGGCGCTGGAGCTGGGATCATCGCTGCCTCCTTTCCCCCAGGCATCCAGGGCACTGGCCGGGGACAGGAGTCCCCCGGCACGGCCATCGGTCCCCGCTGGCAGCGGCAGCATCACGGCCCGGCAGCTGCCGCTCCTCTGCAGCTCGACCAGCCGGCTCACCGCCTTCTGGCAGTCCTTCTCGGCCGGGTTCTCCAGCAGGCGGGCGATGACGGTGGTGCCTTCCTCCCGGGGAGCTGCCGCCACACCCGGCCGCTGCGGCTCCAGCACCAGGCGCGCTTTCTGCACCTCCCCTTGGAAGCGTTCCTTCACCTGCACGATGATCCCGGGGCGCAGCGCCGCCGGATCGGGGTCCCCGCTGGGGGGTTCCTCTCCTCCATCCTGCCCATCCTTCGACTTGGGCGCCTCTTCATCCTCAGCCACCTCCAGCGCCGGCGGCTCCTCCTGCGGGGCTGCCTCCGGCATCGCTCTCCTCTTCCCTCTCCGCCTCCGTTTGAAGCGCACCCTTTTTTTGGGAGACAGCGGTGCCTTCCCCACGGCTTTTTCATTCTGCTCTTTAACGCAGCCCAGCGAATTCCCCATCTCCTCCTGCTGGGTGCCGGCAGGGAGGCAGCTGAGCGAGCGGCCGGCTCCCGAATCAATCCCAACCCGGGAATCAGTCCCAACCCGGGAATCAATCCCAACCCGGGAATCATCGGACCAAGCGCCCGGTGCGCAGCGCTCCGCCGGCCGCCCCTTGTCGCCGTCCCCTCCCGCCAGCCCTGCCACCGCCGCCGCTCCAGACAGCCATCTTACAGCCTGGGCGCTGCGAGAAGACAAATTCAAAGCATCTCACTGCAGTTCAGGAATCACTTGACCTAAAAGCAGAGGGAGCGGGGATTGGCTGCGGCGTCCTTCTCTCCAAATATGAGGTAATTGGAGCACGGCCCTTGCCAACACAAACAGGGAGCAGGAATCAGGCAGCGGAGAGAGGAGGGGAGTGGGAGAGGGTGGGGAAGACGGGGATAAAACACAAAACCTAAGGAAGGTTGGCAAAGGTAGAATAAAGGAAGGGGTGGGAGAGAAATGGGAAGGAAAAAAAATTAAAAAAAAAAGCAGGGAGGAGTCAGAGTGACTCTGCATGCTCGCCAGCCGGCTCCGCAGGGCTGTTTCTCTCCGGTTCGGAAGGTTTGCTCCTTAATTCTTGATTCCGGGAGCCCCAAAAGCCCAACCGGTGTGCTCAGGCTGCTGCCAGGCTCACCCAGTTGGGCACAGAGGTGCCCTGGAGACCCAGCATCGCTCCAGGGAGCTGCAGGCAGAGGGTCCCAGCAGGAACAGGAGCGTGATGCTGCCCATCCCAGTCCGGCCCCAGTCCTGCCTCTCTCCTGTGGCTCCTGCCCCAAACGCTGCCCAGGGCAGGGGTTTGAGGAGCATGGAGCACCCCAACTCCGCCTGCCAAGCTCAGAGGGACCAGGGTAGGGTAAGACGCACCAAAAGTGGGGTGAGACAAAAATTGGGGAGTAGGGGGCCTAAAGATGGGGAGACTGAGCTCAGCCCCAGAAAACAGGGAAACATTCAATGAGGAAACGCTCAGCAGGGAGCAATCCAGAAGATGACTAAGGGAAACCAGCGACCACAAGAGATCCCAGGGCACGGAGAAAAGCCCCCAGGGCAGCAGAGCACCCCCCTCATCCTCACCACACTGAGCCTGAGCTCCACACCAGCACCATCCCACCCCAAAGCTCTCCCAGAGCTCTCCCAGCCGCCTGCCCCCAGGCAGCAGCACTGGGACACGGGAGATTAAGAGGTTCACAATGGAGCTACAACCCCAGAAAAAATCCCATTAGCGCAGCAGGAGCAGCCAGCACCACCCTGCTCCTGTGTCACCCACACTGTCCCCCACGCCAGGGTGGCAGTGTCCCCTCCCAGCCAGGCATGGAAGGGACCCAGAACCTCCTGATGTCCCTCTCCTGCAACAGAATGCACCAGGGCTGGCTGACCACAAGGACAGCAGGGACAAGATGCCACAGCCAGGGCCCCACCGAGATGACAGTGACTCATCAGCATCCAGAGCCTGCTCGACCCCACTGCTTCCCAGGGAAAAGCCTGGGAAGAGCCTCGCCAGCAGCCTTACACCCAGCTCAGCCCCATGCTTCCTCCAAAAGCCTCTCCCTGAGGCACTGCCCATCCTCCAAAAAACACACTCTTCCAGTGCAATTTTCCTTAAATCCAGCACTAGTCCTGGCTGGGAGATGCCAGCAGGGACAAGGCAGGGAGCTGGGATACAGCAAATCCCATAGGCTGGGGCCCACAGAGCTGCTGACAGCAGCACTGCCCAGCAAACCCCGAATGCCAGCTCACTGATGGCCACATGTCACCCCCCTGAAGCCATCAGAGCTACAACCGGATCATTTGAAGCTACTAAAGACCCAAAACTCGCTTTTCCGAGGGCAGCTCTAGCACACAATTGCTGGAGACAGTCCCAGGCCAGGGCACTTCTCCCATCCCTGTGCTGTCACACGTTCCATCCCAGTGAAAACTTCTGTGCCTGCACCGACCACCCAAAGGGCCGGGAGTGCCTTGGGGTAACAGCCTGTGGCCCCTTCCAAATTTGCTCTTCTCCTCCAGAAACTCCAGCTGAGCAAACAGCCACGGCCAACAACCCCAGGAGGCCGCGGCACACAACCCATCATTAACGATTTCATTATGCAAATGACCAGGGGAGGCTGTTGCTGTTCTCCCAGCGTGGTCTCCATGACACTGCCATGAACCTCCAGACCCATCCGTGTGCTGACATCTCCATGGAAAATGCAGAAAACAAGAAAATTCCACTGCCCCGGAGAGACAACGCGCTGCCGACGCCCGCCCCGCGTCCTCCAGCAAGAAAATTCCATGTCCTACCTGGAAGTGGAGGATGATGGTCCAGATGAGCCCCAGGGTGAGCTTGGGGTTGCCATCTGTGATGTCATCATTGCGGATATTCACCAGTTTCACCTGGAAAAAAAGGCAAACAGGGTTAAAAGTTTCCCATCAGCCTGACACGGAGAGTCGGGGGACGTGTCCCCACCGTGCTGTCCGCAGGGCCACCCCGGGCACTGAGGTGAGGAGCAGGCACACAGGAGGATCCCAGTGCTTCCCAAAGAGGCAGAGATGCCACCTCATCTCCTGGGTCAGGGAGGATTTTTCCATGTTTCCAGCACTCTCCATCCAGAAGTGCTTTCCCAGCACTTAAGGGCTTTACTTCAGCTCACAAGCAGCGTCCCCAAAGCCCTGAGCACTGGTGCATAATTGAACAGCTACAGACCACAGAGAGCAGGGGAAAAAGGGGATGACCAAGCTTTAACTCCAGCCTGGGCTCAAAACCAAGCCCTAATGAAGGCAGGAACACCCTCACTCCTCCCCTGGGGGAGTCCCCCTCTCCCCAGCACTCCACGGGACCCCACGGATCATTCCCTGGCAGGAGTGTCTGGGGTAAGACACCCCAGCAAGGCCACCACACTTCAAAAAGCTGTTTCACCAAGTGGAAAAACAAGTTCCCCAGAGCCCCTGGCAAAATGTCTCTATCAAGGAGCTGAGGAGGAGGAGGAGGGGGGCTGGAAGCAGCTCACCCTCCCTGGAGTAGGGAATGTGCTCAAATTTATTCCATGCCCTCAGGCCAGCAGCGAGGGAGAAAAGTCTCTGCTTCAGCACGAACTGGTACCATTTATCATCATCATCATCACCTTGGCATATCTGGGAGCATCTCGGTGGGGAGAACCTGACCCAACAGGCAGAACGGGACAGCCAGCCCCTGGGGCTGTGGGGGTTCCACCTGCAGAGCCAACAAGTCTCGGGATGCATCCCATTGCTGCGGGCAGGATCTGCCCAGGGCTGTGCAGCTCGGCTGGTCTCAGGCACTGAGGAGCTAGCAGCTCCCAAAAACCTGGTGGAGAGAGCTTCTCCTCCAAAAACCGAGGGATAACAAGACCATGCTGATATCCAGAGGAGTGGTGCCACACAGTGCCAGCCCCGAGGTCAAGGCTGCGTGGGCTGGGCAGAGCCAGCTGCCACATCACCCCAAAAGTTTGTGGGAAGGCACAGAGGTGCCACAGCCGCCCATCCCCACAGCAGGGATCTGCCAGGGAGCCTTTTGGGGTGCAGAAGTGACATTTGCCAACCCCTTCTCAGAGCTGGGGTCAGGTCCCTTTTTCACAGTGGTTTTTGTGTGCAGGGGTGGTTTCCAGAGGCACAACACCCACAGGGGGAAAATCCCCCTGAAATCCATCCTCCATCAGCACCAGAGACACACCCTGTGCACAGGCTGCTTCTCAACTCCTTCCAAAGCCTCAGACAAGACAAAGAAATGCACAAACCACCCAGCTCTGCTGGATGAGCTTTTATCAGCCCTTACCTGTCGCTGCTTCAGGAAATCCAGGGCAATCTGCACGTTCTGCAGGCGGTGGAAGCGCATCCGCCCCTTCTCACGTGGCTGCAAGAGACAGGCAGCACTTTTAGGTCAGGCTCCTGGGGCTGGGCTGGCAGCACCCCACATGCACAGTGAGCCCCCCTGAGAGGTGCCAGCGTGCTGCTGTGACCCCCTGTGCCCCCACACGTCCTGCTCTAGCTTGCTCTGGAGTAAATAAGGTGATTGCTATGCACAACCCTGCTGGGAGAAGGTTAAAATGCCCTGCTGGGAGATGGAGGTGGGAAGATGCTGAGATCCAGACCTCCACTGAGGCTCTGAAGTCTGTGTCCAGGCCTGGCTCAACCTCTGAGACCCCAGGGCAGGACCTTGCCCAGCTCATGGACAGCCAGGCAAGCTGGGGAGAGGGCTCAGCAAAGAGGTGGACTCAAAACAGGTATGGAGTCCAGTTTGTGCAGGTGGAAGCAGAGGCAGGACAGGGGGACTCACTCAGGACAGGGGGACTCAGGACTGCAGGTCCACTGATGGCAGAGGAACCCTGACCTCAGCACCAGCCCCACCAGCTCTTCCTGGAGCTGCTGCTGCTCCAGGTACCTCTGAATCCCTTGGGAAGGGGCACATGAGACACCCTGGGCCTTGCCCATCTCTGCTGAAATTGAGGGATTTCCAGAGGTTTCCATCAGCTGAGCCACGGCCAGGGAAAGGGGATGGGAGGCTTTGAACCAGCAGGAGCAGCGACACCCAAAACCAAATCCCAGCCTCAAGACAAGGAATCACCAGGATGTTCATGGAACCACAGGGCACAAACTGCTGGGACACCCCAAGTGCTCCAAGTCCCCTTCCTTTTCCAGCCTGAAGGGAAGAGCTGTCCCAGCAGGGGAAGAGCTGTCTTTACAAGGGGAAATCTGTCCCTGCAAGGGGAAAATCTGTCCCTGCCAAGGGGGAAAAGTTTGTCCCTGCCAAGGGGGAAAAGTTTGCCCCTGCCAAGGGGGAAATCTATCCCAAGGGGAACTCCTCCAGAGCTGCAGGGGACCATCAGGAAGGTGCTACAGCCCATTCCAGGGAGGTGACACTGCACAAGGGCATTGTCACCCCGAGCACAAGGGCTGACAAACACATCTGGGCACATTTCGGGCTCTGACCCTCACCTGGGGCTGTGCTGTGCCCGCTCCCAGCCCCAGTCCCATGCAGGATCCCAGAAGGTGCCTGTGCCCAGGGCCTGTCCATGCAGTGCCAGGCGTGCAGGGACCCGTCCCTGTCCCCTCCCGCCCCGTGGAGGGGACACATGCTGTCACAGCGGGTGGTGGCGTGTCCTGCCTGCAGGCTGCCCCCACAGTGCACACCCAGAGCCAGTCCAGACCCCGGGAACACAGCCCTGCTCCAGCGGGCTGCCTTTGATCCCAAACCCCGCTGGGATGGCACTGGATGATCTGGTGGCACTGCCAGGGAGCTGCTGCGGCCGGGGCAGGCTCGACCTACTTCTTCATCATCATCATCTTCCTCCTCCTCGCTGCTGGCACGGCACCAGGCCGGCGCTGGCACCAGGCGAAGGCTCCGCTGAGCTGGTGGCTCTACGGGCTAAGGATGGGGAGGGTGGCACGGCAGGGACACAGGATGGAAACCAAAATGTGACACCCAGGCACGAGGAGAAACGAAAATAAAAAACAAACAGCAAAGCACGGGGTGAAGGAGGCTGGGTCTCCGGAACACCCCGGGCTCCAGCACTGGAATTTCCTCCTGATTTTGGAAGCTGAGGAGCAGGAAGCTGTCTGGATCACAAGTAGAGTGATCCAAGTTTTCAGCCCCCACAAAATGCGATTTGGCGGCTCCGGAGGGTACGGAGGGACGTAGGAGATCTTTGCCCAGATCCTATTTTTGGGGGAAACTAAAATAATTCCTGCTGTGCTACGGCAATCGGGATCTTCCCAGAGCTGAGGGAATGTGTCAGTCAGTCAGGGGAGAGGAGGAGGAGGAGGAGGAAGGAGGGGGAACTCTACGATGCTCCAGGCACCAATGACTGCTACAAACCCAGGAGCTGAGCATGAGGCAGGAGTGTCACATCTGAGACAAATTGCTGGGCACTCTGCCACAGAAGCAGTTTTGGGTCAAATTCTGCTGTTATTCATGATTTTAAATATGGAGCCACATCTGGAAGGTGAAGGTGTGTAAAATTGGCGAGAAGAGGGCTTTACCTAAGGCACCATAATCAGGTGAGAGATTAATCAGCCTGGGGAACAGGGGTTTGAGTAAAAATAGGTAAATAAAATATACAGAGATAAATATAATACCAAATAATAATATTCATGATAATAAAAGAAACAATGACAGACATTTGAAACTGAAACCATGGGGGGAGGAAAGACAGCTGATGGCTGGGGGTGAAGGGGAGCAGGGAGAGGATGGAGGGGGTTAAGGGGGCCTCCAGAATCCCTGCCCAGCCCTGGAGACTCACCAGCTTCACTCCTGACAGCACTTCCAGGAGGGAGATGAGGTTGTGACCATCTCTCAGGTCTTCATAGAGGTCATTGATGTGCTTGCGCACCTGGGGAAGGGGAAAAGCCATCAGCGATGCCAAAATCATCACCACAAAAAGCAAAACCATCACCAGGAAAAGCAGCCTCCCCCTTCCCAAACAGCCTGGCAGAAGCTGCTGCCAATTTCACACACAAAATCCAACCGTGGCACCATCTGTAGCCCAGGGAACTCTGTGATACTGCAGGGAGGGCAGCCCCTCCTGAATTTACCTTCTCACATTCCTCACAGCTCCTCCCAAAACACAGCTCCCACCTGGCAGCAGAGCAGCCTTCCATGGGCCTCTCATCCCCCAACACCCAGACCTTGTCCTGGGGTTTTGCTCACTTGGGAATCCCTGGATGTTTTCCCCCAGCAGCCTCAAGATTTTTCTCTGTTTTCCCCTCCTCTGCAAGGTTTAGGAAGCAGCCAAAAGCTTGGCACAGAGCTTTGCAAAGCTGGCAGGAAAACACAGCTGGGACACCTAGTGCTCAAACCATTTTTTTTCCCCCTTCCTTTTTTTTTTTTTTTTTTTTTTTGGCAAATGGAGAATTAATTAAAACCCACCCAGCATTAAGCAAGAAAGCAGGAGGCACCACGTGGTGCCGTGTTAATCCTGCTTAACAAACTTGGGATCTTGTCTCCATCCTGGAGCATCCTTCAAAGGACAAAAATGCCCCTTTTTCCTGGCAAGGGAGTGTGAGGGGGGATTCAGGATCCCCTCCTTTCCTCCAGGATGCACAAGCCTCGTGTTAAACAAGGATCAGGAGGGATTATTATTACCTTGCCCAGGAGGGAAAGGTAATAAAAGGGCTGAGTGGTGATGCTACAGTGCCCTCCAAAGGCTCCAGCACGTTTCCAGCACATCCTGCTCTGCTCTGACTCATGTGAACACTCAAAACAAACAGTCCTGGCATCAAAGAAAACTTTAAAACCCTTAAAAAGGCATTTATCTGCCAGTTCTGAGCTGCAACAGACAGAGATGGTCATTTCAGTGGCTTTATAACAAAAATCCGTGACTCTTACCTTCATCAAGTGTTTGTTGACCCATTTAGTGAAGGTTTTCTTTTGGACTCTGTCCCGTTCATCTGTCAGAAGGAGACAAAGGCAGCTCTTGGTCAGTGGTTCTCATGCAGAAACTCAAACGACTTTGAAATGACGGGAAGAGACAGAGGCATCGCCGGCGGTGCCAGCATGGATCCCAGGGAACAGAGGCAGCTTATTCAGGGAATGCTGCGGGATGGGGCCCTTCACGAAGCTCCAGCACACCCCCCGGGCAGGGAAATGCGAGTCAGGACAAAATACACCGATTTTTTCTGGTGAGAATGAGGATATTTAACCAAAGCAGCGTGGATGTCTGGGATAGGTACAACCGGCAGCACCCACTGAACGCTCGGAATTCATCCCCTCTGTGCCTCCCCACCTCCCCTGGAGGCAGCACAGGGGGGTTTGCCCAATTTTAGGAGGGTGTCCCCCTCCCCTGCCTCCTCCTGGAGGGCTTTAGGGTGTTACATAAACCCCCAGATGTCCCGTAACGGGTCCTGGCCGGGCGTGCAATTAGCAGCTTATTCTGTCACTGTATTTTTGGTTCATTGGATTGCCAGGATTTAATGTTTATTTCTGTCCCACAGCTCAGCCCCAGCCGGACACTGGGAGCTCTGAGTGCCACCAAGACAGGGTGACAATGTGGGTGTCATCCCCAGGGGTGGCAGGGGGATGGGATGGGAGGTTTGTGGTGAGGCCAAGCAGCGATGGGGGAGCTCTAGGCAGGCTTTTTGCTCCATGAAAAAGTAACATCAGAGATAAAACACAGGCAAACAGGTGAAAGGAGATGGTCCTACAGGGAATGGGGGCTCCCACTCGGCTCCCCAGGCAGCCAGCCCTGTGTCCAGCAGGATTGAACAACATCATCTTGGAGCACAGAGAGATCCCCAGCACCAACTCATGGCACACAACCCTGAGCACTGCATCTCCAGCCCACAGGACCCCGTGGGTATTTCGGAAAAGGACGAGCCCTGCTCACCCAAAACACATCTCTGACATCAGGGTCTACCAGGCAGCCACGCCCCTTGCTTTGGTTTTAAGTCAAAAATCGAGAAAAAGGAGAAAAGCGGCATCTCCCAGGCCAAGCTCCCCAGGACAGCCCCAGAACACCCTCCTGGGGTGGGGAGGGTGGCTGAGGGTCCCTGCAGAGCCCCAGGGACTCTCAGGAACACCTCCCGATGTCTCCATCCATGCAGACTGGAAAGCACCACCCAACGTTCTTCCTCTTCCTCACCCACCCTGCAGCTTCCCCCTCCGAAAGCGCCGCAAACACGTGGCACAGGGCGACACCAGCGTCACCTCCCTGTGCCCCACTGCGTCCCCAGGCCACGGCACCGAACCAGGTGCCACCAACCACCCCTGGGCTGAGCCACATCCACCCTCACTTCCCATCCCGCCAGGCTCCAGCCTTGGCACGGCTTCCAGGAGCATCGGAGCCGCCGCCTGGCACTGCCAGCTGTAGGAATCTGTGCCAGTGCCACACGTTTTTGGGGGATTTTCCTTCACCAGAGCGGCGGCATCGCGTCCCTTCCCAACTCTGGTGTCCATGGGGGATGGATGGAGCCCGTGTGCCCGGGCAGGGGGTACTGACAGGGGGTACTAACCGATGCAGCACATCCGGCACACCAGGCAGGCGCTGAGCCGCCTCTTCTCCCCGCAGAGAAGCCGCCTCTCCATCGCCCGGGGATGGCGAGCGCTGGTCCCGGCAAAGCGGCAGCACCTGGGCAAGGGTCTTGTGGCAGCACCTCCCGCTCGGAAAACCCCGAGCTGGACCCCGGAGGGTGCGGACGGATGAGTTCTGGGCCACAGCTCCTCCCACGGAGCCACTTCCTACCCCCGGTGCCCCCGGAGAGGGCAGCGCCCGTTCCTCCTCCGCGCCACCGCCACCAACCTCGCACCGCTCCCAGCTCCTCCGGCCGCTCCCGGTCTGCAAAACCCTCACCGGCCCCAGAGCAGCCCCAGCAGCCCTGGGCAGAGCCGCTGCTCCGTCCAGCTCGTGGGGATGAAGCGATGCCGAGCCCGGCGGGACCGGGATGCGGGCACGGGCTGGTCCCGCACAGCCGGGCACTGCCCGCTGGCCGGCTCTTGGCTGGTTTTCCCTCCTCTTGTTTTCCAGTTAATTGCACCAGGGACAGCAGGGACAATGCTGGGCTGTTCTCCGCGCTGCCCGGTGCACGAATCGTGTCCCCGGTGCTCGAATCGTGTCCCCGGTGCCCGAATCGTGTCCCCGGTGCCCGAATCGTGTCCCCGGTGCCAGCGCCGCACCCGGGGGAGATAACGGGGGCCGCCTTATCACCGCCTCTCTTCCTCTTCTTCTAAATATAATCCCCCTGCAGCCCTTCTGCCGGCGGCTGCCCCGGCCTGGAGGGCGAGAGGAGCCGGGCTGCTGCTCCGGGGAGGTGGGAGAGCGTCCCCGAGCATCGCACGGAGCAGGGGACAGAGGATGGATGTCACCACGGATGTCACCATGGATGTCACCACGGATGTCACCGGCTCCTACACGGACAGTCGGCAGCCAGACACCTCCAGTGCTTCATCCCAGAGGTGCTCACAGCCCAGGGGCTCCTCCACGAGATCCCTCTTCCCATGTCCCGCAGAAATGGGGGGTTTTCCTCAGTTTTGTTTTTTTTTCCTCCGTTTTGTTGTTTGTTTTTTTTTTTTCCCCTGATTCACTTCCTTCGAGTGGTTCCCAGGCTCTAACCAGATTAAACCTCCCCAGCCCCGGACCCGTGCTATCAGCTGAGCTAATAATAATGCTGGTTACTGCTTACTAACAATATTAAGGCATTGCAAGCTTATCTCTGCCCAGCTAATCTTTACCAGAGTCACCCTGACAAACAATTTGTTGCAATCCCCCCCATGCTCGTCCTCTCCCTGGTCTAGCAGAGGTTTGCTGGCCCCAGCCACCAAAAACCTCCCTGTCACCATCCAGGGACATCCAGCAGAGGCACAGCAGGCAGGTAGGGCAGGGACACAGGGAATATTATGGGGAAAAGGAAAGGAAAATCTTTCCCACTCCAAAGACAATCCAGTGGCAGGAAAACGGACTGCAGAGCCTCAGGCCCGTCACACACAGGGCATGGAGCAAGGGCTGGTGGCAGTGACACGGGGAACACCAGCAGCAAACACAGACCATCAGCCTCTGCAGGACCACACGTGGCTTAATTCCCTCCCCACCTCCTTTCCTGATATTGTTCACCAGAGCTCAGCTCAAGGCATCCCCAAAAACGGGGATCCCAAAGGAACCGGGGCACTGTGGCACAAATCCCCCACAGAGGCTCAAGGGGAAGGTGAGGCTTGGGGGGGTTTCCTCTCCTCTTGAACTCACCTAATACAAAGAAACAGGGAAAACCATCCTGCCCCACAGCTGCTGAGGCATCAGCTGGGCACAGAAAGAAAAACTCCCACTCCCCATCCCGCTGGACCTCAGCATCCCCAGGCACTTTCCATCCTCACAGGGATGGCTCCCACAGGTGCTGGGTGCCAGAGAACCCCCCCAGCACCCCACAACGCCCTGCACAGACAATTCCCTCCCTGTTTGCCTGCAGCAGCCTCTGTCCTGGCAGCCTGCCTGTCCCCAGCAGCTCCCAACACGTCCGGCCAGTGGCTGCTGCTCCCCTCCAGATCTCTCCTCCATCATCACCGGCCTTGCTCGCTGTCACTCTCCATCCTGTGTGCCTCCTCCTGCCTCAGGCTGCTGCCAGAGCCCAGCCCCAGCCCCAGCAACCAGCGGGATAAAAGGTGCCTGGCAGGCACCATCCCTAATCCCAACCCTGCCTTGCCACCCTCCATCACACCCGGTGCCCCCTGGCACGGCCTTTTGCCATCCTTGGGAGGGAACCAGGGGGTTTCATGTTGCCCACCAGCTCCTGGAATAAAGTTGGGAAGTGGCTCCCAAATATTCTCCTGCTGTTGAATCCAAAGGAACACAGGAGACATCAGACAGGGCACTGATCCCAAAGAGATTTCGAGGATATGTCCAAGACCATGCTCAGTGTGAAAGTGGGATTAAACAACTATGAGGTAAAGGAGGGATTGGTTACTTAAAAAAGCCAAAACTCCAAAGTTTTAAGCATTGAAACCCAGAGTTTTCCCTTCAAAACAAGCAAATAATGAGAATGTGCAGGGGGCTTTTTGAACCTAGCACTTTTGAGAGGGGGGATATGCAAAAAAAATCTGGCTGGCTGAGGAGCACAAGGTATTTAAAACATGCTGGCTGCCAACTTGAGAGCTGACATAATCCATCATGACAACAGGGCAGGATTTACAGAGCCTTTCACCCAGGGAGAGGAAACGGAGCCTGATTCAGCCTGCAAGAATGCACAAGAGATACCTGCGGTGGAAAAGGATCCAACACCCGGATATTTAATGAGGGAGACACCTGAGATGTGGTGATGCAAAGGAGGAGCAGGGCAGATGCTCAGCAGAGCGGGCTGAGCGTCACAGAGCAAAAAACCTGCTGCAAAATGATTCTGATCTTCCAGGATTGGGCTCTACCTGCCCTTTTCTGGGAAAAAGTAGTGAAAAAAACAGGTTTTTATATACGTGCTGCTTGCAACACTTACTCGAGGATTTTTCAAAAAGGGGTGGATTTGGGAGGGGGGAGATACATCCCTCCAAGTAGGATGAAGCAGCAGGTCAGCATGGGGAAGAGATAGACCAGTTGGGAAGGATCTAGGAGGCTCCCAAATGGAGCCAAGGACATTACTGGACAACACTGCCCGGCCACGGAGATTAATTAAGAGGACAGGTCAGCAGGAGGAATTGCAGCAAGGCTGGGTTTAGTGGGTGACAGGCTGCATTCTGCACGATGTGTTTGTGCAATTCCCTCACAACCTCCCTCTCCCGGCAGCTCAGAGGGAGAAAGGGATCAGTGTATCCCAAAGCAGCATCCAGGGAAAAGTCTGTGCGCGGTGGTCCCGCCCCTTCGCATGGAAAAAGGGAAAGAAAAGAGGGAATCGGTCATGGACGCGGGGAAAGGGCCCCATGCGGAGGCACCGGCGAGAACAAGCGCGGCTGGAAAGAAAGAGCGAGGAATCAAAACAAACAGATCCCAGGGGGAAGAAGAGGTCGGGAGGAGAAGGCAATACCAAACCCTGTCTGGGGCCTGGAGTGATCCCACAGCCCTGTAACGAATCCTTGCCCTCCTTGAGCAGTCATGTGCGGGCCCTATTTTGGGAAACTGAGGCAGGGTCAGCCCCAGCTGCTCGCAGAGGCCGTGCCAGCCCCAGGAGAAGCTCCCAGGGCCGCGTCTTGTTGGTGTTGGGAGCTGACGGAGACGCCGCTGTCACGGAGAGGGGTGGCAGAGGGAGGCAGAACCCCAGCCACGTGTCGGGGGATTGTGCCAGACAAAAAGCAGCCTCATCCCCCCCCATCCCAATCACCCCCAGCTCCACACAGGCTGGGAATGGGTGGTGAGGCCACATTTAGGCTCCCAAACCTCTGTCCCCCCTCCCCATTTGGGTTCAGAGCCCACTGAGGGTTCCCCATTGTCGTGCCCTCCTTCCTCCTCCCACAGCCGCGCCTCGTCCCTGTCCCTGCCGCTGCCACGGCTCCTGGGGAGGGAAAACAATCCGTGTCCCGGTGGTGCCGCCATCTCAGCGCTCCGTGCCCCCCCGAACACCCCCAGCTGCCCTGCCCTACCTTCCCTGCTCCGGCTCCTCCAGTACAGGACGCCGGCGATGCCCAGGACGTGGCTCAGGACAAAGGCAGCGGGTGGCAGATAGGAGCTCTCCGAAAGAGGCATCGCTTCCTATTCCCGGCCCCTCATCCCAAGCCTGGATATGACTTTCCTCCTCTCTCCAGAGCCCGGCATTGCCGGGGGGGGGTGAAGGGATGGGGGCTGAGCCGCTGTCGGGAGAAACTTCCAAAACTTCCTGCCTGCAGCTCTGCCCGCAGCTGGCTGTGTCCTGTGGAGCTGGCAGGGCCTGGGACAGCCAGCGCTGTGGGACTGGGAGATTTGGGAGCTCCAAGAGGGGGCGGGTAAAGGGAGAAAAGCGAGCCTCAGGCCGGCTCAAACATCTTTCCTCGGAGTTCTCGCGGCCAAACTTCTTCGTCCCCCCCCCTCCGCTTGGTGGGGAGAGACGTCATCTCCTCCATATCCATTCCCAGCGCTGCTGGGAAGGAGCAGCCGAGGGGATATCGGCGGCAGCAGCTGCCACGGCGGCATCGCCACAACATCCCCAAGCTCACCAGGGGTTTGGGACGGGCACAGAACCTCAGTTCCTCCCCCCTGATGGGTGACAGTCAGCAGCAGACCCTGCCAGCAGGCAGCCCGAGGTGCCAAGCGCAGCCGGGACGCGGAGGCAGCACTTCAGGGGCTCGCCCCTTCTCGTGGAAAAAGGGAAAGAAAAGATGCTCAGGCTGCAGCCAGCCAGCAGTGTCTGCCCACAGGAAACTCTGCCCAGCAAGGGGGTGAAAGCAACGGTGATAAAATTCGGCCTTCTGCGGGTTGAGGACCACAAGCACATCCCCATCACCCTCCCTGGATGCTCTGAATAACACAAGGACATTAAACACCCCAAAAGATGCTCCAACACCAGAGGTTTGTTCACCAATGGCTGGGTGTCCTGCTTGGCCTCAGCACGGCAGATTTTGCAGCCCAGCCCCATTTACCAGCGGTTTGCACCGTGTTGGGCGTCACTCAAAAGTTTCGGTTCTTTTCGGAAACGCTTCCGCTGCCGGCGGTGCCAGGAACGGCGCGGGGAAACCGAGAGCAGCCGGTGCTGCCCGGCCCCTCTGCCGTTGTAACCACAAGCAGACGGGCCAGGGAGGCTCCCACAAAGGCTGGATTGATCTCAGCCCCTCACCCAGCACTGCCAGCTCCGGAGGGACAAACTGGCCCTTGCATTGAGGTTGTGTGGAATTAAAGGCTCGTTTTTCGCCCTTCCCGTCTCCCAAAGGCTCAGACAAGAAGGGGTTGTTCTGCCGGGGCTTGGGGGAGTTGTTCAGGTGAGGGTGGCACAGAGCAGAGCTGCAGAGCATCAGCCTGGCTCAGGACTTACTGGTGGGAGAGCCAGGAAGCCCAGCTCAGGATTTACTGACCAGCATCAGATGCCATCCCACCACTCCTGCTCCACATTTGGGAAACCCCATGAGGTCCAGGGCTTCGAAAAGATATTTATATTATATTTACAACCCTGAGAGGTTCCCCAAACCAAACAGCCACCAACCAGTCAGGCACACAAAGAAAACCATATCAAGCAAAACCTGATAGACCCAAACACTGCCTGAAATATTCCAAAACCTGGCATCGTTTGCCCAGAGAAGCTGGGGCTGCCCCTGGATCCCCAGAAGAGTCCAAGGCCAGCTTGGACAGGGCTTGGAGCACCCTGGGGTGGTGGAAGGCGTTTCTGCCCATGGCAGGGGGGATGGCATGAGATGATCTTTAAGGTCCCTTCCATGCAGCTATTCCATGATCCTATGATTGCACCATTCCCTGGGGTTCCTGCAACCCCCACATCTTTTGGGACAACAAGATGGTTGATAAAAAAAATACAGAATTACCCCGGGGCTCGGCGCTGTTGCAATATATTCTCCAGAGCTCCATCCCTGCCTGGATGAAAAATGTCCTGGCATAGTTTTCCTGTAAAGACGTCTGCTTTCTGTTAAAGCTGCAGGAGGAATGACCCTCCACGAGGCCACCATAAATGGGCCCGTGGTCCAACCTGAGAGGGGCAAAGAGCCTCCTGCAAGGCAGATGAGAGCTGGTGACGTGATGGAGCTGGGATGTGCCACCAGAAAAGGGTCCAGGAAGCAGGAGCTGGTTTCCCACATCCCCTCACCCCAGCTGCAGCCGTGGGGGCTCAGCTGCTCTTGGGCTTCCCGGGTGTTTCCTGCACAGAGGGGATGATAAATGCACTGAGAGCTGCCAGCTGCTCCAGCTGGAGAAGGCTTTGGGTGAAATAAATTCTTAAAATATATATAATTGTATGTAAATATATGTTTTTTGGGTTTTTTAACTATATATAAATATAATTCAATGGAATCGCAGAATGCCCTGACTTGGAAAAGACCCACAAGGATCACCAAGCCCAACTTTTGAATATATTTATATAAATGTATATTTATCAATACATGCCTCTGCTGCATCAGGACATCCTGGGGATTCCTGTGACCCCAAATTCCTCCAGCCCAGTTGAACACCATCACCCCACTTTCCTTTCCCCGCTGCAGGAAGCTGACAGGGCAGGAAGGAGGTGTCTGACCCAGGGTTTTGGGGTGACTCTGCCAGGCTCTGGGGATCACTCAGCCCCGGATGCAGCCACCAGCCCCCACACCTCCCTCTCCCTGCCATGGAAACCACCCTGAGCACCCAAAACACAAACAGCTCATTTTTAGTTCCTCGCAGGGCGGCTTTGCCCAGAAAGGAAAGGGGTGGGGAGAGGACACATCTCCCCCCGCGCAGGAATTTGGGGAGAGGCCCTGCCCTCCCACAGGGGGGTCCCCACCTGGCAGGGCACCCCCTTATTTAACAGGCAGCATTTTGCACCACCCAGGAGGGTGGGACCCCAGCACTGCCCCCCACCTGGGTTCGGGGTACCCCAGGGGGCAGCCAGGGGGACGCGGATCCCACATCCCCTCGCTCCAGCCCCTCTCCTGCCCGGAGCTGAGCCATGCCAAGCTTTGGGTGTCCTGGGCTGTTCCTCCCCCTCCATGTGCCTCCCCATGAGTGAGTAATGCTCAGGCGACAGAGATCAGCTCCCGGCTCGGCTCCCGGCTCCGGCATCTCCTTATATGACCGGAGAAGCTGCCGGGCAGCGTCACACGGGAGACGGGCACAGCCCCCGTGTCCTGGCACCGCTCATGGCACGGAGACACCCTGGCATCGGTGTGGGCAAAGCACTCCTTCATCCCCTGGGTGCTGTGGCCTCGCAGAAGGCAGCAGAAGGTCCGTGATCTGCGGGCATGGCCGAGTGTCCCAGCCCGGGGAGGTGGCAGCCAGGTGGCACTGTGGAAACGCTGGAGTGGGCATGGCTGTGACAGAGCCAGAGCTGGCACCCGGCAGCACAGAGCCGGGGTGAAGCATCCCTCCGGGGCTCTGCCTGCACCCCGCCATGCCCGGGTGGGTCAGGGTGCTGCCAGTGCCCCCCTAGCCCAGCCCAGCCAAGCCCCCCCATTGCCTGCAGCAGGAAAAACTGGGCATGGGGGCAGCTGGGAGTGCCCTGGAGGGCTCCTGTGCCCCAAGGGGTCATCGGGGTCACCCCACCCTGCCCACGAGGTTCCCACTGCACTTAAAGGGCCTGGCCAGCAGCAGTGCTGAGCACGCACCAACTCGTGACTGCAGGACAGGAGCCAGGTTTCCTGCCCTGCTTCCTCAGCAAAGCTTTTCCCCTTTCTGTTGTTTTTTCCTCCTTTCTGGGAGCTTTAGGAGCAGATCTCAGTCGGTTAAAGCAGTGGCTGAAAATCGACCAAGAGGGGAAGGAAAGTCCAGGTTTTGGATCAGGGGTGCCCTGGTAAATCAAAAACAGCATCACCCAGGGGCAGGTGGGTCGAGGAGTTTCCACGGGGGCTGGATGGGGGCACAGGGCTGGAACAAACACAGCTCCAAACCCTTAGCCAGGGGATGGAGCACATACCCCACCCCAGCGCTGGGCTGCGGTCATTCCCCCTCCGATCACAGCATCACACCCTCCTGGCAAACCACAGCAAAGGCGGCTGCGGACAGACAGACAGACAGACAGACGGCTCAGCAAGGCCCATCCCTGGCTGCCGAGCGCTGCCACACGTGCCAGGGCACCCCGTTCTGCCGGCAAGCACGGGCAGGGCCCTGCCGGGGTGCGGAGCCCCGCTCCACCCTGCCCGCGGCGCCAGGAGCCTTGGGAAAGGAAAGCCAGAACAAAGATGACGTTTCTTCTGATCTGGGCTATTAAAAACAAGGTGGAACGAGGCAGGTCACAGCTCCCAACGCTGCCCAGCTCCTCGGCTCCAGCTCCCCATCCCCTCCTGCTGCCAGTGAATCACTGCCCGAGCGTGTGCGGGCACGGCCGGGGAGCCCTCGCCAGCCGGCTCCTGGCACAGCGGGCACATTCCCCACGTTCACCATTTCCTTCTGGCTTTCATCATCCCCCAGTGGCCACATTCCTGCTGGGAGGGACAGGGAAAAGCCTGCCGGGTCCAGTGCTGGCCCCTGGGCATCGCCACCCAACTCCAGCGGGGCAAAACTCGGGACTGTGGAAAAGTGCCGGCAGCAAAGCTCTTGTGGCCCTGGAAAACCAACGTCCCAAGCACAGGGGTTTGTGGAAATAGGGATTTTGGCTCTGAGTATCCCTCCATTGCTCCCCAGTTGCACAGCAATAGTGGGAGCTCGAGCTGGGATTCATCTGGATTAACCAGAGCAGCTCCATCCCACCCAGGGCTGGGGGGCTGCTCTGCAGCAGCACCCCCTGTTTACACTGTGAGGGCAGCACAAATCAATATTTGCCTGCAAATGCCTCACAGAGGAGCTTCCAAAGGTCAGCAAAACAAGGGGAGAGGGAAAGGGCTGGGAGGGAACCTCGGAACCCCACCCAGGCACCATCAGTGGTAAAATCGGAACTGAGCGAAAGGAAGCGCCGGTGATAAGAATGGAGATGTTCCCTTTTCCAGCAGACGTCTGGGCACCAAAATTAGAATAATATCTTTTTAAAAAGACAAGACTTCCCTTCCCACAGCAGGGCTGGCAGTGCTGCATCAGGGGGGACGTGGGAAAGCACCCCGGGACCCCCTTGCTGTGGGATACAGAGGTGGAGGGCAGGGGTAAGAAGGTTCGAGGCAAAGCTGGAAGCAAACATCATTCCTGTGCCTTTCATCCTGCAAAGGCAAACAGCTGAGCTGGATGGCCACCTGCTCATGACTTAATCACTGCCCAGCAGCACCAACTCCTGCTGCAGGGCTGGAGGGCAAAGCCCCCAGCACGCCAGCAGTTATGGGGTCTACGGGAATGTGACATCTCAACGGGGGCCATCCAAAGGGACCAACTCCAGTGAGATGGACGGAGCCAACAGGAGAACCCAGCGCCTTGAGAACCTCAAAAATAACTTGAGACTGTTCCCTACACAGCAGGATCAGGAAGAGGCTCCCACATTTCCTGCAGGAAGAGCAGCTGGCGCTCCCAGGGCATCACCCTCCTTGCCTTGGTGGGGCTTGCTTTTTGGTGGCCCAGATTGAGCACCTTTCCCGGGGCATCCAGAGCCAGCAGCACTTCCAGCCCTGCTGCCCACCACTCCACGCATCCCCCCCAGCTCCCTGCGTCCCTGGCACGGATCCCAGCACACCCTTGCCCACGTGCACACACAGCCAGCCCGGACAAATCTCATTCCAACTCTCTCTGACACTGCCCGGCCTTTGGAACTCTCCCTGCAGCCTGGGAGCCAGCGTCAGGCTGGAGGGGGGGTGATCTCACCGCTGCTTTCCCAGCATGACAAACCTCCCTCCCCAAGGCTGCCGGATCCTGCTGATGCAGCAGCTCAGGCATTATTTCATCGCTTCCCACTTCTCGGAAGCCTCCCGTGGCTTGTCACCCCTCCGAGGACGCTGGCAGCTCCTGCTCATTGAGTGATGCCATAAAATCCACGGCCACGTAACCCCGGAAAGCACCGGACCCCACGGAGCTGGCACGGATTTGGTGGCATCGTCCTGCATGGGGAGGGCAGGAGGGGACAGGGACAGCACTGCAGGCACAGATCAAAGCTGCACGGAGAGCTTGCAGCCATCCTGGATGCACTTGGAAATGCTGGGTGAGAGGGAAGAGGTGAGGATGGGGACGCACAAGGAAAGGAACAGCAAAGGTGTCCTGGCAGAAAACATCACGGGCTTTTTGGGAGGGAGCAACACCAGCCCTGGGCTTGCTCGCACACCCACGTGCAAGAGGACACACACGTCTGCACGCCTTCCCAGGGGCCTGTGCTGACACGAGAGGTGGCTTCTTTCCCAGGCCGGGGGAGGAGGAGGAAGGCGATGGCATCTCTGGGTCCCTCCCTGCCCCTCCGGCCACGGGGACAACGCCGCACACCTCCACAGAGCCGCCACCCGCTCCAGAATTCCCAGCACACCCCGGCACTGCAGGGAGAAAACCATGGAAAAACAAGTCACCAAAAATCCAGGAGATTTGATGGAAACCCCAGCACAGGGGGGAAGGCACAGGAGAGCAACCCAAATCCCAAATCTTGCACCTGATCCCGCTGCCTGCACAGGAGCACCAGGGATGCCCCGAATGGTGGAAAAATACCCCAAATTAAGTGTCAGGCGCCAGCCCCTCTGGCAGGAGGGAGACCCCGGGGAGCCAGATCGGAGCTGTGGCACTGCCATCGTCCCCGGCAGCTCAAATCCAAGCTTTGCACTTCCCACAGCAGCGGAGGGATGGCCGGCATCAAAACTCCTTTTCTGCCAGCTAACAAAAGAGCCGGTGTCTCCGCAGAGAGGCTCGTTATTCCAAGCCAAGCAGAGGCTGCTTGGCAGCGGGGGAAATAGGGAAATGTTGGGCTAGTGGGAACTGGCTGTGCTTTGTTTTGGGGGCTGCTGTGTTTGCACAGCCCCCACACAATGGGGGTGTTGGGGTCAGGGCTGGGCTCTCCCCACCAGCTCTGGTGGCCTCGTACTGCTGCCCCCACAAATAAAGCACAGAGATCACTGCCCGAGGTGCTGTTAGGAAGTTGTGGGTCTCCCCCTTTTTTCTGCCTGCTGCTCCCCAGGTGTGCCCCAAAAAGCAGCTCGGGGTCTCCCCATGCTCGCCTGGCTGCAAACACCAGGACGGCGATGGTGGAGCCGGAGATGTGCAAAGCCTCCTCTGAGAAATGGAGGTCAAAGAGAAGGAAGCAGCCGATTCCCTCCTCTTCCTCTGCAGATGGAGGGCAGGCAGCAACCTTGAGCCCTGATCTCATTAGATGTCCCAAACTAAGCAGTGTGAAACCTGATTAGCGCCAGGCGGCAGGAGGGAGAAGGAGCGGCGGCTCGTTCAGCCAGCCAGCCCCAGCCTCTGGAGAGGGGGGTCTGAGGAGCACAGCACCCACAGCTGCCTCCCCACAGCACCCAGGAGCTGCTCCTGGTCCTCCCAAGCTCAGTCACTCCCCAGGTGCTGTGCCCTGAAGTGATGCTCCATCCCAGCTGCTCCCGCCAGCTCCCGGCCAGTTGGCCTTGGCGTGCAGCGGCACAGAGAAACGTAGGATTAAAAAAAAGGAGGAGGCAGGAGCCCAAAACTTCTGTTCCCTAGAGACCTGCTCTCCTGCAGAGAAACTTAATCCCTGTTAAAAAGCAAATGAAATAATCCAGTCACTAACACTGCTCTGGCCGCTCCGTTCAAGCCCCAGACCCGCCGGACCTCTCCAGCCTGGCCCGAGCCCAGCAGATTCCCTCAGCAGGGCTGAGCTGGACTTTTCTGGGGCTAAAACCACCCCTGGCACCACAAAACTGCGGTGGCAGAGCTGTAAATCAGCAGAGATCCGCAGTTAGGGCACAGCCCATGAGCATCCCTGCCCGGCAGGGCTGCCCAGGGGACATCTCACCAGGTGGAAAAGTGTCCCCTACCCTTTCCAGGAGACACCAGCCCCATCCTCCTCACGCACAGGGACACAGGGCTGGCAGAGCCACGTGCTGGAGGAGCCAAAACTCACCAGGGCCTCCACCCAGGGCAGCCAGGGAAGATGTTGGCCCTGGATCTCTTATCACACCCGGCCACCTTGGGTGGCCCCGTCTGCTCCTCGGGGAAGCCACCACACGATGGGACGAAAGCAAACAGCGACGAGGGGACGAGCTGGGCCACCGCTCCAGCACTGTGGATGCTGCTCCTGCCTCCTGCTCTGATCCCACACATCCCTCAGGCAGCACAGCCAGCACCTAACACCCAAATCCCTCCTTTTTAACAGCAGAAACTCAGCAAAATTCCTCACTGCGGGCACACATGCCACGGCGAGGTGACAGGAACAAGCATGGACCCACTCCTTGGTGACAGGGGAAAATCTGAGCCTGGTTCCCCTGGGGAAAGCACGAGGCAGCTCCAAGGTCAGATGGAGCCAGATTAGCTGGCAATGCACGGACAGGGCCGAGGAGATGCCAGGTTTGAGCCGGCTACCAAGTAAACAACAAAACTCCTCAGAAAGCGAAACCAGCCGGCCTCCTGTTTGCTGGTAAAATTAACCCAGCAATAAATTTGTAATCTAATGGGTTTCCTCAGCCAAGCCCACAGGATCTGGTCATCTCGGGGCCATGACCGCCACCGCCCCGGGAAACTCAAGATGGAAACTGTGTGGAAAGTCTGGGTGACCCCACACCCACCGGGGCAGGGTCCCCCCCAGGAGCAGCATCCTTTGTCCCCAGCATGGAGACAGGGATCTGGCAGGGCCCCCCAGCCCCATCCCAGCTGGGCGGGCTGGGGGCACTGGGATGCTCTCCAAGCCCCTTGGAGGGCTGACAGGGATGGATGCTGGCACGGAGCCGGGGGTCAGGGGCCTGGACTCACACACACACGAGCATTTACATATGAAACACTCCCAGCTCCAATATCCGCTGCTGCCTCCACCTCCCCGGGGAGATGAATAGAGATGAGGGGGGAGAAGGGAAAAGAAACCTCTCCAGCAATAAAACCTTGTTTTCCTCCAGCACTGGCCAGCCCCACAGCTCAAGGGCAGGCTGGGCTGGCTGTTCTCAGTGCTGGGAGCACACTTAGATCCATGGCAATGACAAACAGTGACAGCAGGATGCACGGCACAGCATCGCCAACCATTCCCTGTGGGCACCCCTTTTGTGCTTGCATGCACTGGGAAGCCCCCCAGCAGCATGGAAGGGCTCAAACTGTGCTGGTTCAAGCAGCATTTGGCCTCCTCCAAGCACAGAATCCCAAACTGGTTTGGTTGGAAGGGACCTTAAAGGCCATTTCATCCCCACGGGCAGAAACACCTTCCACCAGACCAGGTTGCTCCAAGCCCTGTCCAACCTGGCCTTGGACACTTGCAGCCTCCACCCCCCTGAATTAAAACCACAAAGGGCTGTGGTAAACACAGCTGGTGACAGACAAAGTCATCATCACTGGGTCTGGAGGCAGCAAAAGAGACTGAAACCCACAGACTGAGCCTCTCGGGGACGTGCCACCCGCGCTTCCACGTCCTTGTTCCGGGCTGGCGGGAACGGAAAGTGCCACGAGCTCTGGGATGTGGGAGCCAACGCTGCCAGCAGGGCTCTGGGCAGCACCTGGAGAGGGGAAGGCTGCCAGCTCAGCTCCTGCAAGCAGTCACCTTGTAAACACAATTAATAATGTCATCTCGGCTCCCCGGCTTCGCCCTCGCGGGCACGCCGGGAACGCGCCGAGCTGCAGCTGGAGACGGGGCTGGAAAGCTCCGTGGGAGAGCTTCAGCAGCAGCCCCAAAACACAGAGTGGGGCTCAATGGCACCCAAACCCCACAGCCAAACCCAGCACCCGTCCCTGCTCCGGCTGCCAAGGCGCTGGAGATGGAGGGGACGGAGCCAGCCACCACCCCCGGCACACCCAGCCGGCACATGGCTCCTTTTACATTGATTCCCAGTGCCAGCTGCAGCGAGGCTCAGGAAAAATGTATGATGGACACCACGGCAGCATAAGAAAGTGAATTATATTCCTCCCAGACTCGATAACTCAGGGCAGCTGTCAGCACAGAGCTGCGGGATTAACCCTTCGCAGCGGCGGTGGCGGCACGGGAGGGTGGGGACACTGCCAGCCTGCTGGTGACAACTCCCTTGGCTCCCTGCTAAATTAAACATGGAATTGATTCACCTTTGTTATACAATGGGATCAGCTGGTAAAGCCCAGCCGAGGCCTTGCTGTAAAAAAGGGGCAAGTCAATGACAGCATTGTTGGATGACAGGCCATGGCATTCCAGGTGCCTTCTGCTTTCCTCTCCTCTCCTTCCAGCAGAATTCCTGGAGCAGAATGAGGCTGGCTGCGAATTCCAGAGGAAAAAGCTCCTCTGGCAGCAGGAAGGATAAAAAAATCGAGAAAGAAAGGGGAGAAAAAGCATTCTCAGAGCAGCAGGTAAGCCGAGCTGCTCTCCTGCAGCCCGGGCTCGCTGCTTGTGGCAGCGGGACAACGGCTGCGTGCCTCCAGCCACCTGCCAGGAGCCAGCCCAGCACGATCGGGTGTCCCAGCTGGCTCTCCAGGGACAGCCCGACAGGCAGGACAGGGCAGAGCACTGGGAAAGAGCTTTAGAAAGAAGGGAAGTGGGGAAACAGCGATCTGCACCCGGGTGCCACCGCGCAGCGCGGCGAACGCACCCTCGGCAGAGCAGGATCAGCCCCCATCCCGTGGGAACAGCAGCCTGCTCTCCCCCGGAGCGGGAATTTCAGCTCAAATCTTTTCCCAGTTGTTATTTGCCAAGCAGCTTCCCTGCACTGCTGGCAGGGCTGGGCCGGCCGCTGCCCCAGCTCTCCTTTGTGCCCAGCTCCAAATCCAAGCAGAGGACAAAAGAGGGAAGTGGAGCAGAGCCCTGGAAGCACCAGCCCTGCCGGGGAAGGCAGCAGCTCCTCCTGGCTGGGATCTGCCTCCACCAGGGATCCATGACAGATGGTGGCACCCATCTGCTCAGCCTCTCCCTGCCACGGGTCACAAATACCTCTCAGGGTGCCGAGTCCATCCAGGAACTTCTTGTACTTCTCCAAGTTCATCTTCCAGCCGCGCTGCTCAGCTGGGCGGCATCGGGGCAAGCAGCAGCTCCAGCCCCAGCTCAGCGTTCCCACCGGACTCCTCGCAGTCGCCCTTTGACCACTGGCAGTGTTTCCTTATTTGAGGAAAGCCTCCCAGGGCTGAGGCCAGCCCCCTTTTTGCAAATGAGCCCAGCAACTGCCCCGCACCACCAGGGCCCCCCGGCATCCCCCATCCCACCCCTCCAGCCGCAGCTTGCAGAGATTGGATGTCCTGGGGATATTTCCAGCCAGGAGAGTGTTGGAGGCAATTGGGAGGGGAAGGAAAAAAAAAAAAACCAATGGGATTGAAGGCGAGGAAAACGCAGGCAGGGGCAGATGGGTTCCCATCCTTGTGGGAAAAGCCACGCTGACTGGCACCAGTCTATGAGAAGCCATCAGAAAAATGCCATAAAATGTTGGAAAAATGGGCCAGGTGAGACCCGGGAGCAGATGGGGAGCAGATCCCTCCCGTCTCTGCCCCCCGACACTCGCCACATGTTCACCTCGCCCTGGCTGCAAGGGGCTTACAAAGCTGAAAAGGAGATTTACTGGTTTTAAAGGAATTTTTGGCAGCAGGAACCAGCCCAGAGCGATCCAAGGGGATCCAAGTGCCTGACCTGCTCATTGCTGCCCTTCAGCAGGACTGGTGTCCACCAGGCACAGACCAGGGCTTCTGTTAAATCAAATAATAAAGGCAATAATGACAATGATAATTTTAAGAATATAATCACCATCTGCAGTGTTGAAACGTGCTGTCATGGAGGTAGATCCTGCTCCCCCCATTCCCTCTCTGGAAAGATCCCAGCAGATTGAGCAAGACCCACCACACAGTGCAGGATCATCCTGCCTGGGCTCCCACGCAGCATTTGAGCTTTGCCAGAGGAAGGGGAGAGAAACAGAGCAAGGATGTGCTGCAGGAGCCAAAACTTCCCCCAGAAACCAGGGGGGAAGCTCCCTGAAACTCAGGGTAGCACAGAGATTCCCCTCATCCATGGGCACTTGAATCCCCGGCTCGTTCACCGTGTGTTGAGATGCACCCCCAGAGCAACCCCCATCCCACAGCAAATTATCCACAAAAACATCAACAAAAACAAAACACTCATGGAAGCAACCCTGTGTCCGCCTCCTCCACAGCTCCAGGACAGACAGACACTTCTCCAGGGACAGACACACACCGGGGGTATCACTTTGCATGGCGAGCAGAGCAAACCCAGCAGGCCAGTTGCTGCTTGTGCCCCTGACAGCTGGGAAGCAGGGAGCCAAAAATCCCTCTGGGAGCTCCCAGTTGGAAAGGGGGGCAGTGGTGAGGGGGCACCCCAGCACCCTCTGCATCCCTGGGCTCAGTGGGATGGAGGTGCCATCCGTTCATCCCAGCGATCCAGGAGCTCATCCAGCCACAAGAAGAGCCTGGATTTAGGAGCTGGAGGTGCCAGGTGCCCTCTGCATCCCTGGCATCACAGGGCCATCCCCAGCCATTCCCCCTCCACCGTGCCCGCCGGCAGCACCAGCAGCAGAATAAAAGTTGTTGGGAGAAGCCAAGTTGTCACCACTAAAAATAGCACAATGGAATTTTCCTCTAAAGGAAGAAAAGAAAAAAAATCCTGATTCTTGCTGACAAAGGGGTTGTGAGAAGGAAGGGTGGGAACAACCCCACGGAGGGGACATGAGGGGACATCAGGTCCTTCCCCTCCAACACCCCCAAACAGGCACGGAAAGCTGAACCCATCACAGGGGGACTGAGAGACCCAAACTTAATCTTCATCCTCTCCTTCCTGGCGAAGGGGAGAGCCCAGAGCCCAGCAGGATGGCCCCTGGACACGGCAAGCAGGCTCCAAAACCACAGCAGCAGGAGGGAGAGGGGGGAATTCAGCCTGAGCTCCCCCAAACCCTGCCCTGATGGGGAGAAGGACATTTCCCCCCTCCAGTCCCGAGGGGGTTAATGGGAAGCGGGTCTGACGCCACACCAGATCCCATCCCCAAGCATCCCAGCTCCTCTCCCCTCCTCTGGGAACGCCAGGAATTCCTGGAGGAGGGAGGATCGCTCCAGCTGGCTCCATCAGCACACTGAGACTGGGGTGGGGGGAGAGTCAGGGCAGCCCCCAGCGCCAGCAACATCCAGGAATCCCAGATCCCCCAGCACAGCAACTGCCCTCCCAGCAGGAACGAGAGGCATCCCAAACAGCCAGGATGAAATATTGAAATATCCCAGCAGGGCCAGGATGAAATATCCCCAGGGGCAGCAGAGTCTGGAGGTGCCTGCACCGAAATCTCCTGTGTGTGGCTGTCCCCCCGGAGCTGGGGGGATGCTGGGGACCCCAAAGTCTTGGAGCTGTTCCAGCCAGTGCCAAGGGTGCTGCCAGAGGCAGGGAATGGAGGTGTGATCCTGGACACGCCTGGATTTATGATTTATTTCGGGACAGCCTTGAGGCTGCACCGTCACCCCAGCGGGGTCACAGGGCCACGCCAGCTGTCCCCAACATCACCGTGTCAGCTGAACTCGCCTGAAGCGGGGGGGGAGCACTAATTAATGCTCATTAACGGGGCAGAGCAGGACCACCAGGCTGGGAAGACATCCCGACCCCACTCTGCATGGAAAGGAGTCGTTCCCACAGGATTTACTGGGAGCAAAACTGCCCAAGGTCAGCTGGAATCTCCCAGCCAGGGGAGCCCTTGTATACAGTTTCCTGCAGGGAAAAATAAGCTGCTGGCAAAAGCATTTCTATAGGGCCACAACGGACACGAATAATGATTAATAAAAAGCAAGATGAGTCCCACCCTGATAGGAGACAAAAATCCCACTGGGATCAAGGCACAGCTCCATGCAGGAGTGGGTGGGTGGTGGGGGGAGCAAGGGCAGAGCAAGAGATTTGGAGAAGGAGCTGGTTTCAACCCCAACCATGGCAGGATTATGCCCCTGACCCCAGCAGAGCTTGAGGAAGGGGAAAAGGCTCCCAGCAGAGCTCAAGGTGGGCAAAACAGAAGCTGGGAGAGAACACAGCCCACGCAGGTGCTGCAGAGGTGCAAAACACAGCACTCATCACCTGTGGGAGGCTGGAAAAGCTTCCCAAGCATCATTAAAAAAAAAAAAACCACTCATCTGAGCAGAGGAGGGCAGGCAGGGCACGCTGGGACTCAGCAGAGGGAAACAGGGCTCAACAGGAAATGAAAAATGGAAATGCAGGCTTGTCACGCACAGGAAAACAAGAAAATAAACACAATTGTGGCCTCCCAGCGGCTCAGAGCGCTGATAAACAGCGGGTGACAAAGGGACACTCCAGGCAGGGCTGCAGGGACCAGCACAGGCTCTGCAGCCAGACCTGTCCCACCTCTGCTGGGCTCTCAGGGGTCACAGGGAGCTGCTGCCCGTCCTCTTCTCACCCGGAATCTCCCAAACCATCTTGCCCAACAGCCCCCCTCCACTTCCCCCCCTCTTCCAGGAATCCCTGGGCTTATCTGACCCAGGAGCAGGACACACAGATCCCATCCCAGGACTCATTTTACCCTGTCCAGGGCCAAGCACACACCAAGTCTGATCACTCAGCCTCCTGCCCCACCACACATCCCCACGGGAAGCTGAGGCTGGAGGATTCCCCCCCTCCCCAGCCAGGTGAGATCCATCCAGACACACAAAACCCCACGACAAGAGCTTGGCTGTGAAACTCCCCAGCTTATTAACACAAGCATCCTCCGTGCAGGGAATTTCCTTGGCAGTCTCCCTCTCCAAGCTGGAGGCTCTTTGAACACCCCCAGACCCCCACCCCAGACAGTGCTGAGAGGTGAAATCTGGAGTTTCCCGGGAGAAAAAACGTCTGGAAGGAAAGGCAGATGCCAAGGACAGCATCCAGCAGGGATGAGGGGTGTGCTGGGGAGATCAGCTCCCTGCCACCACCTCCCAGCACCGGCTCTGCTGGTTCCCACCCCACCCGCAGCCTCCCGTGGGGTGGGAAAAAGGCGTGAGCAACCAGGGGTGAGGAGAGGAGCCGGTTTGCTGGTCCTGCCCATGGAGCTGGGAGGGCTCACCCACTGCCAGGGGGACACAGCCATGGGGGTTCCCTCTGTGTCCCCACTCCCAGCCCCATCCCAGGTGTGCCAGCAGCCCCGCACCGCCTCTCCCCAGGGCAGCGATTGCCTCACCTGCCTGCAAAACTCAGCTCAGATCCGGCCACAGCACTGATCCAGCAACGCCCTGGGCACGGCAGAGCCACGCAGAGGCTTGGGAAGGGCTGGAGTTTTGCAGCTCAGGGAGTGGGGTCCCCCTTTCCAGGGCTGATCCTGCTGTGCTGCTTCCCAGCTGCTCTGAGCATCCTCCTGCCACCCCACCGGCAGAGAAACACTGCCCCGTGCAGGAGCCAGCCAGGCTGAGCCGTGTCCAGGCAGGGCTCACAGAGATCCCAGCATGGACCAGCATCCCTGACACCCACCCCGAGCTCCAGCCCAGCCTCTCCCTGCAGGAAGACAGGAGGATCTGGAATCTGCAGCAGCCTGCTGCTCCCACAGCCTGGATTTATCCCTTGCAGACCCATAAAAAAGGCACTTATCACCCGGGTATTCAAACAATGGTGTTAAGACACTTTAAATTTAAATAAAACCTCTTGTTTTACTTCCCTCTGGGAGGTTCCTTGCCACTGGCATCAGCCGGTATGTCCAGAGCAGTCTAAACTTAGCTGACACAAGCGAGACGAGCCTGGAAAAGGAGGTTGGCTCGGACCCAGCAGACGGAGGTCAAAGACTCCGGTCTCGCCCCGAAGCATGAGCCGGGAAGGAAAAGGCTCCACGAGAATGCAGAGCTGAGGAAAGCAGGCAGAGAACAGCCCCAGCCCTTCCCAAAGGCTGCTGAGAGGAGATCAAACCCTGCGGCACAGCCCTGCTCACATCCCGGTGCCAGCGAGGTACCCCTGCCCTCCCAGGGCATCTTCTCACAGCCCTGGGAAGGAGGAGAAGCAGCCAGGAGCTGCAGGAGCTGCAGGAGCAGGGCTCAGCCAGGGTTTGGATCATGAGCAGGGCACCAGGACAGCGCCGCTGGTCCAGGGGATGCTGCGGGATGGGGTGGGATGGAGTGGGATGGGGATGGGGGGAGGCACACACCTCCCCACCAGGCAATCCCAGCCTTGGCATGGGGATGGCTCCACGCAGAGAGCCAGCTAGGGTGGATCCTGTCACCTGCAACGCCACCAGCCCCACTTCCCCGCTGGCCAAAACAAACGGAGCAAAGCAGCTCCTTGCACCCAGTGCTGGGGCTCCACCTCGGCACCCACAGGCTCCTGCCACCTTCCTGAGCCCCCTTCTGCCTCTGGTCACCCCCCTCCATGCCAGAGAAGCCAATGACTCCCACACAAACCCCCCAAAAATCAGGGTTATTCACGCAATGATGGAAAACCCCACAGCTTCCAGCCCAGTTTCCCCCCTACACCCGCTCCAGCCAGGGACTCTCCACTCCAAAAGTGGAACTTGGCCAACCTTCCTCCCGAGGGATGAAGAGGAAGAAGGGCTTCCTCTCCCCCAGCGAGGAGTCAGCAGCATGCCACCAGCCCCAGCAGTGATCTCACAGGCCACAGAGGCCTCGTGCAGCCCACTCAGCCCCAGCCAGGAGCGATGTTCCTCCTCGTGGGATGGATCTCCCAGCAATCCCCTGCATCAGGAGGCGGCTGCACACTGGGAGAGCTGCTTGGCTCGAGGAACAAGGCACCTCCGAGCCCTCAGACACCTCCAGGTGCATTTGTTGTGGCACAACACCAGCCATAAGTGGGGAAAAAATGAGGTTCTTCAGAAATGGGCATGGGCGAGAATGCCACCCACCAGCAGGAAGGCTCCAGTCCCAACTGGAATGAATCCTGGTTGATTTCTACAAGGGTCTCCCACCTCTCCTGCCCACCCCAGGGTCTCCTCCAGCCCTTGGGAGGTTGTTCCCTCCCTAACTGAAGGCAGTTTACTCAACCAAGGTGACAAACCACTTTGTGCTGTCCCAGTCCAAACAAGCCAGGCCACGTGCTGGGCACCACAGCACCAGGAGCAGGGAAAACCTTTTGAGATGCCACAGCTCCAGGTTTTCTACCCCCCAATCCCAAAAAAAAACCCCAGTTAATTATGAGAAAGAAAGGATTTCACCAGGATTGATTAGTTAATGTTTACAGCGCTGAGAGCAGGGGAAGCATGACCTGTGTTCTGAGCTCGGCTCGGCACCCTTGAGCTGCCGGGGGCTGCTCACCATTCCCACGTGGCTGGAAATTCCCGATTTTCCAAGGGGACAGCGAGGGTCAGCACCCCCAAAACACGACAGGAGGCTGCCATGGGAATGGAGAGCGGCCTCAGCTGCTGGGCCCCGCTCAGGGTGACAGAATGAGGCTCCCAGCCCCACAGAGAAGTGTCCAAAAAGCTCCACCACCAGCGCCGGTGCCGTCATTCCCACCGGGATCCGCGGCAGCAGGTCCCGGCATGTGCAGGGATGAGGCAAGAGGGGCTGGAATCTCTGCTGGGAGCTGGCCTGATGGCTTCCAACCGGGCCACACAGCTGAAGGTGGTGGCACTGGGGACCTCCCAGCTGCAGGTGTGGGGTTCTCCCCATGGCACAACCCCGAGGACGCCGGCGGCTGAAGCGACCAAGCGCTGAGACATCACCTGAGCCACCACCCCCAAAACGGCCACTTTTAGCCCCATCCTCTGCTTGAAGCCACCCCCTCGGGAACGGGGCACAGCGGGTGGGTGCCCCCGCAGCGCTGATGCAAATCCTCCCCCGGGCAGGCACCGGGAGCGTCCCGGTGAGCCCCGGCACCGCAGCGCTGCGGCACCCCGCCGCCGAGGGTGGGTGTTCTTGGGAAGAAAGGAATCACGGGGATCTATCTGCCAGTGCTTCTCTCCTGCTCCCCAGGGAGATTCAGCACCCACAGCCTGCTCTGGGACCCTTCCAGCGCCGCCGCTCTCGTTCCCTCCAGACCTGTCCCAGCTCGCTCCACAGCGGAGGCCTTGCTGCACAAATTGGGGTTTTTTAGGGTTTTTAGGGTGTTTAGTGGTGTTGTCTTAGAGAATTGCATTTGCAATCCTGGTTTTGGCAAGGCCAAGTGTCTTCCTTGCCGCCGGTGCTGGTAGTGCCGGGTCCTGGATGTGGCAGGTCCTGGATGTGACCACCACAAGAACACCACAGGTCTCCCCACTGGGCCCTCAGCAGTCACATTTCACTGAAAATTCTCTGTTTTTGCAGGATTAAGAGGGGGAGGGGATGAGCCAGTGGAAAACTTGCTCTGGACAGGAAAAACCAAGCAGTTCACAGGAGCTGCAGTGGGGAATAACAGGGAAGAGACAACACACCCACCAACTCAAACTCAAACAACCCAAACTGGGGCTCCCACTCAGCCCTTGCAGCGCTGGTGGGATGCCCCAGGAGGGCTGGGGAGCTGGGAAGGGTTCAAAAGCAAAGGAAAGCTTTCATGGGGTATAAACACTCATTTCCCCTACTCTACAAACAAGCTCCGACAACACCCAGCAGGGTATTTCCAAGTTATCCAGCTTTTTACCACATCCCAGTGCATAAAACGGGTATTCCCTAGAAAAACTCCTTCCCAAGAACCCAATTGCTCATGGAGGGCACCAAGAGCCAGAGCAGGGAGCGGGCAAGGGGAGCCCAGGTGCCAGGGGTGCTCCAGCTGGATCAAGTGCATTACAGGCCCTGGAATTTCCTTTTTTTTTCTGGAACAAAGCAAACCCGATGCAAACAGCAGCTCCTTCCACGCCAACGTCTCCACGCTGAACCCAACTACATCAAAGCAGCTTTTTATTAATAAAAAAGTTTGTCGAGTACTTGGACAAGCCCAAGTCACGTTTCCCGAGGCACCTGAGGAGGTTTTATTCCCTGCTCCCTGCGGAGGCTGCGAGTCTCTCCCACCTCTGGGATGCTGGAGTGGCACCCCCTGAATCAGGGATCCAGGGAATCCATTATTCCCCTTTTTCCGCAGGTAAAAAAAGGAAAAGGAAACAGCGCCCGGCTCCTCTCGGCCCGGCCATCCACATTTTAAAGAGACTTGGCTGTTAAACTTCTAAACCGGAGCACTGGGAGCCCTGTGGGGCTGGAATCTGGGCTCCAGCACAAGCCTAGCGCTGCAGCGGGGAGGAGGGGAAAAAAAAATAATAATAACAAGCAGAAGAATGGGAACGCACACACAGCTGCCGGGGACGAGCCGCTGACATCAAAACTGCACACTCACTGCCGGTACCGGCCCCGGCCCCTCATCCCCACCCACCCGGGCTCAGCCAGCGACCCCGGCCGCGTGGGGGGCTCTGGGGACACGGGTGGGTCCCCACAGCCCTGGTGGCACCGCGGGGGAGGGCGCAGGGATGAGGGATGCCGCGCTGCTCCGAGCGGCTGGGATGCTGGGCACCCCACGGAAGGGACACGGGGACCCCAAAACTCGGGGAAAGCCCAAGGCAGGGGACGGGGGCATGCTCACGGAGCGCTGCCGAGCGCCCCCGGCCATCCCACGCTGGGGACAGCAGCGTCGCTCATCCCCCGGGCACCCCACGCAGGGATGCTGAGCCCGCGGGCAGCCCACGCAGGAACAGCACGGAGGAACGGGGAGCTCCCCCGCACAGCCCACGGCAGGAACCGGGGACACGCGGGACGCTCAGAGGCTTGTCCCGGCCATGGGGACACTCGGATCGGGACACCCCACGCGGGGACACGAGGATGCTGCCTACGAGCATCCGCCTCCAGCGAGAAAACACCGAGAAAACACCGAGAAAACACCGAGAAAACACCGAGAAAACACCGAGAAAACACCGAGAAAACAGCGGAAAGGCTCCGGGAAGGCACCGCGGAGGCGCCGGTTCAGCTCCCCAGGCCCGGCGGCGGGCCCCGGCGGGCTCGGTACCTTTGTAGCGCTCCAGCACGTCCTCGTAGGCCTGCACGAACTCCTTCTCCTGGCTCCGGTTGGCCGGGAGCAGCCCCGGCACGTACCCGGCCATGGCGGCCTTTGTGCCCCGCGCTGGGCGCAGCTGCCGCCGGCGCGGCCAAGGCCCGTCTGTGCCGGGGCCGCTTCCGCCGCGCCGCGCCCGGCACCGGGACCCGCCTCTGGCACCGGGACCCGCCTCTGGACCCGCCTCTGGACACCGGGACCCGCCTCTGGGCACCGGGACCCGCCCCGGGACCCGCCCCGGGATCCGCCTCTGGACACCGGGACCCGCCTCTGGACCCGCCTCGGGCACCGGGACCCGCCCCGGGACCCGCCTCTGGGCACCGGGACCCGCCCCGGGAACCGCCTCTGGACACCGGGACCTGCCCCGAGATCGCCCCCTGGACACCGGGACACCCCCCCCCCCCCGGTTGACACGGGACCTGCCCCGGGACCCGCCTCTGGACACCGGGACCCCCCCCCCCGGTTGACACGGGACACGGCCCGGGACACGCCCCGGGACACGGCCTTGGGTCGTGCCCACCGGCAGGGACAAGCCCCTAGACCCGCTCATGGCTCCCGGGACATCCCAAAACCGGCCCGGTAACCGCCCGTGGGACGCTGCCGTGGAGGGGACACTGCTGTGGGTGAGGGACACTGCCATGGATTGGGAACACTGCCGTGGGTGGGGACACTGCCGCGGGTGGGGACACTGCCGCGGGTGGGGGACACTGCCGTGGGTGGGGACACTGCCATGGATGGGGACACTGCCATGGATGGGGACACTGCTGTGGGTGGGATATTCCTGTGAATGGGGACACTGCCGTGGGTGGGGGACACTGCTGTGGGTGGGACATTCCTGTGAATGGGGACACTGCTGTGGATGGGGACACTGATGTGGGAGGGGACACTGCCACGGGTGGGGACACTGCCATGGACACGCCCCAGAGTCCGAAATTAGCATGGCCACGCCCACCCGAGCAGTCCCCGCCCACCCGCCGTGTTTGCCCCGCCCCTTTTGAGGCCACACCCCCGAATAGGCCCCGCCCCCTGTGCCCGCCCCCGGCTCGCCGCGACCCCTGGCGGCCACTCGGGGCAGCGCGGGGGGACAACGGGGGGACACAGGGGGGACACAGGGGATTACACTGGGGGGGACACAGGGGTGACATTGGGGATTACACTGGGGGGACACAGGGGTGGCATTGGGGATTACACTGGGGGGACACAGGGGTGGCATTGGGGACTACACTGGGGGGGACACAGGGGTGACATCGGGGACTACACTGGGGGGGACACAGGGGTGACATCGGGGATTACACTGGGGGGGACACAGGGGTGACATCGGGGACTACACTGGGGGGGACACAGGGGTGACATTGGGGACTACACTGGGGGGGACACAGGGGTGACATTGGGGATTATACTAGGGGTAACATAGAGGTGACACAGGGGTGACATCGGGGTGACATTGGGGACTACACTGGGGGGGACACAGGGGTGACATTGGAGATTATACTGGGGGTAACATAGAGGTGACACAGGAGTGACATCGGGGTGACATTGAAGATTACCCTGGGGGTGACACACGGGTGACACTGGGGTGACAATGGCTGTGATACCAGGAACGACACCAGGGAGTGACACTGTGTGTGACACTGGGGGGTGACACTGGGAGTGAGTGACACTGGAGGTGATACTAACACCAGGGGGTGACACTGGGAGTGACATTGGGGACAACACAGGAGGGTGCCTGACACAGGCAGTTACACCAGAGGGTGACACAGAGGGGTGACAGCGGGACTGACACCGGGGGTGACACCCTGCACTGCCTGGAGGGGACCCCTCAGCATCACCTGGAGAGGAACGGGCAGGAACAAGGGGGCCCTGAGAATCAGCTGGGGGACTTTGGAGGGGACAGAGAGGGGACAGTGGGACAGAGCCAAACCCCGCCGGGTTTGGGAAATGGGGGTTCAGGGCAGCCTGGCGCTCCCATACCCACAGAAACCCCACTCAGCCCCCCCAAATCCCAGCTGAGCTGACGGAGCAAAACCTCCCGTGGAAACAGGAGCGTGAGAGTGGCTGTCCCCAGGCCAGGGGACACTCCAGGCCCCCCAACACCCACCCACAGGACACCCCCTGGCCATCCCCCCCGCCGGTCCCACCCCCCTCACTGGGGCATCTCATTTTTGGCCATCTCAAGATGTTGCTTTTTCACCCCGATGCGCCGTTCCCATGGCAACTGGAGGGCCCGGCTGGGTTACCATGGCAACGAGAAAAGCCCCATCCCACTCCCACAGACACCCCGTGTGTCCCCACCGTCACCCAGGGACCCCCGAGCCCCCTCAGGGTGGGGAGGGCCGCACCCCACATCCCTCCAGGGAATGAGGAGGGACCAGGGGCAGCACCTCCATCTTCCTCCTCCTCCTCCTCCTCCTCCTCCCGCAGCCCCCGGCCTGGGGTGGGGTTACACAAATCCCGCTTTTGGAGGCATCTCCCTTTCAGCTTGGCGCCTTAATTAGGAGAAGTAATTAACGCGGGGTGCCCAGCCGCATCCCCGGCAGAGCCTCGGTGGGGAGGAGGGTTTGGATGGCGGCGACCTCGTGGCGGGGCCTTTGTGCCCGGCGGTGCCAGGCGCGCATCCTCAGCGGAGCATCACACTGGGAACAGCCCGAGAATCCCCTGGGAACGGCCCGAGAATCCCCTGGGAACGGCTCAGCTGCCCCGGCACGGAGCTGCCACATCCCTCTGACCCAAAAACCGCGTTCCCAGGAAAGGGAAATGTGCACCGGCCAGCTGGCACTCGGCGATTCCTGCTCGGAACCTGCCCCGGGCCGGGGGTTTGTCCCGTGTCCCCGCGGGGGTTTGTCCCGTGTCCCCGCGGATGGAGCGCAGCTCCCTCCCGCTGCCTCTGCCCGGGTGACAAAGGACTCCCAGGAACCTTTTCAAAGAGCCTTGGACAGCCCCTGCGACGCCTCGTCCATCACCCCCTGGCAGCCCGGAGTGCCCCGGCCCCTCCTGCCCCAGCCCGGCCCTGGCAGCGCCGAGTGCAGGCGGGTTTAGGATGAAAGAACCCCTTTTTTCCCCTAAAAGCGCCACCCCCGCCCACCCTCACCCTCTGCCAAGCGCCTGGAGCGAGACAGAGCAAGGCAGGGCCAAGGGTCACACTGTGACCCTCCACGTCCTGCTCCCCCCTCCCCTCCCAGGAGGTGCCAGAAAAGCAGGGAACGGCTCCAGAGCTGCCTGGAGACCTGGGCCAGCGAGTCCCAGCCCCCCACGGGCCCTCCCTGGGCTCTGTCCCCCTGTCCTTGGCTCTGATGGCCAGAAGAGATGCAGAGACTGCTGGACCCCACGGAGAGTGAGGAGGAAGAGCCCCCCCAGATCTCTGAGTCCCCTCAAAACCAAGATCCCTGTGTCCCCCAAACCCACAAAGGTGCCACTCCTTCTGTGTCACCTCTACAAGGTCCGTGGTGGCACAAGGGTGGGACTCCCCAGCCCCAAATGATGCCCAGGCTCCATCCCCAGGCCCTGGTGCCCCTTGCTGGGGTTCCCAAAAAGCCAAGCCCCCATTGCCCTCCCCTCAGCTCACTGAGAGGTGCCAGGTCCCCCAGAGCCACTCCTCAGGCCACCATCCCAGTGGGAAGAGGCCCTGGGGCAGCCAGCGCCCCGCAGACGTTCCCACTGAATAATGCAAGGACCTGAATCAATATTTCAGCTCATTTTCAAACTTGGTGACACAAAACTGTCTCGGAACTCTTCTTTTTCTTTTTTTTTTCCCAGCTCAGCACTGTCTCACTGCACCTCCCGAGTTATTTTTAATGGGCAATCTGCATGAGACCGAATTTTGTGACATCCCCCTGCCTTTCATCACGGGCTGGATCCAGCTGGGTGACAACAAGCACTCGGCACCCCGGGCAGAAATGGAGCTGGGGAATGGCTGGGCCTTGGCAGGATCCATCCCTGGCGTGTGGGAGGATGGGGATTTTGGGGCAGAGCGGGTCCATGAGAAGCAGTGAACATGGCAGGATCCCGGTACCCCTCCATCTCCCAGCCCCAGGGATTTGGTATTTGGGATTTGGGATTTGGGATTTGGGGCAGGGCCAGCCACACCCTTCACATTTGCCTGTCCCAGCCCCAGACAGTGCATTCTCAAGAACCATCATTTGAATCAACTGGTTCTTCCAGCCCCAAGATCCCCGGGCTGGCACGGCGGCACGGCCGGATCCCCGGGCACCCCCGTGCCATGGGGCAGGCAGGGAGAGAGGGAGCAGCACCCCACGGCCACCCCTGGCCTGGTGGCACCTGCCCCTGTGCCAGGTGCTCCCAGTCTGTGTCCCCAGCACTGGGGCTGGTTTGGTCACCCACTGGGCAGAGCGGGCACCTCAGGGGGTTTGTCACCCTTGTGCCCACCCCCAGCAGGGAGATTAAAGCCCAGCCCCGGGTTCTTCTTGGAGCAACAGGCAGGAGCAGCCTGGCCAGGGCTCCGCAGGGGTCCCTGAGCACGGCCCCGATTCCCAAATCCCCGGCCCCGATTCCCAAATCCCCGGCCCCGATTCCCAAATCCCCGTTTGCTCCGGCAGGAGCAGATCAAAGGGGATGCGGACAGAGCCCGGCAGACACAGATCAAAGCCCCTGACGGCCATTTGGCCCCAGCGAAGAATCAAATCGCAGCTCTGGTGCCTGGAGGCCCCACCCTGAGCAGATCCCCCCATCCTCCCTCCCCAACCCCCAGAGCGGCGCCTGGACCAGGAGCCCTCGGCCAAGGTGGGTCCGTCCCTGTGTCCCTTTTGTTTCTGCTTCCCGGCCCTGCTCCTTCCCCGAGCTGTGGCTGCCTCAGCAGCACGGCAGAAGGGACACACGGAGCGCTGTCCCCTCCACTCGGGGACACCAGCACGTCCCAGTGAGCGCAGCCCTGGAGCTGCCCATGGGCACCACAAAGGAGCAGCCCCAGCTCCATCACCGGCCCGGAATCCCCAACCTCCCCGGGCAAATTCCTCCCCGGAGTTCAGCCGAGGGCATTGTTCCACCGAGGAGCCGTTCAGTCCTTAATTAAGCATTTTAATGTCACCCAAGCCGCGAGTTGGAGGCGCCCAGTCATCCCTTAACCCCAGTGCTGAGGGATGAGCCGCCCGGGGCGAGCCTGGAGAGGACAAAGCCAGGGCAGAGACAAACCACCACCCTGCTCCTCGGCCACCAGCGCCACATCCATCCCTCCCCTCCTCTCCCCACCCATCCCCAGGCTCCCTGAGGAGCTGTGGGGCACAGAGGTGACCCCAAGAGCACCTCAGTCACCGCGGGGGAGCCCCGAGAACCCCCGGGGGGAACCAACAAGGCGCTGCCTTACCTGCGACCCTGACGACAGCCCTCTCGGCCGGGTCCAGCACCGAATCCTGACTCTTCCTCTTCCTCTGCTCGTGGAGGGGTAAATTCCAGGGCAAGGTGTCCCCGGGGGGGCAGGGGGAGAGGCTGCCCGAGCGCTCGCTGCGGTAGGAGCGCTCGCTCCGGCACGACCGCTCGCTCCGGCAGGAGCGCTCGCTGAGGGTCTCCTCGTCGGAGGACGACATGGCCCAGGGCAGGGGCAGGAGGGCGGGCAGGACGTCCCCGCGGGCAGCGACACCCTGGAGAAGGAGCAAACAGCGAGTGACACCGAGCCACCGGCCGCGGGGCCCTCCCCGCCACTGGAGCTGCGGGTGGTGGAGAAGGGATCGTCCACCATGGGTGTCTCTGCCCTCCTGGAGGTTTTGAGTGCTGCCTCAGTTTCCCCCTTGGGGGGTTCCCAGGGATGGGGACAGTGGCACGGCTGCTCCTCTACCAGCAAAGCTCAGGCTGGCATCCCTGACTCGCTCCCACAAAGCCAAGTCCAACCTTTTGGGCTGGATTTCTTTGTGCTCGGCGCAAGAAGGAGCATCAGCTCGGCTCTGCCCTTTGTACCTGCAGGTTTTTCCCCTCTGACAGCGGGGATGGCTTTAAAAAATCTTATTAATCATGGCAGAGGAAGATGGTAGGGCTTTCTGGAGCACGCCGGGAGTGAGCTGTGCCGCGTATACACGCTGGGCAAATAAGCACCTTGCGTGAGACATATTTAAAATAAATCTCATTGTGTCCTCTAGCACGGCCAGGAAAAATGCCTGAGACTCCTACAAGCGATGTGCCGCGGCGCAGGAGCCGCCTCCATCACGCCGAGCCTTTCCTTATTCCCATCATTTAATCAGCAAAACAGGAACAAAGAGACCCAAAAAAACATTGAAAGAAACGGAGAAAGGATTCCATGAGTCATTCACCCCCCATTGAAAAGCTGCGAAAAAATGAATCGCGGCCCAAACCCCCGGTAGCCCCGAGGGGCTCAGCCCGCGCCCGGCTCTTGGGGGACCCCCGGGTGTGGGGCTGGGGGGGGCTGCGGGGCCGGGCGGGGTTCGGAGCCCGGGGAGCGGCAGGGCCGGGGGCTGCGGGGGTTGGAGGCGGGTTTGCGGCACGGCCGGGGGGGCAGCAGGTGCGGGAGGCAGCGGGGCGCGGGCACGGCTCTGCGGGGGCACACGGGGCCGGTGTGCCCCCCCCGGGTCCTGCTCCCACCTGGTCCTACCCTTCCTCCCGGTTCTCTCCGGTGCCCGCAGCTCCAGCCCAGCCCCGGCGGCTGCTGCCCCCTTTTCCCGGTCCATCCCCATCCCCACCCGCCGCCCTTCCGCGCTCCATCCCCGCCGCATCCCCGCGTCCTGCCCTTCCCGCTCCATCCCCCGCTCTGACCCTGCGCTCTCCCGCTCCATCCCCGCCGCTCTCCCGCTCCATCCCCGCTCCATCCGCCGCCTTTCCCCGCTCCCTCCCCGCTGCGCAGCCCCGGCACCGCTCACCCCCGCCGGCGCTCCGGTACCGGCCCGGCCCCGCCGTGCGCTCCCGGTCCGGCCGCTCCCGGCCCCGCCGTGCGCTCCCGCCGCCGCGGCGCCTCCCCCGGCCCGGCCCGGCCCTGCCCACCGGGCGGCGGGGAGCGGCGGGGGGGTCCCGGCCGCCTCCCGCCCCGCACAGCCCCGGGACCGGCCCCGCCGCCCGCCCCTGCGCCAGCACAACCGGCACCTCCACCCCGGGCACCCCCGGGCCGGCCTCGGGCACCCCCCTCGGGGCTCCCAGCCTGTGCCCTCCAACCTGCCCGGGCTCCCCGGGGCACCCCAACGCCCGCTGCCTCCCCACCCTACACCCCCATTGCACAGGGGGTCCCCCACAAGCACCCAGCAGCTCCCCGCACCCCACAGACCCCCCCCGGCATCCTCGCAGCATCCCCGCTCCATCCTCATCCTCATCCTCCGGCTGCCCCCAGGCCCAGGGGAATTGGAGCACCCATCGATCGGGGATGTGGGGCATGGCGGGGGACACCACAGGGTGCGGGGCACAGGCTGGGGAAGGTGCGGAGGGCAGCACCGGGAGGGCCGTGAGCCGCCCAGGGCCTCACCTGCGGGGCAGCCGCGCATCCCAAGCGCAGCCGAACGCGTCCCAGCGCCAGGCGCGGCGCGGGCAGGGACACCAGGAGCAGCCCGAAGGGGTGGCGGAGCTGCAGGACAGCCCCAGCCGCCTGGCAGGAGTGAAGCAGGCTGAACCGCTCCGGCTGACGGCACATCCAACCGCCCCGCACCGACGGCGGCATCCCACGGGCAGCGGCGGCGGCTCCGTGCCACGGCCCCGGGCCAGCGCGGCCGCTCCCGCGGCGCCGCACCCGGCCCGGCCAAGCCCGGCGCCCCGGTCCCCCCGGTCCCCCCGGGGTTTCGGCGCTGCCGAGTGCCCCGTGGGCATCTCTCCCCCGCCGGTTTTCAGATCTCATCCCAAGAGCTCTGCTTCCCCGCCGCGTGTTTTCCTGAGTGCTTCCAGCCACGGGGTGGGACGCGGTGGAGGACACACACGGGGCGTGGGGTGTGGTGACAGCCGCTCCTGGACGCGGCTTGGGACGTGGCTGGAGAGGAGCACGTGTTGCCCCGCGGTTCTGCCCGTGGGATGAAGGGATGGGGAGGAAACACTCGGCCAAAACCCGCCCAGGTGTGGACACGCCAGTGGGGTGACCCCACAGACGCGAGGGCAAGGCCTCGAAGAGGCGAGGTCCAGTTGGGAATGTGGGAGCTGGGAACCCTCGTGGTGCTGGGGAACTGCGGGCAGATTAAAGGGTGTACTGGATGGAAAAGGGTGTGCTTGTGGGCTGGCACCAGGTGACAGTGGCAGGGCCATCACCCTGGTGCCACCCTGCCGCTGCTTTCTGCGCACACCCTCGGGGCGTGCTGATCGCTGATGGATAAACGCGCTCAGGCTCAGGCGGGGGCTGCGCTTCCCATCATCACAGGGGACCCCAAAAGCCGTGAGAGCTGCGGAGCAGGGGAGGCTCATCCCGCAGCCCCAGAGGCGCTGGGAGGAGAGAAGCGCCTGGAGAACCAGACGCTGCCGCAGCGCCGTGCCCGAAGCTCCCGGACGGGTTGGGCGGCTCAGCCGCGTCTCTGCAGCGCTGCCGGTGCCGAGAGAGCGGCCGCGGCCGGTCCGGCCCCCGGGACACACCGGGGAGATGCTGTGACACCCTCGGTCACCGCCTCGGTGACCGGGCACCGCTCGCCCTCGGGGCTCATGGCCCGCCCGGCTGCGGGAAGCGCACGGTGACGCGTGTCTTTGTGTCACCAGGTGCCTTTGTGTCACCAGGTGCCTTTGTCACCCCGCGTGGCACCAGCCGGGCTCCAGCCTCCTCCCTCCCGCTCCTCCGGGAGCAAACGCAGCCAATTCCAGCCGTGCTGAATCCCGGAGGAGCGCGGGCGGCCGGGAGACGGTTCCAACCCGCGTGGATCTGACAGGCGGGACGCGCTTCCCGAAATCCCTCGCTGGATTATTTGTGCTGCCAATCTGGGTTGGGATCCTGCGTTGTTTTGCCTACGTGGAGACAGGGAATCGTTATTTCGGGAGGAAGGGGGAGGCAGGTTCTCCCTAAATAATTTCAATTCCCTGTTCCTCTGCTCAGCAGGATTGAGGGGACCCCTGGGACCCCGAGTGCCGAGACCTTGGACATCCACAGGGATGCAGGAGAGGTCTCCTGGTGCAGATCAGCCAGAACCTGGCTCTGCCCCCACAACTGTCCCCTCTCCCTCATTAAAACCTCTGCCTAAGCCCAGGGCTGAAATCTGCCTTTTCCCCTGACTTTTGATAAATTATTCATCTCCTGAGAGTTGTTTGTTCCCCCTCTCAAGGCAGAGAGGAGCTGCAGACGATGCACAGCACATCCAGGGCTGTGGGAGCTGCAGGAGGTGGGGGCTCAGCCCAATCCCAAATCCCAGAGCCCAACTCCCACTCCTGGGGGCTAAAGGTTGTAGGAAAAGGGGAATGAGGGGCTGGGGGGAGGGATGGTGCTCTGCCCTCACCAGCTCCTGCCCAGCCAGAGCTGTGTCCATGGCAGAAGCAGCTCCCCACGGAGATTTCCCACCCCATCCCAGCCCCGCTGCCTCCCACCCAGCTGGGACGTGGCATCACCCCCTGCCAAAAAAGCGACAAAAAAGGCAAAGAGCAAAATATAAATTTGGAACTACTACAGGCTGGATATGGATCCTGTTCAGGCTTCGTGGTGAACCACACTGTGCAGCTGAGGATGCTCCAAATCCCTTTGCCCAGGGGAACTCAGTCAGGAGCATCAGATCCATTTTCGATCCCTGCTGCTCAGCCAGAGCCTTGGCCTCCTCCCAACAGAGCTGGGACGTGTTTTTATTTTAATTTCTCCATCAATTTGATTGTTTTCATCACGTCTTTGATTATTCCCTTTATTGGTGCAATTCCTGACAGAGCTTTTAACTCCAGCAAACGGATTCTCCTGGCTGTGGCTGCGCCGATCGCCGGCGCAATTCGATTTTGAACGGATCTAAAGAGCCACTCGGGAGCCAGGAGCGTTCAGATGCATCCCAAAATTTCCTCTGACATCTGGATGCTCGATGGGATGAGTCACTCTCCACACCAGTCAGCTGCCAGGACTTTTGCTGAGCATGGTTTTTGTTTTCCTTCCTCTCCCTGGAAAAGCAATGCTTCTAACCAAAACAGGGTTTTTCCCCCCAAAACAGCAATTCCTGCCTGGGAGTTTTGGCCCCTGCTGCTGCTGTGGCAAAACTCCACCAGAAAAGTCATCCCCAAAGTCTTCCCTGCACTCCTGGTGCCTCCACCAGTGCACATCTCTTTGGGAAAGGGAATTCATAATAATTAATTACCATCCATTAATGAGTGATTGCAAGTGTGAAGGCTCATGAAGATTTGACCTCCTGGCTGGTTCTGCTTCCCAAATTTCCATCGGCGGCTGAAATCCAGGGAGTGGCCCTGGGGAGCTGTGCTTTGGTGAGGGATCAGCTCCTGGAGTAGCTGAGCCCTGCTCAGACCTTCAGGGTGCTCCATGTCCCCAATCCTCCAGCCACAGCCCCATCCCCTCCTCACTCCTCCTCCCCAAATCCCCCAGGAGAGTCCACTGAGGATAAATCCCTCCCGTGGACAACCCACTGAGGATAAATCACACCAGTGATCAATCCACTGAGGATAAATCACTCCAGTGATCAATCCACTGAGGATAAATCACTCCAGTGATCAATCCACTGAGGATAAATCACTCCAGTGATCAATCCACTGAGGATAAATCACTCCAGTGAGCAATCCACTGAGGATAAATCACTCCAGTGATCAATCCACTGAGGATAAATCACTCCAGTGATCAATCCACTGAGGATAAATCACTCCAGTGAGCAATCCACTGAGGATAAATCACTCCAGTGATCAATCCACTGAGGATAAATCACTCCAGTGGCTCTGTGGCACTGCTTGATTTCCATCCCCAGCACCATTTCCCCTCTTGATCCATCCTTTACTTGTTCTGGCAGCTCTGTAGCCTCCCCAGTCCTTTTCCACCCGAAGCCATTCCCTTTTCCTCACGTGGTTCCCATGTTTTCCCCTCCTTGCCCGTTTTTACAGCTGGAATGCTGAGATCCATGGAGCACTGATATCCTGAGGTTGGTTTTCCTCTGCTCAAACACATTAGCACCAGAGTTTTCATATTTAAAGCAGCAATCAGAATCCCTGAGGATTAACAATCTCCATCAGTTACTGCAAGGACAGCCAGGAATTAGCAAGGATCCAGCCAGGATGGGGTCTTGGGTCATTTGTTTCTGCTTTGGGCAGGAAACAGGAGAAAATATCAAAATTGGTGGAAAAAAATGTTAAAAGGCCATTATTTCCAGAGTTATCCAAATGAGAGGGAACACACAGGGCAGGGGGTGGATCAGCAGTGCCAAACAAAGGCAGGCACAGGGAAGAGCCACTCCTGGGACATGGATGTGGCCCTGGCTCAGAGGATTTGATCCCAGAGTGGGAATTTGGAGCTCCCCCAGTGCCTGCCCTGCCAGGGAAGGCTGCTCTGGGGGGAGCTGAGGGACAGGGGCTTGTGAGGAGCAGCAGAAATCCCAGGAAAAGCTCCAACCCTGCTGGGATGGCTCCTGAGACCTGTGAAATCCAGGGAAGGCTTTTTTCCCAGTGCACTTTGATCCAAGGGGAAATAACAGAGCCCTGCTGGCTCAGATCCCTGCTCTGGACACCCTGGGATGGCTCAGAGCCCCCCAAAAAACAGCAGCCAGCTGTAATCCCTCATATCCAAGGGCTCAGCAACCCCAGGGGCTGCCTGGAGTCAGGGATCCATGGGACTCCTCTCCTGTGCCCACCATGGGATTTATGCCCCAGGAAGCAGGGGTCTGGAATGTCCCTCTGGAATGTCCCTCTGGAATGTCCCTTGTGTCACTTCCCTGCCCCTGGAGGTCACGCTGGGCTTATCCCAGCAGGGGGATTTGGGATCAGGAATCTCCCAGCAAAAATCCAGCATGAACTCCACCAGCAGCAGGATTAAAAATGTGGATTAAAGCACTGAGCTGGCCACTCTCCACTTCCAGGGACTCTCCTGCTTCGATTCTGCTCCAAAACTGAAGGGAAAAAAATTCTCCTTGGCAGGGACAAACCCCCTGGGCTGTGCCAGGCCCTCCTGCTGGCATTTCAAAGCCCCCAGTGAGGAAATCTGCCTGCCACACACTGAAAAGCCAGGAGAGATCCCAAATCCACCCTGAATCCGTGTGGAAAAGACAAAAAAAAAAAAAAAAAAAGAGACAAGAGAGAGGCAAGGAGACATTGCAAAGGGATGTTTACTGCCCCAGCAGACCCCTCCAGCCACAGCAGGGCCCCTGCCCCGGGCTCTGGGGGTTTTCTTCCCAGAGGAATTCCAGCGGCAATCACGGCCTGGGCTCCTCCTTGCCCGTGTGGTGCTCGGGGGGTGTGTACTTCCCCTGCTTGATCATCCTGTCCCGCTGCTCCAAGATGAGCCGGAGCCGCTGAGTCTGCCAGGGACACGGGGGGGGTCTCAGGGGGTCCCCACGGCAGGTCCTGGCAGCCCCACAGATGTGGAACCCACACTAAGCCCCGCCCTGGGGATCCTCACTCGAGTTTGAGGCTCTTCTCAAAGACTTTGGGGCTTTCGGGGTGTTCTGTACTGAGGGGATTTGGGTTCCCAGCCCCGCGTTCTGAGCACAATTTTATCCTGGATGTGGATGCTGCTGGGGGCAGGGAGAGAACTCTGCTCGGTGCCGCCCCAAAACCACGGAACGGTTTGGTTGGGAGGGAACTAACATCCCACCCAGTCCCACCCCGGTGGGCAGGGACACCTTCCACTAATCAGCCTGCTCCAAGCTGGCCTGGAACACCTCCAGGAACGGGGCAGCCGCAGCTTTATATTCCCCGAGCTCCCACAGTTTTATTTCCCCGGGCTCCCGCAATTTATATTCTCTGGGCTCCCGCAATTTTATTTTCCCCGGCTTCCCAGTTTTATCTCCCCAGAGCTCCCGCAGTTTTATTTTCCCCGGCTCCCCAATTTTACCTTCCCCGGGCTCCCACAGTTTTATTTTCCCCGGCTTCCCAGTTTTATGTTCCCCGGGCTCCCACAGTTTTATCTTTCCCGGGCTCCCGCAATTTATATTCTCTGGGCTCCCGCAATTTTATCTCCCCTGGGCTCCCGCAGTTTTATTTTCCCCGGCTCCCGCAGATTTATCTTCCCCGGGCTCCCCAGTTTTATTTTCCCCGAGCTCCCACAGTTTTAAATTCCCCAGGCTCCCGCAGTTTTCCTTTCTCCTGCTCCCCAGGTTTTATATCCCCTGGACTCCCCAATTTTATTTTCCCCGGGCTCCCCAGTTTTATCTCCCCCGAGCTCCCCAGTTTTATCTCCCCTGGGCTCCCGCAGTTTTAAATTCCCCAGGTTCCCGCAGTTTATCCCCCCCGGTCTCCCGCAGCCCCGGGGGCAGGTGCAGACCCCTCACACTGGGAAGGAGCAGCAGCGCTCCCACCCTGCGCTGCACCCCCAAACCTCCCCAGAGCGCGGCCAGGACCCTCTGCTCGCTGCCCCCAGCCCCTCGAGCCGTATCCCCGCTCACCCACCAGCTTGGTGCGCTGCATGCACTCCATGAAATCCTCGTACTCCAGCTGGCACTCGCGCCGGGCGCGGGTCTGGCCCAGCCCGTGCCCGCACTCCACCCACTCGCGCTCGAAGGCGTGGCACACCGCGGCCAGCCCGTGCGGCTGCGGCATGCTCTGCCGCAGCAGGAAGCTGTCCACATCGATGCCCAGCTGCTTCTGCAGGCCCCAGAACGGCATGGCCGCGCTGCTGTCGCGACACGGCCGCTGTCGCGATCCGACACCGCCGCCCCTCACGGGCCCGTCCTTCACCGCCCTTTCGCGACGCCCCCGCCGTCAAGCGCGGCCGGCGTCGCGACACCGCGGCGCGCTCGACGGCTGGGCGGGGCCAGCGAGAGGAGCGCCCCCTGGCGGATTGGAGGACTCGCTGCACGCCCAGCGCCCCCTGGCGGCCACGGTGCTCAAGGGCTCCCAGTGCTCCCAGTGCTCCCCAGTGCCCTCCCAGTGCTCCCAGTGCTCCCAGTACTCCCAGTGCTCCCCAGTGCCCTCCCAGTGCTCCCAGTGCTCCCAGTGCCCTCCCAGTACTCCCAGTGTCATCCCAGTGCTCTCCCTCTGTCCTCATCTCAGTGCTCCCAGTGCCCTCCCAGTGCTCCCAGTACTCCCAGTACTCCCAGTGTCATCCCAGTGCCCTCCCAGTGCCTTCCCAGTGCTCCCAGTACTCCCAGTGTCATCCCAGTGCTCCCAGTGCTCTCCCTCTGTCCTCATCTCAGTGCTCCCAGTGCCCTCCCAGTGCTCCCAGTACTCCCAGTGTCATCCCAGTTTCCTCTCAGTGTCCTCCCAGTGCCCTCCCAGTGCTCTCAGTGCTCTCTCTCTTTCCTCATCTCAGTGCTCCCAGTGTTCTCCCAGTTTCCTCCCAGTGCCCTCCCTCTGTCCTCATCTCAGTGCTCCCAGTGTTCTCCCAGTACTCCCAGTTTCCTCTCAGTGTCCTCCCAGTGCTCCCAGTGCTCTCCCAGTGCCCTCCCAGTGCTCCCAGTGCTCTCCCAGTGTCCTCTCAGTGTCCTCCCAGTGCTCCCAGTGCCCTCCCAGTGCCCTCTCAGTGTCCTCCCAGTGCCCCCCAAGTTCTCTCCCAGTGTCCTCTCAGTGTTCCCAGTGCCCTCCCAGTGCCCTCTCAGTGTTCTCCCAGTGCCCCCCAGTTCTCCCAGTACCCCCCATCTCTCCCAGTACCCCCCATGTCTCCCAGTGCCCCCCATCTCTCCCAGTCCCCCCCAGCTCTCCCAGTTCCTGGCCTCAGGGTCTCAGGGGGCTGTACCGAGGGCAGAGCCTTCGTGAACCCTGACGAGCCCCCAGGGAGATGCCACAAGGCCCAGGTCTTCCCCTCAGTGTCACCCACAAAACCTAAACCCACACCCTATTCCCACAGCCCCCCAAAATCCCAGGGGTCCCTCCAGATCCCTGAACAGAGCCCGAGGTTCGGGTGAACCTAACGAGCAAAGCCTCATTAAGCTGATTACAGAAGGATTCTCCAGCCCAGGGTGAGGAGGAAGAGCTGGGCCTTCCTCACCTGGCCCCTCAAGCCATGCTGGGCTGCCAGTGCTCACCCCCACTCCTAAAATCAGAGCCCAGACCTGCCAAACCCCTTTGGGAGGCACACACACCGCAGGAGCTGGAGGAGCAGGATTTATGGACAGGATTTACTTCCAAATCCATGAGAGCAGAGCGGGGCAATGCCAGGGGCAGGATGGCATCTTCCCCCTCCCTGGCACTGCCACGCAATCCTTTCCCCCTCTGGGACCACCACAGGGCCTCTCCCTTCTGGTACTGCCATGGGATTTTTCCCACTGTGGATTTTTAGGCTGTAAAAATCCTGCTTTTCCCTCTGTAGGATTTTTATCCCTCCAGCACCACTGTGGGACCTTATCCCCTGGTGCTCCCATGGGATTTTTCCCACCCCAATACCATTATGGGACATTTCCCCTGGCGCTCCCATGGGATTTTTCCCACCCCGATACCATTATGGGACATTTCCCCCGGTGCTCCCATGGGATTTTTCCCACTCTGATACCATTATAGGACATTTTCCCCGGTGCTCCCATGGGATTTTTCCCACCCCGATACCATTATGGGACATTTCCCCTGGTGCTGCCATGGGATTTTTCCCACAGTGGATTTTTAGGCTGTAAAAATCCTGCTTTTCCCTCTGTAGGATTTTTATCCCTCCAGCACCACTGTGGGACCTTTTCCCCTGGTGCTGCCATGGGATTTTTCCCACCCCAATCCCATTATGGGACATTTCCCCTGGCAGTACCACCACAGGACCTTTCCCACCGTGGCTCCTTCCCCAGAGCTGCTCAGATGATGCCAGCTGGAGCGAAGACAGGGGTGACACAAAGTGTCTCTGCCATCTCCCAGCCACAGGACAGGGGCATGCAGAGGCTCTCACGGTCGTCTTCTGCCTGGGGTGGCTTTCCCTGGAAGAGCTGGACAGCTTTCCTGCAAGTGGAGAGCCAGGGGAAGGAGCAGCCCCTTGAGAATGGGATGGGGACACTTCAAGGCTCTCCTGTCCCCCACAACGACAGCCAGAGGTGAGCTGGCTCTCTTTTCTCCAGTGAAAAACTGCCTCAAATTTGACAATATTTAAAAAAACAGGATTTTTTCCTCTGGTGCCATGATTTCACCCTGAATTTCCAGGTGGAAGAGAAGCCAGAATCCCACACAGACCCAGCCCTGCCCTCCCTCCCTGCCCAGCTCTTACCAGGCCACGCGGGACATGGCGTAGGTGACCCGTGCCTGGGGACCCGCGGTGAGCAGGGATGAGCTCGGCATGCTGTAGGCTCCCATGTTCCCAAAAAGCAGCCAGTCCCCCACGTGCAGCTGGGGCAGCTCCAGCCCCTCGGCGATGCGCTCCTCGCCGTGCCCCGGCGGGCCCCGCAGGCTGCTGCTGTGCCAGGGCTGCTCTGGGCACGGCCTCTGCGGGCAAAACGCGGCATGAGGATGTGCCAGGGTCACAGTGAGCCCCAAATTCAGCCCCACAGACCGGGTGCAGCTTCCCCTCTGTGGGGACCCGGTGTTGGGGACATCCCCAAGCCAGGGGAGCCCCTCACCTTGTGCAGCCGTGGCCGTGGGCAGGGGCTGTCGAACAGGAGGCAGCTGAAGGCACCGTAGATGCCATCACTGAGGTGATAGACCAGGCTCTTCTTGCTGCCACACTCTTCCTCTGGAAGGGAGAGGGGAGAGGGCTCAGGGACACAGGGAACACATGTGGGAACAGGGAGAGGGCTCAGGGACACAGAGGACACATTGGGAAGTGGGGAGAGGGCTCAGAGGAGTTTAGGGACACATCTGGGAGTGGGGAGAGGGCTAAGGGACACAGGGAACACATCTGGGAACAGGGAGAGGGCTCAGGGGGGTTCAGGGACACATCTGGGAGTGGGGAGAGGGCTCAGGGACATGGGGGACACATGTGGGAACAGGGAGAGGGCTCAGGGACACAGAGGACACATTGGGAAGCAGGGAGAGGGCTCAGGGACACATCTGGGAGTGGGGACAGGGCTCGGGGGGCTCAGGGACACATCTGGGAGTGGGGACAGGGCTCGGGGGGCTCAGGGACACATCTGGGAGTGGGGACAGGGCTCAGGGGGGCTCAGGGACACATCTGGGAGTGGGGACAGGGCTCAGAGGGGTTCAGGGACACATCTGGGAGTGGGGACAGGGCTCATGGGGGCTCAGGGACATATCTGGGAGTGGGGACAGGGCTCAGGGGGGCTCAGGGACACAGGGGACACGTCCTGCTGTCACACCTACCGTCAGAGCCAGGCTGCTCCATGGGGGTCTCCTCCAAGGCAGTGATGCTGACAGCCAAGGTGAAGGCAGAGGTGACATAGTAACGCCCAGGCCTGGCTACAATGTCCACCCCGCTGCCCTCGGGGAAGTACAAATCCAAGGCAGAGTTTATCCCGGCAGCCATCTGTGAGGGAAGAAAAAAGAACCTTCCTCTTGGTTAGCTGGGAATTCTGCAGGCAGCCAGGCCCGGGGAGAGCTCCCAAGCTCATTCTCTGCCTGCTGAGGGCAGGTGGTGGTTTGTACCTCTTCCAGCAGGGCTCTGGTGTCCTCGGTGCCGGGGAAGCCCCCGCCGATGTCCAGGAGGTGCATGTGGTGTCCCAGCTCCGTGCCCATGTCAAACACCAGCTGTGCTGTGGCCACAGCCTGGGCCCAGGCCTGGGGCTCCAGCCCACGGCTCCCGAGGTGGAAGCTGAGGGCACAGACACATCTCAGCAGGGTTTGATCATCCCCAGAGCAGAGGGGACACGGCACTGGGATTGTCACTCACACAGCTTCCCACACACCACCTGACCTGCAGAGCCCCACGGAGCCTTTCCTAGGGTCCAACCTGCCCCAAATTGGCCCCAGCGAGGTCAAATCCCTGCCTTCACCTCACTCCCAAGCAGAGCAGCTGGATCACTGCATGGTTCCAGCAGGGCAGAGCTCCCCAGATCCCGATCCAGAGGGGCTGAGCACCCCTAGGGAGGAAGGCCCAGGGCTGTACCTGATGCCAACAACCTCCACAGCCTGTTCCTTGGCTGTCTCCAGCAGGTGCCGGCAGGATTTCAGCGTGGTCCCAAAGGTCATGCTCGGGTGGGCAGGAGGGATGGAGTCAGCAGTGATCCCCAACAACATCCTGCACAGCAAAGCCACGCTGTGTTGAGGGCCCTCAGAAAACAGGACCATGAAAGGAAAAGCCTTTGAGGACTGGAAAAGCCCTCAAAGATCACTGAGTCCAAATATTAACCCCAACTGTTAAGTCCAGCACTAAACCACGTTCCTGAGCACCACATCTACAAGTTTTTTAGCATTTCCAGAGATGGTGAATCAACCCCTTCCCTGGGCAGCCTGTTCCAGTGCCCAATCACCCCTTCAGTGATCAAATTTTTCCCATATCCAATCTAAACTTCCCCTGGCACAGCTTGAGGCCGTTCCTCTTGTCGTATCTCTTGGGGTAAGAGACTGGAACCCACCTTGTACAACCTCCCACAGCCCATCCCCTCCTCCAGGACCCACTCCTGGAACTGGACAGAGACACCCACCTGGCACGGGGGTGGCTCCTGGCCACCTTGCTCAGCTCCACCTCGTTGTCGAAGGCCATCAGCCTGACCCCGTGGGCTGCAGCGTACCTGATGTGGGCGACCTGCTTGCAGGGGCTGCTGTAGAAGATCCTGTCAGCTGGGACCCCAATGCCTTGAACCCGGGTGATCTCCGCCTGCAGGGAGAAGGGGACACGTGCAGCAGGTCCCCAGGAGCTGGGTGGGGACCAGCCACCAGCTCTGGGTCTTGGCCAGCTTGCAGTGCTGAGGAGGGCGAAGCGCCAGCGTTGCAGCCTGGGTTTTTCCAGGGAAAAGCTACCAGAGCTCAAAGGGATCACAGTGGACTTTGTCCTGACATGGACAGGTTTAAAAACACCATGAGAATGGGAGAGGAAACAAGTGGGGTTAGCAGGCCTGGGGCTGAGCCCCGGTTTGAGCTGTGACAACTCTTGCCCTTTCTTCCCTTGCCCTTTCTCATCCTATTTAATTATATTAAAGTGATTTAATTCTGCCTCCTCCCTGGAAGTCTGGCTGTTGCAAATGACAAGTGGGAGGAAGCAAAAAGCTTTAGGTTCAGCCCTAAGGACACCAAGATTTGGACAGCTGTGGCAGTGACACGCCAGGGATGTGCTGTGCCACCAGGCAGGACAGCAGCTCCAGAGACAGGAATGTCAGCCAAAGGGACAAGGAATTCTGGGCTGTGACAGCAGAGGGAGACTCCTGCCCCTGTAAATGTCACCTAGAGCAGAGATTTAGGAAAAAAACAAACATTTCCCCTGGAGCTGTCTCCCACAGCCCTACCTTGTTGGCACAGGCAAATCCTGCCCCCAGCTCTGCCAGCAGCCGAATCACCCCTTCGCTGCCGTTGCATTTAACTGGGAAATAGGGTTTCACTCGGGGTAAAGCCTTCAGGAAACGCAGGTGCTTCTTCACGATGTCCCCAAGGTCTGCCACGAAGAAGGCCTGCTGGTCGCTCTAGGGGACAGCTGGAGTGAGCAGCAGCTCCAGGAGTGCCTTTTCCAAAGGCAGCAGCAGAGCATCAGCCCCCACCTCTTGGCATGGCTCCCCCAGCAGGTTCTCCAGGAGGTCTCTGGTGGTGAAGCCCTCCTCCACCATCAGGAAATTGGATTCGTTCAAGTACCCGTTCATGGTGTGACGCTCTGGGTGTGGTGATGCTCCTTGAAAACCTCCTGGAGTAGGGGATGGATTCTAAGGATGAGGCACAGTGTAAAAATGAAAGGAATGTTTAGGGAAAGGGTCCAGAAGCTCCATCAGCATGGACCCCCCAAGCCCATAGCCCGGGGTGCCCCTGGGTAGAGTTTTGTGCTGCTCTGCTCCAAACCAGCAGCTCAGCAGAGCCCTGCTGTGGGTTACAGCATCTTCCCTGGGGGAGGAGACACATTTCTCTGCAGTTCAGAGCTCTGTTTGGGCACACAGCAGCCTTGTCTCCACCAGCAGGCACCAGCACAGTCAACAACAATGCCAACTGCACCACAAAGAGCAGAGATGCTTTTCTAGGCCAGGACAGGCCCCTTCACGCTCTGGAATGCAGCTGGATCTGCTGAGTGTTCAGTGGGGTGAGCATCCTGGACGGATCCCAAATAGCTGAAGGCTCCTGGACCCACCTTCCCAGTGGAAAGCCCCAGGACAAGGCAGACACAGCACGGGCCCCTCGCTGACACCATCCAACCTCAGGACAGCCTGGATCCCTGCTGTGGATGCAGTTCCACAGCTCTCCCGTGACACAGGGTGTGGGACAAGGGGACAATTAAGCGGCACGGAGTTTTTGGGCTCATCCTAGCAGAGCTTTAGCTTTGAGCTCGCACCCTGAGCTTTAACAATCTCCTGCCCGGCCCAGAACCCAGGGAGTTGATGAGCTAGCAGGGAACATTTCCACTCCAGTAATCCAGGTCTAGCTCCAGGGTTCTTCCAGGAGCGTGGTCTCTCTGATTTGAAGTGCAGGAGGCAGAGGTTTCATTTCTCAGAGCTGCACAGAGACCTCCTGACAACATTCCAGGGGCACTGGGAGAAAGACCACGCTGACCCCGGAGCAGCAGGATGTTGTAATGCATTGAGCAAGCACCACCAGCCAATTCCAGAGATGGAGAATGGGATGAAAAAAAGATGTTTTGAAGCTCTTAAGCAACTCCTCCAGCTTTACCCTTCACTCCCCATCACCAAACAGCACCCAACCCACCCTGGTGGGGCACAGAAGGGATGAAATGGATCAATCCTGTTAGAACTCGTGCCCCAGCCTCGACATCCCCTCCTTACCACGGTCCAGTTGTCCCTCCCAGGTGCCCTGGTGTGCTGTCAGGGGGGTTCCCCGAGGAACGCTGAGCTCCTGCAGCAGCCCAAGGTGTAGCTGTGCCTGGGGGTCCGGGGTCTCTGAGGAGAAGCAGTGCAGGGGCTTAGAGAGGGAGAGGCGCACTGACAGCACGATGCCCTTCACCCCCATCCCTAAATTAGCAACAGAGGCACTCTGCAGCTCCCTCCTCACTGTGCCAGGCAAAGCAGCTCCCCCACAACCCCCCCCCAAAAAGCCCCCTTACCTCAGGAAGCATTTAAACAGATTCTGCCATGGGTATCCCGAGAATGAACCGGCCGCAGGGCTGGATGTTTGTCCTGCCCAGAGCCCCTGCAGAGGATGGGGGGGCTCTGCACCCCTTCTCTCCCAGCACTGCCTCCCAACCGTAGCCGTGACAACCAAATCCAGCCACCCCATTGGCCGAGCCGCCTCCGAGCATCCTTCATCCCTTTTGGAGAAGGCTCCCAATCCTCGCCCACCCTCTCCCAAGGCTGGGGCTGCCCCTGCAGTCACGCCGGGCTCTCACCGGGTCCCCGCAGCTCATCCCCAGCCTGGCAGCCCGGCCCTGCTTCCCGCGGCTGCGCATCCTGAGCACCCGAAATACCTCGGAGATGCTGCTGCCAGGGAAACCAGGCTGCCTGCAGATTAAAGGCTGTTTGCCTGGGACTCCGGAGAGGGGGAGGGAGTTGGGAAGATGTCAGGGACTGATCCTGCCCTTGCTGAGCTGCTGCTGGTTTTGGTGGCTGCCACAGTGGCAAATCCAGCTCTGACATCTGTGTGATCCATGAGACCTGGATCTTGGACACTGCTCCATCCCACAGACAGGATGGGCTCGGCAGGGATTTTTTAACTCTTCTTGTTAAATGTGCAGGTCCCTCTCTGGTGCTGCTGAGGAGCCACTGTTCTGTCTGTGGAGGGATGGCTGTCCCCACTGAGGGGGGTGTGAGAAGGACCAGCTTATCCTGGGTTTCTGTGTTCAACACTGTAGTCTTGACTTTGCCACAGATTCTCCTGGCAGCCAGGGCCAAGGAAGCTCTTGTCTGCTGTGAGATCCTGGCTGGTTATGCCCGTGCTCGGGCCCATCACCAGCGCTGGACTGTGCTCTGTGGGATGTGGGGACCATGCAGAGAGGCTGGGAGAACAGAGAGATGCAGAGCCCTGCAGTGCCAGCCCCTCCTGGATGTGCTGGGCAGTGTTGTGATGTGCAGCCCATGCAGAGCAGGGCACTGAGCCCATCCCACGCAACACCAGGGCAAGCACAGCTCGGAATCACAGAGTCAATGTCCTTCTTGAAGAGAATGACCCAAAACTGGACGCAGAACTCACAGTGCTGGGTGCTGGACATATTGCAGCAGCAAAATGTCCTCCTTGAACTGAGTGACCCAAAACTGGTTGCAGCACTCACAGTGCTGGACATATTGCAGCAGCCCAACGTCCTTCTTGAAAAGAGTGACCCAGAACTGGACGCAGAACACATAGTGCTGGGTGCTGGACATATTGCAGCAGCCCAATGTCATTCTTGAACAGAGTGACCCAAAACCGGTTGCAGCGCTCACAGTGCTGGGTGCTGGACATGTTCCTGCAGCCCAATGTCGTTCTTGAACAGAGTGACCCAAAACTGGACACAGCACACAGTGCTGGGTGCTGGACATATTGCAGCAGCCCAATGTCGTTCTTGAACAGAGTGACCCAAAACTGGACACAGAACACACAGTGCCGGGTGCTGGACATATTGCAGCAGCACAATGTCCTCCTTGAACCAAGTGACCCAAAACTGGTTGCAGCGCTCACAGTGCTGGACATATTGCAGCAGCCCAATGTCGTTCTTGAACAGAGTGACCCAGAACCGGACGCAGCCCTCGCGGTGCGGCCTCAGCAGCGCCCGGAACTTGGGGACAGCTCGGTGCGACCCCGAGCGACCCCCGCCCACCCCGGATAACCACGCCCATCACGCATAACCCCGCCCATTCGCTGTGATTTGCATGTCCCCGCCCCTCGCTTTGCATGTCCCCGCCCACGAGGCGCGGCGCGGGCGCGCAGTCGGCGGCGGCCATGGCTCCGAGCGCGCAGGCGGGGGCCGGCCGCGGGCAGGGCCCGGCCGCGGGGATCCGCCACGGCATCCGCGCCGTGCTGCTGGGCCCGCCCGGAGCCGGCAAGGGCACGCAGGTGAGGGCGATGCAGCGGCCGGAGGGACCGGCCCGCCCGGCGGGACCGGCCCGCCCGGCCTTCCCCACTGCCGGCACTCAGCGTGTGACCCCCGCGTGGAGGGACGCGGGTGTCCGGCCGTGGGTTGCCCGCCCAGGGATGGGGGTGTGCGGTGTGTTCGTGCGGCCCCCGGTGTCCCGCCTCCAGGGGCTCGCTCGCCGGGGCTCTTTGTCCCGGATTCCTTTGTCCCGGGCCGGACGCGGTGTCGCTGAGCTCCGGGGCTCCGTGCCGGGCCTTGCCACGTGCTGACCGGTCAACGACTGTCCCGCTGTCGCGACAGGGGGACAAAGCCCCGCCGGGGTGGGGATCCTCAGCCTCCGAGGGCCGGTCTCACCTCTGTCCTCTTCCGCAGGCCCCGAAGCTGGCCGAGACCTACTGCGTGTGCCACCTGGCTACCGGCGACATGCTGCGGGCCATGGTGGCCTCGGGCTCCGAGCTGGGCAAGCGGCTCAAGGAGACGATGGATTCGGGGAAGCTGGTGGGTCGCGGGGAATGTGCTGGGAGGGGACACGGCTGGCAGCATCCGGAATGAGAGCAGACCAAATCCACCTCTTAATTAGGATTCTCTAATTAGTGTAGGAATGTAGATTGCAGGGTTAAGGTAGGGATGGAGTGGGGGCTTTCCTTCTATCACCCTGCAGGAGAAGCATCCTGTACAAACATCCTTCCTCTTCAAAATTACTATTTGCTTAGCAGCAGCCTGTGGCCCTGGGTTGTTTTTATGTTTTGGGGTGTGCAGTCTGGCTGGCAATTTTCTGTCTCCTGAACACGGAGGTGACAGTGTATCCTTGGAGCTGCAGGATCTTACAGCCGTGCTTTGTAGCTCCTGTGTCTCTTCATTTGATACCTGAGCTCCAGGTATCACTTCAGAGGGTTCATCTGCATCCTAGCTCTTGCATAAGCTCGATTCACCTGTAACTCTAGGATGAAAATAGACCTAAAGGTGTTGCTGTGGTAGTTACAGCAGCTGCTGTGTGAGAGACACTTTGGATCACCAAAAGACATGAGTTAGAATCTCTGACGTTCATTTTCTGAGGGTCTCATTATCTCATCCTAACAACTGAAATATCTCAGGGAAACTCGAGGGACCACAAATTGCAGTGACTTGCCCCAGTGTGGGACAGATCTTAAGCGTGGCTGTGGCTGCCACAGGCTCATAACACCCTGGGGAGGATCTGCAGGCCCCAGAAGGGGAGAGCAGCCTTTATCTCACTTCTGCTCAGAGCTCATTGCAACACCCAGCCTGCAATACCCAGCTGGTTATGAAAGATAGGGACGTTATCTGGGCAGGCTGGTGGTATCTGCCACGTGTGTTTGTGTGTGGCAGGCAGCTCCAGGCTGCTCCACGGGCACATCCCGCAGCTCTGTGATAACTCAGCTGGGAGCAGCCCAGCATTTCAGCATGGGGTTTATGCTCAGGATCTTTTTTTCTCCAAAAGGTGTAATCAGGAAGGCACAGAAGCAACTTGTTGCTTACTTCCCCTGCCTGCAGGGCTGTTTGTGTGTTGTGACAGCCTGGTCCCCAAATCCTGCTGGGTCCCAGCTGTGTGTGCTGGAGAGAACAGCGCTGCTCCCAAATAAACAGCTATTGTTGGGGCTGCAGCATCTGTGAGTGCTGCAGTGTGGAAAAGGCACTAATCCCAGTGGTATGCTGAGATTGTTAGATGGGGAAAAAACTATCCAGTGAAGCCAGAGCTTGTCAGCAACTATTGGGCTTTTACCTTTGTATGAAGTTTATGGGAGTCAATAAGCAACTCGCCTGCTCTGCCCTTCCTGCCCAGGCCTGCCTCCCGAGGTCCATGTGTAGGTGAAAGTACAAAGTAACAGGAAATCAACGTTCTGTTGATACTTTGTATTGTGAATTGGTTAAAAAAATAATAATCTAAGGAGTTTGAGCTGACCTTGTTCCTTACAAAGCGGCCTTTGTAACAGTGAGGTTACAGTGCTGGTCCAAGTCCCTGCGCAGGCTGGAGTGTCCTTGGAGTGAAATGTGGCATTGGCTCTGTCCTGGTGTTGCAGGGAGTGCTGCCCTGATGTGGGCAGGTCTGAACAGGCAGCCTGGGCATTGACATGAGCCATGGAATCACAGAATATCCTGACACACAAGAATTGGAAGGGACACACAAGAATTATTGAGCCCAACCCTTGGCCCTGCACAGGACAACTCCAAAAATCCCACCCTGTCCACACGGGCAGCAGCTGTGTGTACATTCAGGGTGTCCTTCCTGACAACATACCTGTCTCATCTCTGCAGGTGAGTGATGAGATGGTGGTGGAGCTGATTGAGAACAACCTGGACTCTCCTCCCTGCAAGAATGGGTTCCTCCTGGACGGCTTCCCACGCACAGTGAAACAGGCAGAGATGGTATGGGATCCCCTGCTCGGGGGCTGCTCCAGCACCTCCTTCCCTCAAACCCAGGGGTCTCTGCTCCCTCAGCCCCTCTGAGGTGGGTGTTTGCTGTTGCAGCTGGATGAGCTCCTGGAGAAGAGGAGAGAGAAGCTCGACTCCGTCATTGAGTTCAGCATCCCCGACTCCTTGCTGATCCGGAGGATCACGGGCCGGTAATCCTCCTCTCCCAGCGCTCAGTGCAGGGGTTGGGATTTCCTAGTCTATGGAAGAGCATCCTAATTTCAGATCCCAGGTTGTCCTCATGGTGCTTAAGGCTGGCTGTGGTGCTGGTCTCTATTTCTGCCCTGATCCTTTGCTTGTTCTCCTATGCCTGGGCCAGTCTTGAGCAGAGCACCTTCCTTGCCCTATAACTCAGAGATTTCTATAGGAAATCTCAGCTCACTCTGCAAGTTTCTCCTTCTCCAAAGCTATTGTTTCTCCCTTACACAGGACACTGAATACATTTGGGCACTAGTAACCTTCCTCCAGGGTCAGGAGTGTGTTCTCTTGCACTGTTTTCCAGACCCCATTCCCAGCCGAGCAGGATGTAAAACCCCTTCTCCATCTCCCAACGCAGCTGCTTTTCCAAACTGAAGAGGCCCTTGGTACAGAAATAACTGTAGAGAATTTTCTTACAAGTGAAAGGCTAATGGTGTTGACGTGGCAGATGTTTCTGTGCTGATGAGTGGCAGGTTCAGGAGATCTTGTCCTGACCAGCTGCTTTGCTGACACTTCTTTTCTGTCTCAGGCTGATTCACCCAGCGAGTGGCCGCTCGTATCACGAGGAGTTCAGACCCCCGAAAGAGCACATGAAGGATGATGTATGTGAGCTCCGAGGCCACAGCTTACCTTGCTTTGGGTTTAGCTGATGCTTTGCAGTCTCTCCCTGGAAAAACTCATTTCTTTCCTTCTCTTGTACCTTCTTGTCCTGGCTTTCTGGGGAGCGTGGGGAGCTGCTTGGGCAGCCTGAGCCGACGGCACGGCGGGGAGCGAGGCCTGGAGGGATGGATGGATTTGGATGAAGGGCATGGCCAGTCTGCAGAGCTGGCCCAGGCTCTGCCAGCCTCAGAACTTGTTGGACTCTGTCCACAGCTCAAGTTGCGGTGGGTTGTGACTGGTTTCCATCCTGGGGAGCAGCTGTAGCTGCTGCCTGGTCTTGAGGCTCCTTTTAGCAAGCAGAGTGGTGTGTGAGGGAAAAAGACCACGGTGCTGAGCCCTCCTCTCTTCAGTGACTTGTTCTGGCTCCCCCGCACACCTGGGGTCTCCTCTGCAGCACCACCTTGGAGGAAGGGAGCAGGGAGAGAAGGGGGGAGCACCCCAGGCTGCAGCTCGCTGGAGACTGTCCCCTTGCTTCTCCCAGGTCACTGGAGAGCCCCTGATCCGCCGCTCGGACGATAACGAAACGGCCCTGAAAACCCGCCTGAAGGCCTATCACACCCAGACCTCCCCCCTGGTGTCCTACTACAGCAAGAGAGGGATCCATACGGCCGTGGATGCCTCCCAGTCTCCCGACGTGGTGTTTGCCAGCATCCTGGCAGCCTTCACGAAAGCAACATGTAAAGACCTGGTTATGTTCATTTAAGGCTCTGTCCCAGGATGGGGTTCTCCTTTTTTATGTTTTCCTGTCTCTTTCTCTTTCTCTGTCTCTCTGGGGCCAAGGAGGGTGAAGAGCTGAGCAGAGTAGAAGGGGAAAGGATGAGGTGATGCAGCCCAAGGCAGGGCTGTGCTAGTTCTCCAATTTAATTAAACGAGCTGTTAACGGTATCGATGTGGCTATACGTGAAGTCGGTCTGTGTGTAGATGTTGGGATCTTGGCCTCTAGAGGCCGCAGCGAGCCCAGGCTCCAGCTGCCCGAAATGGGCTCTGCACTCCTTTGGGTCAAAAAGCCTTTGTTTCATCCTAGAAATGCACCTCCCTGGAAGGAGCTGTACTTCCAGCTCCTCCTAGCTACCCCACAGGGGCCTTGGAGAAGGTTGGGGATGTGGGGGAAGGATTTCCCAGGAGATGTGAAGCTGCAGGATTGAAACCTGGGGTTGCTCTGGGTGTGTTGCTGTGGGAGCAGCCTGAGGGACAGCCTGGCTGCTGCTCAGGGCTGGGTGATGATGTGTTTTATTCCTTGTGGGGTACCAGGTTCCTGTTCTGATGGCACCTGGGGGGGCAGAAAGAGGGTGGGGGGTTTCAACCATTATTTATTTGTGGGATTTATAGCAAATTAGTGAGATGCTTCTTGCTCTTTTTAATGTGAAATCTGTGGTCAGAGTCTGACAGTTACTGTGTGGCAGGTTGGGATGTCCTGAGGATAAGAAAAGGACTTGGGTTTGAACTCTTCACTTTTGCCTTGGTTTTGACCAAGGAGAGGAAGATGCGTTGAGCTTCTCCTGATCCCAAAGTCTAAATATAATAAAGCCTTATTGCAAAACAAATGATTTCTCAAGGCTCGAGAGACAGCGTTATTAACCACTGGCTCCATGTGCCCTTGAGCTAACGACCTTTGTTTTGAGCTCATGGAAATGTTCCTGTTTCTTGAGCAAATCCAGCAGCTCTGTCAGGCTGTGTTTGGGGACACTGTTTGTGCTCAGTGCCTCAGCCTTTCCAGGGCATTGTGCTGCTCTGTGGTGACACTGCAGGGCTGGCACTGACCTTTGGCCATGAGGGATTCCAGCCCTTCCTAGAGGACCCTGCTGTAAATGTGGATTGGCCCAGATGAAACTTTGTCCTTTGGCATTCCATGTGTGTTTACTGATTGTTACTGAGTATCCTCCTCTCTCGGGATGGCCCATTCCATCCTGTGCACTGAGCTGCTGAGCTCTGTGGCCAGAGCAGATGTTTAATCCTCAGGAATCCCTTGCTCTTTTCCTTGATTATTTCTCTTTTGCCTGACAGTCCCCTCTCTCTCCTCATGCATCCTTTCCAGGGACAGAACCTCTTCCCTTCCAGCAAACTGGGAACCAAAAGCAGTGGACTTGTTGCTCTAGAAAGCACATCACTGAGGAGAAAGGCTCTGACAGTAAACTGGGGCTGGTTTTGCCAGCAGCCTGTTGTGCCCTGGGATTCCTAGACAGCCCTTGCTCTGTCTCTGGGTTTCCTGTGGAAGGATAACCTGGAGCTGGTGTGCTGGGAGGTTGGGATAGCATTTAGGAAAAGACTGGTGTGCCCCAGGGAGTGGGAAAGTGTGTGGATTACAGCTGCCCTGGCATCTTGGTGATTAAAGAAATTGTGTGGAAGCAGCTTTTATTTTGAGAGCCAAAGGGAGAGCTGCAGCCCCCTACACTCTGGGAAGGGTTCCCAGCCAGTTGGCATTCCTGGATTTGGTCAAGTTTTTACTCTACAGCAAGAGCAAGATGTTCTCCTACTCTTCAGTCCTTTCCTCCTTTGTGCTCTCTTCACATCCAGCTCATCAGCCTTTTTCTTTTTTTTTACCATAAACCATGCTTAATTTTGTTTGTTTGTTTTTCCCTAAATATTTTTTTTTCTCTCTGTTCCCATTTATTCCAGCTGAGTGACTCCATCAAGCAGATGAGACACCACCAAACGCTGCACACTCTGCTACATCACCCATTGCAGCCCTTCCCTGGGTGCAGGGAGGGCAGCTGGGAGGGGGGTATGATTGATGGTGGGGGGGGAAGGAGGTGGCAAACAAGGGGTTGGGGGGCTGATTTGATTGGGTTTTGGTTGGATTTTTATTTGGCAGAATCATTGTGTAGAAGAAGCAGCCTTCTCCTTAGGAATCATGTTTGTGGAGGCAAAACAATTGTGGAGAGGGAAACATCTCTCAGTGATCAGCTGCAGGTCCTTGACCTGTTGGAGGGCAGGGCTAGATGTTACTCCAGGTTTCTCCAGGACTTTCAGGGCTTGTCTCATGGGCTCTTGGTACTCTGAGGCCACTGAAAGGTTTGCTGTGATTTTTTCCTAAAGTTGCTTCCTATCATCGAGGACCAAAAGGAACAAATGATTCATCATGTCTGAAATGGAAAGGAAAAAGATGCTTTGGTCTTTTCCTGGAAGTTTTGTTTTTCTTGTTCTGCTGCATTCCTGAACCCTGGCATAAAGACTTCTCAAGGATTCTCTGCTGCTGAACAGAGGGGCTGTGGCTCTCTCCAAACCTGCCTTACTTGGGAATGGGGTGGCTTTTCTGTGATTATGACCAAGCTGGAATTCACACAATGCTGAAGAAATGCAAAAGAGACTTTTCTTAATTGCCTGCAAAAATAACACTCAACTGGGGAGGTTGTTTTGCATTTCTTTTTTAGATCAAATGGTGCCTTGTCTAACCTCTGAATCAATAATAAAATAACCCCTTTACATTTGTATCTGGTGCCGTGTCCTCTTTGACCTGCAGACAGTGTGGAGGATGAGGAGGCAGATGACAGCATTAACTAACAATTGAGCTGGGTGGATCCTGGGGCCTGATCCTATCTCAAGGATGTTCTGTGCAGCTGGAAATGTGGCTTGTAATTTCTTTTATCTCTTCTCCTTGCTGAGTGTGTCCAATGCTTTAGATCACCATAGCAATGGTGGTTTTTTGCTGGTTCTCTCTCCTGTTTCTTCCTGTGTGAGGCTGAAAGCACTGAGCCCCTCTGTATCCTCTCTGTCCAGAGCTCCTTGCAGCATTTTAACTGATGTAATCCCTTTTTTCCCTCCTCCCTTTGAATCTCCAGTGTGTGGAGGAGCTGATGTTATTTCCTTCTTTCCTGCAGCAACTGGAAGCCACATTATTGTCTTCTGTTTCTGCCTTTCATACTTTGCTGCCTCCCTCCCTCTCTCTAAATTCACAGGGAAAAATCTCTCCTAATGCAGGGAATGAGAGCATTTCCTGGCCTCCCTCTCTCCTGCCTCCACAGGGACTCTGACCCTCTGTGGTATCCCAGAGGAGGCTGTTCCTGATGGATTGATGGAGCTTTGTTGTTTATCCATGGTTCTTGCAGCCCTGCATGTGTTCAGGCACCAGAAAGGGCTGGGCTGAATGTACCCATTTCCTGCAGAAATTATTGGTTTTTCAGCATAATTGGGCTCTCCTGCTCCTCCGCCATTCTGTCTCTGTGCTCAGGTGTTTTCGTTACCTCTCTGAACCTCTCATTACCAACCTTGTGCCTCTCTGGCCTTTGTGGTGTTCTTCCCTTGTTCCTTTTGATGGTGGATGTTAAGCTGTGCTCTTCCTCCTTGTCTGGGATTGTGTCCTCTGCTCCTTGCCTGCTGTTGTTTTAAAAACCTGTTCTGCCTGCTCCTCCTGGCTTTCTGGTCTGTGGGATGGAGGAGCCTTGGCTCCTTCTGAGCTGGGCTGCCTCTGATCCTTACCTGAGCGTGGAGCATGGAATGGATTGCTGGGGAGCTGTGGGGAGGCTGCAGTGGGGAGTCTGTGAGCTCAAGCCTGGATCCTCTGGAGCTGGATCTGTGCTGTGACCTGTCTCTCTCAAGCTGACCTTGAATGTTTTCCACAGCACACGATGCTCTGCAGGTGCTGTAAATTCCTTCTGCTCAACCATTTCGTTCCAGCAAGCTGCTTATCAGGCACTCTTTTGAAAACTGTGTTCATATTTCATACACACAGTTATTCAGCAACTATAAAAGGGAAAAATTCCTATTTATAGCACAAGGACCAGCATCAAATAGGACACTGAATTCTCACTGATAGAGGAAGTGACCTGTTCTCTAATGCAGCAATATTTCTGCTGAAAAGAAACAGCATCTTGAATGGGGGGAGGGATGAAAACCCTGGGCCATCTCTTTCCATTAAAAATGTGCTGCAGTCCTAAAAATGTATCTGCCCTTCTCCCTTCCCAGTGAAACCGCTGGCAACAGGGACTGCAGGAAAACCTTTCACTGTGGATTTGTGGTTAGAGGTAATGAGCCCACCGACTCCTGATGGTCTGGTTTGGAGCTGGGCTTAAGTTTCTGATCAATAACCTGATCTCTGACCTTGATGTGGGGGCGAGGAGAAGCCGCTGCAGAGATGTCTGTGGGGACTTTGTGCCATCACGGTGCTCATGTGCACAGCCCCGAAGGAACAAAGAACTGCCTGGGAGCGAGCAATGGAGGGAGTGGGAAGGAGGGAAGGGCTCAGGGGACACGGGTGGAACTGCTGCGGGTGAGGTGAGAGCCTGTTTGCTCCGAGCCCGCTTCTCCTCTGCTCCCCCTTCTATTCCGAGTATGTTGAGCCACAAGGCCATCACTGGCCGCTCCCTGCTGCTGTCGCCGACTGTCGCCCTGTCCTTCCCGCGGTCTCTTTGGGAAGAGCTGCAGTGGGTGATACCAAGCGAGGCCCCGGGAGGTGGAGGAGCAGAGGATGGGATTCCCCTGCTGTCGCTGTGGCAACGCTGCGCAGGGAAGCAGCAGCAGCAGCAGCAGCAGCGGGATGCGATGGGCGGCTGCGTGGCGTGGAGGGTGCGCTGGGGAGGCTGCGGGGGCCGGGCTGCGCTGACATCACGCGGGGAGTGGCGCAGAGGGAAGGGGAGTGGGCAAGGGAGCGCGGGGAGACTGCGGAGGGGAGAGCGCGGCACCGGCACCGGGCTCCGGGGACAGGTAAGGGATGCCCGGGGCCAGCGGGGGAAGGGGGAGCTCCGCCAGCTGCTGTGGGATCACCGCCTGCCTCGGCATCTCTCGGGGTGATGTGGTGCTGGGGGACGGCTCCTGGGCAGTGGGAATATTAATATACAATGCCTGGACAGCCTGGCACAGCAGGGCTTGGCGGTGGGACACTGAGAGCAGGTCAGAGCCCAGCTGGCTGGTGCAGAAACTGGTGCAGGTGATTCCCCCCAGGACAGCAGCGTGTGCGTGTCACTGGTGCTGTACTGGGTAGAGCCAGGAGCACCTGCACTTCCAGAACAGGATAAAGGGACTGGAGAACAGCCCTGGTCCCTGCCTGGAGAAGAGTTCTCCCTAGGGATTACAGCACGGATCATTGATGAAATGAATCAGAAGTTTGAGACTCCATCCTCTGAGCTGCATCTATCTTAGAGGAGGCTGTGAGCAGAGCTGGTGCACTGGGACCGAGCCCAGCAGCGCGTTTGTGGTGGGAATCCTAAACTGCACATCCCCAGCAGCCTCAGCACTTCCCCTGCCTGTGCAATAGTTCTGGGGAAGGCAGCCAGGTGCACGGGTACTGCCAGGAGCTCTCTGGATGTGCATCCTGGGGATTGCAGACCTGGAAGCAAAACAACAAAGTCCTTGAAGCCTCTCTGGGTGTCGTGTTGCCTTTTAGCACAAGGGTTGCATAACGGGATCTGTTTTGTTAGCAGAGGGAGCAAGGGTGACAGTCATCTCTGCCCAGCAGTATCTGTGTGCTGTGCTGGTCCGTGGTCCTGGGGGGAATTTCATCTTTTCCTTAATCCAAGAGCTGGGCTGGCTCCGTGCTCCTTCCCACCTCTGATCCCACAGCAGCGGGGTGTAGGGTCTCCACACCTACACTCAGGCTACACAGCCTTAGCAAACTAGAAAATGAGTTTGTGAGCACCCTACTCACCTGTGCTGACCTGATTCTGGCCTGTCAGGATTCTCAGTGTGTTTCCTCTTCCCTGACTGAGGAAAACACATTTGGGGTCAAAAGCTCAGTGTTGGGGACCCCTGTGCATGTCAGAAATCAGAACAGAGTAGAGATTGGAGAGGCACAAAGTAGAAATCTTGCTTGAAATCTGAGAACAGGAGAGGCCAATGCTCCTGTCACAACCATTTTGTTGAACCAACACGTTTCCCAAGGCATTAAAAGGGCTGGGGGCTGTGACCCAGTGGGGCCACAGAGAAATGCAGCCAGGAGTGCTTGAGAGTGTAATTGCAACAAGAAGCATAAATATGCTTTAATTAGGGAAGCAATTGCTGTGTGATGCACAATCCCTCCCCACCAAGGCACACGTGCTGGGTCTACTGGGACCACTTGGGAGTGGCCCAGGTGGCCATTCTCCTGTTTATGGGATGGAAAGTGCTAACAGCAACAGCTTGTGCTGCTCTGTGGGGCTTCTCTGGGAGCAAGGGGTGGGAGCCCCACGCTTGGAGGGTGACAGGCAGTGCTGTCACCCAGGTGGCTGCAGGGCCAGCTGCATTCCAAGCCTCTGGCATGGGCAGGGAGGGGAGGGCCTGTCAGCTGCTCGGTGCCAGCCCTCAGCTCTGCCCAGGGCAGCTGTGCTGGGAGGGAGCCAGCTCGGGATGGGCCCCTGTGCCCCAAGGGGGACCTCACTGGGCACAGCCTGAGCTGGGCTCCCAGAGCCGCTTTGGGAAGGATGCAGGGAGGAGTTAACCCTGCTGTTCTGCAGTTTCATCCCCCAGGTTGTGGTTCTGCATGACCAGCAGCAGGACTGCTTCAAAGTCATGTTCCAACTTGATTTTTTTCAAGGTTATTCAAAATTCAGTGCAGGAATGGCACCAGGACCTCTCACAAACAGAAAGGCCAAGTCACCCCCTCCTAGTCCTTGACCTTCTCCACGGCTCAGCTGGCTCTCCTTGCTTTCCCCCATACTTGCCTACACTGCAAAAGGGATGATCATGTGAATATTACAAAGCCTGGCATCTGCACATCAGCTGCAGCAGCTGAGGCTCTGACATGCTCCCGGTGCCTTGGTGTGACCCTGTCCCCACAGCCATGCTCTGTCACCTGTGTGTTCAGCCCCCACCACAGGCTGTCACTGCCAGGCACACAATAATACAGAAATACATTAGCTGGGAACTCGTGCTCCCTCCTGGGAAAAGTGCTATGGATCTGTGAGCCACTGCAGAGACCCGGAGCATCAGGAGGAGCTGCCTTTGTGCCAGTGTCCAGAGAAGGCCCTGGGAGCTGAGCCAGGTCCTGTGAGACATTTTAATCCTGCCTATTTCACAGTCCATCTTGGCCATGATTCCACTGCAGTGAACATTTTCCCCTTCCTTTGTTAGGGGCACTCACAGGCACCTACTTGGTGTTTGTTTTCACTCCTTATCTGGTGCCAATGGGAGCAGGCAGGGCAGCAGTGCAGCAAGGAGAGTCGAGGAGAGTGGGAATACACATTCCCACTGTTGTCTGGCCACCCTGGAGACCCCTCGATCCTCTCCCTAAAGCCAGGCTGAAATTTCTTTCTGCTGAGGTAGCTGTTTGTTAAATAGTTGAGGTTACTTGAGTAATCAATAGTTCTCTGGTTCCCAACAGAAATATTATCCCTTTGGCCGAATCAGCTTTTCTATCTTTGCTATAAATCTGCTCCTGCCTCTCAGCTGTTGAAGGATCGAGGTGCATTCCTGATTTATCTGCACAGAACCCCACTCCTCTTCTTTCCTCCTGCCAGCACCACTTTCTCTCTCTGAGGTTAAGCTGTAAGGGCTGGAAGCACACGGAGAAATCACTGGAGTCATTGGACCCTTCAGTCTCAGCCCTGCTCTTGGCCCTGCCCCAACTGCTCCTTCTCTGTGCTTGCTTCTCCAAGGAGAGAGGTGAGAGTCAATGGGATCCTCATGGCCAAGGGCACTGCTGACATAACTCCCAGTCCATGGACTCCAAAGCAACTTGGCTCAGCTGCTGCCAGCTGAAGAAAAATTGTTCCCATCCCACAGCAGGAGCTGTATCCTGGAGAACCAGGGCTGGAAGACAAGGTTCCATGGCTGCACATAAATTTTCCTTGCAAACAGGCAAAGGCACCAACTCCCAGGAGCTGGATTTCTGGTTCCACTCCAGCAGCCAAAGGCTGGGCTGTGGCTCTGGGCTCCAGTTTCCTGTGACTGAAGGAGGCCATGAGGTTTGTTCTGCTGCTGGGGCAGTGGAAACAACCTTGCTGTGCATTGTGAGCATCTCTGCACATCTCTGTTCTTTCCAAACCAGAAAAGGTCACAGAGACCCAAGAGAAACCCATTTCCCTCCTTCATCGAACTCCTTCTGCCTCACACATGCTTTTGTTGCCATCCCTTGCTTGCCAAAGGCAGGAACAAACACTGGGGTTTGGCAGGGCTCAGAGCCTTGGCGTGTTGGATGGGAAAGAGGCATTCTTGGTCCTCAGCCCGGGGACAGGGCTCTGCTCCACGTCCACTGCCAGATTTTCCAGCTGCGATTTCGCTGCTCATCCCATGCTGAGGGCACTGCTCCGGGGATGGGGAGCACCCCTGGGTGCTGGGCTGTGAATCCTGCAGGAGATCCATGGAAGGAGGGAGGGAATAGCTGGAGCAGGACCCAGAGCTACGTGAACCCTTGCATGCTGCTGTGGCTGAGCTTCACATCCAGGGGAAGTGCAGGAGGAGCTGGTGCTGCCCTGAGAGGCTTTTCCCAAAGAATGCCCGATTCCAGGGAAGCAGGGAAAGGCAGAGGGAGGCCATGTAAAACCAGGCTGTCCCTGCTTTGGTTAAATAGGCTGGTTTTGCTGACAGCTCCTCCTGAGAGACGGCAGGGAGGGATTCTGTAACTCAGGGGCAGCTGAGAGGCTCTTGGCAGCTACCGCTGTTTCAGTGTCAGGCACTGGACTTTTCCTGGTGCTCAGGGGAAAAGGGGTGGCAGCCCAGATCAGAGATGGCAGGGCTGGGCAGATGAGAGGCTGCTGCCTCTCTGTTGGAGGGATGTTCTGGAGAAACAGCAGGGCCTGATTTCAGAGAAGCATTTGAGGTCTCAGTGCACAGTGATCGCCCCAGAAACCTCCTACTCAATTTTCTGCTGTGCACAACCCAGTCTGAGGCAGCACAGGGGGCAGTTTGCTCCAACACTGGTTAAGACAACCCACAGATGACAAGTCCCAGAGAGGGGTGAGTGTTTCTTATGGTGGTGAAGGGCTGAGGGAGAAGAGGGAGCAAGAAGATGAATTTCCTGGTTGTGGTAAAGGTGCTTGAAGTTAGAGAGAATGGGCTTGTGGTCATGCATCAGGCTGGGGAAAGGAAGGCATGGGTCAGCAGCAAAACTCAGCAGAACAAACCCCATTTGCCCCTCCATGCCAGCCTAGGAATGAAGGACAAACTACAGCTCCCCACTCCCTTTCCCCACCTTGCTCTGCTGCAGAGGACAGAGCACAGGGGGAACAGCCCTGGACTGAGCTGGGGGCAGGGGCCTGGCAGTCAAGAGTCAGACTGAGGAAAGATCTCAGCTGAGACAAGGGAACCCTGAGCAAGCACATGTTCAGAGTGAGAGGCTCATACATTCCCCACCTGGTTAATGCTGGCTCAGCCCTCTGGAAAATGACACACATTTTCCTTGCTGTGGGGCCAGAGGGCTGTGCTGGGAGCTCTCTCTGCTCCCCCAGCCCGGCTGCAGGCAAGAGGTGCTGCTGGCAGGGTCCAGAATCACTGTTCTTTCCCCTTTTCACAGCTGTTGCTGGTTATGAAAACGGGAATGATCCCCAGGCAGTTCTCAGCAGGAACTGCCCTTTCCAGGGCTGACCGCATGGGCTCTTTCTTCCTCTTCCCACCTCCTGACAGCAGTCACAGTTTTGGGTACGTTCTAGTCTTGGCAAAGCACTGCCCTTCCCTGCTCCTCTTCCTCACATGACACACAGGAGAGAGAGGCTGTGGCCTGTGGAAGGGGAATGTTTGTTCCTGGACTGAGATCAATACAATTCTTGAGGCAGTCCTCCTCCCAAAGCTCACAGAGAGAAAGAAGAAAAGTCGGGATTGGTCTCACACAGTGGGGATTTATTACACCCCAAACTGTCAGTCTGTTCCTAGCACAGAGATCCTGACACCAGCTCCCCTTTTCCCAGTGCAGGATGAGGGGCACAGCTTGCAGGAACACCAGGGCATGTTGTGGAACATTATTTCTTGTCACATCTGATGCAGAGTGTCCACAGCACAAAGGAACTTTGGGCAAAGCTTAGGGAAGGCAGGCAGGAGACAGCAGGGCTTGCTGCTGCTGCTGGAAGCTGAGGGCACAGAGCTCAGCAGAGGGGTCAAACACTGGAGTTACCACAGATTTCAGAGTAGGAAACACCAGGATTCAGAGCTCAAGCCAGTTTCTAAAAGAGCTGGACTAGCAGGAAAGGGGAATGACTCTAGGCCAGCTTTCTGGCAGTGCTGGATACTCAGAGGACACTGATGGCACAGAAAGGGGTGGATTTGGGCCACATCCTAGCCAGGAGCTTGTGAGTCCTTTGGAAAACCCAAATAATGCAACTGAGCTAAGTCAGAGAGAAGTGGTCTGGCTAAGGCCAAGGTCAGTCTGAATAATTCCTTCCCCTCTCTCTTCTGCTTTTGTGCAGCGAGGCAGGAAGCTGAAAATTCTCTGGCTTATTTTGGGAGTCCAGAGGTCAGTGACTATTGATCTTCCTGGCTCTGAGGAACACATGAGTGTGTTAGCACTCAGCACCCTCCTCAGCACACATCCACAGAATTTCCTGGCTTTTTGTTTCAGAACTCAGGGAAAATTCCTGCCACCAGCGCTGAGTTAAATTGAAAGTTGGTAAATTCAGGAGGCTTCTTTTGACAAGGCCCTAACCTTTGGAATTGCTTCAAGAGATGGTAAAGTCAAATAATTACTGGTTTGGAAAATCCTGATGGTTTTATGACCTTTCACAATGTCTGTACTTCTGTACCCAGACAAGGGTCACCACACTGCTCCAAGACATGACCAGAGGGATAAAGGAAGAGTTCTCTTCCTGTCTTTCCCTGTCCTGGTGTGATTGGCATTGCTCAGCTCTGTAAAGCACAGGAATTACTCCAGGCCAGAGCAGAGTGGCTGGAGTGCTGAGCCTGTTCCCATAAACCCCACTTTGGGATGAGAATTCAGGTCTCTCCACGACCTCCCGACAAGTGAGGGAATGTGGATGTGGCCGTTGCTGAAGGGGCTTCAGAAGACCCTGCTGAGGGCAGTTGTGCTTGGAAGTTGTGTATCCTTGGAAGTTCTGCTGAGACCTTTCCCCTCCCAGGTGCTTTGTGGGATTGAAGCCCAAACTTCCTTGGAGGCCAGGCAGCCATGGGGAAAGGCTTCATCCACCACCTTCCCATGGCAGCAGGAGCCAGTGGTGCTCAGTTCACTGGAGCTTTCCCCCACTAGCAGCTCTCTGTGAGCAGTGGATTATGCCCTGGCAACAGGGACACCGCAACATGCAAACCCCAAAACTGCAGCGCCTGCTCCACTACACAGCAAAATAGGTCGTGCATCAGCAAATGAAAAAGGACAGATGGTGTCTGCTAATACAGCTTAGTTTATGGCCTGCAGGATTAACTCACTAGTTGGCATGTCTGCAGAAAATAGGAAATGGGTGGGTCAGCTGGAGGAAACGTGTGGTGTGCCCAGCCCTACCTGTGCTGTGGGATGCACCAGCTGGAGAGGGTGTCAGAGATCCTGTGAGGTTTTGAGACGTTGCTGAAGGGCTGCCAGTGTCTTTTGGGGGCTCTGGGCACTGGAGATAGTGTACCAAGCCTTCCTGCCCACCTCGGATTCCCACAGTCCCACTGCAAAGGTCAGCGCCGCAGGGATTGAGGTGAGCTGAGCAGGGATCTCCAGCAGACACAGGGACACCCTCTGTGGTCTCCAGCAGCTCTGCAGGAGGAACCCACAGCTTCCTGTCCTCTGCCAGCTGCAGGACAGTCTCTAGTTCAGCCTTTTGAACTCCCAAGACTCCACGTGTCTGCAGGAGTAAGACTGAAAGCTGAGGCAGAAGCCTCAGGTCTTTTCAATGCCTTCTCTGTGACACACTGTTCTCCTTTCCTGGAAACCAGGCCAGTGCTTCACTCTGTTCTCCTTGCAGAAATCCAAGCCCGTGCCAGAGCTCTGCCTTGTGCATCTGCTCTCTGAAAGGCAGGACAAACTCTTCCTTAGCTCTCCATGGGTGCTCCTCCTGAAGATTTCACTTTGATCTTGCTGCTTCTGCTGTGGCCAGGTTTGCTTGTGTCCTGCAAGATGCTGAGCATCCCAAAAAACAGCTGGCATCAGGAAGATACTCCAGAGCCAGGAGCATGCCATGCCATGCCATCTCCATGTCTCTTGGCCTTCTGCCGTCACGGGTGTTTGTCACCACCACCTTCCAACCACAGCCAGCCATCACAGGCACTGAGGTTTTCTCCAGTGACTAATTTGCCTGTGTTTACGCCAACACCAAATACTTAATTGTCTATTTAATGACTCAGGTGAGGAGGGAGTCTGGCTCCTTCCTCCTGCCATAGGGATCTGGCAGCACCCTACAATGCTAAACCTTCTCAGTTATAAATCCCCCATCATTAAGGGTAGCAGGTCAGTGGTGAGAGTGACTTGAGAGCAGGGATCATTGTCACTTCTATCCCCAAAGCTTTTCAGTGAGCGTGGAGGTGAATAAAGAACACAGAACAGCCTGTGCTTTTATTACAAAAGGAAAAGCTGCTTATTGTAGAGGGGAAAAGCATGTCAGATTACTATTATAAGTAATTGCTTAATGGCCCCTACCTTTGCGTCATTGCTGAAGCACATCCGAGTCCCTTTTTGGGGTCTCTCCTCGCTGCACGTGTGCCACCAACGAGGCCAAGCCCGCGACCATCCCTACTGTGGGAGCCCTGCAGGAGACAGGATGGGGGAGCTATGTGGGCATGAGAACCTCCACATTCTTCCCCCTCGAAATCTCCCCACCTCCCACCTCTTTTATCAGCTGCTGACAAGACTTGCCATGTGTGTAGGCGGCTCCCAAGCTTCCAAGATGATTCCCCGCTCCCCCCGCCTCCCATCCATGAGAGGAGCGCCCAGGATTTCGGGGAGGGGGAGCGCAGCGTTCCTCCGGCTGCCGGCCTGTTCGGATGCTTTCAGAGAGCTCCATGTGGTAACTCTCTCCCAGGATTTCACATGACAGCCTCTTCCCCAGAAAGTCACAGCAGGGAGTGGAAGATTGCCCTGCGTGTGGGTGTTAGGAGGGAGCAGAGTGGGATGGGGAGATGGAGGGGAGAGGAGGTGCAACCACAGACTAAACCAGAACAAATCCTCTTGGAAGAGCCTTGCATTTCTGATCCCAAGGCTCCCATCTCCTGCCTCTTCCTCTTCATTTAAAAGGCTGTCAATCCTTGTTAAGTCCAGCAGAGAAAAGAAGAGTCAAGCACAATCATCTCCTTCCTTCCCTGAACACATCTCAGGGGACCAGGAGAGGCAAACAGAACACGAACTAACCGGATAGGGGCAGAGATGTGCACACTGGGGAGAGCCCTCCCCAGCCACGGGTGTCTTCCCTGGAGAGACATGAGCGGCCGCTAATGACATCTCCATCTGACAAATGATCACAGTGCATGTCATTACAACCCAGCGCTTCCCCGGGGCCCTGGCAGAAAATGACCCCAATGAGCTTCAGTTCTTGCAATCACAGCTGCTCCCCACGAGTGTTCAGCATCACTCATTGTAGAGCTTTGGGCTCTCAGGGTTAAGGCTTGCCCAATGCCTCAGGCAAGGTGAGATTGAAATCCCTGCTCTGGAGCTAGAACCCCTAAAAGAGGAGCAGGGAAGCCCACGAGCCCATGGCACAACTCCCCAGGGCAGGGAGCTGGGGGGACACCTCGCACTGCACTTCTGAGAGGTTTAAAACTACCTCTGTGCTACTTAAATCTGTCTGTCCCTCTCATCTTCCTCCAGATGCCGTGAGTGCAGCACACCTCAGGTGGGTCCCGTGGTGGGTCCTCAGTAGAGAAACCCCTGAAACTGCCATCTGCATTTTGGCATCCTGAGGCACCTGGATCCCTTTAACAGCCCTGGCTGTCCCACCTTAATAAGGCCAAAGGTCTCAGCCTGCCCAGCAAAACCAGAGCTGAGTCATTCTCCAGTCTCCCTGTGCAAAAACAAGGAAGAATTCCTGGTGTAAAGCTGCTCCCCTCCTTCCTGCATTTCATCAGCAAGCAGCCACACGAGCTGGGTTTTCTCTAAACTCCATCTGCTCTGCAATGCAGCCTGTCCCCTTTGAATAACCCCTCATCCTTGCTTGGGAAAAGTGGGAGAAACCCTGAGGAGACCCACAGACTTCTAGAGAAAGGAGTGTAGGGAGGGTTTCACTCCTCAGTGCCTGCATTCCAGAGGTTTAAGTCAGATTGGATCTTTGTGTGTGCTAAATTAGCTGTTTCAACACCCTCTGTGTCCTGCAGGCCAGGGAGGAGAGCACCAGGCAGGTATTTCCCATACCTGTGATATTTGGGTCACCAGGAAGGGGGGGAAAGTGGACAAAAGGGATGTGGTAGGAGCTGGAATTTCAATTTTATCGGCTGCAAACCCAAACCGACGTGCTTCCTGCCAGTGTCCCACCGCAACGATATTCCCGGCCAGGCACACCCCGGTTCCTCCACGCAGTCTGACTTTCACAATCCCTTCCCAGCAACCCAGCCTCTGCTTTCACTCTCTGAATTACCAAGGGGAATTTTCATTACATCACCAGAGGCACTTCCTCCTCGACAGTGACAGAGCTGTCACTCTGCTTTGCAGGGGGTTTTTGGGGTGTGAGTGACGAGGGTATTTCTCTGGAAAGAGAAATGCCTCCCAAAAGCAGATCCAGCCCAGCTCAGCCTCCCCCAGTGGCTCCATCCAGCCTGGGAACGGCACTGGGCAGTGTGGGGTGGCTCCAACCGGTGTCTGGACAAAGCCTTCTCCCTGGAAGCCTTCCTGGGGGATACAGCACTTCCAGGCAGCTTTAAAAGTCGCCTGTGCCAAATCCAGCGGGGTCGGAAGTCAGCAATCTTCCAGCTTTCTGCCAGCGTAAGCAAAAGGCAATTTGCCTATTGGAGCTGGGATTTGCAGAATGATTCGCTGCAGCGTTTGAATCCCCCTCCACGCCCCCGCCTTCTGTATCGTTTTTGTTTGTTTGGTTTGGGTTTATATTTTCAAATATCCCCCAGTTTAACGGTCAGGCTGGTGGCAGTTTCCCCGCAGCTCTGGGGAGGGGTTGATCTGATCTCACTCCCAATCCAGTGACTTCCCAATCAGCAGCTGGCTTTCCTGCCCTCTGCTTCCAGTTCCTGGCTGTTTGTCTTGGGGTGTTTTTTGTTTTGGTTTGGTTTTTTTTTTTTTGAATCAAAACAAACTACCGGGTTCAAACTGCTAGTCAGGAAGCCGCTGAGCAGGAGCCTTTGCTCCTGGCAAGGGCTGTGGAAACTCGCCATGGAGAAACACCTCAGCCATAGAGAACTTGTTTTTAAGTAGCTGGGATGTCTGGACCACAGTGGGGTCCGGACAGTTGGAAATCTGTGTCTCAGAGCTCCATAAAAACACTGAGTTCCCTCAAATATAACCAGTGGCAAGAGCTCTGCACAGCTTGGGAGGAGGGAAGATGGCTCTGAAGTCACTCGGATTTACCCTGTCCTCCCCCAGCCTTGCTGGTATCGTGATTCCTCATATAAGGCAGTGAAGAGTCATTTCTGCCCCATCAGCCCATCCTTTCCCAGGAGCTCCAGATGGTTTTGCTCTCTGTCTCTCTGCGTCTGCACTACTGGTAATTCAGGCCTGTCTCACATTAGCTTTTGAGCTGAAACCTTCCCACAATTAGTTAGAGTCTGCTTCTGCGCTGCAGAGGACGTAGGGCTGAGCTGGCAGAGCGCTGTCTGGGAGATCCGTCCCACACAAGTCCTGTTCAGAGTTCTCTATTTCAGTCAAGAAGTGTGATTTTTCTAGTGAAATCATCAAAGCAAGACAGTCTCTGCTACAGATGGGCAGCGACAGCCATTTGAAGATGCCTCATACCTGGCTTGTCTCAAGACAGAAGTTGTTATTTTCAATATAATCTCATTTTGTACCAATATAACATCTCTCCCTTCTTCATCTGGCTCTCCTTTCCCAAGGAAAAGGGTCCTGTTCCTCTGGGAGCTCCACACCACGAAGTATCAGGGAAATCTTCATGCCTGCCCAAGGACCACAGCTCAGCAACTCACTGTTCAGGGAAAATGTGCTCCACAGACACCCTGGAAGCATCCCTGCTTCTCTTGGAGCAGAGCTGTTTGGCCCTTGCCAAATTAACTTGCTAATTAACAGAGTTTTTTGATCCCAGGCAGGAATTTACCACTCTGAGGCCAAACCTAAGTGTGGTCCAAAACTTCCAGCTGGTCCAAAGCCCTGTGTGCTGTGGCAGGAATGTGAAGAGCTGACAAATGTCTGGGGAATGCAATCTCTGAGGAAGGACTTGGGTGTAGCAGACATCTTGGGATAAGCAGTAAGGGAGGGTGTATGGCAGGCACAGAATTAATGGAGAAGGAGCAGAGAGAAAAGCAGGATTGCTGCAGGGCGTTTAGGAGAGGAGGAAGCTTCATTTGTGCAGGTGATTTACTCCTTCTGTGCCTTCATTCACCCATCAGACAGGGAAGTGTCATCATTATCCCCGCTGTGCCAACAGATCTGGGGTCTTTGCCTACAGCAACCCAGCAGCACCAGCACTGAAATCCTGGTTCCTTGTTCCCATCCCAGCTCTTGGAAGGATCCTGGTAATAATAATCATGCAAACAGGCTTTGCTGAGGGAGATGATTTCAGGAATGGTGATAGCTGGGAGACAGTGAGGAAGCCACACTTGTCACATGAATAACCACAGTCTGTCCAGTTAGAGCTGACAGTCTAAGGAAAGGCAGCTCCTTCTGTGCTGATTTAAGAGTCTCTTCGTAGACACAGCAGATCTTTCTGCTTCACCTCCCCTGCATAATAAGAAGAAGCGTCTTTCCTGTTAGTTTATCTGCCTTTGGATGGGATGTGAGGCTGGCAGACCCCTCTGGGCATGGGGAAACCCTGGAAGGAAATGAAGGCTTTTAACTTTCTGCATGAGCGCAGTGAGAATGTGGGTTGTAGTTTCAGTTCCTCTAAACCTGGCACTCAGGGAGGAGTTCCAAGCTGAGTAAATCTTTACAAGATCTTCAGAAACGTTATCAAGGAGGGACTCACAGCGAGGGACAAGGTGCTCCACTGGGATAGATGGATTTAGAGGGGGCTCCTGAGGTCATAGACACCCCTCTCCAGTAAGAGATGCTAAAAAGCAAATTGCCCCAGGGTTTCTTATAAATAGGAACCTTTTTTTTCTGCAAAATTCAGCCAGACAATTCCCCCCATTCCAGGCCCTTGGTGAGGGAGCCATGGCAGTGCTGAGTGAGGGATGTTGAGGAGGAGATAAATAGTAAAAGGCTGAAGGGTAAATAATAGAATAAGCCAAGTCGTAAGGAACCCATCAGAATCGAGTCCAACTCCTGGCCTTATGCAGGATACCCCATGAATGCCACCATGTGCCTGAGAGTGTTGTCCAAACATTGAGGGAATCAGGGCACTGAGGGAAAAACGGAAGCACTGAGTGGACCCAGGAACTGAGGGGAGCAGGGTGTTACGAGGAGCCAGAGTGCTGAGGGGAAATGGGGAGCTGAAGGGAGACAGGGGTGTTTAGGGGACATAGGGGCACTGAGGGGAGCCATAGATGCTGATGGAACTGGGAGGCTGAGGAGAGTTGGGCACTGAGGGGAGCCAGGGGCTGAGGGGAGCAATGGCGCTGAGGGGAGATGGAGACGCTGAGGGGAGATGGAGGCGCTGAGGGGAGACAGGGGCTGAGGGGAGCAATGGCACTGAGGGGAGATGGAAGCACTGAGGGGAGCAATGGCGCTGAGGGGAGATGGAAGCGCTGAGGGGAACCAGGGGCTGAGGGGAGATGGAGGCACTGAGGGGAACAATGGTGCTGAGGGGAAATTGAGGCACTGAGAGGGAGATGGAGGTGCTGAGGGGAGATGGAGGCACTGAGGGGAACAATGGCGCTGAGGGGAGATGGAAGCGCTGAGGGGAACCAGGGGCTGAAAGGAGATGGAGGCACTGAGGGGAACAATGGTGCTGAGGGGAAATTGAGGCACTGAGGGGGAGATGGAGGCGCTGAGGGGAGCAATGGCAGTGAGGGGAGATGGAAGCGCTGAGGGGAGCCAGGGGCTGAAAGGAGATGGAGGCACTGAGGGGAATAATGGTGCTGAGGGGAAATTGAGGCACTGACGGGGAGATGGAGGCGCTGAGGGGAGCAATGGCACTGAGGGGAGCCAGGCGCTGAGGGGAGATGGAGGCACTGAGGCGAACAATGGCGCTGAGGGGAGCCCAGAGGCAGAGCGGGGGCTCAGCTCTACCTCGCTGAGATGTTTCGGAGCCACTCGGAGGCACCGCAGCCGCGGGACGGGCGCACGGACGGGCACCGCAGGCTCCGGGACTGCCCGGGGGCGGTGCCCACAACCGAAATGGCGGCGGCGGCGGCCGCGCCCGGTGCGGGGCGGGACGAGGCGGGGCCGCGCTCACCCGGCCCCGGCGCCGCTTTCGTTACAGCGCGGCCGAGGCAGCGCCCGGCGGGACGCGGCGCCCGGAGCCCCCGGACTGATCCGCTGCCTCCACCTCGGACCCCACCGCCGGTGACACCGCCGGGCTAACCTTGCCGCCATGGGCTCCGAGCGGGACTCCGAGTCGCCGCGCTCCTCATCCATCCACTCGGCCGCCGCCAAGTGCCCCAAGCCCGGCCGCCGCCGCCGCCTCTCCTTCCAGAGCGTCTTCTCCGCCGCCGCCGCCTCCGCCGCGGGCGGCCGCCGCCGCGCCAAGGCCGAGCCGCCCCCGGCCGCCCCGCCGCCGCCCCCCGCCGCCCCGCCGGCCCCACCACCGCCGCCGCCGCCACCTCCGCCCACCGAGGAGGCTCCGGTGGTCCCGGAGGGCGAGGAGGAGCTGGAGTGCCCGCTGTGCCTGGTGCGGCAGCCAGCGGAGAACGCGCCGCGGCTGCTGTCGTGCCCGCACCGGTCGTGCGGGGCCTGCCTGCGGCAGTACCTGCGCATCGAGATCACCGAGTCCCGCGTCAACATCTGCTGCCCCGAGTGCAGCGAGCGCCTCAACCCCGCCGACATCCGCCGCCTGCTCCGCGACTCCCCGCACCTCGTCGCCAAGTACGAGGAGTTCATGCTGCGCCGCTGCCTCGCCGCCGACCCCGACTGCCGCTGGTGTCCGGCCCCCGACTGCGGGTGAGTGCTGCGGGGGACCAGGGCTGGCGGTGGGATGCTGCCACTCCGTGCTGGGACAGCCCCGGCAACGGGGGACCTGAGCCCTCGGGGAGTGGGGAACCGCTGTCCTCTCCACCCTGGGACAACCTGCTGTCCTCCCTGTGGAGGGGGACACTTCTGTCCTTTCCATCGTGGGACAGCTTGGCAGGGGAAACCTGCTGTCTCCGTAGGGTGCTGCCCCATCTGTCTGTCCTGGTGCGTCTTGGGGAAGGTAGACCCTCGCCCTGGAGGGATGCTGCCTGTCCCCAACCATGCTGGGATAGCTGGGTGAAGAGGAACGCGCTGTGGGTTGCTGCCTGTCCCCAGCAGGACAGCTGGGATAGCCCTGGGAGTCACTGTCCGTGCCCGCGTGGGTCCCAGGACAGCACAGAGAAGGGTGGCTCACCCTCAGTAGGGTGCTGCTGCTGATACACTTCTGGTCCTGCTGTGTCCCATGAGGAGCCCTTGCTGCAGGGGTTCTTTGCTTATCTGCAGTCTATTCAGGACAGCTGATAGGCCTTGGGTACCAAAATTCCATCTATCCCCATTATCTCTCAAGAGCTCCAGGATTTGACCTTGGGGATTATGAGAACACAGACAAATCGGGCAGGAGTGATATGTCTCTAAGGGGGTTTTAGGCAGAGCCGTTGCTTCCCTAATATAACAGAAACCTTTTTTTCTGCACAAGTGGTAAGCGTGGATTTTCCCAGTGCTTTTCACTGCCAGTGCTGGGGACAGTGCATGAGGACAACGCTGCAGCCTCCAGTAGTGGGGAAGAAGGGACTGTAACCAGTCACTTTTTCCCAATGAGGACATGAATACACAACAGAGAGGAGTGATGTTGACTCACTGTCCGTTGCCCAAGTGAGGAAACGTCTGTCTGTCCAGAAGCCAGCCCAGCCAAGCCTGATGACTGTGTAGTTATGAACGTGTTGCTTTCGTTTTCTCTTCCCTTTTCTTTTAAACGACCTCTGTTGGGTTTCTGTTTTGGGCGTGAGCCAAAGCTGCCTGGAAAAGGGCTTGGTCGGAGAACTTAAGAGAAGCGCTGTGAAGTTGAGCTATAACTCAGCTTGGATGGCAATTTTGGGTAGCAAGAACGTGGAAGGAAAGTCTGACCTAGTAGTCGGAATGGAAAAAGTGGTGGGAGGATTGTGAAGATTTAATCAGAGCCTTGTAATAGGCATCCTATGCAAATCAGAGAACCTGGCTCAGGTTACCCATTTCACGGCCTCTTGAGCATCCTGTATAAGGGCTTGTTCCTTCAGACGGTGAAGTTAACAGCAAACAACACCTTTGCTCCTTTCTGAAGCCAAATCAAGTGCAAGATCTCGGTATTTCAGCAGCGCTGGGGATAAGATCGGGGAGATAGAGCAGCCACGGAGGGAATGCCTCTGCTGGCAACCAGCTGGAGAAAATCCGGTTCCTGCTCAGCGAATCTCAGTTCCTTGAGTGCTGTGATGTTATCTGTGCCTAGGATAAGGTGTTCAAACCTGGGCTGGCTGGTTGGAAGGAGCCAGCTCCAGCGCAGCCCCGGAGGGCGTTGCCTCTGTGGCAGCAAGGCAGCCTGAGCCTGATCCCTTCCTCTGGGGGGGTTTGGACAGGCTGGTGTCACACACGGCTCTTTCTCTGAGCCAAAGCCACCTCCCTGCTTAGTCAGGGAGCAGGATGAGCCAGGTGACATGCTGGCATCCTCCTCCCAGCTGCCCAGAAGAGCAAGAAGCAACCCCGGGGCTGTTGGAGATGTTGGAGACGGCTCTAGTGGACCGGCGCTGCTGGTGTGTCGCTAGCGCTGGAACAAAGGCTGTTGGAATCAGCCCTCCGGCAGGGAGAGGAATTAATCACCCTATTCATTCTTCCCAGCAGAGCTTGTGTGGCTGTGCTTATGTAAAATCAGGGTATGAATTATTTACAGCGGGCTTTCCCCGCTGTAGTAATGCCGGAGTAGTACAGAGCGTAGGGCTGGGGGCACGGCAGAGTGATGTTTGGCACTGAATGTCACCCACCACTGTCACCCGAACTGAAACCTGCCAGCAACGACACTTCAGTGTCAGAGAATCATGGCATTCCTTTATTCTGGCCAGGATGTGCAAGAGAAATCATTTCATCCACACATGCCTGGCTTGTGCAGTGAAAATCCTTCCATCCCACCTGGCTCTTTACCAGACTTTTCACATATTTATACATTAAAAACCTCAAAGAAATTCACGTTCCTTGATCTTAAATTACGCAATGATTCGATCTCCTATTGGTTATTGATCCCTTCGATGCTAATTGAGCCCTCATTCTTTGATTCTCTTATCGATCTTTTCCCAGACCAGGTGTCTCCAGCCTCACCGGGGGGGTGATGTTTGTTGATGTCCGTGTATTTCCTCTGTTTCTTCCTGCTCCTCCCAATCTGTTGATGTTCAGCTCATGAGGCGACACCCGGGCTTTTGAAGAGAAACTTCAATTCCCTCCCCCTGGGCAAAGGCGAACAAAACCCCTGAGTGAAGTTACAACAAAAATGCTAAAAGTTGTATCATTACCAGCGTCACCGAGGTGCCCCACGAGGACTGGGGTGACACTGGTGGTCACCCCCACCGAGGTGGCGGCATCAAGGGGCTGCAGGGCTGTGACAGGACCCTAAAAACATCCTGTGCCTTCCTCACAGCGTTTCCTAAATGAAAGATCCTGGCTGTGCTGCTCGGGGGGAGGAGGAGGAGGAGGAGAACACAACACCGGTGCGTGTTGCCGTGGAAACCCTGGTCAATTGATGCGCCATCAATCGCAAAAACAAATCATTTTCTGTGTTTGCAGCTCCGGGTTTTGTTTTTTTTCCCCTTGCTACAATCAGGTGGTATCGCTGTCTAGTGTTTGTCACACTGCAGCCTTCCCAAAAGCTTGGGAGAAAAACAGAACCTTTGAAGAAAACGGAGGTGTGTGGGCTGAGATCCGTGAATGGGCAGGAGGAGGGATGGAGGAAACTCGTGGCCATCCAAGGAGGGGGCTGGAAGCAGAGCTGTGCCATTCCTGGGGTCTCAGGAAGACACTCACATTCTTTGTGGGGAAAACTCAAGGAGGAGAACTCAGTTTCTCCTCTTATCTAAAGGGATTGAGCCTGAAAATGGCCATTTAAGCCAGCAATATGTTGGAGGTCAGTGGAAGAGGACAACCACTGTCCATCCAGGTCCTGCCATGACTGTTCCTCAGCATTTCACTTCAAAACCCACTTTCTAGTTGACCTTGACGTGGAGATGTGTTATTTCTTTCCCCACCAGACAGTCCTGGAGCTTCTTTCCCCACAGCTGTGGGCTTGTGCATGATATTTGTCATTTCAGCTCCAGCAATAAAATATAAATGCTGATGATTTTAATTTCTTGAGTGTTTAAAAAAACCCAACATTTTGAGTGAGGAGTTAATTTAGAGTGTGCTTAATATATTACACTGTGCTCTCCTAGGCTGCTGTTATGGTTTGAAATAGCAGTGTCACAACACAGCTGGGCACATGAAGCTTTTCCTTTCTGTCTTGCCAAGGGCAGGCCAGGGGGTAGTGGCAGAGTGAGGAAATTTAGTGGAATATTCCTTAGAGAAGGTGCACAGGAATCAAATTCATCCCTCCCAACCCCCTGGACCATTTGTATCACATAATTATCATACAGGAACAGAGTGGTTTGGGTGGAAAGGGACCTTAAAATTCATCCACTCATGGGCTGGGACGCTTCCAGGACTGGGGTTGTCCCGTTTCTCCTCCTGCTGGGCTCAGGTGCAGGTGTGTGGATGCACAGGTAGAGCTGCAGTCGTGCCTGCCAGCCCTCAGATGTTGTTTCTTTGGCGATGCTGTCGTAGCCTGGTAGGATGAAGTTGCTCAAACTCCCACGGGATGTGAATCATTGTGGTATGACACATTCAGTGGTTCTCACGCCGCTGCCTCGGAGAAGAAGAGGCAAATACAACTGGAGCCACACGAGCTCTAAATATGAAACCTTAAATAGGAGTTGTTCTCTTCTGACCACTAACAAAAATACCCTTTTTGCCATATGGATGTTGCAGGACTGGGAAGGCACTTCTGGGATTGCTCATGTCAGCCCCTGCCAATGGAAACAGCCTCATCCTCAGTGACTGTCAGTCAGATTTCTGCAGCACTGCTTGGTGATGCTGCTTAGGCTTCTGTGTACACAGGACACTTCCTTCTGGGCGTGTCACACTGCTGTCACAGTGAGCTGGTTGAGCTTGGCCTCTCTCTCTTGCGCAGTTGATTATTTTGCTCCAGTTTTGGCTTGTTCCAAAGGCAGGGCATTGTTCTTCACCACTCTTTGGAAAAGGAAGCTCTGAAGAGATCCTCAGGAGCTTGCTTGTTGACTTGGCTACGTATGGAACTGTTGTTGCACTTTTTTTAGAATCATTGAGTTGATAGAAGTGCTGAGGACAAGCTCAGCTTTCCTAGACTCCTCTGGACCGTACAGCATCCACCCATAGATCTGTCCTAAGGAAATGAGGGATGTGTGTGCCTGGAAATAGCAGCCAGAGCCCATCCTGGGAGGAAACAGCAAGGAGTTAGCTGGGCACATTGGGCCAGACAAATCTGCCCTGTATGAGTTGCCAGTGAGAACTGCCAGCAGTTCCTGAGGAGAGAACAACTCAGCATCTCAGGCTGCCTGCATGAAAGGTCCCTGCCCTGAGTAACCCAATTAGCAGTGCTTAATTTCAGGCCCTGCAGAGCACAGGAACGTGTCTGGTGTGGAGGCTGCTGTAGCAGTGATCAGGAATGAGAAGGGGGAAGGTGGGCTGGTGGTGTCTGAATGAAAGGGCTCTCACCTGGTACCTTTGTGTTTTAATTCCTCCCCGCAGCTACGCGGTGATCGCCTACGGCTGTGCCAGCTGCCCCAAGCTGACCTGCGAGAGGGAGGGCTGCCAGACAGAGTTCTGCTACCACTGCAAGCAGATATGGCACCCCAACCAAACCTGCGACATGGCCCGGCAGCAGCGGGCACAGACCCTGCGGGCACGGACCAAGCACACGTCGGGCCTCAGCTACGGACAGGAGTCGGGGCCGGGTACGGATTGACCCATTTCTTATAAAATAGCAGTACAAGCGTAGGGCTGGGGGCACGGCAGAGTGATGTTTGGCACTGAATGTCACCCACCACTGTCACCCGAACTGAAACCTGCCAGCAACGACACTTCAGTGTCAGAGAATCATGGCATTCCTTTATTCTGGCCAGGATGTGCAAGAGAAATCATTTCATCCACACATGCCTGGCTTGTGCAGTGAAAATCCTTCCATCCCACCTGGTTCTTTACCAGACTTTTCACATATTTATACATTAAAAACCTCAAAGAAATTCACGTTCCTTGATCTTAAATTACGCAATGATTCGATCTCCTATTGGTTATTGATCCCTTCGATGCTAATTCGGCTGTCATGCTCTGGTTCTCTTATGGATCTTTTCCAAACCTGTGACATGGCCCGGCAGCAGCGGGCACAGACCCTGTGGGTACAGACCAAGCACACATCGGGCAACAGATTGACCCATTTCTTATAAAATATCCCAAATTCAGAGAGACCCACCAGGCTCCAACTCCTCACCCTGCACAGGACAGCCCCAAGAGTCACACCCTGATTTTTCGGTTGCTTGGCTCTGTATGTGTGTGTGTGTGTGTGTGTGTGTGATGAGGGAAGCAGCAGGTCTGTGCAAACCTCCTCCCCTCAAAGCCTGAGTGTCTCCTGCAGCTGTGAAACTCAGTCATTTCCCCTCCTCGTGTGTGTTAGAACACATCTGATCTCTTCCAGCAGCACCAAACAGATCAGTAGGTGATGATGTGCTTTGGGTCCTTTTGTGTCCTGGCAACCGCCCCAGCTCTGCTTGTGGCTCTTTTGATCTTGGATGTTCTTGCTTTTCTGCTGATCTAAACCCTGAACAAGCAGCCACTTTTTTACTGTTGCAGCTTCAAAGTTGCCTGGTCGTGAAGAGCAGCATTCATGGCCAGCTGAGTGTGGGGAGCTCTGCTCTGTGCACTGTTAGGTCTTGGTAATGGCAGGTACCAAAAAAATGCCAACCCACAGAACTCCTCCGCTGCCTGCTGGGAGCTGCTGTGTCTGCTGAGTTTGTGTTCCTTAAAAATAACTCTATTGACTCTGGAAGTGGGCAGTGAGGCCATTTCTTAAAGCCCTGCCCTACTCCCAAACAAAATACCCTGTTTTTCCTTCTGTGTGGGGAGTTTAAATATTAATTCACTCAGTGTGGAGCTGTCGTGGGTGGTTCTGAGTGGCTTAGTGGTGTGCCGAGGTCCAACATGCCCCAGTTTAGAGAACCCTAAGAATGGACAGCATAGGTACTGCCCCAGCCAGCAGAAAAACCCAGTTTTTCTATCCTGTTAGAGAGATCCCTGCCAGGAAGGGCACTTAGCCACGGGAAGGGAGGTTTTTGAGACAGTGGTTTCTCTCCAGCCCGCCGTGCTGGATCCAGCCTGGTGATTAATAAGGTGTGAGCTGGGCTCACAGCTGGATTTCATCTTGCTGAGCTTTGCAGGGGCCAGCAGAGCCCCGAACCACGGCACAGCCATTGCATAACCACGATCAGATGATGCCTGAATTAGGGAAGGGATGAAAACCCCTTATCCTTCTCTGCCAGCAGCACGCTGGAGCCTGGGCAGCCTCTGCAGCTGAGTGTGGCTGCGGCCCCATGTCCCTAAAAGCCAGGTTTGGGGTTTCTCCAGTGCCTGTTCTCCCAGTTGTTGTGTTGTTCTTGGCCCGTGAATCACCTCCGTGGAGCAATTCGGTAATGGCTCGTTGTGCTGGGCAGGTATGACTTGTTCCCTGTGTTTAAGCATGAATTCTGGAATACGTCCCATTCAAGATTAGAACAAGCTTTTTAAAGTGGCTGTTGTTCCCAGTCCCTGCTGTTGGTGGGGTCTGTCACATCAAAATTATCTTCTCGGAGATAAATTAAAGACTCACCACCCCCCTGCGAGCAGCAAAGGTGTTCTGCTGCAGAGAAAACAAGGATTTTAATCCTTAATGAGACTCCCCTGGCTGACTGTTGACTCTCACAGCAGAGATCCCATCTGAATTCCCTGTTTCCTCCCCTCAGCTGATGACATCAAGCCGTGCCCACGCTGCAGTGCTTACATCATCAAGATGAACGATGGCAGCTGCAACCACATGACGTGTGCCGTGTGTGGCTGCGAGTTCTGCTGGCTCTGCATGAAGGAGATCTCAGATCTGCATTACCTCAGGTGAGCAGGGCAGCAGCACATGCCTCTCTCAGGCTGTGTGGAGGAGTTCACTGCCCCTGTTGGACTTTCACCCTCCTGCTTCAGCGAAATTTTATTGTTTCTGACCCAAAGAGATGAACTCTGTTCCCACTTATGCTCTTCCCACACCAAACAAAGCTCCTGATACAATGAGACCTCTTGGTGTACTGAGTATTAAACATAGACCCAGTAGTGTGATATTCATCTTTTTGGGGAAAAAACCACAGAAAACTTATTTGTATTGTCTACCTGCTTCCTAAATTTTGGGTTTTATTCATGTGCAAGTTGAACTTGGGATTCTCAGGAGCTTATAGGAATTGCTGGAGTGCTAATGCCATTTTTTCCCCTTCCATGAAGCCCCTCTGGCTGTACCTTCTGGGGCAAAAAGCCATGGAGTCGTAAAAAGAAGATTCTCTGGCAGCTGGGCACGTTGATTGGAGCTCCTGTGGGCATTTCCCTCATTGCTGGCATTGCCATTCCTGCCATGGTCATTGGCATCCCTGTGTACGTTGGGAGGAAGGTGAGTGTGGGGGGCAGAAGGGTTTGGGGTGTTCTCTGTGCTGACCAGAAATTTAGAGCTGATAGGAAGGGTGGATCTTGTCATAGAACCCAAATTCAGTTTTCTGTTCTAAAGCTTCTCTTATCTCCTGGGCTTTGTGGCCGAAAGGTGGTGGCTGATAGCCCTGCTAGCCCTTCAGGCTCAAGTCCTCTCAAATGCATTTTGCATCTTTTGTGCCTCTGCTTTGACCCAGGAGCACCCAAGGAATCCCTTTTGAGCCCATCAGCCCTGTTCTTGTGGTAACTTCCTTTTCTTCAGCACGGACCCTCCTGCTAGATCTGCTCTGTGAGGTGATCTGTGCTCAAAATGAGGTTCTTCAAGGGCTCATGCAGCTGGCAAGGCTGTAAAATCACTTCTTAATGTCCCCTGGGTGTCTGCTGTTCTCACCTGGTGCATTTTCTTCCATCAGATCCACAGCAGGTATGAGGGGAAGAAAACCTCCAAGCACAAGAGGAACTTGGCCATTACTGGTGGGGTCACCTTGTCTGTCATTGCCTCCCCAGTCATTGCTGCTGTCAGTGTTGGTAAGTGGGCTCAGCCCTGTCCCTTCTGCTGGCCCAGTAGCCACTGAGACAAGTGGGTAGCCCAGCCCTGTGCCATGGGGTGGCCAAAGGGCAGTTTGCAGAGTGCAGCTCTCTGTGGGTTTGGGCACAATGCTGTCTCACATCCTGGTGTGCTCGAGCTGGTCCACGGCCAGCACAGGACTTGTCTGCAGCACCAGCTGGCTGTGCCACAGCCCATCCTGGAGTCCCTTGTCACACAGAGCTGTCTCCTGTCATGGTTTGGTGGCTGATGCCTTGGGGGTTCAACACTCTTGGGGGTTCAACTCTCTTGGGGTTCCCCCCCTCAGCCCACAGGGCTCCTCCACTGTCTGTCTGCATAACTGTGAATGGGAACCTTTAAAAGCAGCAAAAACATGACTGAGAGAGTCCCTAAAAAACCTTTTCTGTCTGCCCAACATATCTTCAAGCTCCTCTTAACCCAGCTCCTCCTCCTCTCCAGGAATTGGGGTCCCCATCATGCTGGCCTACGTCTATGGGGTCGTGCCCATCTCGCTGTGCCGGGGTGGTGGCTGTGGGGTCAGCACAGCCAACGGAAAGGGGGTGAAAATCGAGTTTGATGAAGATGATGGACCCATCACAGGTAAAAACTGGTGATGAGAAGGGGGTGAAGCAAAATGTTCTTGAAATGCTTTGAGGTCCTGATGTCTCCCAAACCTTGGGATGAGACGTCGCAGCCGAGCGCTCCCGCTGCCGATTCCACCCCCTGTGCTCTCCTTCCCTGCAGTGGCCGATGCCTGGAGAGCCCTGAAGAACCCCAGCATTGGAGAGAGCAGCATTGAGGGGCTGACCAGTGTGCTGAGCACCAGTGGCAGCCCCACAGATGGGCTCAGTGTCATCCAGGGCAACTACAGCGAGACTGCCAGCTTCGCCGCCCTGTCCGGGGGCACCCTGAGCGGGGGGGTCCTCCTGGGGAGCAAGGGGAAGTACAGCAGGTAACTGGACTGTGGGAGAAGCAGAGGGGATCCCAAGGCCTGTGTGGGTTGAGTGGGTTTGTTTTGGGGAGCTTCCCGGGAGTGTGAGTGAAGGTGCTTTGATCTAGGGGTTGTGTCGTGGTGGTTTTGTGCCTTGGTTTGTTGTAGAATAACCCAGAGCCACCCAGGGTGAGGAGACACTGACACAGACGGTCTAGGGAGCTTGTGGGGTCCCCATCCTTGGAGATGGGGCTGGATGGGGCTCTGAGCAGCCTGGTCTAGGAGAAGGTGTCCCTACCCGTGGCAGGAGGTTGGAACTGGATGATTTTTTAAGGTCCTTTCCAACCCAAACCATTCCATGATTTGGTTTCTAGAGTCAGTGCCAGTCTAGTTCTTGCAAGGAGGACAGATCCCTATTGAGCTTGAGACCACAGAGCTGGTGCTTCAGCTTAATTGGGAACAGCACAGAGCTCCTGCCTGCCCTGCTTAAAGCTATTCCAGCCCTGTTATCCCAGCCTGGAGGCTTTGATGCTTCCTGTTCTGCCAGCAGGGTCATGGCTCTCCAAGTCAGGAGGTTACACCACAGTTTTCCTCCTAACTTGCCTGTGAGTCAGTTTGCTGGGTAATTAGAGCCACGTGTTAATGTGGCAGCCAGGATGTAATCTATGTGCGAGATCCATGGAAATCAGCTCTTCACAGGAATCGTGTGAGTCATGGCTGTAAACACTGCTTTACCTTCGTCATGGAAAACGGAATGGATTTGCCTAAAGAGAGCCAAAAATGAGACTAAACGAGAGCAACCACCAGGGTTAAACACTGAGCTGGGCCAGCTCACAGGGGTTCTTGCTCTCCTAAAGCATCTGAAGCATTTCTGAGGAGTCCTCTTCTTTCCTGCAGGCTGGAAGTCCAGGCAGATGTGCAGAAGGAGATTTTCCCCAAAGACTCGGTCAGTTTGGGGGCCATCAGCGACAACGCCAGCACCCGAGCCATGGCTGGTTCCATCATCAGCTCCTACAACCCCCAGGACAGGTGGGAGGACGTGGAGTGCTGAGAGCAGTGTTGGTGGAGGCTGTCCTGGGATGGTGGGATGGCTGTGTGTGCACCAGGGATCCTTCTCCTGGCACGCCAGGAGGGCTGGGGACAGTGTGGGAGCAGCCTCCATGTGTGGTGGGCACCTGGGGAGGGGATCTGCAGCCCAGCACCTTCAGGGGCTGCTCTGGCAGTTTGAGGGGACTCTGGAGCTTTCCCAGCTCAGCCTGGGGGTGGTCGTGGCTCTCTTAGGAGGACTCAAGGAGAGCAGGGAGTTGTGGGGTGATGAGCAGCACCTTGCTCATGTTTGGGAGGTGTGATGCTCCCAGCACAGCCCAGTAACGTGAGGGTGGTGGTTCCTGCAGGGAGTGCAATAACATGGAGATCCAGGTGGACATCGAAGCCAAACCCAGTCACTACCAGCTGACCAGCGGCAGCAGCACAGAGGACTCCCTGCACGTCCACACCCAAATGGCAGAGAACGAGGAAGAGGAGGAGGAGGAGGAGGAGGAAGAGGAAGAGGAGGATGACAAGCAGGAGCAGCCGTGTGAACACCAAAGCTGTGAGCAGAAGGACTGCATTGGCAGCCAGACGTGGGACATCACCCTGGCGCAGCCCGAGAGCATCCGCAGCGACCTGGAGAGCTCGGACAGCCAGTCGGACGACGTGCCGGACATTACCTCGGACGAGTGCGAGTCCCCCCTGTGCCAGACTGCAGCAGGCTGCCCACACACCCCCAGAGCAAGAGGTGCCCAGAGCCCAAGTGCCCACCTGAGCCACTGTGCCCAAGCCGAGGGCTGCCGGCTGGATGAGATGGTCCAGCTGGAATGCATCGAAGCCAGAGTGTGACCTGAGCACGCCCCTTGTCACTGCAGCTTCTGGGCCAGGGTTGTGTCCCTGTTGGCTTCTGTTTGCCATCCTCCAGCTGGGCTCCCCCAGTTGCTGTTTCTTACGTGACAGAAAAAAAAACCAACAAAAAAAAAAAAAGGAAAGGAAAAAAAAATAAATTCCCCCCTGCCCTCTTTTTGTTTTAATTTATTGGTTCAAACTCTGTGAGGTGTGTAAGAGTGTAAATATGTACGTGTGTCTGTATGTCTGCAACCATCCTAAGGGACTCTTGGAATAAAGATTCTGGTTGTCATTCGACCTGAATCCAACTCATCCTTTCCAAAGTTGCAGGGAAATCTTCCAGCTGCCTTTGCCCGTGTGAAGCTGATCCCGAAGGCTTGGGACGGGGAGAGATCTCTCTTCTCCCTCTCCCTGTGCAGCAGGGCTGGGCACAGGTGCAAGGAGGGGAAGAATGGGGAAAAAGGGCAAATTTCCAGCACTTCTGGGTGTGTGGCAGCTGAGGATGCTGAGAGCAGTGGCTCGGGTGGGACGTTGGGGACAGTGCCTTTCCCCAGAGCAGTCCCAGGAACCAGAGTTGAAACTGTTGGACCCCACAGCCCCTCGCTGTGAGCTGAGCTGGGGGCTGCTCCCATGTGGGAATCCAGGGCTTCCCTCTGGTTGCCCTGGATTCCTACACTCCCACAGCAAGGCCCTGGAAGCTCCCTGATGGCCATGGCCACCAAAGCTCCTTTGAGTCATCATTTGGTGAAGTCACCACCCTCCCTGTCCCCTCTGCTCTGCCCTCAGTCCCTGGCAGTGCCCTGTGTCCCACCCCAAGGGGTGCCCCTTCCCAGACCCTCAGCCTGGGGGGATCTCTGGGGTGGGGATGGATGGGGAGGGGGATGAGGAAGCGTGGAATGGTGAATTGGCACGGCACGGCACGGCGTGTCACGGCACGGGCAGGGGTGGGACAGGCAGGAGAAGGTGGAGTTATCCCTTTGTGCCGGGGAGCTGGTCTGACGGGAATCGGAGTGGCTCCGGGTGGCTCCGGGTGGCTCCGGTGTCCTGGTCCTGCCCCGCTCCCAGCCAGACCTGATGGATCGGGGGGCTGAGGGCAGGACAGGGGCACCGAGGGGCTCTGACGGGCTGAGCCCGGCCCGGTGAAGATGTGCCAAGTGGGTGAGTCCGGCTCGGGGTGGCGATCACAACGGGAGGACCGGGGAAACTGAGGCACGGAGGGAGGGAGAGGAGCTGAGAGGGACTCGATGGGCTCAGGGAAGGAGCTGGGCTGAGCACCGGGTGGTGATGGCTGAGTGAGGGGGGGTCCAGAGGGAGAACAGCCCCTCGGTCACTCCTCCAAGTGCCGCTGCCAGAACTCAGCCCTGGAGCTGCCCTTGGGGTCCAGCTGCTGTCCCAGAGCTTCCGAGGAGCCCCAGCTCTTCCCAGCCCCACAGGGCCCCTGTCCCCATGGCCACTGCCCCCACACCTTTGCTCCAGTCCCAGGAGAGCTGGCTGGACCAGTGGTCTGCAGATTTGGGCTACCGGTGGCTTCCACATCACCTCCTGCCTCATCCGCTGCCAGCACGGGGCACGTCCTCTGGGGCTGTCCCCAAATGCCCCATTCCTGTGCCAGGTAGGGACAGCTCGGTGCTGGCCACCCCACACCCCCCTGTCCCCTCGTCTCAGGCCACCTCGATCCCAGCGGCCACCGAAACGTGCTGATGAAAACGGGGCTCATCCTCCTCATCGTCGGGCACCTCAACTTCATCACCGGCGCCCTGGTGCACGGCACCGTCCTGCGCTTCGTGGTCACCGCCCGCGATGCCACCTCCCTGCACTACGGTGTCACCAACAGCGCCTCTGTCATCGCTGCGCTGCTGGTGGGGAGGGGCGAGCAGGGATGGGGAGGGCTGCAGGTGGGAAGGAGATGGGATGCAGGATGGACACTGCTGGGACTCCCCCACCCCAAACACCCGAAACACCCGAAACAAGCCTTTCCCAGGGAATGAAACACTCCGGGGCGAGGCTGTGCGAGGTGAAGCGCTGCCCCCCGGATGAGCTTCCAGGACGAAGCCACCAGGGAAAGGGGCACTGGGACAGGGGCTGCTCCTGGCTGAGCTCCCTGTGCTTCCCCGCAGATCATCTCCTGCGGAGTCTCTGCGCTGCTGCTCTCCCGGTACCTCAGCCCTGCTGCCCTCGTAAGCACCCCCAGCCCCTCCCAGCACCGGGGGTGCAGCCCTGCCAGGGAGCCCCCACAGATCCCCCAGCCCCTCTCTTGGGTCTGTCCTGGGGAGGGGACATCCCCTAAAACCCAAACCCAAACCCAACCCAACCCAACCCAACCCCTACCCCTAACCCAAACCTTACACCAAACCCTACCCGAAACCCAAACCCAAACCCAAATAGAAACCTAACCCAAACCCAACCCCAAACCCAACCCAACGCCTACCCCAAACCCAAACCCTACCCGAAACCCTAACCCAAACCCAAACCCAAACCCAAACCCAAACCCAAACCCAACCCCAAACCCAACCCCTACCCCTAACCCAAACCTTACCCCAAACCCTACCCGAAACCCAAACCCAAATCCAAACCCAAACCCAAACAGAAACCCAACCCAAACCCAAACCTAAACCCTAACCCTAACCCTACCCCTAACCCAACCCCTACCCCAAATGCAAAACCCAAACCCAAACCCTAACCCTAACCCAAACCCTACCCCAAACCCTAACCCAACCCCTACCCCAAACCCTAACCCAACCCCTACCCCAAACCCAAACCCAACCCAACCTCTACCCCAAACCCAAACCCAAACCCTAACCCAAACCCAAACCCAAACCCAACCCAACGCCAAACCCAACGCAACCCAACCCCAAACCCAACCCCTACCCCAAGCCCTACCCCAAACCCTAACCCAAACCCTAACCCTAACCCAACCCAACCCAAACCCAACCCCTTCTCCCGTTGCAGAAGTGGGCGCTGCTGGCCCTGAGCTCCTGTGCCAGCCTGTGCTGCCTGTGCCGCCTGCTGGGGCTGCTGGTGGCCATCGGGCTCACGCTGGGCACCCAGGGCCGGGTGCTGCTGGCCCCCTGCTCCATCTCCAACACCGCCCTCGCCCCCGTGTCCCACCAGTGTCCCTTCGACCCCACCCGTGTCTACGTGAGTGTCCCGTGGGCTGGGTGGGGACGTGCTGGGGGTGCCGGGGCTGATGTTCCCGCTGTGTCCCAGAGCTCCACGCTGTCCCTCTGGGCCGTCTCTGTCCTGCTGGAGGCCATGGGGACCTTCTTCAGCCTCCGCTGCCTCCTGCTCACCCTGGAGCTGCTCCGCCTGGGCCGCTGCTGCCGCGGGGTGCTCCGGATGAAGGTGAGGAGCTCTGGTAGCTGGGCTCAGCTCCAGCCCCTCTGCTCTGCTGCAGCCCGGGGGTTTGTGGATCCGAGGTTTGCACCCCTCTGCTCCCATCCCCGTCCTTCTCCTGCCTTCCAGGTCTCTCTGCAGGAAGCCCCCGTGGAGAGCCCCGGCCCCGGGCAGTGCCTGGCCTTGCTGAGACTGGACAGTGGAGAAATTGCCCGGCTCTGAGCAGGGCCTGAGGGATAAATGACCCTGTGGATGTGCCCCGGCCATTCCTGCCCCGTTCCGGCACCAACACAGCCCCACGACAGGACTCGGCTGCGTCCCAGGACGTGTGGACACATCCCCTGGAGCAGGAGCCCATCCCGTGGCCTTGGGCTGCAGCGAGGGATGAAACTGGGCTGGGTCCCCAGGGGGGCTCCGTGTCCCTTTTCCCAGCAAGGACTGCACTGATAGAAACTTTATTCTGCAGGAATTCAAGCCCAGAAGCACGGCCCCCCTGGCCCCACCCCAGCCCTGATGTGGGGAAGGGGCTGAGGCTGATCCATCCCTGTCCATGGGGCTGGGTCTGACCCATCCCTGTCCATGGGGAAGGGGCTGCCCCATCCCTGCCCGTGGCAGTGTCCCCACGTGTGGCTGGGTGCCAGGGACCCCCCAGCCCTCGGGGTTTTGTCCCCTGGGCCGTGTCCCCGAACCTGCTGGAGATGTAGCAGGGGCTTGGCCACCAGGCTGGCGGGGACTGTCCTCACTGGGGGGGACTGTCCTCACTCAGGGCAGACCCTGCCTCCATCCTCCCACCAGTGATGCCAGTGCAGAGCCCCCCGGGGATGGGGACTGTCCCCTGGGCTCCCCTCACCCCAATATCATCCACGAGGGGCTGTGGGGGCACAGGGGGAGCGCAGCGGGGCTGGGCATGGGGCAGTGACCATCTGCAGGGTGGGGGGTGGCAGGGGGGGGTCCGTGGGGCTCAGAACTGCATGGCCCCGCTGGGGTCACACTGCAGCAGGCGCACGATGGACGGGTCGCTCTTGGCCCCTCTGATGAACTCCTCCAGCGAGAGTTTCCCTGCGGGGAAGGGGACACGGCTCAGCCACTTCCCACCCAGAGCAGCCCACGGACCCCCTCCCACCCGGGAGGAGCACCCTGGGGTGCCCACACCCCGAGCCCCTCCTGCCAGGGGGGCAGACCGGGGGACATGATCCATTTAATCTGAGAGCCGTGGATTTAACCATGAGACCTTTCCCTAATCCCCCGTGGCTCCTCTCATTTACCGTCGTTATTAGTATCCATCTGTCGGAAGATTTTGTCTGTCCTTTTCTCCGGGGTGGATTCATCTTCAGGCATGTTCATGACCGAGGAGACCATTTTGTAGATGGCCTGGGGAAAGAGAGGGGGTGAGGGTCCTGGCACTGCCCCCCGGGACGGGCACAGAGCTCTGGGATTTGCTTCCCTGGGAATGGGGCCGGTTTTGACACCCTTCCATGGGGTCGGGCTGGGGGGGCTTCAGCTCCTGGAGGGTCCTGCAGGGACCTTTTGGCCACTGAGATGCCACTGGGCATCACCAGTTTGGGATGCTGGGGGACGACTGCCCACCCTGGAAGCACAGAAGGGTCCCGGGATGGGGTGACAAAGGGACACCGACAGGCAGGGAAAGACTCAGGATGCTCCAGGATAAAATGATCCCCTGCAGGGGTCATCCTGCTGCTGCAAACCCTGTCCTGGGGGTGCCACGGGGTGAAATCCCGTTACTGGGAGCTCATGGATATTCTGTTTTCCCTTCCCCGGGACACTGTGACTGTGACCAGGATAACCCTGGGCCCTCCTTTCTGCCCCAATGGGGTTGGTGGAGAGCCAGGGAAGCCCACCCTGCCCAAAGTATAGACCCCTAAAATTTCCTGTTCGTCCTCTTTTGCCCCCTCTCCACATGGACATCACAGAATAAAGAGAGCTGAACCAACTTATCTCGGGGTAAGAGCCTCTTTTGGAAATCTTTACCTTCTCCTGCTATTCCTCCCCTCACAGCCTCTCATCTCTGAGCTAACCTGGTTATTCGGGGGCTGTGTGATGGGGGGACCCTCACCCACCCTCACCCCGGGAGGTGACAGCGCGGGGACACCCGAGCGCGGCGGGGCAGGGCGGTACCTGCACGATCTCCAGCATCTCCTCCCGGCTGATGTAGCCGTTCCCATCCAGGTCGTACATGCTGAAGGCCCACATGAGTTTCTGCTCCAGCTTTCCGCGGGAGGTGACGCTCAGGGCGATGATGAACTCCCTGAAATCGATGGTGCCGTCGCCGTTGGTGTCGAAGGTGCGGAAAACGTGCTCGGCGAACTTGGAGGCGTCGCCGTAAGGGAAGAAGTTGGCGTAGATCTTCTTGAACTCCTCCACGTCCAGCATGCCCGAGGGACAATCCTTCAGGAAACCTTTGTACCATCCCTGCAGCTCCAGGTCGGAGAATTCCGTGTTTTCCCGCAGGTCCTGCAGCATCTCCGGGCGGAGTTTGCTGTTCTGCTTCCCCATCCCGCTGGGACGCGTCTGGCCGGGTTCGGGGGGTCCCTGTGCGCTACAGGAGGGGACAGGGACGGGGCAGAGCTCGCTGGCAGCCCCCGGACTCCCGGCAGGACGCCGGTGCTGCTCCCCGCATCCCCCCGGGCGCTCGGAGCCGCGGGGACCACCCAGCGCCAGGCAGCGCCAGCCCCCTCCTGTGTGCGTAATAAGCCTTTCTAGCTCATTTGCATAATATATAGGTGATATATAGGTGGGATCAGCAGGGCAGAGCGGCCCCGAGGAGGGCAGGGGGCCCGGCTGAGCGGTTCTGGGGCAGCCCGGCTCACATCCCCGGAGGTGGGTTATTCTCAGCTCTCCGCTGGCTCCGTTCATATTCGGTGCCTCCGGTGGGCACCGGAGCCCCAGGAAGGGCCGGGGGTGACAGGGACCTGCTCGGGGCTCTGTCCCTGCCCCACGGTGCCCCCAGCACCTCACGTCCCCAGCCTGGGCACTCCGCGGTGACCTTGACCCGCTGCCACCCTCCTGGGGTGCCCGGGGTGCAGAAGTGCCGGGAGCTGCTTTATCCAGAGCAGGGAGACACCCCAGCACCCCCAAAGGTTCCTTGGGGTCTCAGAGTCCCCAGGAGGAGCAGCCGGGACCCCGCAGTTACGGGGGGTGGGACCCCTCGGGGTCTCTCCTTCCCCCCACTATCCCCCCAGGAAGGATCTGAGTGTCCCACCCCACTCAGGGGTCCCCGGTTTTGTCCCCCCGGGGCTGGCAGGACCCCCAGCCCCGATGCCCGTGGGGGGCTCTGCACCCCGAGAGGGCTCTGCCAGGACCCCCAGAGAAGCGGGGCACCCCCAGGGGATCCTCCCCGGGAGTGAGGGGGCTCCAGGGGATCCCCAAACCGGCACCCTCGGATTGGGGGGACACCCCCACGGGAAGGTCCCTCCCGCGGGGAGGCATTGGGGGGCACCCCGAAAGATGCGGCGGGGACCGAGGGGGACCCCAAGCACCCCCAAAGATGCGGCGGGGACCCAGGGGGACCCCGAGCACCCCCAAAGATGCGGCGGGGACCGAGGGGCTGGGGAGGGGAGATGCTGCAGAGGCGTTTTGCTTCTCTCCCGTTGTAGAAAGAGGTTTGGGGAGCGGGGTGGGATGGGACACGAGCAGGAAGGTGAGGAAAGGGGGATATTTGTGCCTTTGGGGAGCCATCCTGGGGGGCTGGAGCTGAGCACCCCACAGGCAGCAGCGCCAGGGCTGGGGGAGAGTGGGGACCCCAAGGTGGGGGTGCCACCTCCCCTCTGATAATCTTCATATCTATTTTAATCCCCCTGGGCATCAGTGGCAGAGGCACAAGTGACGCAGGCTGATTTGAAAGCATCCCATTTCCCACTCCGAGCCGACCCTAAAGCCACCTAATCCCCGAGCTTCGAGGGATTGCAGGAGGGACAGGGGGGATAATGCCCGGGAGGGGGCACGGGCAGGGACATCAAACCCCCAGCGACCCACAGCGTCCCTGGCACGGGGGGCAAACTCATCCTGCCTGCCTCCCACCCCCCCTGCACCCCAAAATATCCTGGGTTTATGGCTGGAGCCGCCTCGGGGTGCCCTGGCAGCGCTCAGGATGCCCTGGGGGTGCCAGGGCCGGTCCCGCTGCCTCGTGGTGCTGAAATAGCCACGAGCGCCACTGTGCCATGTCCCCAAAGCTGCTGGGGACACACTGGGGTGCTGTGATCACTGCCTGGGAGTTCCCCCTCCTTTTCCTCCTGGTTTTCCTCCTCCTCCTCTGTGGGAATCCAGAGCTTCCCTCTGGCTGCCCTGGGACCCTGGCAGGGGTCAGAACCCCCCTGGACAGAGCCCCCAGAGACACTGGCTGTGATCTCTGTCCAGGGAAAAGAGTTTTCAATCTCACAGGGTGAATTACCAGCTCTGAGTGTTTGATATTAGTAATAATTAAGTGTGGCACAGGTGCAAAAGTAAAATTTTAGGATTCTAGATAAGGGGTCCAAAGGGGACAAGATGGAGGAAATTGGGTGTGCCTTGTCCTTTTCCTCCTTCTTCATGCCCTCCATGTTTCACTGTGGTGTTGGCATTTTTCTGTTGGTTCAGGCTGGGGACACACTGTCCAACGTAGGTGACAGATATTGGCACGTTATTGTAAATCCAGCACAGGTAGTTTGTGGTATTTAATGTTTGTACCATCCCACTGAGGGCAGAGCCCCACACGCTGCCCTGCAGGACAGAGCTGCGGCAGGGCAGCAGAACATGTTAGAGATAAACAGAATAAACACCCTTGAAAACAACAAAAACAAATTATAGCTTCTTCTTTAGCAACAGAGCAAAAAACCAAAAATTTTTACAATCTCAGAATCACCAATACCTCAGATTCTGACACTCCTCCTCCTCCTCCCAGCTGGGATTTCTGTAGGAATTTCCTGCCTTGTGAAGCCCCCGAGGCTTCTCTGGGGCAGAGCGGGGTGGGGTGGGGGTGCAGGGACACCCCCCGAGGGGACACTCCCCGAAGTGTCCCTGGGCCCCAGGGTGGGGGTTCAGGGTCCCCAGGGCCCCGCACACTCCCTGACAAACTGGGACAGGGCAAAGCAGGAGGGGCTCAGCCCCTCAGGTGTCCCCAGTTACCCCACAGACCCCTCCCCACGGGCCCACGCTGTCCCCAGAGTGTGTCCCTGTCCCCAGAGCCTGTCCCTGTCCTGTCCCTGCCCCTGTCCCTGTCCCTGTCCCCACAGCATGTCCCTTTCCCTGTCCCTGCCCATGTTCCTGTCCCTGTCCCTGTCCCTAGAGCATGAGCATGTCCCTGTCCCTGTCCCTGTCCCTGTCCCTGTCCCTGTCCCTGTCCCTGTCCGTGTTCCTGTCCCTGTCCCTGTCCCTGTGTCCCGTGTCTCCATGTCCCTGTGTCCCCCTGTCCCTGTGTCCCCGTGTCCCTGTGTCTCCATGTCCTCGTGTCCCATGTCCCCCTGTCCCCGTGTCTATGTGTCCCATGTCTCCATGTCCCCATGTCCCTGTGTCCCCATGTTCCCATGTCCCTGTGTCCCCGTGTCCCCGTGTCTCCCTGTCCCTGTGTCCCCATGTCCCCATGTCCCCATGTCCCTGTGTCCCTGTGTCCCTCTATCCCTGTGTCCCTCTATCCCCGTGTCTCTATGTCCCTGTGTCCCCGTGTCTATGTGTCCCTCTATCTCCGTGTCCCTATGTCCCCATGTCCCCATGTCCCCATGTCCCCGTGTCCCCGTGTCCCCAGGTGCGGTGCCCACGGTGCCACCCCGCAGCCCGTCCCGCTCCCCTCTCCCTGCCAGCCAAGGTCGGGGCTCTGGGGACACCGTGACACCGTGTCCCTTGTCCCCCCGCCCTCCTCAAGGAACGGAGGGGTTAAACGCCATCACCAGTGCCACCAGTGCCACCAGTGCCACCAGTGCCACGGCCACGCGCGGGCCCCGGGCTCCCTCTCGTGGCTTCTCGCCCCTTCTCATGGGGTGACCGAGGGACCCTCGGGGACAGCGGGGACAGGGGGGACAGCGGGGACAGGGGGGGCAGCGGGGCCCGGCCGGGGGTGCCGGGGGGATGTTGGGGGGTCCCGCCTGTGCCCCCCATCCCCTCCCGGCGCTCCCGGCGCAGTGTCGGCAGATGGCAGCAGCGGCTTTCGGCAGCGCCGGGGTGCGGGGGTCCCCGCAATCCCTGAAACCCCTGAAGCCCTGAACCCCCTGAACCCCCTGAACCCCCATATCCCGCACTCCTGAACCCCCTGAACTCCTGAACCCCCATATCCCGCACTTCTGCACCTCCTGAACCCCCTGAACCCCCTGAAACCCCATATCCCACACTCCCCATACCCCCTGAACCCCCATATCCCGCACTTCTGTGCCCCCCGAACCCCCTGAACCCCCGTATCCCGCACTCCTGAACCCCTGAACCCCCTGAATCCCCTGAACCTCCTGAACCCCCATATCCCGCACTCCTGAACCCCTGAACCCCCTGAACCCCCATATCCCGCACTTCTGCACCCCCTGAACCCCCTGAACCCCCTGAACCCCTGAACCCCCATATCCCACACTTCTGCACCTCCCGAACTCCCTGAACCCCCTGAACCCCCATATCCCACACTTCTGCCCCCCCTGAACCCCCTGAACCCCCATATCCCGCACTTCTGCACCCCCTGAGCCCCCTACACCCCCTGTACCCCGCACCCTTTGCACCCCTTGATCTCCCTGCCCCTTCCACACCCCACACCCCACACCCCCTGTTTCCTGCACCCCACAGCACCCTCAGCACCCCCTGCCCAGCACCCCCGGGCAGGACCCCACACCCAGCAGAGGGTTTGGGGGGACCCAGACCCCAGAGAAGCTCCCGGTGGGTGCCCCCGCAGTGGGGTCTGCAATGGGGTGCAGGGAACCGTCCCCCCGAGGCTTTGGGGAGGTGCAGGTGAGGATGGGGTGACTGAGCTGCTCCAGGGGCACAGGTGGGGAGCAGCAGCAGCAGCAGGAGGGTCCCCCAAATCTGCCAACACCCCTGAGTGCCACCACAATCCCCCAGGGCTGGCACTGTCCCCCTTGGGGGACATCCAGACCCGTTTTCCTGGTGGGAAAAGCCCCTCACAACTGATTTTTTAGGGACAATCTTTTGGTGTCACAGGGCTGTGGGCTCGGTGCTCGGGGTGGAACAGCTGAGTGCCTAATTAGAGCCGTGACTTAATTGGCAGACGGGGATGTGTGACGGGCACCGTGATGGGCTGGGGGGGTGCACAGGGAACAGAACACCCCAAAAATCTTTTCCCAGCGCTGGGAAAGGAGAAGAGGACAAGCACAGCGTGGCTGTCCCATGGACCCCGGAGGCACCTGAGGCCTCAGAGGGGACCTCAGTGCGGTGGTGACATCCCAGGGCACCCGTTGAGCGTGGCAGGGGTCATGGGGATGGACAAGAGCAATGTTCTTCATTTATTTGGGAAGGGGGAAAGGAAAAAGCCGAGGACTTGTGGTGTTAGATGTGTTCAGCCTCTGGAAAAATACCAGGACACATCCAAAACCCTCCAGTGGGAGTCTGGGAGGCAGCAGGATGACAGGGACCGGCCTTGTCACATCTGCCAGGAGCCACTGGGGCAAAACACTGCCCGTCCCATGTTCTGGAGCCCAGGATGGGGTCCAGCCAGGCAGGGAATCGTTGTTTTTGTGTGTCATTCCCTCCATTTCACTGCTGGGAGACTCAGAATTCCCTCTGCAGAGATGGGAAGTGCTGCTGCTGTTGCTGGTGGCACTGAGGCACGTCCTGCTGGGACCTCCCTGGAGCTCCCTGGAGCTGTTCTGGCATCACCAGTATCAGAACTGGGGGGTTGTGGTGCTGCTCCAGGTGTGCAGGTCATGGAGGAAGCACCAGCAGAAGACTGAGCCTGGCAGAGTCTCCTGCCCAGCCTCGTGTTCAGGAAAAGGAAAGCCCAGGGGAAACAGCAGCACAGCCTGGAGTCACCCCTGCATGGCAATGCCCAAATCCTGCCCCTTCCATAGCAGCCATCCCTGCATGGCACTGCCCAAATCCTGCCCCTTCCAGCCCAGCCATCCTCACAGGGCAGTGCCCAAATCCTGCCCCTTCCATAGCAGCCATCCCTGCATGGCAGTGCCCAAATCCTGCCCCTTCCTGCTCAGCCATCCCTGCATGGCAGTGCCCAAATCCTGCCCCTTCCATAGCAGCCATCCTCACAGGGCAGTGCCCAAATCCTGCCCCTTCCAGCCCAGCCACCCCTGCATGGCAGTGCCCAAATCCTGCCCCTTCCAGCCCAGCCATCCCTGCATGGCAGTGCCCAAATCCTGCCCCTTCCAGCCCAGCCATCCCTGCATGGCAATGCCCAAATCCTGCCCCTTCCAGCCCAGCTACCCCTGCATGGCACTGCCCAAATCCTGCCCCTTCCAGCCCAGCCATCCTCACAGGGCAGTGCCCAAATCCTGCCCCTTCCATAGCAGCCACCCCTGCATGGCACTGCCCAAATCCTGCCCCTTCCAGCCCAGCCATCCCTGCATGGCAGTGCCCAAATCCTGCCCCTTCCACAGCAGCCATCCTCACAGGGCAGTGCCCAAATCCTGCCCATTCCTGCCCAGCCATCCTCACAGGGCAGTGCCCAAATCCTGCCCCTTCCATAGCAGCCATCCCTGCATGGCACTGCCCAAATCCTGCCCCTTCCAGCCCAGCCATCCTCACAGGGCAGTGCCCAAATCCTGCCCCTTCCATAGCAGCCATCCCTGCATGGCAGTGCCCAAATCCTGCCCCTTCCAGAGCAGCCATCCTCACAGGGCAGTGCCCAAATCCTGCCCCTTCCATAACATCCATCCTCACAGGGCAGTGCCCAAATCCTGCCCCTTCCTGCCCAGCCATCCTCACAGGGCACTGCCCAAATCCTGCCCCTTCCATAGCAGCCATCCCTGCATGGCAGTGCCCAAATCCTGCCCCTTCCATAGCAGCCATCCTCACATGGCAGTGCCCAAATCCTGCCCCTTCCTGCCCAGACACCCCTGCATGGCAGTGCCCAAATCCTGCCCCTTCCAGCCCAGCCATCCTCACAGGGCAGTGCCCAAATCCTGCCCCTTCCCGCCCAGACATCCCCACAGGGCACTGCCCAAATCCTGCCCCTTCCATCCAGCCATTCCTGCATGGCACTGCCCAAATCCTGCCCCTTCCAGCCCAGCCATCCTCACAGGGCACTACCCAAATCCTGCCCCTTCCATAGCAGCCACCCCTGCATGGCACTGCCCAAATCCTGCCCCTTCCAGCCCAGTCACCCCTGCATGGCAGTGCCCAAATCCTGCCCCTTCCTGCCCAGCCATCCTCACAGGGCAGTGCCCAAATCCTGCCCATTCCTGCCCAGCCATCCTCACAGGGCAGTGCCCAAATCCTGCCCCTTCCAGCCCAGCCACCCTCACAGGGCAATGCCCAAATCCTGCCCCTTCCTGCCCAGTGTGGATTTGGGGGTCCCCAAGCTCCGTGCAGGCAGCCCCAGTGAGGGGCTGACCCCCCCTGCCCATCCCGGGGCTCCTGCACCTTCTCCAGCGCTGAAGTGCTGAAATTTTAATCTGCTGCCAGGCAGGAGATGAAAGGGAAGCACCAGAGGCATTTCCCTGGGTGGCAGCAGGGACGGTGGCACCGTGCTGGGAATTGTCACCCCCAGCTGGGGAAGGAGAGGGGAGTGGCACGGCTTTGCTGTCCCCTGGCTCTGCCAGAGGCTTTTTGGCTTTCCCTTGAGCCAAGGAAAGCATCTTTGGGGACTGCTCGGCTGGGGGGGTCCCTCACTGTGCCCCCCAAGCAGCACGGCCAGAGGGAGGGTGACAAGGGGATGGTGGCAGGGGCTGCCAGAGCCCCCCACACCCGATTCACCCCCTCTCCATCCAGCTGCATGGACGAGCAGAGAAAAACCATCGGGCCATAAAGCAAACCGGGGATTGCCGTAAATGTGGGGACCCCACTGATGCTCCGGGGAGCCGCCAGCACAGCCGGACACCTGGGACAGACAGACAGACAGGGGGGGACAGACAGCACGGCCAGCCAGGGTTGGCCCGGGGTGTGCTGGAAGCTGCCAGGGCACCCCGGGGTGGTGGGGAGCACCCTGCTGGGACCCCCTCCAGTGCCGCATGATTCGGCAGCTGAGCCGGGGACTCTGCTCTCATCACCAGCGAGCATCAATCAGAGGGTGCCGGTTAATTAACCTGGAGGCGCGGCTAATTCCAGAGGCTCCTCTATCCTCTTCCCTCGCCTTTCAGGGGCTGTGTGACACCCCGCCGGTGACACGGCCCCGCTGCTGCGCCCCGGGGCTGCTCCCGGTCGGGATGGAGCCCCCCGATGTTCGGGGGGTGCCGGGACCCCGGCGGGACGGGGAAACTGAGGCAGCGAGCGGGGCCGTGCTGGGCGGGGGGGTCCGAGCCGCCCCCGTCCCGCCGCCCCCGTCCCGCCGCCCCCGGGGCCGGGGGAGGGACCGGAGCGGGGCTGCCCGGCGCTGCAGCGGGCGGAGCCGGGGCTCGGCGGGGCCGCCTCCCGGTGGAGCCCAGCCGTACCGTACCGTACCGTGCCGTACCGTGCCGTGCCGTGCCGTACCGAACCGAACCGAGCCGAGGCGAGCCGGGCGGAGCGGAGCCCCTCCGAGCCGCACCGGGCAGCACCGGGCGGCACCGGGCGGTACCGGCGGCACCGGCCCCGGCGCTCTCCGCGGTGCTGAACGGCTCCGCCGCGCCCGCAGGACGCGCCGCCGGCGGGGCCCGGCCCGGCCCGGCCCGGAACGGCTCGGCCCGGCCCCGAGCGGCCGCGGGGGATGGAGCCTTTCCTCGGCTGCACCGGCGCCGCGCTCCTGCTCTGCTTCAGCTACGCCGGTCTGCGCCCGGTGGAGGCAGGTACGGGCGGCCGGGCCCCGGGAGCGGCTGGCGGGATGTGGGGAGGGGGTTCGGTGCCAGGAGAGACCCCCGGGTCGGAGTTTGGGGGCGCCGGGACTTTGCCGGGATTTGGGTACGGAAGAAGCGATTCGGGACACGCAGCCCCGCAGCACCGGAGGTGGAAACCGGGAGAGGGAACGGAGCCCCCTCGCCCTGCAGGGGCACGTTTTGGGCACCTGAGCAGCGGTCCCGGTTTGTGTCACGGGGCTGAACCGGAGTGGAGGAGGTAAAAGCGGGTCTGCTCTGGCAGTGCCCCTTCCCGGCTGTCCAGGGCCCAGGCGGGCTCTGCTGGGAGCACCGTGGTCCCCGAGCAACCCCGGTGGTCCCAGAGGAACCCCGGTGGTCCCCGAGCAACCCCGGTGGCCCCAGAGGAACCCCGGTGGCCCCAGAGGAACCCCCTCTCCAGGGCCACTCCACATCCTGGCCACCAAAGCCAGGCCCCTCCGAGCTGAGCAGCTCACCCAGAGTGGGGGATCTTTGGTGGAGGCAGTGGTTCCTTGAGCTGGAATAATTTTGGAGTTACCAGGATGGACCCAAATCCACTCTTGGCTTCATTAGCCCCTGTGTGGGTGTCAAGTGGGCAGTGCTGGTGGAGCTCCCGGGCCCGAACCAGCCAAGGGCTGTCTCCTTCACTGGCTGCAAGATGTTGGTGGAACAGCTGCTTTGATTTGCAGACTGCTGCTTGCCGGGATATCTGGAATTCCAGGAGCTGGGGGTGATTATTAGGGATGCAGAGCTCCAGGGAGTGGAAATTCCTTCGCTCCAGCCGTCCCTGGAAGTTGCTGGAGTTTATTTGGGCTGCAGGAAGCCCTGGATGCCTTCAGCTCAGCCCCCCGTCCTTGGCCAGGCATTGGCTTCTGAAAGTGGCTGTTTCACAAGTGCCAGATCCGGGGAGATTAATGAAACATCCCCAAAGGGAGGAAAACACCGCGGCACAATGGAGGCGTTTTCTGTAAACTGGGCCACTTCCCTGCTCTTCCTTATCCTTGGATCACCTCGCTTGGCATCTGAGAGTGAACAGGGAGTTGTGTCCCTGCCCAGAACCACCTCCTGCTCCCGGTGAGCTGTGTGACTTGCTGTGGTGCCACGTACCCCACGTCACCTCCTCCTCCTGTGCCACCCGTGCCAAGGCTCCTGAGGAGCTCTCCCTGCACCCAGGTGAGGCAGAGAACTTGTGCTGTCCCTTTTTCCAGAGGGATGAGGGCACGGAGGGATTTTCCCAAGGTCACACAGAGGTAGTGGCAGCGTCACCACCAGCTCCATGTCCCCAGCCCTGCTGGTGGTGTGGCCACAAGGCCACCAAGGCACGCAAGGCAGGAGTCCCCCACGGGGAGGAAATCATTCCCAGGCAGGGATGGAGGCTCCAGGGTCTGTCCACTTTGGACCCAGAGCTTGTGGGAGTGGGTTTAAAATAATTCCTGTCATGAGAGATTAAAGATGTCATTCCCAGGAGGGACTGTGCAAATTCCCCCCTGGCAATGCCAAGGCAAGGGCTGGTGAGTGGCACCGAGCACAGGCCCTGCTCTGAATTCAGGGATTTTGGCCATTTTTTGCCAAGGTGATGCCAAGGTGAGTGAGGAGGGGAAGCAGGAGCAGGATGACGAGGTGGTTGAGAAATAATCTTCACACTAAAGCTCTTTGGCAACCCCAAATCCCACCTGGGTGGGTGATGCCCTCCCACGACTCCCACTGCTCCAGAAGGTCCCTGAGGAAACACTCAGGGATTGAATTTTGCCCTTGCTCTGCCAGCAGTCCCCTCGTTAGGCTGAGCTAATGAAAGAGGGGAGCTGGGCTGGGCTCGGGGCACTGCTGAGGGCTCAAAGAGCAGTGGGGTGATGATGGAAAACCCTAAAATAGGCCACAGCCCCTGTGACTTGCAAACAGCCTCACTGCAAGGTGCCAGCCCGTGGAGCAGCTCAGGTCAGGTTTATTTTTGTGAGCTGGAGAGCAGAGGTGACACAGAGCTCAGGTAAAACCTCCCCTGCCAGCACAGCTCTGGGCCAGCCCTCAGCACCGGGACACGCTCCAGTTTGAGGAGCCCCTTCACAGCCCAAAAAGGTGCCAAACCCCCCTGGCTGGATCCTGAAGCGTGTCCTCACCCCCTGAGCTACTACAAACCAGCCTGACCCCGTCCCTAGGCAGCCCCCCAGCCCGGTGGGGGGAAGGAGAGCAAAGCAAAGGTGCCAATGTGCCCCCGGGTGCTGATGCCAGCTGGATGTGCTCCCCGAGCCCAGGGAGCTGGGCTCACCCGTGGGTCAGGGTGAGCAACAAGCTCAGCACGCCCAAGAGAGCAGCCAAAGGTCTCTCAGCACTTTGGAAACAACAAACCAAACCATTGCAGCCCTTTCCCTCCATCCCAGAGGCCGGGAGATTCCTGGCTGGCTGTGGGGTGGCGTAAGCACTTTTATTGATTTCTGCCTTCGGCGTGGGAGGGATTTAATTGGGATGAGGAGGTTTCTCACCCCGGTGTCAGCTTCTCAGCAGGGATGATGCTGTGAGAGGCAGCCAAGGTTGAGCCATGCTCTTCCAAATGCTGTCTCCTGCTGGGAATCTGCTTGTGGGAAAGGGGGATTCCTCCCAGAGAGATGTGCTTGCCATTATTAGCCACGCGCTCCGTGGCAGTGCCATCCACGTGCTGCTCCTGGATCCGTCCTCACCCTTCGGATATTCACTGCTAAACAAATTCTTGCTGGTTTATGAAGTGCCCAAGGGCTGAATTAGGGCCTGGATCGAGTATAATTCACTTAAAAGCAGAAATGTATTGAGCAATGAAGCTGCAAACCTTTATGTGTGCAGTAAAAAGTGGGATAGAGGAGCAGAGCTGGGCTGGGAACAGGCAGCAAAATCTTGGGAGAGGTCTGGTGCCAGCAGCCAGAAATTCCCAGGCTTCCTCACTCCTTCTGATTGCTCTGATACTACAGAGGTGTGGGATAAGAGGAGCTAGAAAAGCCTGTGGTACCCAGTTCTCCATGGATATTTAGATCCTGGATGAAACATTCCATGATGGGAATGACTTTGCTCCGAGTTGGCAACATTTAAACCCAAATTGTGGCACTGGGGAGACCTGAGAGAATCCTGCCTGTCTCTGGTACTCTCCAGGGTAGAAATATTCTTTCCTTCTGCCCCAAGGAATTCCCAGTGGCTGGCTGGCCACAGTCTCTGTGTTCCCTGAAAAGGTTCCACACTCCTGGCAGCATTTCCAGCCCGTTTGGGCAGCTGCTGCCTGGGGAATCAGCCCCAGAGCCAAGGGGTGGGCAGGAGGGGGCTGCTGGCCTATTAATATCCCATTTTTATAGGGAAGTGAGCGGGCAGCAGGAAATAATTGCCTCTTTCCCAGCTGAAGAACCACCAGTTGGCCTCTCTGCTCTTTGAAATCTCGGGATCTCAGCAAACAGCTCTGCTTCCTACGGGGCTGGGAGCGGGAATGATCCCTGCTCCCACACATTCCCCTTCATGAAAACCCTCGGGAATGCTGAGCCATGTGCCAGCCCTTCCTACACACCCCATAAAACCCACAAGCAATTACATCCACGGATGGGATCCATGCTGGGAGAGCTCAGAGAAGCAGCAAAAGCTGCTCTGTGTGATTCCAGACTCAGGGAAAGGACAGAAAACATTCTAAGGATGCTCCTTCCATTGTGGAGGTCGTGTCATTTCGTCTCCTGCGAGCCCAGGGAAGGTTGTGGCGCAGGAATCAAGAGATGCTGGGGATGAAGGCTGGGATTCACTGCTTCCTGCAGGAAGGGGCAGCAGGAAAGAAGGGAATGAGCTGCTTCAGAGCCTCAGCTCAGCAGACCACGTCCCTGGGGCTCCGAGGCAGCTCAAGCCCTTCCCAGCAGGGAAGGAGCTGCCTGGGAGAGGAGCTGAGTGAATTGGAAAACACTGGGAACACAGCACAGGCTCAGGAAAGATGGAATTCCAAGCACCTCTACGGGAGAGGTGAATTCAGGGGGTTTTGGGGAGAGATAAATCCAAAAATCCACTTTAATTGCAGACCTGTGGCCTGGGTTTGGCTGGCCTGAGGTGACCCCGAGGGTGTGATATTCCCACAGGTTCCTCCTTTTCGTCAGTGATGCCTCTGTGGCTTGGGTACCTCCCTGATCCTACCAGACTCCCCAGGGTTTGGACACCCCAATATTCAACAACCTCCCCATTCCCAGCTGACAGCAGCAGTGGGATGGAACAAACCTTTTCCCTGCTCTTTTTCCCACCCCTTCCATCCCTTCACAGGGAATCCAACTCACAGGGAAGCAGGGGGGCTCCTCTTCCTCGTGCCCACAACCGAGCCAGGGACGAGCTGTAAAATCTGTATGGGGTTCATCTCTCTCCAATTAAAGTCCAACCATAACGAGGAAAACATTTAATGGAAGGCTGGGAGGGGTTCTCAGCATGGGGAAGGGATGAAGGAGCATCTCCAGGGCTCAGGATTTCTTGGTGAACAGCGGGGGTTCCGACCTGCTCCTGCCAAAAGGGCCCCAGGTGCAGCAGAACCGGGAAGGGCTGGGACACACGGACCTGGGGGATGGGAGATTTCGGATTCTGTGGGAAGGAAACCAGATGGGATTTTAGAAATCCTCACTTTTTAAGCTGCTATTCATGTTTAAAAGTCCAGATTTCAAGCTGAAATCATCAGGGTTTCCCTTAATGAGGGGTGGGGTGATTTCTGCTGACATGAAAATGAGAATATTTTTCCATCTCTGCTAGTTTGCAGGGTGGGATTTGCTCCAGCATCCTGCACTGGAATGAAGTTAAAGTGCTAAACCAGAAACGCTGCACCATTCCCTTATGGAACAGACAAGGAATGTGCTGCCCTCAGCAGTCACAAAAATAAAAACCTTGATCCACAACCCATTCCCTGCTATCCCTGCAGCATTCCCACCCTCTGTGCCCTCTCCCAGAACACCAGCAGCTTTCCTGGCTGCCACAGGCACAGAAGCAAAGTTTCCAGGAGTTGCACATGACTCTAGAAGGAAACAAAAATTTGGATTTGGCACCTCGAGGCCCTGCTCGAGCTGTCGACCCCCTGCAGCCAGCTGGGAAATTACAGGAATTAAACTTTTCCACCTGATCTCAGCCAGGCTGGCACTAACAAAGAGCTGCAACAGGGCCAGGGAGCCAAAAGTCCTGTGGAATATCTTGGAACAGTGTTTTAGGTCTCAGGAAGTCACGATCTCATCAGTTCATCTCTTGGGAGCAGGGAGAAAAGCAACCTCATGGATGAAAATTTTGGTTCCAAGTTATTCCCAGAGCTCTGGGAGCAGAAAATTCATTTTCCTGGGTTTGTATATCTGTCAAACATGGTTTAATTCTCTTTTTAGTGTTTTTATGCTGGTTTGACACCACTGATTTGGGTGTAGCAGTGCAAGGGAAGGCACACTGGGACCTGCTGTCCTGGATTACTGGATTTTAGAGCTGCTGACTACCCCATCCCTCTGTCAGGTATTCCCACACAGAAAGGTTCTAGAATGTTCCTTACCACCCACTCCAGGGGATTTCTCCCTCACCTCCATCCAGATTCCAGTTTTGGAGGCTTCAAGCTCTGGGTTTCAGCCTTGCTGAGTGCTTCCCTCCTGCCTCACAGCTCTCCACCCTCTCCCAGAAGAGTTGTCAGAAGAGTTTTGTTTTTTTTTTACCACTTGCCAGAAGAGTTTTTTGCTCTCCTCCAGCTCTTCAAGGTCTTCCCAACTCCCCCACATCTTATGCCATCAGAAAACCCGGACACTTTTTATGCTGTGCCTCCCTCAAGGTCACAAGTTTCAAAGGGGACCTGAACACTTTGAGTGCTGTTCCCTTTTCCCAACTTTTTTCCGTGATCTCTGCTCTCTGTTCCTGTGGGGTTAATTCATCTCTTTTCAAAGCCCTCCTCCAGCTGGAGCTGGCTAAGTCAGTGGTAGCTCCTAAAAAAAATATATATATAAAAATTTAGCTCCTAAAAATACCCAGGGAAGACAAGCAGGGCGGGATTGAGCCGGGAAGGGCGAAGTGCTTGGCTGCAGCTGGAGACTGTTTTGTCTCCCATCCCTCAACTCCGTCATGTCCTCCCCGTATGTTCCAACAAATTCATCAGGCATGACTCACAGACCTTCCCGTGCACATTCCTGTCTGCTGACCGCCCCTTCCTAAAATTAGATTCGACTTTTGTTGCTTCAGTCACGGGGGAAGGTGAAGAGCTGCAGACCCACGTCCCTTCCTCGTGTCACAGCCGGCTTTGGAAGGGACTTTGAGTCCAGGATGGGGAGGATGATGTGTCTCCTCCCTTGGCTGGTCCTGCTGCTGCAGGGAGGGTGAGGATGCTGAGGGATCCCATCCTCCAGGAGGATGGTTGGGGAATTTTGCCTCATGACTTCCCTCTGTGGAATCAGAGACTTGCTGCTCCTCCTAAAGTCCTAAATTTGGGTGAATTCAGCCATTCAGTGGCTTTTTTTCTTACTGAGAATCAGTCTGGCTCGAATGGCTTCTCCAGACATTTTACTCCTAAGTCTCTACCTGCTGGCTGTGAAAGGAATGAGGGATCACTGTGCCAAGTGACCTTCAGCTGGGGAATTCTGTGCTCCTCTGTTCCCGGGGGAACATTCACCAGCAGTGATGTCAGGCACTGACACCACAGCTTGAGTATTTTCAGCTCCATCCAGAAGGCTGGGAATGGTCATAAATCCAACAAGTGTCACTGGAGATGGGCACAAGTGCACCCCTCTTGTACTGGTGACCTGTCCCAGCCCCAAGAGGATGGTTAGAATGAAATAAATGTATTAATTTCTATAAAAGTTGGAATGAAATTACTCTTCCTCACCCTACTGACCTCCTGGGGCTACTCAGAGCATTCACTGCTTTGAGTTCAGAGCAAAGGTGAAGGTTGTGAATTAAATTTGACCAGAGGAGCAGGAATAGAGTCCAGCTGAAAGAGCTGGGCCAAGCCTAGGAGGCAAAACCTTCCCTTGAGATGTCAGGAAGGGCTTTGGACTGGGCAGCTCCCTTGGGAAGAGGCTCCTGGGGAGGTTGTGCAGGAGCCCAGCTCTCTTTGGCAAGGCTGGGAGGATCCTGCTGGAAATTCAGCTGTGCTCTGGAACTGGGAAGAAACACAGAGCCTCAGGCTCCTGCTCTCCTGGCCTGCCCTTTCCACATTACAATATCCACCGTGTCCTGGCAGCTCCGAGTGGATGCTCACTGGATGTGCTCCGACATCAGGCACAAAACATTGTAAGGAACATTGTCTGCCAGAGAAAAACAAAAGAAACTCTCCCAGTTATTCCACTCCCGCGTTTCAAATGCTCATCCAAGCGTTTTTGGAGTGCACACGTCCATGGCAGAGCTGGAATTTCCTCCCAGCTGTCACTGTCAGGCTGTAACAGGGAAAAATGTGGCTGGGGAGGATGGAATGAATGAGCTGCTCAGGGCTTGGCTGGTGGTGTTCAAGAAATTCTTCTCAAGGCTTGGGTATTTCACACATGAAGTCGTGGAATGGTTTGGGTTGGAAGAGATGGGAAGATCAGCCAGTCCCACTCCCTGTCGTGGGCAGGGACACTTTGCACTGTCCCAGGTGCTCCAACCTGGCCTTGGACACTTCCAGGGAAGAGGCAGCCACAGCTTCCCTGGGCAATCTCCACCACCCTCCCAGGGAAGGATTTCTTCCCTATATTTATCTTAAATTTCCCCTCTATCAGTCTGATATAACTCATATTCTCAGGTGACATCTCCTAGCTCCATCCTGAGAATTGAGTCCTGGAGTGCCTGCAATTTCCAGGTCACAAATCCAAACCAGACCCTGAGGAAGGTCCTTTCCCACTCCTTTCCTTGCCCTTGCTGTGTCTCCTGTCCCTGTAAAGGCTCTGCTCTCCCTCCTTGCAGACAGCCCATCGGCTCCAGTAAATGTCACAGTCAAACACCTGAAAGCCAACTCGGCCGTGGTCACTTGGGATGTCCTGGAAGACGAAGTTGTCATTGGATTTGCAATTTCCCAACAGGTACCGTGCCTAGAATTCCCCAGTTTCAGCCATGTCCATCTCCCCCCAGGTGCCTTTGCTTCCCAAATCCTCTTGCTGCAGTTTAAGCCCATTCCTTCTCGTCCTGTCCCTCGTGGTCCCGGAGGGGATTTGGCTCCCCCATCCCCTTTGCAGCAGCGCTTTGTGCCTCGGTGGCTGCAGAGAGGGAAGGATCCTGATGGTTCCTCCACATCCACGTGGTGGGCAGGGCAGGAATCAGTGGCCTTAGGTGACAGCAGATGCACAAGGGGAGGTCTCTCCACCACTCTGTGCTCTCCTCTCTCGGCTTCCAGAAGAAGGACGTGCGGATGCTGCGCTTCATCCAGGAGGTGAACACCACCACCCGCTCCTGTGCCCTCTGGGACCTAGAGGAGGACACTGAGTACATTGTGCATGTCCAGTCCATCAGCATCCAAGGCCAGAGCCCTGCCAGTGAGCCAGTCCTCTTCAAGACCCCCAGGGAAGCTGAGAAACTAGCCTCTAAAAATAAAGGCAAGTGTGGGTGAGTTCCTACGTGGCCCCTGGGACACAGGGCTCTGCAGAGAGGAACCAGGATCCTGTGTGGTGAGAGGAGCTGGGAGAAACCCTCTGGGATAAACAGGATAAACACTCATGGGGCTGAGCATCCTCTCAGGATGTGCTGAAGGGACACAAGCTGGATGTGGCTGCTCCTTCTCCCTGCAGATGAGATTTAACAAAGTGAGGAGGAGGAGGAGGTTTGCAGCTCTGTGTCCTGCTCCCAACACGTGGAGAATGCCAGAGGGAATTCCTGGCCAGCCTGTGAACTCATGTGGAACCAGCCCCCCCTGGATGGCACCACTGTGCTCACAGGGCACTTGTGGGATTCACGGAGCCTCCTCTGCTTGGGTTTCAGGGGAAAAAATACCCAGAGGCTCCCACTTTTCTTACATTTTCAATATTTCTGCCAAATCGCAGAGAACTGAGGTTGGAAGGGACCTCACCCAGGCAGGGTCAAGTAGAGCAGGTTGTCCAGGACCACATCCAGCTGTGTTTTCATTACCTCCAGGGAGAAAATCAGGCACTTCCTCACTGGCAACTCCTTCACATGCTCCTCTTTAGTCAAACCAGGCTCTTGAGGGTTTTCTGTCAGCAAGAACCCTGCTCCAAAGAGGGCCTGGCAGCGCAGGGCTGTGGGGACACCCAGGTCCTCCCCTGCCTGCTGAGCCCAGCCTGTTCCAGGGCTTTTGGCTGTGGTTCTGAGCATGTGAGTCCTTGACTCCCTTTATTAAACTGGTCTGGAGGCTGTAAATCCTGAATTGCTGTTTATCTGGAAGCACTAAGAGGAGCACTGCTCCTTTCCTGGGGTCCTGAACCGTAATCTCCTTAATGCTTTGAAGCCAAGGAGGCGAATTACGCCCTGCAAAAAGGCTCTGCTCCTTTCTGAATCCCAGGGCTCTGCTGAAAAATATCCTGCCAGGCTCTCCACGCTGCTGAGCTGGTGCTGCTGGAGCATGCCAGGCTTTGTGACAGGGGCAGATGGCACTAGCAGGGACAGGGCCAGCAGAGAGAGCAGCCATGGGGACAGATAACACTGCCCCGTCCCACTGCTCCTCCTGAGCCACGGGATGAATCCTGGAATCCCAGACTGGTTTGGGTTGGAAGGGACATAAAACTCATCCTGTTCCACCCCCTGCCAGGGGCAGGGACACTTCCACTATCCCAGGGTGCTGCAAGCCCCATCCAAGCTGGCCTGGGGCACTTCCAGGGATGGCGCAGCCACAGCTTCTCTGGGAAATCCATTCCAGCCCCTCTCCACCCTCACAGGGAGGAATTCCTTCCTAAATCCTAACCCAAGCGCCCTAAGGAGTCTCAGGACTCTGTCCCTGACACACTGTGGGGTTGGTGGCTCTCCTACAGCAGGCTCTGAGCTGGGCTTTGGGTCTCACAGAATCTCTTTGCCCCTGTGCAGATGAGGTGACAATGAAGGAGATGGCGAAGAAAAACCAACAGCTGCGAGCGGGGGAAATTCTCATCATTGTTGTGGTGTTGTTCATGTGGGCAGGTCAGTCCCAGCTCTCTGTCAAAAGTAATATCCACCCAGGATATCCTTAGGAATGCCTGGCTGCACGTGGAACCATGGAAAAAAACTCTTTCCCTCACAAAAATTATGGAGTTCCCACTTGTAAGGGCTCCTCAAGTTGGGCTCTGCAGCTCGAGTTTGGTCCAGCAGGAAGCAGAAAATGGATTTGATGGAAGCAATTCCTGATGGTTGATCCTGTAATCTCATTTTTTTCCAGACTGCCCTGATTATGATGCCCTCAGCCACAGAATCATGGAATAGTTTGGGCTGGAAGGGATATAAAGATCATTTTGTTCCACCAAACCTTCCACCAGAGCAGGTTGCTCCAAGCCCTGTCCTGGAAAGTTTCCAGGGATCCAAATATCCAGTCCTTCAGATATTACAGGTTGCAGTAATTTTCTGGATATTATATGACTCCAACGCTCAGGCAAAACAGAGTTTTAAGAGTCTTGATCTCCATACCCACTAATTTCTATCTATAGTTATTGTTATAATTGATATTTATAATTTATATTTATGTTTTACTTACATTTATATTTATATTTAAATTTTCCACAGAAATTTCCCCATTGCAGAAAGGGATGGAGGAATTCAGGTGACACTGAATCAGATCCATGTACAATAATTTTTTTTTAGCCCTTATTTGTGTCTCCAGAGACTGGACAGCACTTATTCCTAAAGCAAACAATCACATGAAAATCAAAACTAACTTAGAAGATTTCCAGAACCTCTAGGCCATTATTTTTTCAGCATTTATGCCATGTTTTAGTTGTGCACATCCCAGTTTCAATGCCCTGCCAGGGAAAATAATCATGAATAATTACATGGGGTGACTGAACAACTGATTCATCTCCTGCTGTAGAATAATCTGAGACTGGATCAGCTGGGAACAAAGAATTTGCTAATCCCACAATTTTCCTTTCAGACAAATTACTTACATTTAAAAAGCAACAGGGGTGTGGGGAGAATCTCTCTGCATCAAATGGGTTCTTTAAAAAGTCTCAATACACAAAAACCTCCTTCCAGCTTTTAACCTGTCCTGTATGACAATATTTGGGAAAATCCAAATGGAACCAGTCCGTGCTCAGGGCTCTGGTCTGAGCCAAGCCCCAGCTCTTGTGTTTCTGGAATTTTTCATGGCATTTTCCTTCTTTGTGTGCCAGTTTTACCCATGGAAATCACACAAGGAGTGGCTGTGGCAGATGTTTCTCCTGGAATCAGCCATTTACCTACATTGCCAAAGAAAGAATTTGGGCCACTGTGTTTATCAGTAAAGCCTGGGGGCAACTGCTACATGTTTTATAGAGCAGTTCATGGCGTGATGCTGCAAGATTTAAATATATTTGGCTATTAAGGAAGATTTTTCAAGGAGGGAAAAGCAGCATCTGCCTGGATCCACTTCACCTACGTGTCTGGAATCCGCAGGCAGAGAGGTTATTTGGTGGAAACATCACATAAAAGCTTCTCAGACAGACATTTGCAGTCATCTTACGTGCCACGGCTGCCCCTGCTTCCCTCTCCACGTGCCTGGGTGTGTGGGGGAGGAAATTTCCACTCGCAGCTTGTGCTGGTGCCCATTTGCAGGTGCTGGCAGGTTCTGAACCTCTCCTCTGCCAGCTCCAGAGGACAGGGAGCAGAGGACAAGGAGCAGAGGACACATTTTCAGCAGGCAGAAATTCCAGGAGCTCCAGCACTCCCTGAACCACCGGGTTGGTGTTGGTCGAGGTCCAAATGCAGGGTTTCAAGCACTTCATAACAGGGAGGCTGAAATAGAATTAATCTTCTGTCGTCCTGTCTAACTGGTTTAGCATGGAAGGAAGGGAAGGGAAGAGCCTGGCTGTGCTCTGGGAGGAACTGGGAATGCTGCCGAGGCTGGCCAGAGGGATCTGTGATCTCTGCAGGCTGCTGAGCTCCTCGGTGTGACGGTGATGCTCTCTCCCTGCAGGGGTGATCGCCCTGTTCTGCAGACAGTACGATATCATCAAAGATAACGAGCCAAACAACAGCAAGGAAAAAGCCAAGAGCGCCTCGGAGAACAGCACACCCGAGCACCAGGGCGGGGGCCTCCTGCGGAGCAAGGTGAGTGCCCGATTTGTGCTAAATCAGCCCAAAAAAGCCTCGTTAAAAATCCTCTCCCCCCAGGAGAGATGCGGGAAGGGAACACCCTCCGCACCCACGGCTCTGCTGATGGGGACAGCAGCGCTTCACTCCCACCTCCAGAATCCTGCGGGGCCGCCAAAAAAATCAGATTTCAAGCCACGTTTCTGGATGATCTGAGCATCTCTGGAGAAAAAAATGAGTTCCTCGGGTCCTCCCACAGCAGCACGTGGCAAAGGGGACACTGCTCCTGTAATTAACTGGAGAGTTAATCAGCAGGAGCAAAGATGGTAACACACGTGATGTGGAAATGTAAATAGGTCAAGCCTTCAATTTATCTCAACTTATTTCAATTATTTTAACTTCCTTGTGTTTCTGCTCGCATTCCCACCGTATTTATTCAGTATTTTAAATAGTTCACTGATTGATGATGGTTCAGAAGCAGTGCTGAACCCCACAAGCCTAAAACCTCAACTCTGACCCTTTTTCATCATCACCAAGAGGCTGGGAAGGAGAAATTACACAAAACACGACCTGCAGACTGCACTGAGCTCTGATGTGATTTTTCCCTTCTACACATCCGTTTTTCCTTTGTTTCCTCTCCTAGTTCCCAAAAAACAAGCCCTCAGTGAACATCATTGAAGCATGACAGCCTGACACCTGAGAGATGGACTCCATCCCTCGCTCTCACTCTGCCTCTGAGCCGTGATGACTGGGGAGGTGAAACAAGACTTCACTGGCATCCACCTCCTCATCCATGTTCTGCAAAACATCTGGCCAGGAAGGGAAATCCTGCAAAAAAAAAACCAAACCCGGACACCCAAACAAAGAAGATGGAGAAGAATCAGTGATGCTGGAGTGATCCATGAATCACCTGGGTTGGAGCAACATCTCCCACGCTCCTTTCCACGCTCACGCTCCATCTTCTGGGACAGTTTTCCTGGTTTTTGGGAATGCACAAGGTTCTGTTGTGTCTTTCTCTGGTCTCACTGTCATTCCATCCCGGCAGTACTCCCAGGCACATCCCTCTCTGAGCAGGAATGGAGGGAAGCTCGTGGCAAATGCCACCGAGAAGCCAAATTTTGGCTGCAGCGTGCTCGGGCCTCGCTTCGTTCATCGATGTGTGTCGTGTAACACGCCTCGCAGGTGGGTTTTTCAAACAAAAAAGGCATCCCCCAGTTTCCATCTCCACCAGGAGAACCTCCCTGGCTGTTTTCCAGCCAGGCTGCAGCACTTTTGCCACTGCTGCTGTCTCTCCTCTGTCACACTGGTGCTCTTCACCTCAGAAAAATCGGGGAACACTGAGGCACAGACCAACATGAGGGGACACCAGAAGCTGTTATTTAGCTTCCAGGATAATTTAAACCATTTTCTTCGTGGTATTTTCAGCTGGGCCTGAGTCCACCACCAATGGGATTAAAGATCCATAAAAATGAAGGCAGTCAGAAAAAAAAAACCAAACAAAAAAAAAAAAAAAAAAGAAAAACAGAAAAAGACAAAATATCTGATGATACTGGTTGCTATGCAAGGTCTCCAGGGGCAAGAGCTGTTAATTGTGGAAGGCTCTGGCCTGAGGGGCCTTTTTCTGAGGGCTTAAGTTCTTAAAATGCTTCTTTTAGTAAGGTTTCTGTGTGGGAAGGGCTGGTTCTCCTTACACATCCTGCCTGTGCTGTTCTCCTGACCTTGGAAGGGCAGGAGTCTGCTGGAGACAGCCCTTCCCAAAAAGGGATGAGATGGAGGGGAAAGGGGCTGGGCTTCTCCTCTCTGTCTCTTAGGAATGCTGGATGTCTGTAAGCTGACAGGATCCCTGGGGATTGCTGGTGCTCTGGAAAGCTGGGAGATGCAGGACCATGACATGAAAAAGATTTACTCTTTGTAGTGTGCCATGGGCTATCTGTAGTTATTTAACTCCTCCACAAGACCACTCCACATGCACTTAGGGGATTGAGGTAGGATCCAACTTGTTCCATCAAATGCCAACAGAGGTTGGCCTGAGGAAGGTTTGGAGGAGCCTGGGTTGGGAGTCCCTGCACAGGAACAGCCTGGCAGTGAGGAGCTGCCATCTCTCCTCCCATCACCAGTTTTTCCCAAAGAACTGGTTTGGGGAAAAGGCACTGGGAATTCCTCCTGAAGATGTGCTGCTTCCAGCCAGGCCAACCCCAAAGGTGGCTCCAGGATCCTCTGCCTGAACATACTCTTCCATCACCAAGAAGGAGAGGTCACCACCTCTGATACAGACAGAGCAATAAACATTTTATAATGTACAATAAAAGATTAAAGGCATCTCTTGTGTCCTTGTAATGCCTGAATTTAATTCTTTCATATTTACCTGCTTTGAGCAGCACACACACCCTACAACTGGGGGACTTTGTATTTCCCAGACCTAAAACCTAAACAGATCTACAAAATCAAATATTTTCTCAGTGTCTGGGTGGAGAAACCCAGGGAGGTTCAGAGTTGGTTCTGGCTGCAGGACAAAAAAAAAAACCCAAAAAACTTGCACCATAAATAGCACCCCAGCCCTACCTAACAAAATTCTTCAGCCACGTCTGTTATCTCCCAAGGAAGAAATAGCATTTGGAATCCACAGCCCTGCAAAGGGAGATTTAGGACAGATGGTACAGCATGTGCAAAACGATAAGGGAGATGCTCTCTCCTAATCCTGGGGCAGACAGCCCTGAGAGAGCTGCTCCAGAGGAAATCCAGCCTGGTAATTTGGCAGGTTTGAGGGTTGTGTGGCTGTTTTTAAAGCCACTTGTCCTTGGGAATTCAGACCATATCCCTTTTTTTTTTTTTTTTTTTTTTTTTCCACAGTTGTTGTTCCCTAGGGACAGGTTTAAGCTATTTCTTTCCTGACAGAGATGTGATCACTCATTGGCAGAACAGAATTAAATTTAAAGTGTCAGTCTGGGGCAGAGTTCAATATTCACATGTGGCAGGAGGTGCCAGGGTTATTTTGATAACCTGCATTTGATAACCCATAACTGCAGGCTTGGAGGGTAAGGAAATGTTATTTGTGAGGAGAAACAACTGTGGGCTGGCAGAATTCAGCTCAGACAGGGACTGCAAACCCAGTTCAAGTGATTCCCTTCAAGGAAATTTTTCAGCCACTCTGAATTGAAGTGATGGAGTAAACCCACACTTCAGGAAAAGGTTATAGGAGAATAAAGTTACTTAAAACGCTGCTGTTGTGAGGGTCATAAACATCAAAGCTTTAACTGCTGTCTGGGCATTAAATTCCACTGTAACCCATGAGAGTCAGCCACTGTGTGAGCTCAACCCTAAACCCATCTTTAGAACAGAGACCTCACTCCCATCAGCAGCTGCCAAAAGACACTCCTGAGGTGTTTTACAGTCAATAAAGGCAAGAGAACAAGCAAAAATAAACCCAAGACACACTGAGGGAAGTCATGCTGGGCCACAGCACCACACACCCTCCAGCCCACCCACCTCCCCCTACGTGGTTTTGCCCTGACTGCTGATTTTGACTCATTGTTGGAAGCGGGAGCTGCCAAAGGGAGGTTTCAAGAAATACTAAAAAGCAGCAAGTGGGAGTGGGCTGCTGTGCCAGGGATCCCAGAGAGGCTGATTCCCTGCTGATCTCTGAAAGCAAAGCCCTCCCAGCTGGCTCGGGATGAATCCCATGGATTTCCAAGAACCAAGTGAGCAGAGATTTGGGGCACAATAGGAGCAGGGAGCTGCAAACAAAACCCTTTGCCAGCACACCCAGGGCGTGTTTGGAGTTAAGCAGCGCTCTCCTCCCTCCTTCCCAGCACTAATATTATGCCTACAAGTACAATTTAACCAATAGATTCCTCCCCCACGAGTTTAGCAAAGAGGAGCCGAGGGAGGAAGTGTGGAGCAAACAATCCTGCACAGCGTGTCCTTCCAACTCACAACACAGCCCCAGCCACTTGTCACCCCCTCCCCCGGGCCACCAGGCACCGGCTCCTGCTCCCAGGAAAACGGCAACACGAGGCATTTGGAGTCCCTGCCGCTTGGAGAGGAAACACCTACACGGAGGAAAGTGTTAGCACAATCTCAGCTGGGTGATGGAGATGCCAAGGGAGAGGAACAGGCTGCTGGTGGCAGTGTTTGCCAAAGATGGGAGAGGTGACATCACTCCAAAGCCAATGTCACAGCTGCACATCCATTTTCCCCAGCAAAACACACCAAACCTCGGCGAGGCCCGAGCTTCCCGAGGAGGGAGATGAGGATGACACCATATGTTCCACCAAATGTAATTTCCCACAGATTTGCAGGGAAAAAAAAAAAAAAAAATTCCTAACGACTGTAATACTGTAATGAGCTATTACAGCCTCGTCTGGAAGCAGAGCTGACCAAATGCAATCAGCATTTCCAGCCTTTGTTAAAAAGCTGCCTGATCAACGGGCTTGCTATGCTAAAATATCTTCTGTTTGCTCCACAAATCTGGCGTCTATTGATTTGTCTGCTGACCTCAGGCATTCAAATGATGCTGTTCCCCCTTGGTGGGGCTGCAGCCCACACATCTGGAGGAAAAAAAAGGAGCTGGTTTCTCCTTCAGCCTCAATTTTGGTTAAGTAAGTTCCAAATGAAGAATCTTCATTATTAGTGACAGAGCCGAGGAAGGCACAGCTTGGATTTCAGATTCCCAGATGGAGGCAGCAAAGCTGGCAGCCAGAAAAATCCGCTTTTTCCTCGGAATCTGGACACGCTGGATGCAGAGCCATTGAGTGGCAATAATGACAGAGCCCCACGATGCCATTTGTCACTTTGCAGCTTCCTTGTCCTTTTGAACTCACAAAACCCTCACCTTTCATGCCACCAACTGCTAAAGAAAATCTATTTATACCATCCAGACCCGCTCTGCACCTAAACACCCTCCCAAACCAAAGGGAGAATTTTATCAGCTTCCACTATTTCCCAGTTGAGGATGTAATTTCTTCCTCCTTGCAGGCAAGAGCTGGTTCATTTTTGAGAGGAAGGCAGCAAAAAAAACAACCCACACACAGTGGTTTCATTTCAGTCTCATTGTTTTCCAGCTGCTGTTGGCTGGCTGCAATGCATTGATGAACACTGTTAAATTTTTAATTGCGAGGCATTTCATCAGAGCTCACGCAGGGCTTGCACAAAGCCAGTTTTATTCCGGTTTTTATTGATATCACTGGGTTCTACTACAGCAAAAATCAGCAGCAGGGCCCCTTGGCTACTCTCTAACACACAGCAAAACACTCTGTCCTTCCATGGAGGTTTAATCCACAGCCCCTCCCTGCTCTCCCCAGCGTGCAGATGTGAATCCCTTGCGGTGTCAAAGGAGGAAATTTGCAGCCCTAAATCCTTCCCAAAGGGCAGAGCTGCTCCATGGCAGAGCTTTACACTCCCAAAGAACAAACCCGAGGGGATGGAGCACCCCTGGTGCCATCAGCACCTCCCTGGCATCATCAGGAGCTGCTTGCTGAGAAATTTCCATCCCTGGAAGTGTGCAGGGCTGGGCTGGACAGGGATTGGAGCAAACTGGGATAGAGGGAGATGTCCCTGCCCTGACTGAGATGATCTTTGTGTTCCTCTCAGCCCAAACCATCCTGGGATTCCATGGACATCAAGTGAAATTGTCCCCAGACCACAGGTAAAGGATTTCTTTCCCAAAGAACTTAATTTGTGGGGTTCACTGCTTTAAAAGCCACGAACCACCACGAGCTGACAGCTCTCACATGCTTCCAAAGGATTTCTCCTTCTCCCTCAATGCAAAGCTCTCTGTAAATAAAATTTACAGGGGTAAAAGTCACCTGAGAGGTTCTGGTGGCATCAAGGACCTGACAAAATACAAAATCCTGACACTGGCCATGCCCCAGCCCCAAAAGTGCTGTCCATGGGTTCCTTCCTGCCTGGATTCTGTGATAGCTGGAGTTTATGCAGCTCTTCTCCAAGCTTCACTGCTGATCCTTTGGACAAATTACTTCCATTCTCCCTGTCTCAGTCACTGCACATTCAGGGCAGGGAGAAACTTTGCCTGTTTTTCAAAACCCTGTCCCACTCTGGGTGCCACAGAATAAAATCTATGAATCACAACGTTAAGAAACTTCAGTACTGAGCCAAACTTTTGATTTCTTTAAGACCACACGAGCCAAAAGCATCTCCAAAAATAGTCAGATTGCGATGATAAAAATATGAGATGATTTGCTGCCTGAATAAACTTAATTTGCTCTCCAAAATTCCACTTATAAATACCTAAAGGAGTCACAAGGCGCTGCTGGCACCCCTGGGAAGAACATTGAGAAGATCAACCTATCCACCTCCAACTCATTTGGAGTTGCTCAGTAGCACAGAAAAGAAGAAAATGACATCTAAAAGCTGCAAAATATTTATAAACTGTAGTGCAAATCTCATTAAATGCTTTTGCAGGAGAAGTTACAAATAAAACTTCAAACCACTGAAAACCAGACCAATTAACACCTCTAAAAGCAGAACATGAACCAGCACAGCCCCTCAGCAGCAAAATCCAATGGGCTTGCACTGGAAGTGTTCAGGAATTCTCTAGAAATTGTGGTGTTTGGCCAAGTTCTTGCTCACCCACTGGGTATGGGTTGGAATTTGGGGAATTTCTGCCAAAAAAAGTCGATCAAAAAGTTAAAACAAACACGAGAGGAGCATTTGGATGGCTCTGAAAATAAATCATTTCCTTGGTGCTTGCAGCTGATACCTGATTTTCTTGGTAGGAGCTTTTCAAAGTGAAACCATATCCTAAGAAGGCACCTTGAGAAGTGAGAACATCAAAGCTCCTTTCAGGAATTCTGCCTGGTGCTCCATCCCCTTCTTTGCAAAGCTCCTTCTCCCTGGCCCACCACAAAGGCTGAAGGTTCAACTTCAAACAAAAAGGAAATTGTCCTCCCAAAGTGCTGCACCCACCTTAAATCCTCTCATTTGCCCGTTCTGAAATAGCAAGACAAAACCCCACCAACTTTAGGCAAAGAAAAACAAGATTAAAACCCAAACTACTTCAAGGGACTTGGTTATCTGCAGGCCTCAGAGTGCTACAAAGCTTTGCCCCATCTGTGTTTTGAAAAAAAAATACAATTTTGCTGCCTTATTTTGATCTTCTTTATGCACAGGGATGAGCCTAACTCAGGAAATCACATTTTTGAACTGCAAAACCATCTGTTTTTTAAAGCAAAATCAACCATGGGGGTCACTCCTGCAAAACTACTGTCCAAACATCTGGTTTGGAGCAGGACCATCTGCCTGGCACGGGGTTGTCACCTCTGTCACAGCACAGTTTTATTTTCACTGCTCAGCAAGAACAGGCAGTGACCAGAAGGGCTCCAATCAAAGCAGCTTGCTCTGGATTCCACTCAGAGCTCAGGGAAAGGCCAATTCCCTGGAATTCTGCCCTTCCCAGGGGCTCCCAGCACAGCACACAGCGTGTCCTTGCCAAGTCCAAACTCCAAGGATTTTCCATCCTGCAGCCATGGGGTGGATGTGAATCACAGCTCCTCTCCCCAGCAATCCCAGCCTCCTTCATGAACTGCAGGATCAGCTCCTGCTTACCCAAAGGAACAATTTCTTGCCAAAAACTGATGCTTCTAGAAGGGATTTTTACAAGTTTTTCTCGAGAAATCCATGGGTTGTTTGGGAGGAAGGGAGGTTCTCCAAGGCAAACTCTCACTGTACATAGCAGTTCCCATTGTCTGCAATAAGTGTAGAAGAAATCACAACTTTATTTTACACATTTTGAGCCTTCCTACATCTCAGTTCCCTCACTTGGCCTTCTGAGTCAGAGGTGAAACGGGTCATAAAAACAGAGGGAACATTTCCTACTGCCAGGGGTGCACTTTTCACCCCTGAGAAGAGACAAGGACTTGGACAAACTTGCACCCTGACTCACTCCAGGAAAAGATTGCAGCTCCTTCCAGGAGGGGAAGTCCCAGGGGCAGATTAATCTCACCAAATATCTGGAGGAACTTATCCCAGTGCCTCACCACCCACCCCAAGGCTCGGAGGCCTTTTGGCCTGAGGAAAGGGAGCTGGAGAAACTCAGCTGCAACCTTTGAAGTTCCTTGGGCACATCCTCATTCCTTCCACAGCAGTCAAGAGCAAACTACAGATTTGGGATGAGGTTTCCAGCCAAGTTCCACTCATTTAGGAACCAGGAGCTCTGATTATTTCAGCTTTGTCACTAGAGAAGCCCCTGGACCAGGAGTTTCCCACTCTGAACCCAGGGAAATTCTTACTCTCCTCACCACAAACTTAGAAATCCACTTTATCAATTCTTACCCCATCCCACATCTCTTAAAATTTAGGCTTTGGAGGTGGATTTCATTTGCTTTGAAGTGAAATCTCCCTGCTGAGCTCAGCCACTAAATGGAATTCTTCCTTTATGTCAGCACAGCTCCAGCCCTGTACCTTCCCTGCCCAATCTCCATCCAAGCAAAATAAATTTGGGCAGGTAAAAACTGCTTCAAGATTAAGTTTTTTTTTTCTTCCCCTCAGCCAGCTCAGCATCAATCAAGAGACCAGAGTCTTCAAGGCAGAGTCTGCTAGCAAAGAGTTCATTTGTATTTCACAGATTTGTTTCTCCATCTGTTCCCTGACACTGCTCTCCCTTTCCATCACCTTAAACACACTGTCTGGTTTTTTTAAGATATTGATCTTTGTTATTACAGTAAAACCAGACGATTTGTGCCTCTTTATAAGGCATTTCCTCCTCCACTCCCTTTGATTCCAGGGAGAGCCAAGGAAATAATTTATCAGGTTTCTGCCAGGTTGTGAGAAGCCTGATAGAATTTTTGGAAGCATCAAAAACTTCTAGCAGGCACACCAAGCCTTGAAGGAGAGCTCCTGATGGAGTCCTGGTTGGGGGAAAAAAATGGGTGGAGGTCAGAGGGGAGCCAGCTCAGCTTCCCAGAGGTGCCTGGAGCAGTGGAAGGTTCCCTGCTCATGGCAGGGGGTGAAACAGGATCATCCCTAAGGTCCCTTCCAACCCACCCCATTCTGTGATTCTGCTCCAAATAACAGAGTTTTAGGAGCCTCATTATTTGTGTAGCTGATCCAGCCCCAGAATTGCCAAGGAGGATCTCATCAGGAAGGAAATAATTCCATTTACTGCTGGATAAAGGACAATAACAAAGTGCAAACACTGACAATTGGTCAGCTGGCAGAAATCTTGTGTGGTCAATTATCAGCCCCCCATTGCCAAGCAGATGCTCAAATCACAGCTCATTTTTACATCTGCTCCAGAACAGCCTCAGCAGCATTTAAATTCTTAGGGGAAGCTGCAAATAAATGAATATATTAGGATTTAACAGCATCTAGAAAGTAAAATGAGAGGAAGCACAAGTCGAGCCACGGGGTTGTCTCCCAACACACTGGGGATAGCTCAGTGTGAGAAGTTTATTCTGAATATAAAAGGATTTTTTTTCCAACTACTCGGTGTGACTTTTAGCACTCAATCACCCAATATAAGAATATGTATGAGATATATGCAGATATGAAAGGTGTATATATATGAAAAATGGATTTGACATATATGGAAGTTGTATTTATATATATGAAAATTCTATTTCCTGCAAGTGCAAGGCACCGTGCAGATGAGGGAAAAGACAAAATCTCTCCTTGGAATTCCCTCAGACAGCACAGCAGCAAGAGCCAGGATCCAAGGAAGAACAGACAGATTACGTAAAAGATGGGATAGCAAAGCAAACATTACCCTGAGACAAATGCCAGGAGATTTGCATCTCAAAACAGAGCCGAAGATTTGTAGCAGCAATATATTAGTTACTGCTTCCCAGAAGGAATTCCCTTGCTGGCTCTAAACCTGCTGATTTTCCTTCCTGAATTCCTTGGGATCACTCAGCATTTCCTATGCAGATGCCACAGCCAGGACACCTCTGCAGCTCCAGGTGCAGGGGCACAGCACCCAGGGCACTGCCAGCCCACCCAGCAGCTTCTCACCTGGGACAAGTGGCACAGCCCACGCTGTCTGTCGGGCTGAATTCCAAGCCTACAGCTATTTGCAAGAAGCAAGGTTTGCACTAATAAGAAAATCAAATTGTGTGCATCACAGACAATGTTCTCCCCCAGCAAAAGAGAGCTCGATTTCACTCGGCAGCCTCGCTCGTTTAGAGCTCCTCGCCTGATTTTTTGTGACTCACGACATACGTCTTGCATTTTTAATTTTGAAAGCAAGAGAAAACAGGCCACTTTAGCTCTCCCTGCATGTCCCCTCTGCATTACTTATGCTGGATTCATCCTCTGGAAGCAGCCCTGTGGCGATGCAGCTGTTCCTGCTGCCTGCCTAAGTGCAGGCTCCACACAAACAACTGTCAGCTTCTTGTGCCTCGCAAGAAATGGCAATTATTGCACCCAAATAACTACAGGCAGCCCTGGCTGGAAGCTACCAGAATGTTTTGCCTCTCAGAACATTCCAGTCTGATGCCTCAGGTTTGAGCTTTTCTGTTTTTCAGACTCTGTGCTGCTTTAGTGTGCTCCTTATTAGGGGATGGTGAGTTCTCTTCACAGAGTAGGAGACAGAACAATTCCTTCTCCAGCTGGGCACCAAGGACAACTGATCCAAATTTCAGGCCCAAGAGAAACAATATGGGCTGAATAGAGAAAAACAAGCAGGATGGGACTTCATAACCTAAAGTTATAATTGGATAATTAACTCCAATATGGAAATGGAGCAGAACTTATAAAAGTGAGAGACCCTATGACTGGGTGTCCATTTTGCATTTTGTGTCTATTTTGGGCTCTTGTGCTGCCCAAAGTGCCATTGAGGCCTTTAATAAATCCCTACTTTATTCTTTAACTCTGTCCAGCCTCTGTTCTAGGTCAGCCTTCACAAGGCCTCAGTTTCTGGTGACCACAAAGGCACAGAAGGCACCTGGAAAACCCTCACCCTGGTGTTTTTTGGTTTTTTTTTTAAATTTCTGCTCATAACTGTTAAAATACGGAGTATACATTCTCCTGTGGGTGTTGTAGCAATAATATCCCTAGAGATAGTCCCCTGGGATTAGTACTGAGAAAGTGGGGAGATCTTACCAGGGGGGAGTCATTGTTTTTAAAATCCGAACTATATTAGACTCTCAGAAAAGATCTGGCACCACCCCCGCCCCCCATGAGCTGAAATCCAAACTTCTTTGCAACACCTTCCTTTCCACACCCCCACAGTCACTGGCTCTTGGATGACACCACTGAGGCAACACAGAGAAGGTGTCAAAAATAACCCCAAATCTCAGCACTTGAGCTCAAGATTCCCAGTCTGAGTCTACATCTCAGCACTTGAGCTCAATTCCCCCAGTCTGAGTCCAAATCCCAGCACTTGAGCTCAAGATTCCCCCAGTCTGAGTCCAAATCCCAGCACCTGAGCTCAATTCCCCCAGTGTGAGTTCACCTCACAGGGAGGTGGAGGAGTCCTGGAGGTGGCACTCAGTGCTCTGGGCTGGTGATAAGGTGGGAACTCGATGTTCTTGGAGGTGTTTTCCAATTTTGATGATTCTGGGATAGTTGTGAACTGACCAGACCAAGTTAATCCCCAACAGAATAAGACAGAGCTCAGCTCTGCTTTTCCTAGGGAATACAAACCTGCTTTGGTACCATTCCTGATTTTCCATACCTTCACAGCATTTCCCAGGTATCTGTAAAACTCCTCTGAGCCAGCCCTGGAGCCAGGCTGATTCCTGTGCAGGAATTTTGTGCATGGCAGTGCACAAAAGTGTCACAGGCACTTTTTATTCCCCTCTGAAGACAAACACACTCCAAACAAAGAATTCAAGTCCAGCCAGGAGATAAATTTTTCCCTCCCCACCATCCTCATCCTATCCCACCTGGGGGTTACCTGAGGTAGTAGCCACACCTTTCCTCACTTGGACTGGCACAGCCTGGACAGAGACGTCTCTTTCGTTCAGGCTGTGCTTCTGAAATGCAGCTCCGTTGTTTTGGCCTGGAAAACAATAAATTGTGGGGTTTTTTGGGGTTTTTTTAGGTTATTTGTTAAATTAGGTTACAGTTGACAGAGAGGGCAAAGAGCTGCGCAGAACTATGGCAGATGTGACATTCTTGTAGCACCGTTCTGGGACGGAAAAAATGAAAGTATTTATTTGAGTAAAGCTGCCAAAGATCAGTCACGCTGAGAGCAAAGCAGCTGAGCCACCCAGCCGGTCACGGCCCTGCTGACCACAACGGGAACCTGCAGGGAGCTCTCAGAAGCAGAAAAATCTCTTTTTCACTCAACAGGATGAGGAGGAAAGCCCCGATGTGCCGCCTCCAAGAGTAGGAAGAGCAGGAGCAACATCCCGACCCGCTCTGCTGCTGCCACCTGCAGGGAACGGCTCCGGGAGGAGCAGCCAGAGCCAGGGAGGCACAAACATTCCCTCCTCCACGGCCCAAAACTGCCTGACCCACCTCCTTTCCCATTTCCCGATGTTCTTTCCCCTCTTTCGGTATCTTACAGGGTGAAATATTTATTGTTTCCCCGCTATTTCCATGCAAATTAATTTAAAAATAGAAATAAACCCAGCAAGGCACGGCCAACAAAGTGGTGGAGGAAACAGCTGGGATGCTTTTTGAAGTGCAGATTTCCTAAGAAATTACCTTTCTTCCTCTTCCCGTGGGACAGGAATTACTTTGGCTCTTTTCTTCCTGCCGGGTGGCTCTTCCTGCCCACTCTGGCCTACAGCTGTGCCCCTTAACTGGAAAGGGAAGGAAAAAGGGGATTAACATGTAATAAAACTTTTCCATGTAAGTTTTGCTTATAGACTTTTATAAAAATCCACTTGGAAAACCTCCCCTGTATAAACACAGCACTTGTGTGCACGTGGACAAATCCAAAGGGATGGGATTAAAAACATTCAAGTTCCAAGAATGAAGGTGTGAGTTTACTTCAGTGCTGCCTGGTAGCTGCTCAGCTCCTGTGGATTCCCCTTCAGCATCCTCTGGAGTGCCTGATTTCTTTGACAAACAGCTTGTTGTTGCTTTGGAAAATTCTTTCTTGGGTGGCAACACAGACGCTGGACTCTCATCTGCTGTGCCACAGGGAAGGCCGGATGAGGGCACGGATTTTCCCAGGCCATCCTGAGCCAGGCTTTCCTGGCTTTTAGGCATCACCCTTTCTGAGGGCTTTTCAGGAATGCAGCTCCCAGCAGCTGTGGAATATCCCAAGCAATCATCTATCATGGCATCCAAAGTTTCTCTTTCCAGGTTGCTTTCCTCCAAAGCTTCATCGGCGCAGGCGGCGGCGAACAGGCTCAGGCTCAGCAGCTCCTGCAGGTCGAGGTCCAGCTCCTGCTGCAGCTTCTGGGTCCCATCCAGAGCAGCACTGCCACCCAAAAAGCCACCACCACCCCCAGAGCTGCCTGAGGGATGCTCCTGGGGCTCCTTTGCCTCCTCAGTGAGCCCTGAGGCCGCCTCGCTGAGCGACGTCCCCGCGGTGCAGCCGCTGCTGTCGGCCTGGTCGCTCTTTCCGCTCTCACTTTGGCTCAGGTGGCTCTCACCAGAGAGGTGCTGCTGCTCAGCTTCCAGGGAATCATCTGCCAACATCTCCTGGATCTCTTCCTCGGTGTAATCGAAGGGAGAATTCCCTTTCTCGCTGCCTGACAGCTCCAGCAGGGAGTCGTCCAGCTCGCTGTCGTCGAAGCAGTGGCTGATGTCCAGGGAAATGGCCACGTCGTCGTATTTGGAGAGGGAAAAACTGGCCCCGAGCTCATCCTGCCCACTCTCATCCAGGAAAAGGGAGCAGCCAGAGCCTGGGGAAGGGAAGAGAGCATTCCCTGCTGGATTTGGAGTGCTGCAGTCGTGGCTCAGCACACAGGCTTTCTTGGCTGACTGCAGGGCCTGCACCTGCGCCGTGGAATCCGAGAGCCTCTTGGCCCTGGGGGCTGGCTCCTGCCTGAAGCCCTGAGCCAGCCCAGGGGAAGGAGGGCAGCTGTCTGCCATGGCTCCCTGCGGCTCTGCTTCCAGCTCTACAGGCTCATCTGCTGCTGCTGGCCTTGCATCGGCCCTTCCAGAGGAGGAATCAGCAGGAGTCAGCGCCAACCTGCCAGCAAAAGCAACATCCTCAGTGAAAGGAGCTCAGCCAAAATGCTGGAATTTAACAAAGCCATCACTCCGTTCTTGACTGTTTTAGGTGCCAACCAATCCTTCATCCCTGAGTGCTCCCTCAAGCAGTGGAAACCCCAATGATTGGAAACTCCTCAGGCTGTGCCCTCTCCTGCCAAACTGCTGCCAGTTCCCCACAGCAGACCCCAGGAACCCCAAATCACAGCCTTAAACTGCAGAACACGCCTGAGGGCATCAAATAAAACCTGCAAGTGTCTCAACCCCCACTTCCACCCTTCAGAGATACAAATAAACACATTTTTTTAAAAAATCCTGTTTTGGGTTGGGAAAAACTGTGCAAAGGAAGAGGAACCCTGTCAGGGAATTAGTCATTGAGACACACAAAATCCTTCATCTTGGGTGTAGCACTGCCTTGTGCTGCCCAAGGTGGATCCATTGGGACCTTTTAATAAATGCCTATTTTATTCTTTAATTCTACATAGTCTCTTTTTGGTCATCAACTTCTCTGAGCAATCTGTGCCAAGACCTCACAGAGAGGAATTTTTCCCAGTGTGTCCTGTCCCCCCTGGCCCTTATCCCATGTCGCTTCCCAGCTCTCTCTGAGCCCCTTCAGGCACCAAAATCCCACACTTGGCTCACCCTGGAGCCTTTCCCTGCGCAGATAAAACCCTCAGGAGGCTCTAAGGCCCCGCTCCCTCCGTCAGGGACCCGCCCGTCCCTCAGTGAGCACCGCCCAACCGGCGCCTCAACGGCACCGCCCCAAGGCGGGGCCAAACCCGCCCCGCCCGCGGCTCCTCCTCCCGGCCCACCCCAACATGGGGAGCTCCCCGAGCCGCGGAAAAAAAAAAAAAGGGGTAAAACCGCCCCAGAATAAACGAGGGGGAATTGAGCTGCGCTGAGGGAAAGCAGCGGCCGCGGCCCGGCCTGGCGGGAAAGCGCTCACCCGCCGCCATCTTAACGGCGCCAAGGCCACGCCCCCGCGGCCGTGAGGCGCCCTCTGATTGGCGGAGCGCGGGCTCCTCGCCGCGCGGGACGCTCTCTGATTGGAGGAGCGCGCCCCCCTCTTCCTCCCGCTCGTTGCATCGGCAGCTCGGCGCTCGGCAGGCTCAGGTGTGGCAGTGGAGCGCCGAGTGGGGCTGATGCAACCCGGGGCGGGTCGGTGGGACCGGGAGAACCGGGGGGAACCGGGGGGAACCGGGGGAAACCGGGGGAACCGGGTAACCGGAGCGCTGGTAACAGTGTGTCCTGCCCTGCAGCCGCCGCCATGGAGCCCGCGCCCGGCCCGCAGGAGAAGTACCAGCTCATCACGCGGAACCTGCAGGTACCGGGAGGTGGATGGCACCGGGGCTGGGCCGCGGGGAGAGCGGCGGCACCGGGAGGGATGTCAGGGACCAGCGGGGCTGGATCGGGGTCGGGCGGAGGAATTGGGGCTGGGAGGGTTGGCTGAAGCCGGATCGGGGCCGGGACCGAGGCGGGGGCAGGATGGGGTGCGGGTACCGGGGGGATGCGGCGGGGTTGGGGTCCGGGAACGGGAACGGGGCAGGAACGGGGCGGCATGGGGGGATCCGAGCCCGGGGATCAGCACTCTGGTCAGCATTCGGAGGAATTGGGGCTGGGAGGGGTTGGCTGAGGTTGGATCGAGGACAGATGGGGTGCGGGTACCGGGGGGATGCGACAGGATTAACGGGGCAGGAACGGGGAGGAACGGGAGGGGATCAGGGCATGGGGAAGCCGGCACTGGGGGGATCCGAGCCCGGGAATCGGCCCTCGGGGTCGGGCGGAGGAACTGGAGCTGGGAGCTTTGGCTGAGGCTGGATCGAGGGCAGGATGGGGTGCGGGTACCGGGGGGATGCGGCGGGGTTGGGGTCCGAGAACGGGGCAGGAACGGGACAGGAACGGGGCAGGATCAGGGCATGGAGAAGATCCGAGCCCGGGGATCAGCACTCGGGGTCGGGCGGAGGAATTGGGGCTGGGAGGGTTGGCTGAGGCTGGATCGGGGGCAGATGGGGTGCGGGTACCGGGGAAACCGAGGAGAATGCGGCAGGATTGGGGTCCGAGAACGGGGAGGAACGGGAGGGGATCACGGCACTGGGGGGATCCCAGCCCGGGGTCAGTACCGGGATACACGGTGCGGGAAGCCGGGCACCCCGCGGGATTTGCCGGTGTGTTCCCGCAGCTCGGTGTGTTTGTTCTGTGCCCCGGCAGGAGGTGCTGGGCGAGGAGAAGCTCATGGCCATCCTGCAGCAGCGGGAGCTGAAGATCTACTGGGGCACGGCCACCACGGGCAAGCCACACGTGGCTTATTTCGTGCCCATGTCCAAAATCGCCGATTTCCTCAAGGCTGGCTGCGAGGTGGGCACTGCCAACCCTGTGGGTGGCAGCTGCAGGGAGAGGGGACGGCGTCCCTGACTCGCTGTCCCCTGTCCTAGGTGACAATCCTCTTCGCTGACCTCCACGCTTACCTGGACAACATGAAGGCTCCGTGGGAGCTGCTGGAGCTGCGCACCCGTTACTACGAGCACGTCATCAAAGCCATGCTGGAGAGCATCGGCGTGCCCCTGGAGAAGCTCAAATTCGTCAGGGGCACCGACTACCAGCTCAGCAAGTGAGTCCTGGGCAGCCGAGGAGGCTGAGATAAAGCACAGGCGAGGTGCAGTTAAAGGAAATATAAAATATATATACCATATATATTAAAAATATTAATATATATATACCGTATATATTAAAAATATATGTACAATATTAGAAGTATCTCATATTGTATATATATTTTTATACATATATTAGAAGTATCTCATGTTGTATATATATTTTTATACATATATTAGAAGTATCTCATATTGTATATATATTTTTATACATATATTAGAAGTATCTCATATTGTATCTATATTTTTATACATATATATATTATCTATATATATAAGTATTTATCATTATATGTTATTATATTATATATTTGTAATTATTATTAACCGTCATTATCATATATAATACAGAATATATGATCTATATTTTATATAGAATATACATGTATATGTATACATAATATATATTCAATATATGTGTGTGTATATTTATATTATTATCCTAATATATTTTCATCTAATATAAATATAATTATTATCATTATTATAATCTATATTTTATATAGAATATACATATATATAGTATATATTCAATATATACATAGGTATATATATTGAATATTATTGTCATATATTTATATATGATATAAATATACTTAGCGTTATTATAATGTATGTACTATATATTTTATATAGAATACACATATATGTATATATTGTGTATATTCAATGTATATACATATGTATATTTATATGTCTATATATATTCAATATATACTCACATATATACATATATATTCAATATATATACACATATATACATATATATACTTCAACATACATACACATATATATACATATATAAATTTATATACACACATATATACACATATATATAAATACATATATATATATATGGCAGAGCTGTCCCTGTGCCCCTGGTGTCAAAGCTGTCCCCTGCCCCTGATGTCAAAGCTGTCCCCTGCCCCTGGTGACAGAGCTGCCCCCTGCCCCTGGTGACAGAGCTGCCCCCTGCCCCTGGTGACAGAGCTGTCCCCTGCCCCTGGTGACAGAGCTGTCCCTGTGCCCTGGTGACAGAGCTGTCCCCGTGCCTGTGGTGTCAAAGCTGTCCTCGTGCCCATGGTGACAGAGCTGTCCCCTGACCCTGGTGTCAGAGCTGTGCCCCTGGTGACAGAGCTGTCCCCAGCCCCTGGTGTCAGAGCTGTCCCCTGCCCCTGGTGTCAGAGCTGTCCCCTGTCCCTGGTGTCAGAGCTGTCCTCTGCCCCTGGTGACACAGCTGTGCCCCTGGTGTCAGAGCTGTCCCCTGCCCCTGGTGACAGAGCTGTCCCCTGCCCCTGGTGACAGAGCTGTCCCCTGCCCATGGTGACAGAGCTGTCCCCTGCCCATGGTGTCAGAGCTGTCCCCTGCCCCTGGTGACAGAGCTGTCCCCGTGCCCATGGTGACACAGCTGTGCCCCTGGTGACAGAGCTGTCCCCACAGGGAGTACACGCTGGACGTGTACCGCCTGTCCTCGGTGGTGACGCAGCACGACGCCAAGAAGGCGGGGGCGGAGGTGGTGAAGCAGGTGGAGCATCCCTTGCTCAGTGGTTTGCTGTACCCAGGCCTGCAGGTGAGGCGGGTGTGGTGCCCAGGGAGGTGCTGGCAGAGCCAGGGCGTGTTTGGGGCTGAGCATCAAGGTGGTTGTTGTCCACCCCGATGTCACACAAAGCGTGGCCTGAGCACGGAGCTGCTGTTCCAGCAAACAGTCTGGAATGTTCCCAGCCTTCCTTGGCTGGGAGTGCCCCAGGAGGAGCTGAGGGACAGGCCAGGACTGCTCTGGGTCCGGCCTCAAGGCTCTGTGTCTCTCCACAGGCGTTGGATGAGGAATATCTCAAGGTGGACGCACAGTTTGGAGGGGTGGATCAGAGGAAGATCTTCACCTTCGCAGAGAAGGTCAGGAATGGGGGCATTGCTGCCAGACTGGGGTCTGAGGGATGGCTTGGCCACTCCTAAATCCACTGGGAGAAATGTGTGGGATTTTGGTTGATGTCACAGCTCTGTGTGCTGCTGCTGCTCCCGTGCTCTGTGCAGCCACACATCCCTGGCTCTGACTCTGCCCTTGCTGGGTGCTGTTAGCCCAGATCCCAAAGTTACCTGGAGCCAGGAGCAAGCAGGGATTGTGAGTTAAAGTTAAATGAGGTTTGTTTCTGACTTGCCTCCTTGTGTTTTTCCCAGTACCTCCCTTCCCTGGGCTATGCCAAGCGCGTCCATTTGATGAACCCCATGGTTCCTGGGCTGACAGGCAGCAAAATGAGCTCGTCAGAAGAGGTTGGTCCTGGATCTGGCTGTGCTCAGGGGGCTCTGGGGGGACAGTTTGGTGGCTGGGGACTGAGAGGGAACCACCCCAGGGAAGGTGAGCTCTCCCTCCCCACTCACATGGGGTTCTAAGGATGTGCAGCAACTCCAGCATGAGTTTCCCGGGCAAAAGCTTGGGTGAAAGGCTGAGGAAATCTCTTGCTGCAGGACTCCAAGATTGATCTTCTGGACCGCAAGGAGGACGTGAAGAAGAAGCTGAAGAAGGCTTTCTGTGAGCCAGGGAACGTGGAGAACAACGGTGTCCTCTCCTTCATCAAGCACGTGCTCTTCCCCCTCAAGTCAGGTGAGGGGCTGGCCACGCTGGGGAGTGGATTCGAGGAGGGGACAGGAGTGTGTCCCCTGAAACAAGGCTGCCCTGAGTGCCACCTGCCCAGCCCCTGCTCTTGAGCAGGGTGGGGTACTTGGTTTATCTGAGCCTGAGTTAATCTGAGCTTTAAAACCTGTTTTGTCCCAGAGTTTGTGGTCCTGCGAGAGGAAAAATGGGGAGGAAACAAAACCTACACAGCCTATGAGGCCCTGGAGAAGGACTTTGCTGAGCAGGTGAGTGCTGGGAGGGGCTGATCCTTCTGCCTGAGGTTCCTGGGAGCAATCTGGGAGCACTGGGAGATGGAAATGTGCACTGGGAGGAGGTGTGGAGTGTGGCCTGGTAGTGTGGGATGCTCCCAGACAGGAGAGCCCGGGGGAGAGAGGATGAGTGAAGGATGTGAGCATCACATCAGCCACATCCTGCAGCAGAGCAGCAATTTAACCCTTCCCAGCTGTTCCCAGCAGAGGCTGGAGGCAGAAGTGTCCAGAAACTTCTGTTGACCAAGGGGAATCAGGTCAAGGATTTGGGGTTCATCTTCCCATCCTTTTTAGTCTCCATTTCCCACCCGTGGCCTCAGACAGGAACATCTTTGTCCTGACACAGGTTGTGCACCCTGGAGACCTGAAGAACTCCGTGGAAGTGGCCCTGAACAAACTGCTTGACCCCATCAGAGAGAAATTCAACTGCCCGGAGCTGAAGAAGCTGAGCAGCGCCGCGTATCCCACCCCTGCCAAAGCCAGTAAGGAGGGGCTGGGAGCCCAGGGAATGGGGCCCTTGGAGCTCAGGGAATGGGGCCCTTGGAGCTCAGGGAAATGGGCCCTTGGAGCTCAGGGAATGGGGCCCTTGGAGCCCAGGGAATGGGGCCCTGGGAGCCCAGGGAATGGGGCCCTGGGAGCTCAGGGAATGGGGCCCTTGGAGCCCGGGGAATGGGGCCCTTGGAGCTCAGGGAAATAGGGCCCTGGGAGCCCAGGGAATGGGGCCCTGGGAGCTCAGGGAATGGGGCCCTGGGAGCTCAGGGAATGGGGCCCTGGGAGCTCAGGGAATGGGGCCCTGGGAGCTCAAGGAATGGGGCCCTGGGAGCTCAGGGAATGGGGCCCTGGGAGCTCAGGGAATGGGGCCCTGGGAGCTCAGGGAATGGGGCCCTGGGAGCTCAGGGAATGGGGCCCTGGGAGCTCAGGGAATGGGGCCCTGGGAGCCCAGGGAATGGGGCCCTGGGAGCTCAGGGAATGGGGCCCTGGGAGCTCAGGGAATGGGGCCCTGGGAGCTCAGGGAATGGGGCCCTGGGAGCCCAGGGAATGGGGCCCTGGGAGCTCAGGGAATGGGGCCCTGGGAGCTCAGGGAATGGGGCCCTTGGAGCTCAGGGAATGGGGCCCTGGGAGCTCAGGGAATGGGGCCCTGGGAGCCCAGGGAATGGGGCCCTGGGAGCTCAGGGAATGGGGCCCTTGGAGCCCAGGGAGCTCAGGGAATGGGGCCCTTGGAGCTCAGGGAAATGGGGCCCTTGGAGCCCAGGGAATGGTGTCCTGGGAGCTCAGGGAAATGGGGCCCTGGGAGCTCAGGGAATGGGGCCCTTGGAGCTCAGGGAAATGGGCCCTTGGAGCTCAGGGAATGGGGCCCTGGGAGCTCAGGGAATGGGGCCCTGGGAAATCCAGGAAATGGGGCCCTGGGAGCTCAGGGAAATGGGGCCCTGGCCATGCAGGCCTCAGTGGGACAGCTCCCTCCAGGCAGCTGAGGTCAGAGAAAAGTTTTGAAGCTCCAGACTCAAAACCAGCTGTGGAGAGCATTGGGAAAGGTGAGGAAAGCCAGCACAGGAGGGACTCTGCTCTCTGGTATAGGGACAATCGTGGAATTCTCTGCAGGGAATTCCCCCCAGGGCCTGCATTTGGGGCTGATCACCCACCTGGGTTTGTGCTGAGTGTTTGACCATTCCCTTCACCCTGCAGAGCCTGGAGAGAAGGGCACCAAGAACTCCGAGCCAGAGGACGTGGTCCCATCCCGGCTGGACATCCGTGTGGGCAAAGTGATCAGTGTGGAAAAGGTATGGGGCAAGAGGGGAGGAACCCTCCCGTGTGGTGACATTTGGGGTGTGCCTGTGGGGGGGCTGCCACCTTCTTTGCCACCCCATTCCCATCCCTGCTCCCCCTGGCAGCACCCAGATGCCGACAGCCTTTACGTGGAGAAGATCGACGTGGGCGAGGCCGAGCCCCGCACCGTGGTCAGCGGCCTGGTGCACTTTGTCCCCAAGGAGCAGCTGCAGGACAGGCTCGTGGTGCTGCTCTGCAACCTCAAACCCCAGAAGATGAGAGGGGTGGAGTCGCAGGGCATGGTGCTGTGTGCCTCCAGGTGAGGGACAGAGGGGACAGCGGGGCTGGACCCACCCCTCCTGCCTCAGAGTGCTGAGGGGCAGCTGGGCAGCACCTTGGGGTGACTCTGGTGTCTCCACACCTCTCCTTAGCGTGGGGGAGCCCCGTCAAGTGGAGCCCCTGGACCCCCCAGCCGGGTGCTGCGCTGGGGAGCGCGTCTACGTGGAGGGCTACGAGGGTGGGGAGCCCGACGAGGAGCTCAAGCCCAAGAAAAAGGTCTTTGAGAAGCTGCAGGTGAGGCCTGGAAACAGCTGGGAGTGGCTGGGGTTCTGTCCAGCAGGGTCACACTGTCCCCACCTCTGGGTGACCCCAAATGGGGTGTTTGCCCCCTCGGTGTTGTTGGCAGCAGAGCTGTGGAGGAGATGAACCTTCCCAGGGCTGACCCCGCTCCCTGTTCTGCTCCCCAGGCTGATTTCCACATCTCCGAGGATTGTGTCGCTCAGTGGAAGGAGAGAAACTTCCTGACCAAGCTGGGGACTGTCTCCTGTAAAAGCCTGAAGGGTGGCAGCATCAGCTAACAAGTGCCAGGGCTGCTCTGGTGCCTCCTGCCTGACTGCTGCACCTCAGCCAGGCTCCTCCCAGACATCTCCCCACCAGTGCCCCGATTCGGGGGCTCAGCCCTGGGGGCTCTGGGACTGAACTTTCAGCCTCTCACCCCAGGAGCTGCCTCCAGCATCCCTCTGGGGACTGGAGGTGCCACCACACCCCAGGGACTCATCCCCATGGCCTTGGGGCCAGCTGTGCCACTGACTGGACTCCCTGCTCGCTGGGGTGGCATCTGTGGGTGCTGTGGTGAGGGCAGAAGGGAAAAGCTGCTTCTCCAACCTTGTGTTGCTGCTACCAGAGCTGGGGACAGCCCGGCAGGCCCCTGCTGCACCCCCAGCCCACCCAGCGCTGTGCCCACTGCTGCTGCTCTCTGGCCAGGAGCCCAGGCAGCGCCCGTGGGGCTGTCCTGAGCCCGTGGGGGGGTGTGGGCCTTAAACACTGACTCGGGAACCATCTGTCTGTCATAAAACCCAATAAAACATCGAGCTGACTGCATGTGGCTGTGCCCATCTGTCCAGGGGAGCTGGCAGCCAGCCCTGCTCTAGAGTTTTACTGGGAGCCAGCCCAAGGGTGTCCCTGGAGCTCAGCACCACCAGAAAGGAGCTGCAACCATAAACCAGGAAGGACAGGAGGCAGCAAGCTTCGGTCATCATTTTTACCAGCCAGGTACAGAGCTCTGAGCAGCTACTCGGCGGCAGAGGGTCAGTTGCTTTTGGTTTGGTTTGGTTTGGTTTGGTTTGGTTCGGTTGGGTTTGTTGCTTTGTTTGGTTTTTGTTTTAAGTTTGTTTTTTTTTTACAATCAAAGAAATCAAAATGTGACCCGAGTTTACAGAAACAGAGTCAAGGCTCTGCCCCAGAGCCCAGGGCCAGCTCGAGGGGCAGCCAGGCCCTTCCTCTTGCCGGGCAGTGGCGAGTGCTGGCCACGAGCCCCTCTTGCCTTTCCATCAAGAACCAAAGCCCTGATCCCTTCCCAACCAGCACCTCCATCCCCTCCCGTTCCTGTTTGCATCCCCCAGGCGCTGTCGTGGCCAAAGCCCTCCCATTCCCTTGTCCAAAGTGCTTCCATTCCTCGTGGGCCTGTCTGGCCGGCAGCGGTGGCTCCAGCTCCGGTGTCTTCAGCCCCCAAACTCCTCTGGGTGCGGCTGCTCAGCTCCACACACCCACACCAAGCATCAGCTTGGCAGGGAGGAGCTGCTGGCTCTGGGCACGGGCCTCGAGTCCAGTAAAAAAAAAAAAGCAAAATAAAGCTGTAGTACTTAGGAAAGTGAAACCAACACCATTTTTGCATAAATATCATCAAGGCCGTGGAGGCTAAGGCTGTTTGCTTCCTGTGTTAAGTTAGTTGCCAGTTCCACACTCGTCCGTTGACCTGCCCAGGTCCCTGAGAGATTTGGATTCCCGTCTGTGGAGGCTCCAGTCCTGCAGTGTCATCCTTCAGGCCGTCTCTCCCCGTCTGTCTGCAAAGCAGGAGGAAAGAGCCCATCAGCCACCCCGAATCCCAACTTCCCACAGCCCTGCCAGGCTCTGTCCCTGCTGCCCCAGTGCCTCCCAGCTGGAACACAGCCCAGCAGCCGTGCTGGGTGTCCAGCTTGGGAATTTATCGCTTGGGGATGTACAGCTCAGGATCCTGAGCAGCGAGGCTGAACCTCCCGTGCCTCCCACCCCACCTACCTTGCGCAGGGAGGCTCTGAGCTGCCGGCTCCGCGCCGTTCCTGCCCTCCATCCCCGCCAGCTCGCTCTCAGTCCTGCTCTCCTCCACCTTGGCATCCCCATCCAGCACCGGGGAGCCCAACGCCTCTGCCCCCGGTGCCTTCGGGGAAGGAGCCGGCCCCGAGCCAAGCGAAGGCTTCTTGGCTACTGGAGGGGGGATCTTGCCGGTTTTCCGCTGGGTTTGTGCCTTCCCGGGGCCCTGCGTGGCGGCGGCGGCCGGGGCTGCCGAGCGCTGCCCCGAGAAATTCATCAGCTCGGCCACCAAGTTCCTCTTCAGGTCGGCCTGTGCCTCGGGGGACGAGGCCGTCTCCATCACCAGCTTCCTGGAGCTCTTGGCGAAGATGAAGCTGGCGGTGGAGGCGGGCGATTTGTTCCTGGGGGACAGCTGCCCATCCCCGGGGAGCCCCTCGGGGCCGGGCTGTGCCGCTCGGCCGCCCGGCGGCTTCTCGGCGGCCAAGGCGGCGGCCTTGAGGTGCACGGCGTGGTGGAGCTGCTTGGAAGGCACCGGATCTTGGGCAGGAGGCGGCTGCCGCGTGGACAGGGAGCGCCGGACGGGTTTTTGAGGGGCCGGACGCTCCTCGGGCCCCGCTCCGGCCGCCGGCTCGACGCTGACGGAGCGCAGCCGCACCATCTGCAGCAGCGAGGGGGTGACGATGGGCAGGCTGGCGTCCTCCTTGGCCGCAGGGCCGCTCTTGCTCCTCGACACCGGCTCCTTCTTGGCCTCCGCCCGGGGGCCGTTGGCCGCCTTCTTAAGGCTGATTTGGGGCGGCAGAACCAGAGCCGAGGGCGGCGGGAGAGGCGGCGGCGGCGGGGGCACGGCGGCCGTGGGAAGGGGCTCAGCGAGGCGTGGAGGCTGTGGAACCCCGGTGGGTGGCTCTTGCTGCTGAGATGATGGAGAAGCAGCCCCCGGGCTCGGTGTTGCCGTCTGCCCGTCCGCCGTGGCCGAGGCGGCATCGGGCAGGCTGGAGAGATAGGATTCATCCGGAGGGGGGAAGTCTGCCATGGACAGGTCGTGCTCCTCGGGGGCTGGCGGCGGTGGCGGGGGCCAGGCGGTGTCGGCGGGGGTCTCACTGCTGGTCTGGGGGCTCCCCTCCACCTTCTTGGCCGGCGGGGGAGGCGGGTGGTAGGCAGGCGGCGGTGACGGCGGCGGGGACTTGCCGTTGGGCTTGGCCGAGGGCTCCTGGCCGGCAGTGCTGGGCGCTGGGGGGGTTGGTGAGGGCTGCAGGGAGCCGGCGGGAGCCAGGGGCTGCTGGGGCTTGGTGGGTGGTGGGGAGAAGGGAGCGGGAACTTTGGGGTGCGGCGGGATGATGAACCGGTCTGAGCGAGCGGTCAGCACCTCGGGGGGCGTCGGGTCCGAGGCCGAGGAGGAGATGGAGGTGAGGGAGGAGGACACGGAGAGCGCAGGAGACTGCAGGGAGCAGACCCGGTCCGGCTTCTGGGGCTGAGACTTGCCCGGGGACACAGCTGGCGGTCCCAACCCCTTGGTGGGCAGTGTGGGCGTCCCGCTCTGGCTGGAGTAGCCGCTGGAAGGGGACATGGTGCGGTCAGACCCATCGGGGCAGCTCCACTTGGCCTGAGCTTGGGGCTCCCTCAGCACCACCGTCACGCCGGGGCGGCCCCGAGGGGCCTCAGGGGAGCTGGCGCCCGCCAGGCTCTCGGAGCGGAGGCTGCTGGTCTCGCTCAGCGATGGGGAGAACACCTCATCCTCGCCCGTGGGGCTGAAGGGCTCGGGGCGCGGGGACCAGGGCGCGCTGCTGTCCCGCTGGGGCCGCCGCTCGGGCCTGGGGGGCAGCCCCAGCACCTTGGGCTCCCCGTCTGCCTTCTGGTGCAGCGAGTAGGTCCTGCGGGGAGGGGCCGGGGGCTTCTTCATCTTCCTGAGGGACACGCTGCGGGCGGAGGAGCGCTCGCTGGCCAGGCTGGCCGTGTCCGAGCCCTCCGCCTGGCTGCTCGTGCTGTAGGCAGGGGATGCACGGCCGCTGCCCACGGCCAGGAGCCCGGGGGCCGCGGGAGCCAGGCCGGCAGCAGGCTTGGAGCAGGAGCTGGCGAAGCTGGTGGAGCTGTAGATGCTGATTTGGTCGGCGTCGGAGCGAGCTGCCGCGTCCGCCTCGCCGTGCGGCCCCGCCTCGGGCTGCCGGTGGTCACAGCCGCCCTGGGAGGAGATGGTGGAGCTGTTGGAGACGATGGTCTCCGTGGACTGCGAGTGGCTCCAGTTGTCGCTGGAGGAGGAGGGCTCGCGGCTGCGGGGGCCGCGCTCCGAGAAGCGGGACAGGGAGCGCACCGAGGCCGGGCTGGACGACACGAGGCTGCAGCGGCTCAGCGTCCGCACGCTGCTGCTCGTCAGGGCCACCACGTCCACCATGGGCGGCAGGATGGCGTTGGGGATGATCTTGGACATGTAGGTGCCCTGGGGCGAGATGGACATGACGGGGCCGACCAGCATCTCCGGGGGGTTGGCGTGGGTGGTCATGCCCGGCACGGCCAGCGACTTCGGCCTGACCATGGGGGACAGCTTGGCCGCTGTCTTCCTCCCCACCAAGCTGTCGTCGTAGTAAACCCTGTTGATGTGCTTCTGCAGGGCTGCATCCGCCTCCTCCAGCACTCCCAGGCAGACGCGGGCGCCGCCGGCCCCGGGCAGAGGCTGCAGCTTCCCGTCGATGGTGGGGATGCGGATGGCATCGCCAGACACCTGCCCCCCGTTCAGCAGGGGCTGCTGCCCTGCCTGCCTGTCCCCGTGGCCCGCTGGCCCTCGCCCGTCCGCCTCGGGATGACCCTTGGCTCCGTGGCTGTTCCTGAGACCTGGGAGCAGGGAGAGATGACCTCAGCGTGATCCCAAGGCAAGGCAAACAGATCCGAAAAATCGCCCCTTGCCCCCAAAGCTTACCCAGCTCCTTATGGACGTGCTGGGGGATGCCCAGCACCGTTGTCCTCCTCTCCTTCCTCTTCTTGCCAGCCCTCTCTGAGGATTTGGGAAAGGAGTCGTGTGGTCGGAAGGTGGAACCTACAAGAGATGTGAGGGGGGTCTAGCTGGTGTGAGGGGTCCCTGGCCAGAGTGTCCCCAGTGTCCCCAGTATCCCCAGCACTTCCCACTGCCAGAGGTGCTCTGGGATAAGCCAGGCTCAGGCACTGGAACAGCCCAGAGAGGCACCAACCGAGCAGTCTGAGCAGGGAGGAGATGGTGTCTGTGTGTCTGTCTATCCGCCTAACCCAGCCCAAATCCTCTCTCTGACTCAGCCAGAGCTGCTCTCATCTCTCCCAAGGGCCCCCAAACCCCTGTGCTGGCTGGTGGCCACCCCGAGACAGAGCCCAGCTCCCTGCCACACTGCCAACCCCCCTGGCGAGCCCCCGTGCCACGGCCCCAGCGGGTACCTTTGCGCTGGATCATCTCGGAGCGGATGGAGAGGGCATCCTCAGAGGTGCTGTCCGTGGCACAGGAGGCTGCCTGGCTCCGGAAGGACAGGCTGTCATCCTCCGAGGATGCACAGGACTGTGGGGACACAGGGGGGCTCAGCAGAGCCCGGGGCTGCGGGGACAGAGCTGCCCCAACCCCGGCCAGGCCCCTTCCCCGCCGTGATCTGACTCTGCAGCCGAGACAAAAGCTCTTCCGAGGGCCAAAGGCTGAGTCAGCCACGCCGGCATCCAGAGTCCTCCCACCAGGAGCAGGGCTGGGAGCAGCCCCCAGGACCCTGCGGGGCTGGTGCGTGCAAGGAGCCCCCCGAGGAGCTGCCAGGCTCGCCCCCGTGCCAAGCCCAAAATGACTCCGTGGATGTGCCCGGCCCGGCCGTGCCCCAGAGCCCAGGGCTGGAGGGATGCCATGGCTGGGAGAGGGGCATGGGACAGGGACAGGGCCAGGCGGGATCCCCAGCACTCCCTGGACTTCCAAGGGGTTAAAGAGGCTGAGAGCCAACGAGAGCAGCAGCTTGAGGGAACACAGGTGAGGCACTGGCAGCGGGGTCAGAGCTCAGGGATTGCCAAAGCTCAGCGTGGCCAAAAGAGGGGCAGATTCTCCTCGTTGGCAGCCAAGGAGGGGCACAGGCACCAGGCTGGATATGGCCAAGAGTCCCCAAATGCCACCACATCACCCCTCCTCAATCAGGGCTCACAGAGGGCACCAGTGGGGAAGGGACAGGGGGACAGAGGGATGCAGGCACAGGGGGAGCCCCAGCAGAGCATCACAGGCTGTGCCAAGGCTGAGGATGGGGAAAAGAGCTCGTCATGGGGCACAGGGGAAAACACCAAGGGACACACGGCCAGCTCCAGCACCATAACCCCCCCTGGACATGGTCCTGCCACCTTGGCTGGTTGCCTGTCTGCCCCCAAACACCACCCAGAGAGGACAGAGGAGCCACACGGTGTGCCCTCATCCCCAGGAGCACCACTTGGCAGGGCTCACCTGGAGGCTGCTGGTGTCCCCGTGGTCCCAGGCACTTTTGGTCTGTTTCTGCTTCTCTGCAGAGGGAAAACAGAAAATAAATCCCTCCAGGGGATCCGGAGGAAGCAGCTGCCCAGCCGGCAGTGCCACCAGCACTGGACTCTGGTCAGCCCCATGCACCACCCACAGCGCCCAGCCAGCCAGGAGCTGGGGACAGCCCTTCCACCGTGTCCCCAAGGCCACCCTGGGGTTGGGGACACCTACCCTGGTGCTGCAAGGACTTCAGCCCCTGCTGGGCCTGGCTGTGCAGCTCTTCCAGGTGCGGGGGCCGCGTGCTGGGGAAGAAGACGTTGTCGGGACATTCCTCGCCCGCCGTGTACTGCACGCTCAGCCGCTTCTCACCCTCGCCCTTGGCAGCGCCTGTGGGGACAGCGGGGTCAGCTGGGCTGGGGGGGACACGGCCATGGGTGGTGACAGCCACCCCAGGGTGACGTTGTCCTGCTGGAAACACCGAGAGAAATCCCATCCTGCGGGCTCTGCCCGGCCGGTCGATATTCCGGAGTCAGGATGTCTCCGCTGGGTTTCTCCATGGGGTGTGGGAGAAATCCCCCTCCTTCCCCAGCGCCTTCGTTAGGAGCTAATGAGGCGGTGAATTGTGTGGGGCTGGGGGCAGCTGAGCAGGGCAGGGGCGGCACAGGAGGGGATTAAACGTGGATGGATCGAGGATGACTTTCCCTTTGGAGCATTGCGTCATTCCCACACCTTCCTCATCACCCCAAGAACAGGGACTCCCCCCATGCCCAGGCAGGCTGGCACAGAAGAGGGAAACTGAGGCACATCCAGCGGTAGAGATCCCAGAGGACTCAAATCCCTGCTGCGAACCCCGCTGGGTGCTGAACACCCCATCTGCCACGCCTGGAGCAGCACGGAGACTCCACTCCCTGCCTGGCAGCCCCCTCCCCACAGCCACCACCAGCACCCTGCAGTGCCCACGGCCACCCTGGCATCACCCAGCCCTGGCATCACCCTGCCGGGGCACTGCAGCACCGTGGCACAGCCCTGCCTGCTCCTACCACAGAGCGAAGCCTTAAACTCTTCCTGCCCAGAAAAAAAACCAAAAAAAAACAATTTTGAGGAAGGGAAGGGCGAGCACAGGAAACCTTCGGGGCTGGTGGCAGCACCCCGGGGCCACGGGCACCTGCTGCTCGGCATGGCCGGAGCACACAGCACCCCTTTTGTCCCCTGTGCTCCCCGTGTCCCCGGGCAGGTGGCGAGGCAGCCGTGCTCTGTCTCCAGCACACAAAGGAGCAGGCCTGGAACAATGGAGCCTCCCGCCCTGCCGCCATGCCGGCCGCTGCCTCCGCCAGCACCGGGCTGGCACCGGGCACCGGGCACCGGGCACCGGGCACCGGAGCTCTGCCGCACGGATCCCCCGTGCTGCTGCAAAATCCCCGCGGGGAACACAAAACACCCACAGCCCCTCCCAAACATCGTGTTCCCAATCCCCTTTTCCTCGCCCCCTCCCCAATTTCGGCAGCCCCTCGGCCGACACCCCCCGAACGCGCTCGGAGCTGCCTTGCGGGGAGAGGAGCGCGGTGATTTATCCCGGGATATCCTGGGGTGACCTTCCCTGCCCTCCCCCGGGGGTGGCAGCCCCCCTGCCCGCTGCGGGTGGGCAGGGGGGTCCCGGTGGGCAGGGGTTGTGTAAGGACGAGGCTCTGCTCCCTGCTCCCTCCCTGCCCGCTGCTCACTCACCCTTCTTCTTGAAGAAGGCCAGAAGCGAGGAGATGTTCCTGCCCATGAAAACCACCATGGTGGCCGGGGGAAGGGTCTGATCCCCAGGGATGGGGGGTCTGCCGCCCCCCGAGGAGGTTTAGCCTATTGTGCCGAGGCTGCTCTCACCCGGTGTGTGCCGGTGGGGCGGATACCGGCGGCCCCCGGTTCCCTCCCTCCGTCCTCATCCGCACGGGCGGGAGGATGCTCGGCCAGGCGAAGACGCTCCGGCGCAGCTGCTTGAGAGCAGAGAGCAGCCTGAGCCGGGCACGGCTGCGCGGTGGCAGCAGGGGACAGTCCCAGGCAGGAGGGGACAGTCCCAGGCAGGAGGGGACAGTCCCAGCTGTGCCCACCGCGCTCCTCGGCCGCGGGAGAATAAAAGAGGGGCCCCTCCTCTGGCCCCCGGCTGGCTCCCCCCGGCCCTCCCGCCTCCTCCCACGCACGGAGATCCACAGGGATCTGTTCTTCCAGGCTCGGGGCCAGCATTTCACTGCTCCTCCCTCTCGGACCCCTGGGATTCCCCAGGACCCTGCTGCAAACCTTCCACAACAGTGCATCCAACTGGGAGCAACTGGGATCAACTGGGAGGCTTTTGCACCTTGGCTGTGACACAGCACAGGGTCACATTCCCCATGCCAGCCTGTCCCCAGTGCCCCAGGACAGGGCAAAGGGTGTTTGTCCTTAGGGACAGGGCTGTGTCACGGTCACAAGGGCTGGCAGCACCGGGGAAAACCAGCTCTGGGACCAGTCTAACCAGTAGCTGCAGCTGCTGCTGCGGAGGCAGGTGAAAGCAGGGGCAGAAATGCCAGGCGGTCACACAGTGGCACTGCCCTGGCACTGCTGGTCACTGTCCCCACCATGGAGGTGCTCCCAGCACCTCTGAGAGCTCCATCCCCCCCATTTACAGGTGTTTTACCCCAAAAGGTGAACAGCACCCAGCGTTTAGCAGCCGTGTCCTTGTGCCAAACCCTCTGCCCCTGCCCTGCAGCTCCCCACGGGCCGTGCCCAGGGTTTGTTCCAGCAGCTGTGCCCAGGGTTTGTTCTGGCACGATGCAGCGTGGGCTCACCCAGTGCAGGGTCCCAGCAGGCCCCAAACGGTGACTGCAGCTCAAGGGACACTTTGACCTTGTGAAGGGCATCTCTGTGTCCCCAGCCAGGCAGCTCCAGGCTCAGCGAGGATTTCTCCCCTGGAATTCCAGCATGGAATGCCCCAAACACCAGCAGCTCCCTGGCTGTGCCTGAGCCAGCCCCTGCTCCAGCACGGGCAGGATGGGCCCTGCTGCCCACACGCCCCCCCAGAAGGTGCTGGGGGTGGTGGGCAGACGTTCCCCAGCTCTTTCCGTGGCACAAGGGGATAGAGGGATATAATTAAAGGGCTGAGGATGCACAAAGCAGGCAGCACGTGCTGAGCTGAGCACTGCCCTCTGCTCTGGGCAGCCTGTCATGAGCCCAGAAAGGGCCACGGGCGGTGGCAGCCGGTGGGGACACTGCTCCCAGCTCCACAGGGAAGGCTCCAGCCTTCCAGTTCTGCCCACAGAGATGGGACTGCAACAGGGCCCCCCCAGAAAAGGGAAACAGCCCCTCCTGTGCTGCTGCTGCAGGGCCCAGCAGAGCTGAGCTTGGGTCCCACAGCTCTGCTGGTGGCAGCACAGGTGGAAGCTGCTTCCAGGGCTGAGGACATTCCCAGCTGCTGGCAGACAGCCTGGCCCTGCTCCACCTTCCTGCCTGTGGCCCATTGCCCACACAGAGGAGCTGGAGAAGATCCCACAGTGATGGAGACGTGTCCCTCTCCACTGTCACACCGCTGAGGAGGAGCTGCAGCCTCCCAAAAAATAATCCAGGGCTGAGCCAGGCCACGCCACAGAGGAGCCTCGTGGCAGCCTCCACTTCTCCCACTCCCTGTGACCTTCGCTACCTCATCATCCTCACCCAGCCAGCCTCACCCCGGCTCTGTCAACACACCAAACCTGCTAGAAACAGGGGGGACTGTGGGAATCCAGGGCTTCCCTCTGGCTGCCCTGGGACCCTGGCAGGGGTCAGAACCCCCCTGGACAGAGCCCCCAGAGACACTGGCTGTGATCTCTGTCCATGGAGAGGAGTTTTCAATCTTACAGGATGAATTACCAGCTTTGAGTGTTTGATAAGAGTAATAATTAAGTGTGACACGGGTGCAAAAGTAAAATTTTAGGATTCTAGATTAGGGGTCCAAAGGGGACAAGATGGAGGAAATTGGGTGTGCCTTGTCCTTTTTCTCCTTCTTCATGCCCTCCATGTTTCACTGTGGTGTTGGCATTTTTCTGTTGGTTCAGGCTGGGGACACACTGTCCAACGTAGGTGACAGATATTGGCACGTTATTGTAAATCCAGCACAGGTAGTTTGTGGTATTTAATGTTTGTACCATCCCACTGAGGGCAGAGCCCCACACGCTGCCCTGCAGGACAGAGCTGCGGCAGGGCAGCAGAACATGTTAGAGATAAACAGAATAAACAACCTTGAAACAGCACAGACCAATTATGGCTTCTGCTTTGGCAGCGGGGCAGAAAGACAGAGATTTTATACAATCTCAGAATCATCAATACCTCAGATTCCGACAGGGGATCCAAAGCAGGAGAGCCCCGATGCTGCAGGTCCCGCTGGGTTGGGGAAGCCGCTGCAGCTGCAGCCGCTGCCGGTAGCGACACGCCCGGTGGGAGCCGGTGTCCCGGGCCCTGTGCATTCCTTGCGGTGCATCCCGGATCACCCCCTGCCCTCCGGGCTCGGCTGACAGCGGGATTCTCCCAGATAAGGATGGGCAGCCTCTCCAGGATGGGCTCGGAGCTGGTACCTGCTGCTGCCAGTGCCAGGGATGGTGCGGAGGGACCCCAGCATCCCTGGAGCAAGGCACAGGAAGGGACAGGGGACCCCTGAGGGGCTGAAGGTTCCAGGGAGGGAATGGGAAGGGTCCCACAAGGGCTGAGCCCCCACAGGAACACGGCCAGGACCGCCCAGCCCGATGCTGCAAACAGAACTCGGTGCTGGCCCAGCTCTCACTCTGCTGCTCTTCACCTGGAGAGAGCCAGGGGAGAAAATCCCATCCAGGGGAGAAAACCCCATCCAGGGGAGAAAATCCCATCCAGGGGACAAAATTCCATCCAGGGGAGAAAATCCCATCCAGGGGACAAAATCCCATCCAGGGGACAAAATCCCAGCTGCTGTCCCCCTCCTGGCCAGGCCTGTGCGTCCTGCGAGCAGCAGGTTTGGCCGGGCTCGGCTGCAAACATCCATCTCTGCAAACATCCATCTCTGCAAACAAAAATCCATCTCTGCAAAGATCCATCTCTGCAAAAATCCATCTCTGCCTGCTCGGCACTGCCCTGACTTGCCTGCTCCAGGCCGGGTCCTGCAGCACAGCAGCAGCTCCTGCCCGCCACTGAGTCACCTCCAAAAAATGGGGAGGAGGGGGAGCCCCAGGAGAGTGGGAAGGGGCTGTGAAATCCCCAGGGGACCCCGCCTGTGTCCTGCTCTCAGCAGGATGAAGCCCCCCTGCCCCACGGGCATGGATAACACCAGTGGGGTGCACCATGAACCCCATTGCTGGGAGTCCATGGAGCTGTCAGGACATGGATGGGCCCTGACAGAGCTGTGCCCCAGTATCACAGAATATTCTGCTTTGGAAGGCACCTTATCCAGCCCTTCGTCTCCAGCATCTTGTCCCTCTGCTGCTTTTGCAACCTTCAACTCTTTAGGGTGTCTGGGAGCCCCTAAAGACAACCAACCTGTTCCCCAAATCCTTGTCTCAGCACAGGATCCACGCCCTGGGACACGCCAGGGGACCCTGAGCACTCCGGGCAGGGTAAGAGCACAATAATATTGACAGTGGCTCTGGCCACACCTGGGGGGCTGCTCCAGCCAGGAAAACATCTCCACCAAGCAAATAAACACCATCCACGCTGCTGGCTCGGCTCTCAAACACAATCCCACGCAGAGGCTGAACTAAAATTAATTTCAACTGGGAAAACAAACTTGGATGGGTTTGTTTTTTTTTTTCCTTCCCCTAAATCACAGCGCAGAAAGCTGCCTGGTCTCACCTCGGGGAGAAGGAGCTGGTGCAGGGTGAAATCCCACTTGGAGCAGAGCCGTGGCTGCAGTCGCCTCCAGCCAGGGCTGCTGTCAGGACAGGAGCACTCAGGGTTGTGCAAGGGGCCCTGAGCTCACTGCTGTCCCACCCTTGCCCCACAGCCAGCCCTGAGGTGACACAGAGTGTCTCCTGCTCCCTGAGTTATCCCAGATCCAGGCGAGGGGCTGGCAGCACAGGGGGGTCCCGGGGCAGGACCACCCCAGTACCCGGCTGTGTCTCACTCCCAGCCCAGCGAGCCTCCGTCCCACGTCCCACCACATCCCCACCCCTCGGAGAAGCCACCGAACAGGTTTGAAGGTAAATAACAACCTTCCCCAGCCAGGAGCCAGGAGCTGGGAGCCGGATCCGGGCGGGGGGAACATCCCAGCTGGGGAGCGCAGGGCGGGGGAGAGAAAGTGCCACGGGGCCACAGAGGGTGACACGGGTGGCACTGTGACCAGGGCTGAGCCACCAACACCTCCTCCTTTATTCTCCAGAGCTTTGTCACTCCCTGGTGCCCTTGAAGGTGACACGGGTGGCACCATAACCAGGGCTGAGCCACCAACACCTCCTCCTTCCATCCTCCAGAGTTTTGTCACTCCCTGGTGCCCTTGAAGGTGACACGGGGCTGCAGAGGGTGACACGAGTGGCACCATGACCAGGGCTGAGCCACCAACATCTCCTCCTTCCATCCTCCAGAGCTTTGTCACTCCCTGGTGCCCTTGAAGGTGACACGGAGCCACAGAGGGTGACACGGGTGGCACCATAACCAGGGCTGAGCCACCAACACCTCCTCCTTCATTCTCCAGAGCTTTTCCACTCCCTGGTGCCCTTGAAGGTGACACGGGTGGCACAGTGACCAGGGCTGAGCCACCAACACCTCCTCCTTCATTCTCCAGAGCTTTTCCACTCCCTGGTGCCCTTGAAGGTGACACGGGTGGCACAGTGACCAGGGCTGAGCCACCAACACCTCCTCCTTCCATCCTCCAGAGCTTTGTCACTCCCTGGTGCCCTTGAAGGTGACCCGGGGCTGCAGAGGGTGGCACGGGTGCCCTTCCCTCGGTGTGCCCCGCTCGCACGGGGCTCCGGGCTGGCTGTCCCCAGGCCGGTGCCATCACACCCGGCGTGGTTTGACGGGCACCGGGCGCTCCTGCCAGGGCAGGGGCGTTGCCTGTCACAGCAGGCAGCTGGCACAAAGCGGGCAGGCGGATTAAGGACAAGACGTTGCAGGTTTTTTCCGTGCACGGATCCCCCGTCCTCACAAGCAGCACCAGCCAGCCCCGCTCCCGCCCCGCGGGGCTTTTCCAGGGAAACGCTGCGGAGGTGCCGATCAGGGAGAGTGATCCCACCAGGATGGGGTGGGGGATAACCCAGAGGACAGGGCAGGTCCCATCCCTGCCTCTCGGTGATGGGAGCGTGCCAAGGTGGCACGGCATGGCACGGCACGGCAGAGCCGGGAGCTGCGGCTGCGGTGCCAGGACAGCACCGATCGCCTCCTCCGCTGCTCCGGGAACGCGAGGGGACACCGGCAAGGCTCCAGCAGGATGCTGGAGGAAGCTCCTGTGTAAATCTCGGCGTGTTCCCCCGCCGGGACCGGGCCCTGCTCTCATCCGCCCCCCGGGTGTTGGCGGAGCCGGCCCAGCGTGGGTCTGGCACGGAGAGAGGCTGCAAAGGGCAGAGCTCAGAGCTGCCCAGCCCGGGGCATTCGGGTACCCCATCCCTGGAAGTGTCCCACGCCAGGCTGGGGCAGCCTGGGATAGTGGAAGATGTCCCTGCCCATGGCCTGGAACGCGATGAGCTTCCAAGTCCCTTCCAAATCAAACTATTCCGTGATTATTTTCCCTGCGGGCCGCTGCAGAGGCCAGCGAGGGTTGGTGGCTGCGGGTGACCCCGCACCCAGAGCGCACCCAGAGAGCACCCGGAGCGCACCCAGAGCTCCGCGTTCCTGCGCCCTGACTCAGCCGGGCCCGGCGGGGAGTCCCGATAAGGAGGCGATAAGAGGCTTCGGTCTCCCTGGGGCTCAAGGACCTTCCTCGGTATGGACGAGAAGCTGGGGATGCTCCCGCAGCAAGCCAGGCCCCGCTCTGGCACGGGGAAGTGGGCACGGGGTGCGTGGGTTTGGCACGGGTGGGCAGAGTGGGTGGGCTCACTCCTCGGAGCCCTGGGCTATGCCCACCCTGGGGACCCCTGCTCTGTCCCCTCAGCACCCAAAGGCGGTGCCCACACCTCTGCACACACGGCACAAGCACAAAACCATCCTGATGCGCCAACACCGAGCACGGCAGGGCCAAATTAACCCTCCAGTCACCGGAGAGGCAGAAACTGGGGACGCTGCTCCAGCCGCCCGCCACGTGCAATTATTCTCCAGCCCAAAATCCGGGGCAGCCGGGGTCTCGCAGGGGGACAGGGCTGCCCGGAGGGGGACAGGGCCGCCCGGAGGGTGCCGGCACACCCTGCCCCCAGCCGGCGATCCGGGCTGCGCCCTCCGAAACGCTGAAGCGACACAAAGCAAATTCTTTGGCTTTGTGGCCGCCGCGCCGTTGCCATGGAGGCGTCGCAGAGAACAAACACAACTCGCCCCGTGTTTTCTCAGCACCTTCCACCCCACGGCCTTCGGCCCCAGAGCCGGTGCCGGACCCACATCCCGCCCGTTCCAGGGCGCCCGAGATGGAGCAGGGCTGTCCCAGGCAGCCCTGGGGAAGGGTGGCACACGAGGGTGGCAGGGGATGGAGAGGTGATGGAGGTCTGGGCACAGTGGCACATGGAAAGGGTGAGGATGTGCCAGGGATTGCAGCCACAGCCCAGCCTGGCCCATGGCACCGGGCCCTTCCTGCGGGGACAGAGAGGCAGAGAGGATCCTGCAGCCACCCCTGAGGAGAGGAGCATGGTGGAGAGCCTGCAGTGAAGAAGATGCTGTCCCAGCATGGCCATGGGTGATGTGTGACCTCCTGCCTCAGTTTCCCCAGGAACCGAGTGGATGTTCTCAGCCAGGACATTCCAGCACCTGTGAGGTGTCCCCATGCCAGGCACCACCTCTGGGGTGGTTTTGCTCTGAGTGGTGTCCCCAGGCCTGTGCAGGGATGACTCCAGTCCCCGTTTACCCTGAGGGCTGCTGGGCTCTCACACAGGAGGAACAGCGGGGCCAAGGGTCCCCCAGAACTGCTGGGGGAAGGACAACCCCCCAGTTACCCCTTGGTCCTGCTAACCCCCTCCTGTGATCCTGCCCAGACACCTCCCAAGGATCCTCCTTGCCTCAGGCCGGGCTGGGGACACAGGGACACTTTAATGACACCAGCGGGGGAGTCAGCAACGCCGCGATGGGGACGAGACCTTCCCTGCTGCCATCACCCTGCTCTGGGGGAGGGAGCACAGCAGGCACCCCACGGGCGTCACTGTTCCACGCGTGGGACCCTTTATCCGTGATCTCGACCCTCTGCTTCCCGCTGGGCTTTTCCAGTGGCACCCACGGAGAGGGAGCAGAAAGCAGCGGGGCAATCGGTGTGCGGACGGACGGACGGACGGACGGACGGACAGACCCGAGCACGGAGAGGGGAGGGCGGCGGGGGAGCAGCCCCCGCAAACACTCCCAGATCCGCCGCTCCCCGAGGCACAGCGACAGAAACCGAGGCATGGGGTGGGAGAGGGGGAGCCGGGGAGGAAGGCAGCGCTGGGATCCCGCTTGGAAAAACAAATGGGTAACTAATTCAGCTGATCCCATCCCGATAGCGCAGGGAGGTTCCCCAGCCCCACACCGGGCTCGGGGGGCTGATCCCCTCCCGATAGCGCAGGGAGGTTCCCCAGCCCCACACCGGGCTCGGGGGGCTGATCCCCTCCCTACAGCGCAGGGATATCCCCCAGCCCCACACCGGGCGCGGGGGGCTGATCCCGTCCCGATAGCGCACGGAGGTCCCCCAGCCCCACACCGGCCTCGGGGGGCTGATCCCGTCCCGATAGCGCACGGAGGTCCCCCCCAGCCCCACACCGGGCTCGGGGGGCTGATCCCATCCCGATAGCGCAGGGAGGCTCCCCCAGCCCCACACCGGGCTCGGGGGGCTGATCCTGCCCCCCTCCAGCACAGGGAGGGCAGAGCGAACCCTCCCCTCACCCTCCCCCTCTCCTCCCCAACCAGCAGAACAGCAACGGCGGAACTTTCCCAAATCCCCTCTCCCCATCCCCCGCCAGCCCCACGGCTCCTACCTGCCCTCGGCTTCCCGGCACGGCCGAAGTGCCACGAGGAGCGGGGTTTGGTGCCCACCGGGCTCCTCTTGCGCTGAGCGTTGCCCATCAGGCCGCTGCCGCCTCCACCGCGGCCGGGTGGAGGGTACCGCGGTGCTACATGGCCGAACCGAGCGGGCTCCGGTGCGGTCCCGGTGGGTCACGGCTCTCAGCCGCCGGTCCCCATCGCCCCGGTCCCGGCGGAGCGCGGCGCTCGCAGGCGGCCGTGCCGGAGCCAATGGTGCGGGCAGAGACAGAGAGAGGAGGGGCCCGGCGGATCGCACAGCACCCTCCCAGCCCCATCCCTCCGCCGGGGATGTCTGGGTGACACCCAGAGACGCCCCGGTGGCCAAACATCCCCGAATTTGCGGGGGTTTCGCCTCCGGTCTCGCTCGCACCTCCCCGGAGTTCCCCACGCTGCCACCACCGCTTCTGGCTGTGCCCATCTGCCGCTACAACCCTCCCACCACCCCGGTGGGTTTTGGGGACGGGGAGACCCCACCCAGCCCGCACAAGGTTAGGACAGGACTAGCAAGGCTGGAGCAAAGCGCCCCGAGGGAGGTCAGGGGTTGGGTGCCACCGCTGTGCCCAAAGTCAGGGCGAGCACCCACA